>NC_141935.1:23353981-23978981 GCF_057802395.1 Ceratotherium simum simum
AAAATAAATACTTGCTTTCTATTAAATGCTGATGAGGTTTCTAGTGAAACAGTTGGGAATGCCAAAAAACAATGAGCACGGAACCAGGAATTCTACTCCCACAGCCATTGACGAATCTTATCGCTGCCAGCTAACCTTCAATGGTACTAACCATGGACATGCACTGAATAGGAGCTTTACAATCACTGTCTCATTTTCTCATTTAATTCTTGCCATAATCATGCGAAACTGGTACTGTTGTTATTTCTATCTTGCAGATGAAGAAACTGAGGCTTAGTTAAAGAGCTTGCCTAAGAAATAAAGGTACTAAGCCATAAAATCAGGATTCAAATTTGAGCAATCTGAGCCCAGAATCCATCCTTCCCTTATAACCACCAAGTGTGTATGCGTTTGGTCTTTTTGGTTCCAGCTTCTTCATCCATGAAATGAAAGGTTCTACTCTTTTTAGTTTAATTAACAAATGGGAAACCAGTAACAGAGTTTTCAACTTTTAAACAAGACAGATCTAGAAACAAAGGAAAAGAGATCTTTAAAATCAGTAAGAAAAACACAAACACCCCAATATAAAAATGAACAATTCACAACACATTCACAGAAGGCTGACAAAGGTATGAAAAGCTCCCTATGGCAAAGAAACAGAAGTTACAACAAGAGATCCTTTTCAACTGTGATAACGTCAGAGTGGGAAAAGGCACCGTCCTATCTTACTGATAAAAGTGAAATGGTAGAAGTATTTTGAAGGGTACAGTCCTTATGCATCAAAAGTGTTTGAAATGTAGATATCCACTGATATGGATTACATTTCTGTAGGTTTCACTTAAGGAAATAAGGAAGTGTATTATGTAGGTATAATTTATGTATAAGGATGTTAAACCAGTAACTACTTGTGATGGTGGGAAATCCAACAAGGGACTGACTGGGTAAACACATTTTTAGGTTAAACCTTATGAAACTGCCAACACTCAATCACTTGTGAATAGAAAAGCATACAGTCATTTTTACAATACGTATCTATATTTGAAGTTGACTTTTTTGATATTAAATAGGAGAAAAAAGGGGTACAAAACACACTATCTTAGGAAAAAAGAAAGACCAATAAGAAGAGAATATCTGAGAGTCAACTCCACGTTAGACACTTTTAATTCACAGTCTTGAACTTCTTACAATCTGTGACGTACTGTTCCTCTCAGTTCATAGATTTGGGAGCAAGTCTCAGAAAAGTCAAATACTTTAGGGAACTATTAAGAGGTAAGGCTAAGATTCAAACCAAACCTATATATCTGACTACAAACCCCATAATATTTCCACTAGGTCACACCAATACGTTCCTTTTTTCAAGTGTATTAGAAATAATACTGCTTGCAAAGCATAAGAGATCATGAAAATACTTGTTAAGGGCTGAACTGTGCCCCTCCTCAAATTCATATGTTTAAATCCTAACCACTAGTACCTCGGAATGTTGACTATATGTGGAGATAGGATCTTTAAAGAGGTAATTAAGGTAAAATGAGGTCATATACGTGGGCCCTAATCCAATGACTGGTGTCCTTATAACAAAAGAGATTAGAACACAGACAAAGGGAAAACCATGTGAGGACTCAGCGAGAAGGTGGCCATCTGCAAGCCAAAGAGAGAGACCTCAGAAGAAACCAACCCTGCCCACACCTTGATCTTGGACTTCTAGCCTTCACAATTGTGAGAAAATATATTTCTGTTGTTTAAGCAACCCAGACTGATATTTTGTTCTGGCAGCCCTAGCAAACTAATACAATAATCCTACTCTAAAAATATTCAACATCTTAAAAACCTAAACCTCACAACCCACCTGTATTAAAGAACATGCTCATTTTAGATAGATTAGTCATAAAGCACCAAAAGAGAATTTTTTACAAATGGTTTTAATGCAATATTAGATCACTTAAAAAATATACCTAAATGTAACCTACTAGAATACCATATTTTAACAAATTAGTTGAAAAGCACTGGTAGTCCATTCAAAATAAGTAAACTTTAATAACCTAACCAATCACAAAACCAGCCCTTCCTATACTTAACCAATAAAATACGAAGCACACACTAAGAGCCCAAACAATGCAGCTGACAGCACCAAGCACAAAGACCTGCGCAGGCCTCCCCACCACCGCTCACTCCTTCCTTGGCAGAAGGGAGTAGCAGTGTTTCTTACAAGTCCAACGCTAAATAACAAATAATTTTTTTAAAGGCAGAGACCACAAACAAACAAAAAAAACAGAAGAGACTAAAGATGTCAGCACAATTTTGGAAGCTGGAAAGGAGATGGATTAGTGTAGCAAGCTGAAGAAAACGGAAACCGCCTAGTGGAGTTGCTGAGGGTGGGTACCAGGAAGAAAGCCTAGAAAGGTTCAAGAATGAGGAGTGGGGTAGGCTAAGAAGAACTAGTTGAAATACTATATAAGGAGCCATTCATCAAACTCCCAGATCCCATAACCCAAGCAACCCAACCAGACACTGAACCCTTCACTCTGGAAAGTTTACACTAGTTGGACTGCACACAAAGGCCTTTCTGAGGGGAGGTATAATGGAATTAAGTGCAAGTCTAAATACTGAATGGCAACTACCCACCACCAACTACCCTCCTCTTCCCCAACTCAGCCACAGAAGCTTGGCAGTCATGCTTATTCTCTTAGGCAGGAAAATCCCTCTATGGAAAACAAAATGCCTGAAAGAAAAAGACCTACACGGTCACTGACAGGTGAAGGTCTCAGAAAGAAAACCTGATCCACCAGTTCACCCTTCAAAGAGAAACACCACTCCATAAGCTTTGCCCATGAAAATACACCTTCCAAATTGCTTTAAAAGGAAAGAAAATCTCACACTTAAATCTGAATAGACAGCCAAGGATCTTCAAATATTTGTGAAATCCTTTAACTTGAAAGTTAAGAAGCAAAACAGGGGGAAAAAATTTTTAAAAACAAAACTGAAACAGATAACATGGGGTAGAGAAAAAAATTTCAAACTATATGTGATTAATACCCTCAAAGAAAAAAAAAGATATTCACTGGTGAAACAAGAATGTTATTAAAAGGAACATTCATAAAACAAAAACTTTTGAAATTAAAAAAAAGTAAAAATTTTAAATCCAATGCAACAGTTGAGTTGGAACATAAAGAAAAACCACCACCACCAAGATGGAAAAAGAAGACAATATAAGAATTGGTTCAGAAGGCCCAAAAACCCCATAACAGGAGTTCTTTCTTTTTGGAGTCCATTACCAAGGAAATGATTAATTTCTTAGCATTGAAAGCATATGTTTCTAGATTAAAAGGGTCCATCAAGAGCCTAGCACAATGAATTTTTTTTACAGAGTCACACTAAGACACATCACTATAAAGTTTCAGAGCACCAAGAACAAAGAGAAGATCCTAAAGGCTCCCAGAAAGAAAAAACAGGTTTCTTACAAAGAACTGGGAATCAAAATGACATCAGATTTTTAGCGGCATCATTGGAAACTAGAAGACACTAGAGCAGTGCGTTCAAAATTCTGAGGAAAAATAATTTCCAGCCTTGACTTCTAACCACAGCCAAATTATCAATCAGAGGAAGCTCTAATAAAGATATTCTTAAAAACCGTAGGTCTAAAAGAATTTGCTTCACATGCTTCGTTTATTAGGGAGCTACAAGCAACACAGAAAAAAAGCAAAGACAATTCCCATAATGATGATGAAAATTCTACTACAAGAAACTGGCCAGGAAAGCAACCAGTCCAAACTGGAACAGAAGGTTAAAGGAATCCAAGAGGGGCCGGCCTGGTGGCATAGTGGTTAAGTTTGCACACTCTGCTTCGGCACACCGGGGTTAGCAGGTTCAGATCCCAGCCGTGGACCTACACACCACTCATCAAGGCATGCTGTGGCAGCGTCCCACACAGAAAATAGAGGAAGACTGGCACAGATGTTAGCTCAGGGCCAATCTTCCTCAGCAAAAAAAACAAATCCAAGAAAAAAATTAAAAGACACTGAAAGATTACCTGATGTGTTTGACTTTTGAAAGGAAAGTTAAACATCAGTAGGAGAGTTTGGAGCTGAATAAGTGATGAATGCATGGAAAACTAAGTAAATGAACATAAAGATTCATTAAATCTTTTTATTTTATCGAAAGTCATTTCAAAAGGAAATGCACAGTATACAACGTGCCTCAGATAAAGATACTATTTATGTAATCATAATAATGCAAACTTGGTTAACCAAAATTTGTCATATAACCATACCTAGAAGATGGAAAGTACACACTGTGGGGAGGGAGGCAATGTTAAAAAACTGCACAGCTATCTTCCACACTGGGAAATCAAGAGATAAATTCTAATGAGCCAATCAAGAAATGTTGGTTTAAGCACGTTATCTGAGAATACCAAAAAACTGCAGAAGAAACAAGTAAAAGGTGACAATGGTTCCTCTGGAGAGTTGGATTCTAGAAGGGAAAGGAATAGGGCTGGGGACTTTTTTTTTTTTAATTCTAAGCCTTGTAGAACTATTTGACTTTATAAACTATGTATCACTTTGATCAAAATTAAATTTTAAAATCATGCTTTTATTTTTTAAAATCATGCTTTAGAATAATATTTAATTACAGAGCAAAATATTCACAGTACATTATTAAGGCGGAAATCACATTAAAGAACATTACACTTAATATAAAACCAATACTGCATAAAAAAACAAACAGGAAGTATACACACCAAAAGTGTTTTTTCTGGAGTAGTGGTATTACAGTCATGCACCAGGTAAGAACATTTCCATCAACATATGATGCATCACGACGGTGGTCCCGTAAGATTAGTACCATAGAGCCTAGCTGTGTAATAGGCTGTACCATCTAGGTTTGTCTAAGCACACTCTATGATGTTCGCACAACAACGAAATCTCCTGACAACACATTTCTCAGAACGTATCCCCAATGTTAAGCAACACATGACTGCACTTTAACTTTATGTAAGCTTTTTGTATTTTTCAAATTTTGAATAACATATATGCATTATTTTGTAATTTTAAATGAAAGTAATTCAAGGAGTAGAACATCAGTAGAGCTCAAAGACCAAAGAATTAAAGTAATATTGATTCCTGCCCCAACAAGTCACTTAGGCCTCACTGTAGGATTAAAAATAAATTTGTGATTTTTATAATTACTATAAAGACACTGGAGGACACTCTTAAAATCTAATAAGAAAACAAAACAATACCAGGTCCCCAGGTCAGAAAACATTCTCATTTTTTTAAAGTGTGCTTACATTTCATTAGTGTTCAACTTCATACCAAGATTATCTCAGAGAGCTAACTTCCAATTTCAAAACTCCAGATGGAGCATTTTCTAAACTTAAAAGTAAGCAAAGAAATGAAAAAACTTACTACTTAAAACTTCTCTATATGCAAAAAAGAACTATAATTAAAAGAAAAAAAAGCCAACCAACAAAGTATAGGAAATACACCAATGACAACACTGTAAAACTAATACTGAAACTGAAGCTAGTATAACCACTACAAAAGCTGAATTTTACCCCCACACACATACTCAAGAAAAAAAACACTAGAATGTTCATGATATTATAATATCCCAAAACTACACACAATGCAAATATTCACCAACAGTAGACTACATAAACAAACTAGCATTTCATACAATAGAATAAAATTAATGAAATGGATGAACGGGGGCCGGCCCCGTGGCTTGGTGGTTAAGTGCAGGCGCTCCGATGCTGGTGGCCCGGGTTCGGATCCCGGGCGCGCACCGAGGCCCCACCTCTCCGTCCATCCTGAGGCCGTGTCCCACATACAGCAACTAGAAGGATGTGCAGCTATGACATACAACTATCTACTGGGGCTTTGGGGGGAAAAAATAAATAAATAAAATCTTTAAAAAAAAAAAGAAATGGATGAACGGGACAAACCTAGTATTAAGCCAGAGAAGCCTGTTACGGAATACATACTACGTGATTCTATTTACATATGTAAGTACAGAAACAGGCAAAACACATCTATGAGGTTATGAGTCAGAAGTGGTTACCGTCTGGGGAGAGATCGTGACTGTAAGAGGGCGTGAGGGGGGCTGGGCTCTGTTTCTTGATCCGGGTGCTGATTACATGGTTCTACTGAGTTTGTGAAAACTGAGTTGAACACTTATGATAGGGGTACTTTTCTATACCTGTTATACATGTTATACTTCAATAAAAATTTCAAGTAGAAAAAAGATAATAAACTGCCAACAAGCACATGAAAAGATGCTGAGCATCATTAGTTATTAGGGAAATGCAAATCAAAAACCACTCACAAAAATAACTGCAGAAGTATCACTTTTGTGAGTGATACTACTTCACTCACGAAACACAAAAATAAGCACCGGCAGAGGGTGTGGAGAAACCGGAACCTTCATCCAGGGCTGGTAGGAATGTACAATGGAGCAGCTGTGGAAAATAATCTGGCAGGTCCTCAGTAAGTTAAACACAGAATTACTATATGAGGGGCCAGCCCAGTGGCGTGCGTGGTGGTGAAGTTCACGAGCTGTGCTTCGGCGGTCCCGGGTTCACAGGTTCAGATCCCGGGCACGGACCTACACCCCGCTCATCAAGCCATGCTGTGGCAGCGTCCCATATACAAAATAGAGGAAGACAGGCACAGGTGTTAGCTCAGGGCCAATCTTCCTCACCACAAAAAAAAACAAAAGAAAGAAGAATTACCACATGACTCAGCAATTCCACTCCTACGTAAACACCCAAAGAAAATGAAACCAGGCACTCACACAAATACCTGTGCATAAATGTTCACAGCAGCTCTATTCACAATGGTCAAAAGACAGAAACAACCCAAATGTCCATCTACAAATGAACAGATAATCAAAATGTGGTATATCCAAACACATAACAAACAATGGAATAAAAAGGAATGAAGTACTAACACTTGCTACGACATGGATGAACCTTGAAACCTTAGCTAAATAAAAGAAGCCACACACAAAAGGCCACATATTCTATGATTCCATTTACAGGAAATGCCCAGAATAGGCAAATCCATAGAGACAGAAAGCAGATTAGTGGTTAGCAGGGGTTGGGGGGAGGAGGGAATGCGAAGTGACTGCTTAATGGGCACAGGGAGATGAAAAAGTGCTGGAACTAAATAGTGGTAATAGTTACACAACACGGTGAAAGTACTTAATGCCACTGAATTGCACACTTTAAAAGGGTTACCGTGGTAAATTTTATGTTATATGTACTTTACCACAATAAAAACAAGTTTTCAAAGCAAAGATAATAATGCAGGCCAGGATACAGTAAGCACTCTTCATACACTGGTAATTGGAACATAAACTAAAAACAATCCATTTTGCAAGATGTTTTCGCAATAAATAATATTTGTATCTTTGCCCTAGTTCGTATTTCTCCTTCTGAGAACTAACCTTAAAAAACAAAAACGCTTTAGATCCAAAAATGCTCATTGTAACATTTATAATAGCCAAAAAAAAAAAAAAAGAAAGAAAAAAAATCTCAATGCCAAACTATCAGGGAATGGATAGGTAAATCATGATACAATTACAAAATTAATTATGCCAAAACTAAAAATGGATACTAAAGACATTCATTGTGAAACGGGGAAATATTTATATTATGAAGCAAATGTGACAAAAGCAGAATACAAATTCTATACACACAAGCCAAACTATACACCAAAAAAAGACTCAAAGTATGTTTACGGTGGGTTTGCTATGGACACTTGTATTTTCTTTCTGCTTTCTGCCCCTTTGGACAAGGCAAGCTCGTCCTCACCTCAGAGCCTTTGGACCCGCTGCATCTTCTATGTGGAACGCTCTTCCTCCTCATCTCCACACGACTGCCTCCTCATCTTTCAGGTCAATTCAAACTTTGGCGCTCAGAAGGGCCTTCCCTACCCATGCCAATCAAGTCAGGCCTTGGGGCACCCCCTCCCCCACCCTTTCCCACGGCACACTTATCTTTTTCTTTGCATTTATCGCAACCTGAGAATACCTGACTTACTGATTTATTGGTACATCTCTCTCCTCCATCCCTTACTAGAACGTGGGCGCCAGAGCAGAGACGCTGACCTGGTTTATCCACATACCTCCAGGCCAGAGAACTGTGCCTGGCAACAATGAGTGAAGTTAATTGACGAATATCAGTTGACTGATTAGCTTGTTCCTTCATTTCCATACTTTGTCAATTTTCTATAATAAGCACATCTATTTTTATATGTTTAATGCTATTTTAAATATAAAACTACTTCAATGGGCAAATATCGCTTATCAAGCCAAAGAAAATATAGAACTTTGCTGGGTATTCCCTAAGGACAAAGGCAAGGGTCTGGTTTTCAGTCATAACAACAAAAATCACTAATTATAAATCCCTCCTAAGAAAGGATAATGCTCCAGTACACTTTATAGCATAGCTTATCTATTTTCAGAAGCTTAGAGACCTGTCTCAAATTTCTGCTTCCATAAGGTACCTAATAACATTTCCCCCACCACAAACCATGCCTCCATTCTACCACCCAATGCACTTCCCCACACACACAAACCCTTTGAGTAATATGTTAACAGAGTCACATCTCAGGCTTGAGAATTATCTCAGAACTCACTGGAGACAGTATGCCAATATTAAGTAATACTGAGGAAAAAATTAAATAAATTTAATTTTAGTTCTATATAAGAGAATTTCAAATTAAAATATACTAGAAAAGCAGCCTAACTACATTTACTCTTCTGTTGATCTATAGCTGAAATACAGTTTCACAAGAACGTAACTGTATATAGTATTTACAACGATATTTACAGTGTATTCATATGTAAAAATTTAAGAGAAAAATATCCTTTTCTGAAGAGAAGAGCTAGTTGAGATTTCAAGAATCAAGTGATACCACCCTTTGGAGGGGATAATTCCAGACTCCAATAAAATACAAGCATTCAAAATTTACTGTCAAGTTGCTACTAGTGATTAGAAAACTGAGCCCATCCACTAAACCAAGGTTTGAAGACGCCCAGCTTAATGCTGAAAATCCGCTGAGCTCAGGCCAACAAATGCAACCTCAGACATCAGAAAGAAAAGGACATTTGCATCTGTCATTCTATAGTCAGAGACGTTTACCAGTCCACTGACGACTGTGCCATCAACTCTAAAAGTGAATTTAAATTGTACTCACAAAGATACCACCAAACTAAATATGCAAATGTACCTCCAAATCCTTGTACCTTACCCTTCCAGGCTCAGAGATACCACAAAAACCCTTCCAGATAAAACAAAAGACCTTCTAGCTTACTGACTGACAGCTTGAAGGCAAAGCCTAAATAGAGATTGCGGTTGTTAAGATCCTGGCTCAGGACTGAGACACATAATCTGATATATAAAGGTCAGCATACACCCAAATTAAAAGCACCCACTGCAGGTTCTTACTTCTGTACTATTAAATAAGTATTCACTCAGATCATGAGAAAGATCTTAACAGAACAGTGTTAAGTGGGCAATGGTCACAGGCTGGCAATTAATTCAGTCTCTTCTGCAAACTCTTGACATAACTAGTACCATCAGAACTGGTCAGATACAGACCCATGTATGCAACCCCAACCCACTAGCAAGCTTAGGATTCAACCAGCTAAGTACACTCTACTACTAATGCTTCTAAAGGTTATTAGAACTTAAATTCCACCACGCAGTATGGATAAATGTTGTTTGATACTGCCATCCAAGCAATCAGAAGGCATCTTCAGTCTCTACCATTACCAAAACAGTTAGATAATATACAGCTAGATAATATACAGCTAACTTTTTAACTCAAACATTCTGCTACCACTAACTTGTGATTAAATTCTGAGCCAAAGCTAAAGGAAGGCAGAAGCAACATTTTTAATTCGCTCACAGTAGCTATCAAATGCTCTTTCAAGGAAGCTGCCTTAAAGAGAAAGGTTATCAGTTAGAAACATTACCAGCCAAAACTAAGTGAATGTAACTGGATTGAGCAGGAAAACATTTTATCCTTGAGGCAACGGAACATAATTTCAGGAACCAGGAGGCAGATTTCAACGACACACCAACTTGCACCTAATCCCCAAACAGATTGTGGAGCAGCTGTTGTCCTGCCAAAGTAGTCCTTATCCAAACATCCTTATCCAAACATCCCCCAGGAGGAAAATGACAGCTCCCTGAAAGCAATCAGCCTTCCCAACAATCAACTTTCCCTGTAACTGGGGAGAAAGAAACGGTGACTCATGAGCCAATACCCCTAAAAACTGAAACCACCAACAGCTCTGTGCATGAATGGCTTACCCATCTCTCCTAAAAGAGAATGGCCATCCAGATACAAAACCAGGCCACAGGGACTGCTTTTAATCAAGCAGGTGCCACTGTGGGATGCCTTTCTCCTTATCACTCTCCTTCCAAGAGCACAGAAATAAGAGGAGATAATCACCTCTCTATTCCTGCTGTCATCATTCACCAGTGAGTAGTTCACTGTCCTAGACAAGTGCTCAGGACTCTCTCCATTCATTCATTCAGTCCACAGATATTTACTGAGTGCCTACTATCTTGTTTTCTCTGAAATCTCAGATGAATCCCCAGTGATTTCTGTACAAAAACTCAACTTAGGAAGTTTTATGTTCTACTTACAACACTGAAATGAAAAACGAGAAAGGAGCCTCTGTGCCTTAGGCTTTCTGTTTACTACCTTTATCCCAGCAACTACCAGGAAGCCCCTTTAAAAAAAAAACCAAAGGATTCTGCCTTTGTGCCAGATGATTCTGCCTTTGTGCCAGATGATATTTCATTACATAGCAGGTAAAGGAGAGATGTGAGCTTAGCGGAGCTTGGGGGTACCAGCGAAAGGAGAGAAGGCCTATCATTCTGGCCCCCAGTAGAAAGGCAGAAGGGGAAGGAAGTCCCAGGACCCCTACAGTGGCATACTCTGAATCCCCGAGATGCCCAACCCACACCAATTCATCTTGCAAAACAGCATTTATCAAATTTTTGGCTGGTGATAAATACCCTGTACATACTACAACCCAGTACATACACACGCACACACACACACAGAACTGAAAGTTTCATGGAACAATATTTGCCATCAGCATGTGCAATGCATTCTGATATTTTCTACTATTCTTTCAATTTTGATAAATGCTGTTAGAAACCCCCAGTTTGAAGAACACCACCCTAAAACACTCCCCTCTTGCCTCTCTTCCCCTCCCACTCCCTAAGTCTTATTTTGGGGACAGAAAAGGGAGCATGACTGTTAGAGAGAAGACCCATCAGAACCTTGAGACTAAGGAGAATCCCTGTTCCCAAAGCAGATGAGGGAGGAACATCAAGGGGAAGGGGGAATCTTCAGTCTTGGGCATCAAAATTTGAAACTTTGAATGGATGGTCCCAGAGAAATGTTTTTAAGACATGTCTAAGGGCCGGCCCTGTGGCCTAGTGCTTAAGTTCGGCACACTCCACTTTGGTGGCCTGGGTTCAGTTCCTGGGCGTGGACCTACACCACTTGTCGGTGGCCACGCTGTCGCAGCGAGCCACGTACAAAATAGAGGAAGATTGGCACAGATGTTAGCTCAGAGTGAATCTTCCTCAAGCAAAAAAAAAGAGTAAGATTGGCAACAGATGTTAGCTCAGGGCTAATCTTCCTCAGCAAAAAAAAAAAAAAAAAAGACAGACACGTCTACCAGGTCAATTTTGTAGACCTAGTGTTTGTCAAATAAACAAATTATAGACATCAAAAATGTCCAGTGATTCCAGCTGGGAGAAAATATTTGCAAAACATATATCTGACAAGACGTTAATCTCCATAATATATAAAGAACTCACACAACTGAACAACAAAAAAACAAACAACCCAATCAAAAAATGGGCAGAGGAAATGAACAGACACTTCTCCAAGGAAGATATACAGATGGCCAATAGGCACATGAAAAGATGTTCAACATCACTAATCATCAGAGAAATGCAAATCAAAACAACACTAAGATATGACCTCACGCCCGTCAGAATGGCTATAATCACTAAGACAAAAAACAACAAATGTTGAAGAGGATGTGGAGAAACAGGAACCCTCATACACAGCTGGTGGGAATGCAAATTGGTGCAGCCTCTATGGAAAACAGTACGGAGATTCCTCAAAGAATTAAAAATAGAAATACCCTATGATCCAGCTATCCCACTACTGGGAATCTATCCAACAAACCTGAAATCAACAATCCAAAGAGGCTTATGCACCCCTATGTTCATTGCAGCATTATTCACTAAAGTCAAGAAGTGGAAGCAACCTAAGTGTCCCTCAACTGACAACTGGATCAAGAAAATGTGGTATAGATATGCAATGGAATACTACTCAGCCATAAAAAAAGACAAAATCGTCCCATTTGCAACAACATGGATGGGCCTGGAGGGTATTATGTTAAGCGAAATAAGCCAGAAAGAGAAAGACAAACACTGTATGATCTCACTCATATGTGGAATATAAACCAACACATGGACAGAGAAAACTGTATGGTGGTTACCAGGGGCAGTGGGGGTGGGGGGTGGGCACAGGGGTGAAGGGAGACACATATATGGACAAACAAAAATGTACAACCCAAAATTTCACAATGTTATAAACTATTAAAACATCAATAAAAAAAATGTCCAGTGATAATTAAATGTACTGGGTTGAGCCATATTAAATTGCCAATATCTGATGGTTTCTGACCTCCAGAACCAGCACATTTCATACAGCTTAACATAACAGTGTAACACATACCTCAAGCACACGAAGCATTAAATGGCCTGAGGCTTGAGGACCTAATCAGCCCTCATAAGACCACAGTTTCCACAGAAAGGCATGTGCCGAGCTCCTAACAAACAACCGATTTCAAAAGCTGGGACTATCTGAAATTAAGCTGTGATGTGATCTAGTATCTCTGAAAGCTTTTTCAACGTGACCATTACTGGTTTCTCTCCTAACCACCAAAAAAGCCCCAGGCCTCTACTAAAAGCCCACCACTTTTCCACACAATGTAGGATGCCTGGTTCATTCTTGTTTTCACAGTTACCGATCTGCAGCCTCAGCCTCTGCCCAACTACTTCTATCAGCCCTATCTAATTTTCTAAAAGTATGTTCGGTTTAAACCAACAGATCATAAGCTCCTTAATGGGGGAGAGAATCCTCTCTAATATTCGAAAATCCACTTCTTTGCACAGTCTCTTACTATCTAACAATAAAATGTGTCCCGAATTAAAACAAATCTCTAGAAAATCCTTGCCCCATTTCAGCTTGCCTAAAATCTCCTTTTGGAGAGTGACAACGCTATCATCCTATTACCAAATTCCAGAACACTGGTGTAACAACTGGTGTAATCCTTCACACCTCACCGTCATTCATCTCACCATACTGGAGTCATTACTATATTAATGTTACTTTACCCACAAAAAAATCTTCCCAAACAATTTCTTCATATTCCTACCAATTATCGAAACTTGTCCTAGTAACCATTCTCATCAGACTTATCACACTTCTGACCCACTCAGTGTGGCCATGAGCATTATCTCTTTGGCATTGTGCTAAGTGAAATAAGTCAGATAGAGAAAGACAAATATACTGAATCTTCTCACTTAATATGTAGAATCTAAAAAAGCTGAACTCATAGAAATAGACAGTAGAACGGTGATTGCCAGGGGCTGTGGAGTGGGGGAAATGGGAGATGTTGGTCAAAGGGTACAAACTTCCAGCCATAAAATGAATAAGTTCTGGGCATCTAATGTATAGCATGGTGACTATTTAACAGTATTACATACATACTGTTAAGAGAACAGATCTTAAATGATCTCACCACCAAAAAAAAAAAAAAAAAAAAAAGGTACTTATGTGAGGGGATTACTTATTGTGGTAATAATTTTGCAATATATACATGTAGCAAATCATCACGTTGCACACCTTAAACTTCCATACATGTCAGCAATATCTCAATAAAGCTGGGAAAAAAGAAAGAAATGTGCCTATGTAAAAAATAAATAAACTTACCTCTTGAATCAATCATTGAGATTATATTACACATACACTATGAGGATCTTGTCACTCGACCTACCAAATTCTTCATTGGTTTTTCCTAAATTAAATATTTCAAATTCAAACTTTTCCCATATGCTACATGGGACTTGAACAACTGAATATACCCCACCCAGGCACCCTCATTTACCATGTACCTCACCCACAGCTTCAGTTTCACTTAACTAAAATGTACAAGCTCTCAGTGGCATACCTGTCCCTCTCCCAACCCTTGGAGAGAGGAGTATTTGCTTCAGAAGAGAGGGAACCATCCAGAACCACTTATGCTGTCTTATTCTCTCCTTGCTGCCTTCTTCCCATCTCTTACTTCAAAAGCAGCTGAAAATCTGTTCTACCACCACCAAGAAACATTCTGTGTACTATCATGTTAGATGCGTAAAGAGGGTGTTTTAACATGTCACTGGTCAACTCTTTAAAAAGTCGTGCTATTATTAAGACCACGTAACAACAGGGAAAAGTGTTCATGATACCATGTTAAATGAAAAAGGACACCAAAGGTTATGCAAGTTAAGTGTTAGGGTTTATGGGTCACTTCCCTTTTTTTCCCTATATTCCAAAATTTTGTTGACACACATATTACATTTTAAATCGGGGGTGATGGATAGGTTCAGTAACTTGATTGTGGTGATGGTTTCATGGGTACATACATGTCAAAACTTGTCCAATTGTACACTTTAAATATGTGACATTTACTGCATGTTAAATTATACCTCAATGAAGCTGTTAAAATGTCTAAGTTGTATGAAATGTTTGAGAAACTACGGCAGAATGACATAACTACAAGCCTCAGACATCTAAGTATAGCTTATAGGAAAAGGCTGGAGGGTGGGGGACCACAAAGGGTAATTTGCTCCATAAAGTCACTCAAAGGGTGAATTTAAAAGGAAGAAACTACAAACAGCAGGGGAAAAAAAAAAGAAGATATACTTCTAGAGAAATCCCACACACCCAGTTTACAGAAGTCTTCTCTACTTGAAGCAAAAAAACTTGCAAGTTAAGGTTTTAGAAGTAGAAGAACTTTTATACTACAGAAAAGATTCTGGATTACACTAAAATCCAAAAGAAAAGGAGTCAAGAACTTTCCAAAAACTGGAGTTCTTAGTATGGATTTAAGAGATCTCTGAAAAAACAGTCTTAGAGAAAAGAACAAGATAAAACAGAAAGGGGTTTTTTTACTATTTGTCTTTTAGGGATATTTTCTTCTTGCTCTTAGCTTTTACATTCTGTTGCCCTAGTTTTTTTTGTATTTTATCTTTGTATTTGTATTTGTAATTAGCAAAGTAAATTAGTCCCTTTATTTGTTTTCTAAACTATTTTTCCCAGTTTTTCTTTGTTTTGCTTAACATGATTAAAATACTTCCCCAACAGCTCTCAGACTGGAGGTTAACTTTTTTGTGTTGGTTAGCTTTTCTGAAAAACACCTGTATTATTAATCTGGTAACTGAGAAAGGAAAGAAAATAACTAACAAGTTTTGTTTTGTTTTGTTTTGTGAGGAAGATCAGCCCTGAGCTAACATCCATGCTAATCTTCCTCTTTTTGCTGAGGAAGACCAGCTCTGAGCTAACATCTATTGCCAATCCTCCTCCTTTTTTTCCCCAAAACCCCAGTAGATAGCTGTATGTCATAGTTGCACATCCTTCTAGTTGCTGTATGTGGGACGCGGCCTCAGCATGGCCGGAGAAGCGGTGCGTTGGTGCGCGCCCAGGATCCGAACCCGGGCCGCCGGTAGCGGAGCTCGCGTACTTAACCGCTAAGCCATGGGGCTGGCCCAACAAGTTTTTTTATCAGCAATCAAAAACCTATAATTTAACCTGTAAATCCAAAGTACAACGATACTTCCATTAACAAATGTCTTGGAAAATACAGAAACTTTAAATGTTAAAAAAGCTTTGTAATTTAGTGGAGGTTAGACAATCTGTCCTAGACAATGAAAGGATGCTCTGTTTTCCTCAACATTTTAACTACAGGGGATGAAGAAACCAAGATTAAGGTCACCCGAAGAGGAAATACCCTGGGATCCTGATACTTGTGACACCTGTCACAGGGTCGAGTCTTCCCAGGCCACGATCTTACATGGTGCGTCCAGCACTGCATCACCAAATAAGGGGGAAAGCTAAGGAGTAAGCGCCCCCTGACCTGGGGGATGTCAAGTGGCTCCTCCCTTAGTCTGATATCTGATGGTGGAGGACTCTGGTCAACAATGTGGACACAGAACACTCAGGCGTGGAATTCCAGTATCCCTACTCTCATACACAATCCATTCCTGAAAGGAGGACAGGTAAGAGCTGAGCAATAGTCTTAATTTAAAAACGAGGTTTCATTCCAAGAGTCAAAAGATATGAAATCCCTAGTTAGGAGATGAATGTTTAGTTTTAAAAACTAAAGCACAAGCAATCACTTAAAACAAGACTAAGTAAATGTAAAATACAGAAAAAATTGATTTTCTAAATAATTCTCACCTCCAATTCTAGTTTTCTTGGCTTACCTAAAGCAATATTTAGTAGACAGAAGCGATTTTTTTTAAATTTCTCAGAGAATTTACAAGAAACAAGATGTTGTCTTACCAATTTTCTGTAAAAACTTTCTTAGGATAAAGTTGAACCCCAGCTTTCTTTTATTATTGTAAAGGAAAGGCGTATTGCAAGTTACAGTTCTTAACAAGCTCTAGAATCCTGTCCTGTAAATCTAACAGATCACTAAAATATTAATCTCCAATTTCTTCCATCATAAGACTTCACCTTTCAGACACATTTCCTGTATTTTTTATATATAACTTAACTTTGCTTTTGTCATTCTTAGTTGAATATTACAAGGGATACTGTTGCCAGCATTCTTTCTCTCACTTTAGGAGACTGTTCATTCCCCACCACCCATTGGTGCTCATTACAGTACCCCACGGCCCACTGGAGAAGAAGGGACAATGACCCAACCAGGGCTGGTTACCAGTCTAATCCACGATTTTTCTACCTGAATATTACAGGAAACATTCTTTGACTTCAATTTACAAAAGCTGGAAGAATGGGAAAACCATATGAACAAAGACTGTAGGGACAACAAATAAAGCCAAGCAAAGATGAGAGAGAGAGAGAGAGTCCTAGTGAACCAAAATGGCTAGCTCTAATTCTCAACACTGAGGTCCTAGAGCTGCCCTGGCTCCAGCAGCTCTCACTCTGATGATGTAAGCTATACAAGGGTCCTTCTTAAGCTAACTTGAGCTTCCGTCAGTGTCAACAAAATTATCTTGTCTGATATACAGACACAGACAACTGGCTTAAGTACAAAGAAGGTCCAGTCCCACTGAGCCTGAAGAAATACCACTTCTGGAATACCTAGTGACTTCCATATTTACCTCAATTGTGTTATTAACATTCCATTTCTTCTATTTTCTCCCTCATTTTTACAAGGGCAAAAATATAATAATAGTCAAATAAATGCATACAATGCTCTACAAAGGCATCGATACTGACAAAATGGAACTGTTCGTTAGGCAAGTTGCACACCATGCAACAGTTCAAATTATTGGTTGTCAGCTGATATATGAAATACTAAACTGAGAAAAAGGAATGATATTTAACGGTATAGGTATGTAGCATATGAGAGCTCACCTAAGTAAAATCTTTTAATAATAATTTTCGTATTCAGTTATTCAGAAGGAAATAGGTAAATTTTCTTCTAGCCTACCAGAAGAAAAATGATGGCATCTAAAGCTTACAAAATGAGAGCAGAGGACATTCATTTCAATATTACAAAGTCTTATACTGATATTATTTATAATTTAGCCCCTGATGTTATTTTTATAGTTGAAACTCTGAGGAAATATTGTCACTGAAATACTTATTTATCAGTAAGTATAAATTTGTATGAACACATCATACACCCTGATTCCGACACGTAATATTTAAGGTGCCTATTAGTCACACAAAATGAATTAAGCTGGAGCTCACAAGAAAGCTGGTCAGAAATGGAAACCTGGGGATCAGGAGCACACAGCGGGGAAAGCCCAGGGGCTGAGTGAGATTGGGGAGGAACAAAAGTCAGACTGGAGAAGAGAAAGAAAAGGGAGGAAAGGACCAAGCGATGCAGCCAATGAGGTAAGGGGAGAACCAGGAGAGCTTAAATCACTTAAGTCAGAGGTTCAAGGCCAGGAGGGCCAACTGAACTGCCGGCCTGTATGAGGTCAGAGGCGGCCAGACAAGACCTCCCCATTCTCGACTCTCAGGAATGCTTTCCTTCTTCTCATCACGGAGAAAAAATTCTATCAGCACTCAGTACTTCTGAATTCTATAACAAGTTTTTAGGGAAAAGCCTCTTTACCTCCAGAGTTGTTAATGACTTTCCAGCTAAGGAATAACAGTAACTCAGGCTACATCTGAGAAGCACTCCCTGGACAAGGTGGCTACTGAACCTGATTTCAGACGCCTCCACTGACCCCTCCCAGAGCCCACCGGCAGCGTGAAGGAGAGCGCCAGACCCGTTCCTGCCCCAGCTGTCAAGGGAAGTGTCATCTGAAACACACACTACTTCGTCCCATACCATCCAACCTACCGACATAATTAAGGGGGTCGAAAAGCAGAAAGGGGCAGTCACTTCACGCATCCAAAGGAGGACAGCGTTAAACGAAACCTGACTTGGGCAGTGACTGTATCAGAACAGAACTTAAAAAGCAGTTTAAGGAGCAGAGGCTGCTAGCCAGGCCTTCCTTCTCTGGAATCCCATCCCAACCACAATTACCATTCTAGGTGTAACTCAAGATAACAGCCCAACAGAGCCATAAGTCAATTCTTAGACTCAAAGGTCAACATCAAAACACTCTCTGCGGCTGCTGGTTGAGGCGAAATGGACACTCTATACATTTGCTAGCTGGCATGAAAACTGGTACAACACTTTCGGAAAGCATTTGGCAATATGATTCAAGAGCTTTTAAAATTGTTTCTATTTCTTCAGAGATCTAATACTATTTCTGGAAATCTATCTTAAGGAATTAGTCTGCAATTAGGAGGAAAAAAACCCTTTGGTTCATGAAAGCATTTTTCATTATACAAAATCACTTGAAACCATGTAAATAGCCATTTAAAAGGAAATAGGTAAATTACAGTGAAATATGCAACTAATAAAACTCTGAGTTTTTTTTAAAAGCATAGAAAACGCAAAACATATCTACCAAGGGAACAAAGCAAAAAAACGCGTTGAGTATAATCAAACGCGTACATAAATGCACAAAAATACGAGGAAATATTTTAAAAGATGGTGCAACTGTGAAGAGAAATGAAAAGCAAACTGACTATAAAGTAAATCTGGTTGAGCAGGATGGGAACATAGAAATGTAGGGAAGATCAAGATCCACGGTTCTCAAGGCAGAAGATCTACCAAAACATTGCGAGGTGGGGGCCGGGCGGGGTGGTGCTGAGGGAAAGGTAAGTTCTTCAGTTAAAAATGGGAATAGAGGTATAGTACCGAGCAGAAACAAAGCGCAGTTCGCAAAAGGCTATCCCTTTGCAACAACTGAAAGCCCAAAAAGCACCACTTTTCTCCATTTTCATTCCTGCCTACTGCTCTTTATTCTAGACTGCCAATCCTACAATTAACTCCAGGCTATCCATGAAATAGAAGAGCACGGATTTAGAAGATACTAAGAAGGAGATGATCCAATGCCAATTGGTTTAGACTCTCAACAGCATCACTTTAGAATTCTCTAACAACTATGTATCTTCTTATATATTTATATTAAACTGTCAGAAAGTAATCTGCATTCTCTGTACACTCTCCTGGAGGGATCAGCGTGGAAAATGGTCCCGAAACAAACTGAAAAAGGGAATTAAATCCTTTTCATATGATTTACCAGAACGTATATCATTTTACGTACAATTAACCATAATATAAAATAAGACACGCTGTATCCTTTTAAAATATTTAGGAAAAAATTGTCCACAATATTGCAAGGATTTACGGCCAAACTAAATTCATTAACAGTGCCAAACACGGTTAAAGTATATTAACGTTACTTGAAAAAGCTACAAAAAAAAATTTTTTTTAATCCTTGCACATACCACTAAACAGAAAAGAAAGTAATTCCAAAAGAGGGCAACATAACATAGCAGCTGAGAAGACAGAAGCACTGGGAAGCTGGGGTTTGAATTCTGGCTCCACTCACAACTAGTGAGTGTTCCTCTGCAGGGCTCAGTCTTCTCATCTGGAACATAACAAAAGTGCTTACCTCACAGGGTCGTTATAATGATTAAATGAGTTAATTTATCTAAAGCATTTAGAAGACAGCCTGGGCTAGGCTACTAAATGGATGCAAAAAGCTATTATTCAGTTCTTGAGAGGAGAGAGGTGATGGTTGCACAACCATGTGAATGTACTTAAATGCCACAGAACTGTACAATTAACAATAGTTAAAGTAGTAAATTTCATGTTATGTATATTTTACCACAATTTTTTAAAAAAAGGCTATTATCCACCATCCATTTGCTATTAAAACATTTTAATTTCTCCTGCAAGAAAACAAACTATCAGATTCTATATAAGACTCTATACAAGTTTAGAACTCCTATAAAAATAATCATCAAATAAGGGATACTGATAGCAACTTCTGGGTCTGTATTTTTCAAAAGGAAATTTCAAAATAATATGTTGTGCTATGGTAAAGCTCTGATGTTCAAATTATTCTACTTGAATCTTCAAGCAAAAATTTACTCACTGGAAATTGGCATTATTACCCCACTTACAGTCACAAAACAAAAATTCTGCTCTAACCTGAAACAACTTGGAAACAGATCTATAAAACCCTTTCTCTGAACCCAAGCATTTTAGTTTATCTTCTACATAAGAACAGAAAAACTTCACAGACCTTAAATGTAACCAATTACAAAAAGCAACAAAAATCTTTAAAATGCCTGTTTTAAAATAAAACCTTGCAAAATAGCCTGAAACCACTTTTCTCAGATTACAAAATGAGCATGTGGTAACAAGGGACAGAGAATACCAATTTACTATACCCTATACTGACTGACAATGTCTGTTGCATAGCAACAAGATTCTGCAGTCTGAAAACAGCACAGAACTCTTTTTCTTGATTTGCCAAGCCACAATTAACCCCATCAAGTCTGAGAAAATAAGCAAAAACAAATTTGCACAGACTACTACCAACATGGGAAGTCTAACGATATCAATTCTAAAACTATAAAATCACAAGCCCAATTTCCAGCCTATCTGCAACTTGAATGTATAGGTATGCCTTTTCTTATGTTTCTCTATGTACTAGCAAAAAACTGCTCCTCAATTTTGGACAAGTTTCTTTTAGAAGAATCATCTGCAAGAGATGATTTTTTTAAAATCCTAGGTAATAGCATACCCACACATCTTTTGTTTCATAATTTAGAAGAAGTAATTGGATCCTTTCTGTTTATTTTCTAAAAATCATAATTTATAAGCAAGGCCTATAATTTCCTAACAATTAAAATTTTCCCCTCTTTAAAATTTATTTACTGTTCTTATGAATTGCCTATATAGGTAACTAGTAACATTTCACAAATTTTTTTTTCTTTTTTACACAATTGTACTTCATCTAAAGAACAAAAAATAAGTTTGCAGTTATTCTTGCAATAGCTTTAAATACTTTCACTGTTTTGAGATTTCCTCCTTTCTTTTGAGAAAGTTAAAGGACTGCCACACCCCACCTAAGAAATAGATTAAATACAGACAAAATCAATTTACAACAGTGGTTCTCAACATTTTTGAAGATGAGAAGGCCCTTTAAATTCATGAATTCTACTTTTAATATAGATTGACTGAGAAAATGTAATTTAAAAGCACTTTGAATTTACTAGCTTTTAAATTAATCTGTACATTATCATAACAGCATCTACATATACTTGAAATATAACGCCTATGAAGGCTGGCATTTTTAGATTACAAAGCTTGGTGAACACAGGGGTTCAAGTACTCCAGCCTGGTGGCACAAGCGGTTAAGTGTGCACGCTCTGCTGTGGCAGCCCGGGGTTCGCCGGTTCGGATCCCGAGCGCGCACCGATGCACCACTTCGTAAGCCACGCTGCGGCTGCGTCCCATATAAAGTAGAGGAAGATGGGCACGGATGTTAGCTCAGGGCCACTCTTCCTCAAGAAAAAAAAGGGGAGGATTGGCATCGGATGTTAGCTCAGGGCTAGTCCTCCTCACAAAAAAAAAAAAAAAATCCCACAGCTGCCCCCAGAGCCCACAGAATGGAAGTCATTCATCTACTGGAAAAGACTGAATCATTTTGACGACATGGAGTAAAGCACATAGAGGCATAGAAGTGCGACAATACTGGGTTCAGGTCCACGTTCCATCACTTACTAGCCATATACTCTCAAGCAAAGGCATTAACAAGGATAATACGCACCCTGTAGAGTCGCTGTAAGGAGTGGAAGAAATAATGTATAGAAGTATTAGTTTCATTACTTTATCTGTCATTCAAAGCCTTATACAATTCAGCCCAATCTGCAGCCTTTCCCATCACTTCCTATACAAACTCCAACATGAGAGTTGAGACAGTATTAGATGTGATCCCAAGAATGGAAAATGAAATTTGAGAAGCAGCATGGAAAGGTAAACAATTAGAGGCCGTATAAAGTTTTAAGAGCCAAGTCTTTGGAATTATGCAGGACTTTGAACCTCAGCTGTCATTAACCAACCATGTGACTTTGGCCAAGTCACTTAAGCATTCTAAGTCTTGGTTTACTCCACTGTCAAACAGCAATGAAGACACCAATCTCATGCCTTATCGTAATTCGTGAAATGAGATGACTCATGTGAAGCACTTAGCAAGTTGCCTGGCCCGTCTAAATGTACAACAAATAATAGCTATTAATCAAATGTCTACTTATTTTACATAAATAGAAAATATTAAAAGTTGTCATATGGAACTGGCTAGCCCACTTGATTTGTACCCAGTCTGAGCAAATGTCACCCAAAGGTTAGCCTCAGAGACACCACGATCAAAAGCCAGGGACTTGAGCCCTGTGCCAGGCATGTGTTGGATCTTCAGGTATTGGGCCTTTGGATCAATGACGAAAATTTATCAGGTCTTTGGGACACAAAAGTTAGTCATGAAAATATCTTTAAAAACAATGAGCTAAATTTATTTTAAAGACTTGAACTAACAATGAAGTACAAGTTCTTTGAAATTTTTTTTCATTTCACTTATGTTAAAATTCAAAAACTGATTATTTTTCTTCAGATAGTTCCTAACTTACAAATAGGCTTCTATCAACTGATTTTCAGGACAGACCTTCTTTAGTTACCAGGCTAAGGTCTAAGTAACCAGACAGATATAAGTCTTTTGTAATAAAAGTAGGCAACAGCACAAGTGTCACCATTTTTCATTTAAACATAAAACATTTAAATGTTTTAAATACACTCAACATATTTTTAAAGCTTATAAAAGTTATATTGCAGTTCTTGACATTATAGAATTTAGAGTAGTTCTCAACCGGGGTGATTTTCCCTGGATGCAACGTCTAGAGACTACTAGACAGAAAGGTTAGGGGTGAGCTGCTGGCGCATCTAGTTGGGAGAGGCCAGAGACACTGCTAAACATCCTACAGTGCACAGGACAGCCCCAAATATCAATAGTGCTGAGAAACCCTGATTTAGAGGTAGGCAATCACATTATAGGAAAAAATACTACACTCTTTCAAAAGAACTAGGAATACCCAGTTTTTCCAGCATCATTTGTAGAAAAGATTATCCTTTGCTCATTGAATGGTCTTGGCACCCTTGTCAAAAATCATGTGACCATATATGTGAGAGTTTACTTCTGGGCTCTCCATTCTGTTCTGTTGGTCTGTACGGCTATCCTTAGGCCAGTATCACACTGTTTTGATTACTGTAGCTTTATAATAAGTTTTGAAATCATGAAGTGTGAGTCTTCCAACTTTGTTTTTTTTCAAGATTGTTTTGGCTATGTGGGGTTCAATTCCCTTGAAATTCCATATGAATTTCAGGATGGGGTTTTCTATTTCTGCAAAAAATGCCATTGGGATTTTGACAGAGATTGTACTGAATCTGTAGGTCACTTTGAGTAGTACTGTCAACTTAACGATAAGTCTTCCAATCCATTAACACAGAAGATGTTTTCATTTATTTAGCTCTTCTTTAATTTCCTTCAGCAGTATTTTATAATTTTCAGTATACAAGTCTTTTGCCTCCTTGGTTAAATTTACTCCTAGGTATTTTATTCTTTAGATGCTACTGTAAATGGAACTGCTTTCTTAATTTCCTTTTCAGATTGTTCATCACTGGTGTATAGAAACACAAGTGTTGATCTTGCAGCCTGCAATTTTGCTAAATTTATTTATTAGTTCTAGCAGCTTCATCGTCGATTTTCTGCATATATTTATATTTAATATATGTGTATGCATGTCTCCCTCTGTATCTGTCAGCTGGGCAGTTAGCTCATCTGATTCAAGTGAGAGATGAACCAGGCCCAAGTTGTGGTCCACACTCAAATGAGAAACTCAGGCAAGAGTTAATGTTGAAGTCCTAACCCCCCAGTATCTCAGAATGTGACCTTACTTGGAAACAGGGTCGCTGCAGATGTAATTAGTTAAGATGAGTCATAGGCTAGGCCTTTAATCCAATATGACTGGTCTCCTTAAAAGAGTAAAACACCATGGGAAGACAGAGACATACAGAGAAAAGACAGCCATGTGACCACAGAAGCAGAGATTGCAGTGATGAATCTACAAGCCAAGGAACACCAAGGAATGCCAGCAAACACCAGAAGCTAGAAGAAGCAAGGAAGGAATTCTGCCTCAAGACTAACAAAAATCCTGTCTGAGTCTCCAGCCTGCCGGCCTGCCTTACAAACTGCAGACTTGCTGGCCCCACAATTGTGTGAGTCAATTCCTTTAACTAAATAAATAAATACTGGTTCTATTTCTCTGGAGAACCTTGACTCGCAGAAATTATGGGAGCATTTGGGAAAATAGAGGAAGGGAGACAGTAAATTTGGAGGTCACAAAAAATAAACTGCCTACTTCATAATCCATATACCCATGATCTGTATAAAAACCTTACTGAATTACTTTTTCATTTTAGTACTTTTTATAGACTCAGAAAGAACTGCAACAGTTAATCTGTTAAAGAGAAACAGGACTGCTGATTTGGGTGATAGATACTTATTTTGTATAAGATTTCCAGGCAGGGAAAAAATACACACACACACACACACACACACACTGTTGATGTGTTATCCTTATACTTTCAAGTACATACTAAAATTTTTTAATCTAATTATTATACCATGACATCTTCATTTTGTCATTTATTCATACCTCTATGTAACTTTATTAAAGGAGTATAAAAACACACGTTTAATATAAAATTGTTCAAAGTACTGTCCTAATACCTTTGAAAATTAGATGATCTAGCTAGAGAATTAAAATGGCAAGGCCTAAAACAATCAAAAATCATGAGTTTAGTTTCTTAATTTATTTTTAAAAAGTTATTGGAAGTCCCTGATTGTACCCAGCATGTTACGAAGTACTCAGAGAAATGGGCCGTGAGTAAAAGAAGCTTACACTTGATGTTTTCAGGGGAAATTTAGTCTGAAGTACCAAATGAACTGGACGGCCAACAGATGCTGCGAGTTCCCTAAGACAGGGACTTAGCCTGGAGTGATCACTAAAGACATAAACTAGAAGAGGAAATGGAAGCAAGAGAGAGACTGAGTGAGCAAAGAGAAGGCAGCTTTCCAGAAGACAGAACAAAATTAACGAAACCAAAACCCATCAGCACCTTTGGGGAATAACAAACACGATTCTGAGATGAATTCACGTGGGCAGTACTGCAAGGCAAGGCTGGAACGTTTTGCGGAGGACCCTGAATGCCCGACTGGGACATCTCTTCTGTGTGCCAGGGGGTGAACCTGGAGGATTTTTAGGAGGAAGTTTGGGAATAGCTGACCAAGTAGGGACCAAGCATATGAAGGGAAGGCAGAATGAGAGACTTGGGGTGGCCGCTGGGGGCGAAAAGGGACTTGTTCCTAGTGATGCAAATAATGGTTCTACAGGTCAAAGGGTCTGCTTTTCAATTTAAAGGTTCATCTTAAATTTTAAAACATCATTTTAAAACAGAAGTCTTTCATATTAAAAGTTAAAGAAAAAAGGCAAAAGAACATTCAGGAGCTTGAACTCATTTAAAAAAATAAAAAGTTATTTATGGTGCAACAAAGAAAACAATAAATAGAATATACCAAATCCATAAATCCTCTAAATGCATGATGGCAAACCGCAAAACAAGGCAATGGATTATTAATCCTGTTTTGCAGAGAAAGAAATTGAGATCTGGGACAGCCAAGGTCTCATAGCCAGTAAATGGCAGAATGACTTTGAAGCCTAACTATCTCCTCCCAAAAGAAAAACACCTAGAAAAAGTTCCATATCCAGAGGAATATAAAAAGATGACGTTCAGAGGGATTTCCTTTAACGTAGCTGATTTGAACAAAACAATAGATGAGCAGAACAATACTAAAGCGATACAAAATAACACTGGCAATCTGCTGTGACTAAAAGGCATACATACCAGAGAAAACTTTTAAATATTATTTGCAGACAACACTATTTAGAAAAGAATCAAACAAAAATGTACGAAATAGTCTCTACCCTCCCCATACCACGTACCGCTCTTCACAGCTCTTGAAAACTGATTGATGCCTCCTCCCCCACTAAACTGAAACCATAAGGGAATGGGTCGTGTCTATGCACATCTTTACTTTTTTATAAGTTTTTGAGGTTTTATCTTATTGGGCAATTTTACTAACTTTGGAATCACAGAACAAGAGGAATCATGTAGGAAGGAGGCCATGATAAGGAGGAGTTTGGTCTTAATTCTAAGAGCAATGGCACACCACTCAAGTGCTTTCAACATGAGACAGAGCATCAAATCTGAATTTCAGAGAGATCTGACTGCTACATGGACTACACACTGGATGGGGTAATAAACCAACGCAATCAATTAGAGAATCCAGAACAACACATATGTAAAAATGTAATATAAGACAATATAGGTTCGGGGGTCTTAGTATGATTCATCGTCAGACTCCCATAAATTGTCAGATTGCCCAGGGAAGCAGAAGTAATCCCAACACAAAAATATCCACTAATGAACTAACTAGAAAATTAGTTCCTATCCAACATCCTTCCCAACGCGGCATTAGCCTCTGTAGGTCCGTTTCACCTTTGCCCTGTCAGTCTCTCAATGATTGGCAGGTATTTCAATCACAAAGTAACACAATGCAAATCATCTACACAGCCAAAGTGCAAACCTTCCAAAAGATGCAAGTCTCTGTGAAATCACTGAAAACGATGAGAACTGTTCGCAAACACCAGCAGAGCCACTGACAAAAATGAAGATTTGAGAGGGCCACTGACTGTGAAGGAACAAGAGGGAACTTAATGTGGTGATAAATATGTTCTGTAGCTTGACCTGGTTGGTGGCTACACAGGTGTGTACATATAGTAAAAATTCATCAAGCTGTATGTACACTTATGATTTATGCGTTTAGCCGTATATAAATTATACCTTAAGGGGGAGGGGGCTACACAAGAAGGGATGGTCCTCCTTCCTCAAAGAATTACTGGGTCTGAATGTGAAGCCCAGAAGTCCCATGGCTTCCTGGCTACCAGTGTGGAGACGAATCGGACGCTAACGATGGCAAACCAGACCCAGGTTCTCAAAGGCATCAGTGAGCCACTGAGTGGAGTAGCCCACTCTTCCTCTGGACTTTCAATGACATAGTCAATTTTCTTAATGTTTAAGCACTTTAAAGTCTGTTACTTGCAGCTGAAAGCATTTGAACAGATACAATCAGTTAATAAATGGAGAAAGCTAACCAAGATGAGATAAAGGAGGTCAAAAGAAAATAATCTGAAAATCTAAGTGAAGCCCCTGGGCTTTACTAAGGAAGCCCTTGAATAGTTTGGCAAAAATGACTTTCTCAAGGATCATACTGGAAAAGTCCATCATAATGTGAAGGATATAGTTTCATGCTATCTTGCGATTTTTTAAGAAAAATTATGCAAAAAAAAAAGCAACCAACACTTGATTCAAATTCTTCCATTCTAAGAATTTAACACATAGTTGCAACCGTAACATGAATGTTTTCATAATTTTGTTTCATTTTTCAAGATTAAAGTCAAATAAAGCCTTTTCTCCCTATCCTTGCTATCGCTGAAATGTTGCTCCTATTCTAGTTCAATTCATTCTACATGGCCTTGTTCTTGTACTATTTTCAGAAAATAAAGAACTCTTATATGATGAAATCACAAAGAAAAATAAACTATTTGCTCATACATCAACATTTAGAAAACTTAAATATAGACCTCAGTTCATAAAAGCTAACCATCACAGGAGGGCCCTAGAGCAGACTGGCTAAAAACATGGCCTGGGATCCAGATTACCGGGATGGAATCCCAGTTCCACAGTTTACTAGCTGGTGACCCTGGACAAGTCACCTGACCCTCTGTGACTCAGTCTCCTCACCTATAAAATGGGGATAATAACAGTTCCTACCTTATAAGGTTTTAGAGTGTTAAATGGTTGATATGGGAAATACTTTAGGCAGTAAGTACTCAATAACTGTTAGCGATTATATTTCAAAATCTAAGAAAACCAAGGAATAGAAATGCCAACATTGGGATTAACTTAATTAGCGAAGGAAAAATTTTTTTAAAAACACAAGTTTTATGTTTAAATACAAGCACATACATTTTAAATAAAATTAAAACAAAAAATGAGAACAGATGTACTTATAGTAAAAATGAGCTACAATTTCTAAATATATAAGAACTTTTTTAAAAGTACCATATCAAACCTATTAAACCAGAAACCAATGTGCTGCAGCATTTTACTAAAGATGAAATAAAAAATGTGAATATATGGAGGAAAAAAAGAAGGGAAAAGTTGGTATTATAAAAGGGTCAATTCTTCCTCCACTCGTATTAATTCATTAGTTTAACAATTCTAATTAAAACGTCAACAGGTTTAAGGGTATAATTTTTCTTTCTTATTTCATCTTTATTTATTTTAATTGACGAAATGATTCTAAAATGAATATATTAAAATAGAGAATACAGTAAATGAAAAGAATATATTAAATGAAATAGCAAATATGGTTTTGAAAAATAAAATGAACAGTAACTCCCCTAAAAGAATTAATTAAATGAATATAATCAATGAAATAGCAAAGTTTTGAAAAATAAGAAAACAGTAACTTCCCTTACCAGATATTTAAAAGGTTATAAAGTTTGAGTAATTAAAATAGTGAGGTATTAGCATAGACATAAACAAATAATTAATAAGTCCAGAAACAGAACTAAGTATTTATGGGAATTCAGTATACAATGAATGTGACATTTCAAATCAATGGGAAAGGATGGATTACTGAACAAATGATGCTGACAAATGACTATTTGATATTTAGAGACTAACCTCCCAATTTACACCAAAATAAATTCCAGGTGGCTTAAATTTTAACATAAATGAAACTATAAAAGTAATAGAAAATGTAGGTTAATATGCATACAATTTTAGGTTGGGGAAAGCATGACACCAAAGGCAGAAACCACAAAGGTAAAGACTGACAGATTTGACATGAAATTTTAAAACTTCTATACCAAAACAATCAGAAGTAAAAGAGACAAACGTAGAAGACACTGTGGTAGGTTTTACATCATGGCGCCCAACGACTCACACCTCTTGAGACATCCATGTGTAGTCTCCTCCCACAATGCCTCTGGGCTTGACGATGTGACCTGCTTTGGCCAAGAAGACATATAGGGACAGGCTGCAGGCAGAGGTCTGATGAGAGCTTGCTCAGTGGGGCATGATCTTGTGGAACGATGCTATGACTAAAGGAGAGACAGACAAACACACCACATGGACCCAACCAAGGAATGAAAATATGTGAGTGCATCCAGGTGAGACCAGGGGAAGAACCGCCCAACCAACTCAGACACGTTTTACTAGGTTTTGAGGCGGTTTGTTATACCACATTAGGTAACTGACATAATACATCTGCACTATAAACGGTTACTTATTAACGATATCATATATCATTACAAGAAAACTAAACATCCCATTGAGAAATCAAAGCACACGAACAGATGATTCACACAAAGAGAGAGATGTCCAATAAAGGCACGAAAAAATGTTCAACTCTACTAGTAATCAAAGAAATACAAATTAAAACAACGAGATAGGGGCCAGCCCAGTGGCGTAGCAGTTAAGTTCACATGCTCTGCTTCGGCGGCCCAGGGTGCACAGGTTCGAATCCCAGGCACGGACCTACGTACTGCTCATCAAGCCATGTGTGGTGGCATCCCATATACAAAATAGAGGAAGATGGGCACAGATGTTAGCTCAGGGCTAATCTTCCAATTTTCCTCACCAAAAAAAAAAAACAATGAGATAAACCTTTCGCCTATCCAATTGGTAAAGATTGAAAAGGCTAAGCTAAGAATGCCTTGAGCTGGCCAGAATGTGGAGAAACCGGCCAACTCATCTACTGCTGCTAATTCAGTAATGTGTATCAGAAACTGATTCAATTCCCTCTGGTCTGGTAATTTCGTTTATTATTCACTCAAATACTTATTGCATACTCGCAGAGGCCTGTGCGGGGAGCTAGGAATACAGCCAGATCAGGCAGGACCTTAATAATTTTGGTTTTATTATTAATTTGGCTTTTATTCTAAGAGTACAAAGATGCCACTGAAGGCTTTAGCAGGGGAAATAACTATCTGATTTCCATGTTAAGATCATTCTAACCGATGCACGGAAAATGGGGGGCAAGAATGGAAATGAGGAGACACTAATTGCTCAGGTGAGAGTAACAGCGGCCTGGACTGGAGAAGTGGCAGTGAGATGGACAGAAGCAAGTGGAGGTCGACCTGGCAGGACATGCTGACAGAGAAGAAATAAACGCTACTCCTTGATTTTACTTCTGGGAATTTATCCTAAAATACATGTGCAGATATAAAATATCAGATATGTGCACAAGACATATCCAAAGATGTTCATAGCAGTGTTTTTTATAATAACAAAAATAATGGAAAAAAATCTAAAAGCCCATCCCTAAAAGATTAATTAAGTAGATTAAGGTCATCTAAAGCGTAGTGAAAATACTACGCAGTCACTTAAAATTATATAGATCTGTATTTAGTGACAAGAATTATGTGGAAAGGGGCCAGTTACAAAATACATAATATAATTTCACCTTTACACAGTATGATCTCACTTTTATTTAAACATATTCATACACACACACACAAGCACATTTATGACTGCGTATGTGCATTAGAAAAAGCCTAGAAAGCTATACATCAAAATTTCAAAATTCTAGATGGTTTGGATTTGAGTTATTAACATCTTTATACCTTCCATACTTTCTAAAATCTACGCAAAACCGGGCCGGCCCCGTGGCTTGGTGGTTAAGTGAGCGCGCTCCACTGCTGGCGGCCCGGGTTCGGATCCCGGGCGCGCACCGACGCACTGCTTCTCCGGCCATGCTGAGGCCGCGTCCCACATACAGCAACTAGAAGGATGTGCAGCTATGACACACAACTATCTACTGGGGCTTTGGGGGGAAAAATAAATAAATAAAATCTTTAAAAAAAAAAAAAATCTATGCAAAACCTATACTGCTTTATAACGGAAGGAAAAAAGTGAAAAACAAAACACTGACCAGACATTTGTTTGGACAATAGTAATTGGTTCATTCTCTTAAAATACTACAGACACAAAGATTAAAGAGACTACAAAGAAATAAAAATAACTGTTTTAAATAACTTGTAATTCATAAATCTTCAACTGTTAAAAATTGAACAGTCACAATTTTGCTTGCAATACCAGTCTAACATGAGATGAGAATCTGGGAGAAGAAGGGACATTTCAGGATTGCAGAACAAAGAGACACTCAAATATAACCAAAACTTAATCATTATAAAACCTACACAGAAAGACCCCTTCACTTCACCGTAAAACAAGCAATTTGGACTCCACTGACTTTTGACCTAAAGAGCTCCTCATCTTATTTCACTTATGTTCTGGGGTGCTTTATGAAGCTTCTTCCCTACCAAGGTGACACATATAACACAGACACTAAAAAAGACAGGAGACTGTGCGGCCGGCCCAGTGGCACAGTGGTTAAGTTCACGTGCTCCACTTCGGCGGTCCAGGGTTTGCAGGTTCGGATCCCGGGCACGGACCTACACACCACTTATCAAGCCATACTGTGGCAGACGTCCCACATACAAAATAGAGGAAGATGAACACAGATGTTAGCTCAGGGCCAATCTTCCTCACCAAAAAAAAAAGAAAAAAAAAAAGACAGGCAATTGAGGAACTTGGAAGCACAGTTAAAGGTAGTCATTTGACTTTATCTCAACCAGATGTACTGGTTACCAAGACCAGATGTTCTAGAAGGCCCTTACCCACTGGAAAAGTACTCAGTCTATTTAAAAATGTCATCAAGGCTACTTCATTTCCCAAAGATGAAACTTTCTTTGGTATCTGAGATTACTGTAAACAGACCCAAGAAAAATCACCACCCAGAGTAAATAGTTTTCGAAGATTCTGATGGATGTGCTTCATTGAATTTATCAGTGACCTTAGTCATCCTTACTTATAACAAGGCGACCAGAGAGATGGCTGCTACCCTGGCTTGAAGATAGGGCTCCAAAATTTGTTCAGGCCTCTCCAAGGCACCATTATCAATGCTGCCCCTTCAGCACTCCCTACGGAGAAAAGCCCAGTGGCTCTGTCTTCATTCTCTTCTTCAGAAAATATGAAGATGTCAATTTAAAATATTAATCCAAAGCAATAAAAATGTATAAACAGGGCTGGCCCGGTGGCTTAGCGGTTAAGTGTGCGCGCTCTGCTGCTGGCGGCCTGGGTTCGGATCCTGAGCGCACACCGACGGCACCACTTCTCCTGCCATGCTGAGGCCGTGTCCCACATACAGCAACTGGAAGGATGTGCAGCTATGACATACAACTATCTACTGGGGCTTTGGGGGGAAAATAAATAAATAAATAAATAAATGTATAAACAATGTAAAGCAAATGAGACCCTCTTCTGATATTATCTATTCTAGCGAAAATAATAATCCAAGGATGGGGGAGTGGAGGTTGAGCTACAATTCACATACCATAAAACTGATCATTTTAAAGTATAAAATTCAGTGGTTTTTAGTATATTCACGAGGTTGTGCAACCATCACCACTGTTTAATTCCAGAATATTTTCATCACCCCAGAAAGCAAGCCCATATCCACTCAGAAAAACAGTCACTTTCCATTCCTCCTTCACTCTCCCCAGACTCGGGCAACCATTCGTCTACTTTCTGTCTCTATAGCCAGGCCTATTCTGGACATTTCACATCAACGGAATCATATGACATGTGGCCTTTATGTATGACTTCCTTCACTTAGCTCAATGTTTCCATCCGCATCGTGGCATTCCTTTCGATGGTCAAATATTATCCCATTGTAGGGATATACCACATTTTGATTATCTGTTGATCAGACAACGGACATTCGGGTTGTTTCCACTTTTTGTCTATTAAGAATATCGCTGCTACAAACATTTGCGTACAAGTTTTTGTGTGGACACATGTTTTCACTTCTCTTGGGCAGCCACCTAAGAGTGGCACTGTTGGGTCATATAGCAACTCCATGTTTAACTTTTTGAGGAACTGCCAAACTGTTTTCTAACGCAGCTGTACCATTTTACATGATTTTTCACATTCTTAACATAAACTTAAGACATGTCAGACTTTCATAGAAGTAAGGGATTTACTCTTATCAAGCCCATTTTATGTGCCAAGCGTTATGCCGGGGTTTTATATAATTTCTGATTTAATTTTCCCAACAACTCTGTAATGCAAAAACTATCTCCATTTTCCAGAAGGAATTCAAATCTCAAAAACTGTAACCTACTCAAAAATCAATTAGTTAGTAAATGTCAAAATAGAATGCAAACTCAGGCTGACTTCACAGCCTGTACTCTCCACCCTCTACCATGCAACCTTTATACTTAGATATATGCACACTGCTTCACACCAGACGGATTCTTGGGAAAAGTTACACATTAATTAAATTTATTATAATCATTATAAAACAGAAGGTTCTCAATGTACAGAAATTTCTAGAAAATATGAGATCGCTTGCGTAAATCAGCCTCCTCATTTATTTTCTTTAGTAAATGATTTCTATATATAGGGTTACTTAAAACAAAACGTATCTATCACTCACCTAAGCATTATACCGATTAGCTTTTTCCATCCAAGTTGTATGCACTGACAAAAAAAACCTGGATATCTTCTGCTATGGACTGAACTGTGTCCCCGCAAAAGCCGTATGTTGAAGCCCTAACCCCTAATGTGACAAGATTTGGAGATTGAGTTTTTAGCAGGTTAATTAAGGTTAAATGAGATCATAAGGGTGGGGCCCTAATCTGACAGGATTGGTGACTTTATAAGAAAAGGAAGACAGATCTCTCTCTCTCTCTCTCTCTGCCAGGTAAGGACACAGCGAGATGGCAGTCCACAAGCCAGTAAAGAGAGCCCTACCAGAACCCAATCACGCTGGCATCCTGATCTCAGACTTCCAGCCTCCAGAACTTTCAGAAAACAAATTTCTGTGGTTTAAGCCACCTAGTCTATGGAATTTTGTTATGGCACCTCGAGTTGACTAATACACCTTGCTTCATGAATACCACCAACTATCCAATTATTTTTTTTTAATTCATAGCAGTTTTATTTATAATTGCAAAAGAAGAGGGGAAAAGTTATTGGTATTTTAAACACTGATAAGAATCAAAACAAAGCAGGCATTCAATGGAGTAGAAATAAGCTAAATCAACAGACATGCATAAACTTGCTGCTCAAAAATATTTACAAGTCCCATGATCAAAGACACTCAAAAACAGAAGGATGGCCCTTCTATGAATTCAGGGTTTAACGAGAAAGTCAAGGAAAGAGGGTATCCTACAAAGGGCTGTGAAGTTAGGCAAACCTGAGTCTGGCTCTTTTGGGGGCACTTCTGAGCTTTGTGTTTGAGTAAGAAACAAACCCTACATCTATCCCTCTGGTCATGATGCTGGTTTTTGTTTGTTTAAATTAAATAACTTTATTAACAGTTACCATATGCCAAATACTATATTACACCCTATCATACCCAGCAGAGTTTCTAGAACATTACAGGTACTCCAAAAATGGTGGTTGTGATTGTCAGCAACTAGATTCTGGAAAAGGACACTCCAGGTCAAACTCAAAAATTTACATGAGCACCCACTGTTTGCCAAATATTTTGCTGGTACCATGAATATAAAAATGCAGTCCCTGCCTGCAAGGAATTACAATGGAGAGGGACAGACAGATCCAGATAATTATAAAACAACGTAATAAAGGCAACAGCAAAAAAATATGCAGAGTGCATAGGAACACAGGAAGAGCTGAGAGGTAGATAAATCAGAGACTACCTCCCAGAAGGTCTGACAAGGAATTCCCTTCCTGCTTTCTATTCCAGAAAACTTCATATGCCCTTATTTGGGGAAGCGTCCACTGAGGTACAGCCTCAGCTCGGATTCTCTCTTTTAACTTTTACTTCAACGCAATCCCATCCATCGATTTCAAAGAAAGAGGAGGGAGGAGGGGGGAAAAGGAAAAGGCAACTTGAAGTTGGCACAGGAAGAGTTTAAGTATCCTTCCCCCCCCACAATCGCATAAAAATCGAAATCACATTTTTCCAAATCCTTCTTACACTCACGATAAAGACTGGGTGTTCTACAAGCTATACAATCACCCCGGATTTAAGCTGTGTGTAGGTAAGTAACTGAAACCATCAGTCCACTAGGCACTTTCTTCTATATCAGCCAAATGGGGCCTGCCCAGTCACTCCGCTTATTCCAGCTGGGCTGACAGCGTATCCAAGACCTTAACTGTTGTATAAACTTCAGGAAGTTTTCTCCATTAATCCACACTTCTTCAATATTTATTCACTTAATAAATACCTACAATGCAAAACAATGCCTTTTGTAAGGCACTGACATTCCAAAAAAAATGCAAATTTGGCTCCTGTCCCTAAAATAAACCTCTGTGGGAAAGTCACATCCAGGAGCTACAAGTACAAATGAAGACCCATGGGAACAGAGAGACTACTATTTGTATCCTTTCACGGACACCTCACTTGACACTACAATCCTGTGAAATAATAGAATTATCTCCATTTTTACCAGTTTGTTCAGTTAACGAGTCAGCATATAAAACGTGGATCTTCTGAGCCCTGACAGCAACATTAATATTAAATAAATATATTTAAAAATATATATTAAATTTATCATTACCATAAATGAAGGCAACGAAATCACAAGAAGTATTTCGAAGACTCTAAATATACACACAGAAAGGAAATTTAAAGACCAGTTTCCTCATCTATAAAACACGAAGACTGGACTAGATCACAGACGGTTAAATAAGTAGCATTCCTGGAAACATTCTCCACTGTTACTCTCTGGGACCGATGTCCCAATCGAACATTACGAACCACAGCAGGCTTTCCCACCAAGCCCAGAAATGCGTCCACGTCCTTATCAACACGGCGGCCACTACCAACCGGAGTTCATTGTTACATGCTGCCCAGGCAGCTCCGACTGCTGGCCACCCTATGAATGAGCAACGTCCACAGTGTCCTGTCCTCAACAGCCCTAGTCAGCTTCTGCAGACTCATGCCTATGGCTTCCTTTACGGAAGCAGATGAGCAAACCTACTTGCCATCCTCAACTAGATAAGGCCCAGAAAGGTGAAGCAAACTACCCACAAGTTTTACATAACTAGTCCAAAACAGCGCTAAGCCTCAAAACAAGAGTAACATAATTGTATAATGCTTACGAATACACAAAGCACCTTCTCTTCTATTATCATTTGACCCTGACTACCCAGGAAAGAATTATCCCTATATTTATACAGTTCAAAATAAGGACCAGTGAAATAATGTGATTAGGTCAAGGTCATCCAGCTAGTAAGTGGCTTGGATGAATCCTCACAACCCCACAACACCTTTTTACATGAGAAAGTCACAGAGTAGTGAGTGGAAGCCTGGACTAGTTAACATCCACCCAAAAATGTCAATCCAAAGTCTTCTGAGCTGTTCTTAACCACTAGGCTACATGCAACTATTTTAGATCAGATAAGCTCCTCTTTCTATAAAAAACAATCTCAAGTAACTAAACAATTAGTAAAAAAAAAAAAAAATTTAAATTATTTAAAAGGCATACACTCTACTAATATTACATACATGTATATATATATATATACCTACCACAATCACAAACCATCTTATAATTTGGAAATATCACATAAATGAAAAATAAGAATAGCACTAAAAAGTTGGATGTTACACTAATAAAAGTATCAGTTTTTTGAGTCTCAACCCTTTCACTGGCTTGTAAAAGAAATACACTTTCTCATTTTTTTAATTCTCATCTTTAAGCCAAGTATTAGCAAGTAATTCCACATAGAGCTTTTCACATGTGTAGAATGCTTTTAATATTGTTTCAGGAATGTTAAGTATTATTCAGTTCTCTTCTGTATAGAGATTATTACATTATATTACAATGAGCATGCTATTCCTAAAATTAAAGTCATCTGAGAGATCTTATCACAAATACTCAAACCACAACATAGTCATCATATCCTCCGTTGAGAATTCTAACTTAAGTGGAAATTCCTACCCATACATTCCTATTTCTGGATGGCCTTTAAAACATCAGCACTACTCCTTAATATAACTACAAGACTCAATTAAATAGTATAACATTTATATCCTACAGTACTTGGAAGCATGATTAAGACTAAGCCAAATATTAATAAAACCTGAAAAGCCTTTTCTTAAGCATCAAAATATCCCAAAGCTTTTTGTAACCAGCACAGGAACCTTTTACTCCCATACCAGACCACCCTACTTTCACAGGTATCTAAGGAAATGTGTATATACGAGTTGCACACACCACCTCCCAAATAATCTGATGCCTTCCAAAGTGAAAAGCTGATCCTCTTTTCTGCTCTTAAATTATTCAAAATTAGCTTATAAAGAATTACTGTAGATGACTTGAAAAAACAGTTAAACCACAAGTTACTTTTTATTAGAAAAGGAACTTTAAATGAAGATTTAAGTGAAGACATAATTTGCCTGTGACTGATTGACAACTAGACATGATAGTGATCAAACTTTACTGCATACCGAAAACTAACTTTTTTTTTTTTTTTGGTTCATCACCTCTGAATCAGACAACTTTACGATGCTTTTATTTAAAAAATCCCACTTTCACTGTGTTACATTTCTCAGCGTTGAGATAAATCTACCCAAAGTTTGGAAAAAACTGATAACTTCTGGTCCGCAAGACCCCTATATAGCATTAAGTCTTCAAAGCCGAAATCAACAATATAATAGCATAACAAGATATAACATTACGTATGTTTTATTATAGTTCTTGAGTTTTCAAGGACATTATTCACGATGTCATATTCACAAATGGCTCAAGTTTTTCAAGCCATATTTTACGAAGATTATGTTTTTTGGTTTGTATGCCATAATTACATTTTCAACTGATCCACTACATTTGAAAATAACTTGTGTGAAATCACTAAGGAAAAGGGTCACTTAGACACACAGCATTAAACACAATTTTTTAGGCCATCAAAATAAAGGTCTATAACTTGGAATCAGAGAAAAACACAATGCAAATTCACAGTAAGCTAAAGTGAAAATTCAACACAGCTATACCACAAAAAAATATATAAAAAAAACAAATGGCAAAGTGCTCAACCTTGATAGGAAAAAGAAAAAAAAAAACCCTGAAGTTTAAAATGGAAACTACTTAAATTGAGAAAGAATTCCAATGACATGACATTTTCTTGCCAAAGCGAAGGAATTTGTAGATTATATCATTCAAATCTCATTGTATTATATTATAAAGGTCTTGGCAACGGCTGGCCATTAATCTCTAACACAAAGGAGATTCAAATCCAAATAACTGTAAGACTATCTCTTCCAGGAGACAGAAACGGAGTAATATACTTTATTTACAATTGTTTAACCTAAAAGGAAGGCCTATAAAGGATGATAACGCAGAATGGATCAGCCTTCTGTCTACCAAGTCCCAGTTCTCACGAAGTCTTGCACCAATCCGAAAAGAGAAGGTTATGGACACAAAACAGGCTTAGGAAAGGCTGAAAAAAATCTCCAACAAATGACACACCACATCATGGTTTATTCTCTTACACAATTGGAGAAACGAGAAAGAAAAAGATCACACCATATGTTTCAGCGTATCAATTAAAAAAAATATCTTCCGACGGTACATTCAATTCTTTTCTTTGGGACTGAAAAGATAATTTAGCTTCTGTTTTATTGATTATAGAGGAAAGGGAAAAAGCCAGCTACTGCAATGCAACAGAGGCTGCTACAGAAGGAGAGAGAAGGGTTTTCCAAACACATCCCTCTCCCACCCCCGTTTACACACCCCAAATAACTTACTTATCCCGGCCTTTTATTGTCCCCCCACATATAAACCTAATAAATCCTTTCCCTTCCCCCACCATGGTGAATTTCACCTTTCAGACCTCCCTCACCTTCCACTCCCAGGGCACTTGATTACCCGCAGAGATTTCAGATCTTTCAAACTTTTCTTCCTTTTTCCACGAAACACGCGAGTTTTGTAATAAAAGCGCACGACATCTTTACAGATCTACAGAAGAATACCTGTTTCCCAGCAACATGCACGCTTCGATTCTCGAACCCCTCCCCATCTCGCAGGTTTGGCTGGCAAAGGCTGGGGGGGAGGGAGCCAGGAGCAAATGAAATTTAGGAAGGGAAATCCGGGGCGAAAGAGGAGCGTTTGAGGAAAAATGGGCGAACGTCGAAAAGAGAGCCCCCCCACCCCGAAATAAGAGGGGCTACAAAGAGAGGGTGACAAGAAAGAGAAATTGGAAGGGACAAAAGGGGGGGTAAGAGCCCGGGGAGCCGCGCCGGGCCGGGCGAGGGAAGGCGGGGTCCGGGGACAGCGGGGATCGCGGCACAATGGCCTGGCGGCGCCCGCCCCGCGCGCCCCTCACCTCATGGTGCCGGCGCCGCCGAGGTGTCCCCAGCAGCCGGGAGACGCCGAGCCGAGGGGGGTCTGTCCTCCGGGGGCGGGGACGCAGCTCGGAGACTGGAGACAGCGTGCGGCTCCTCCTCGGGGCGCGCGGGGGCTACACCATCTCCGCGCACAAAGCCGCGGCGCCGGCCGGAGCGGGAGCGCAGAGGGCGCAAGAAAGGCTGGGGAGGGGGCGGAGAGGCCGAGGCGCCGAGCGGGTCCGCGGCGGCCGCCGCCTCCCGCCTCCCCCGCCGCCGCCGGAGCTCCCTCGGCCGCGCTCGGAGGGGTGCCCCGGCCGCCGCTCCCAGGCCCGCGCCCGCCGCGCCCGCCGCCCAGGCCGTGTGCAAGCGGCAGCTGCGGCAGCCGCGGGAGGAGAGTCGGGAGCGCCGCGAGCGGCCCGGGAGGAGGCGGGGCGCGCGGAGGAGCACGCAGGCGCCGCCCTCCTCCCCTCCTTCCCCGGGGGCGAGGGGGCGGCGCGCGGGGAGGGGAGGCGGGGGGCCGGGCGCACCCCCCGCCGAGCTGCGGAGAGCGGGAGGGGCGCGGCGGGGCGGCGAAGGCTCTTTGTTGCTCCCCTCCGGCCCCCCGGGATGGGGGCTGCCCCCCCCACCAGCCCGCTGCCCGCGGAGGTCTGCGCCCGGGGTCGTCCTTGGCCGTCGGCCCCCTCCCGGTCGCCTCCTGCTCCCCTGAGGCTGGGGGAGCTCCCGCGCGGGGACCCGCGGGACCTCCGAGGCGCGGGACCCGTGGGGAGCGGGAGGCGGCGATCGGGATGCGTGACTGGGCACAGGGCCGGGCCGGGGGACTCCGGATCTGCTGGCGGCCGGGTGCCCTCGCGCGGGGCCTGTCCTCAGCTCGCCCTGTTGCTCTCTCAGGACCGCGACCTGGGCGAGCCGCTGGGCATCCCGGCCGGCCCCACTGCCCGCCCCCGCCGCGCGGCGGCCCCCAGCGAGTCCCCCGGCACGGGGGGAGGGGGTGGCGTGCAGATGTAAAATATGGTCCTCATTGTTCGCGGCGCTCCTGTTCTTCCCGAGGAACCCCAGCCTGCTGGACCGATTTAACGGGCTGATATGCACAGGCTATGTTTAGGGATGACTTCATCCCCAGACGAACGCAGCCAACTCGCGGGGAAACGCAGTCGCCGGGAGACGCGCGCTCAGACGTGTGCAGCCGCGGGAGTGGAAGGGGAGAAACGCAGCCAGCGAAGCCGCTTTCTATCGTCATTAGCAAAAAGGGAATTCCAGCGGGGGGGGGGGGCGGGGAGGGATGTGAACTGATGATAGTTTTAAGTTTTCCGTCATTCACATGGTCTTGAAATCACCTCCTTTAAAAGGTAACTGTAAAATGCTGGAGAAGCAAACTCAAGGTGGGGGGGTGGGAGGGGTGTCATCGAGGAAGCCAGAATTTATAGTTGTGGGAGTTTTTAGGTATCCAAAAGCAAGTCCAATAATCAAATAAAAATTTAAACTGGACAAATTGCAGGCCTCTTGTAGTCCCGAGGTGGGGGGATGTATTTTTCTATATAAAAGATGACTAGTCTCTTGCCACTGGGTTGCTATTACTGGAGGATGTAATCCAAAATGGAGGACCCACAATGACTCGAGGAATCTATTCAAAAGTTTTGATGTTTTATTTTAAGACGGAAGTGCAATTTGAATTACGTAGAGTTACGACAATTGAGATCATTTACACTTCCAAAAGAAAAGTGGACAAGGGCCGGCTCTGTGGCTTAGCGGTTAAGTGCGCGCGCTCTGATGCTGGCGGCCTGGGTTCGGATCCCGGGCGCGCCCCAAAGCACCACTTCTCCGTCCAGCGCGAGGCCGAGTCCCACGTACAGCAACTAGAAGGATGTGAACCTATGACATACAACTATCTGCTGGGGCTTTGGGGGGGAAAAAATGAATAAATAAAATCTTTAAAAAAAAAAAAAAAAAAAAAAAGAAAAGTGGACAAGTTATAGTTGTACTTGGTCAATGCCTGACTTGTCTATAATAGAACGGGGTGGCCCAGTTTTAACTATAAAAAGCTTCCTGGTTTCAGACTCAATAACCAGTTATTTTCTTTTTGGAACCTGCAGCCTCAAACCCACAGCCCTATGGAAGCAAGTGACCTGGAGCTATGGCACAGGACCAGGGTGGCCTCAGGTAGTAAAGAGCACAGTGCCTCTGCTTAAACATGGTGTACTTGAAGAACACTAATTTCCACCCACATATCTAATTACAGCTTACCGTCACAGAGAGTATTTTATTCAAGGATCTCCAAGCACTGGAGTCAAAACACCCTTGCCAGTCAAATGTCCTTGTTGCCATATTACAAGTAAAGACAGGGAAATACAGAGCTGAAGAACTGGATGAGTTAGTGCAATAGGCATGATTAGAAATCATAGCTACTATCTAGGAGGTTCATTGTCTTATCATAAATACTGTAATTTTTATGTAATTAAAACACATGTACCTCAAATATTATTCTCCAAATTAACCAAAGAACATTTGCTGTGGAGGCTTTTTTCTTGGAAAAGTAATAATAAGACATATGGAACTGTCTTGGAAAAGTGTTAATAAGACGTACTTGACCACAAAGAATTCACACCAATTTGCCTTAGTCCATTCATAGCAATACAGTAAATCCAGCAGGGCTTATGTTTCAGGGAAAACTCTTAGAAAGGGCCAAAAGGGGTGGAGATTTTGCTGTAATGACTCCAACTATCTCCTGCCAGAGACAAGAGGCAAGGGTAAGAATTCCTTACAGATGACTCCATAACCTACTTCTCATTTGTGAAAGTTAATCCATCCTGTACTAAATAAGTGGTATATCACATCATCTTTATCCTAACAGCAAATGTTCCAATGGTATGGGTACCAAATTAAGCAATCCAAGTGGAAAATGCTGTTCTTATTTTCTATGTTTATTAAAAATGTACCAGCCAAGAATTTTGGCTGCCTACGACCATTTCCATCCTTCTGGATGGCAGCCCGCCAGCTCACAAGTTGGTCATACCCTTGCCTTCGGATTTAGATACTGCAATGGGTGGCCTGACCTCCGAAGGTCGTTCTGTGGAAGGGGAATTTGTTGGCTGTGACCAAATGTTATTGCTTCTTGTTCATATTTGGTTTAACAATCAAAGAGGGCCAAAGGGAAATTTGAGCTAGGAAGTCACAGACTAATTCTGGTCACAAAGGAAACTTTGTGGAATGTGTTACCATATAGAATAAAAGAATTTTAGAGATGGAAGGAATCTTAAGTCCAACCCACTCATTTTTCAAAACAGGAAAGTGAGGCCCAGAGAGGTTAAGTTACCCACAGTCCCACAGTCCCTTTGTGGTGGCACTGGACTTAAACCCAGGATTTCTAATTATCGGTCCATTGCCCCTTCCACCGCATCATACCACCTTCCTATGGTGTAAGTAAGAGTGAGTTAAAGCAGTAAAAATTAAAGCTGATTCTCGTCTCATAAACCCTGCTTAAAAATTAGCTGAGGGCCAGCCCCATGGCCTAGTGGTTAAGTTTGGTGCACTCTACTTCGGCAGCCCTGGTTCAGTTTCCAGGTGCGGACCTATACCACTCGTCTATCAGTGGCCATGCTGTGATAGCGGCTCACATACGAAAAAGAGGAAGATTGGTAACAGATGTTAGCTCAGGGTGAATCTTCCTCAGGAAAAAAAGAAAAAATTAGCGGAGATTGTGTTGGCTCGGCTGAATGGTGAAAATCACTTGAACTTTTCTCTCCTAAGGGTTACCCCACCTGAAGACCAATGCTGGCCCTCACGTAGGCACCTGGGTATTTGAAAGGTGAATGAATGAATAAATGAATGCTGTAAGATGACAAGGAAACAGTAAATCAAAAGAAATATACTCTCTTCTTGACACTAAATCTATGGACCTCAGCTTCCCCTCAGGGTACAACCCCAGCTTCATATCACAATAGTAGGCCCGCTCCACGCCCTAGGTATGCACAGCCATGCCCAGTTGGTCTACGCATCTATTAGCGATGTGCACCCAGGCATGAGATGAAACAAAACATGCTCTGTTGAAGATGGGTTTGCTGCAGGAGTGTTGTCAGTCTGGCTCTGAGGGTTCTCTCAGAACATGCCTTGTTTAAATTCGTCTGATAGCATCAGTGTAGGCTTGTCCTCCATTTATGGGCATGAGGAGGATGCATGACTAATGCTACTCAGCAGTCAGGAAATCATTGCTAAGGATTGTAGGCACCGTCTCCCCCATCACCCAAAAAAGGATTCTCCCTTGAAAAATTAGGAGTTGCTTAGGGATGGGTGAGGAAGAGAAGGTAGTTTGGAGTGAATGTGATTGTACATTTTCTACTTATATGTAAGAGTGTTGTGGGGGGGCGTTTTGTGTGGCAGTTAGTCCACAGTGTCATTTTTCTTTGTCTCTCCAAGAATGGAAGAAAAATAACGCAAAACGTGATATTCCGGTAGGATTCAAGATATTTTTGTTATTCATCTCTCAGCTTTAGCTGCCCATATATAATCCCGGTTCTAAAATATTATCAGGAGACATAGATATTAAGGGAAACTATTTGCCTCTGCCATTTGCGTTTTTCTTCCATTTGTCATTTTTCTCCCTTCCAAATTAGGATTTATTCAGTTAATTTCATTTCCTCTTCCCCAGAGTCTCTTTCTTTTCTTAGTGCTACACTGTTTAAACTTGGCAGAAGATTCCTAAAGCCTGAACAGTATTGAAGTAACATTAATCAGTTGAGGCCATATTCTATAAAATGCAATGCATTATTTCTACAAAATTCAGCCATGGCTGCCATTTGAGGAATATGGTAGGTGGGCCCCACTTCTAGATAACAATCAAATCACAGTGCTTTAGAAATTGGATTGAAAAGAAGCATCACCGTGATCTAATTCTGAACTCATATCTTTCATTTTATAAAATCTAGCTGGTAGCTTGGGAAGAAAAACCAACGGTTGCCCTATTTCTTACATTGAATTGATTTACTTGTCCCATTTACTGTAATCAAACTTGAGAATACCAGTTAATTATCTTACAGACATTATGATCAAGTGACAATTTACGTTGCAGTCTTTCCTCAAAGGAAATCAGGAGAAAAGTTAATAAAGAAAAGATTATTTTCTGGCTAATCACAGTAAAGAAGAAAGATTTTACCACTAGGATGTATCCTGAACAAGCTAAAATTAATTCATACTGCTTAACACCACTTCTTTTGTAGCTTTTTTCCCACTGCTCAAGTAAGTTTCAAAGTTCATTAAAAATCCCAATTATCTTTCTCTTTGAAACTGTTGCTAAGCATGGTGACCTGGCCAGATTCTAGTTTGAGAAATTATCTTCGAATCTTCATTTTCTTGGGCTTAATGTCAAAATTCAGTCTCTAGTCAAGTTTTCCTAAAGTTGAAAGAAAAGCAGCAATTATCAGAAAAATGATTTCATTATGTGTCATTAGTCATAATACTTCCATTTGGCCTCCAAACATTTTAATATTCTTAACTCATTTATCATTAGTACCAACTTATGATGAAGTAAAATGGTGATATTGTGCTCATTTTATATAGGAAGAGAATGAGTCCTTTGATCAAGGTGGTTAGTGGCTAAATATTCTTACTTGGTCTAAAATGAATTGAATTGTAAATTAAAAATTAAGGTAATTAAGGGCAGAATTTAGTCTCTCATTTCCATTTCCTCTCTGTACTGATACCTGCTTTAGACAGTAGCCAACATAGGCTTTATATTTGAGAAAAGTAGCCTTCTTCAAGTCACAGGAATATAAGAGATGAATGTAGCTAAGTAATTGGCTAGCCAATAATGATATTTGCTAACCTGCTAGGCACTTACATCCGTTTGATACCAAACCAAGTGGGCTTGCCTCCTGGTGAGTTAAATAAGACTCTACACCAGTGGAAGCTGTCTCACAAAGTAAAGTGTATTTGCAGCAAATAGGAGGCCATGAGGAATCATTTCTAAAGTCATGGCATCCTCGAACAAAGGAAAGCAGGAACTTTTATTTGGTTGGGGAATGAATATTCAAAAGGGAGAGGCGGGTATTCACTTGCACAGGCTCAGTTGGAGAACATGCTTCCACATAATGAGGCCTAAACTCCTCTGGGAGAGATCTTTGCATTAAAGATAAGGCAAAGGTCATGGGCATAGCTTTTGTGGTGAGGCTTGGTCAGTTTCAGGATGGCTGGTGGTTACATCTCCTTAACACACAAAAGGAAAAGAAACAACTTGGAAGAACAGTTAATTGCATCCAAACCCACCTTTGAGTTTCTGGAGGCACCTAGTCGGTGACACATTGACTCAGTGAATCCTCACAACATTTCTAGGATGTGGGTACCATTACGGTCATCCTTGCTGTACATGTAGCTCATGAAGGAGAGGCACAGAAAGGTTAAGAGATTTACCCAAAGCCACATAACTAGTAAATGAGAAAGCCGGAAAAGCCAGTTGCACAGGCCACGCTCAACATCTGCACCAGGTGGCCTCTTCTATTTCACTGTACTTCCTCAGATTAAAAAAAAAGAAAGAAAAAAAGAAAAAGAGGCTCGAAGTCCACCTAGGAAATGGAACTCACAAAGTTAAAAACAAAACACTCTCAAGGCACCTAACTCGTGATTCTGCCACAGGTAGCTACAGCAATAAATCATGACATTCCAATCACCCAAGCTATAAATAAACCCATCCCTTGAGCAGAGATTTGTATCTTGAGTGCCTAGGCTTGTATCTTGTGCAATGCAGGGACTCAATAAATGAGTTAAATGAATCTCCAAATTAGGGAACTCCAATTAATGTTGATTTTTTTTTTTCCCAAAATGATAATGCTACTGAGAAGTGACCAATGGTAATTCCCTCATTCACCACTCCTTCACCTTAGATATCCCAGGCATACAGCTAGCAGAAGCTTGTAGACGTTATAGGGGTAGAGTTTCTTAAACCAACTCAGGGAAACAAAAACTCATATAGAAATGGTTGGAGTGTATTAGTTAACATATTTTGTTGAATACAGGTCAATAAACAAAACGAAACCAAGCCCAAGTGTGTTTCTAAAGGTGCTTAGAGAAGCATCTACATTCTCCTTATTAATATTCTAATCAGTCTCAGAGAGACTAGATAGGGAATACCATACCCCCTAGGGGACCCCATGTTATCTTGAGCTTTGGTTATTTGCCAAGCAATGGGACATAAAAGTCTTAGTCTGAGACTTAACAAAATCTTTAAAAAAGATTCATTTATTTCTTCATTTATCTTTTTGTGAAAGACTTTTAGGACTTAAGTACTCATTGGAAACTTATCACCAATGCATGTGGTTATAATATTTCAAGAAAAGGCCTTGAATAGAACACTACTCTCTTAGCTTCCCATTCAGGCTTTCTTGTCTAACTCACATGGCATTTTATATCTGTCAAGCATCTCATAATTTTTCTTTAAATAGCTCCTATTTTGTGTGTTTTCTGTAATGTTGCCTTCAGTGAGCATCTTGTTGTACTTGATTTTATTCAGTGTGTCTCATTTGCAAATAATATTTCCCTTCAAAAGTTCACAGTCTGGTCTTTTTCTTCTTATCTTTCCCTTTATTTTCCCTCCTATTACTAATGAGATGGTGATCTTGATTTGCTTTACATGAGTTATTTATATCTTCAGGCCTCTGTTTAATATCAAGGCTGGTTTGGCATTCCTTTCCTACTGAATGATGCCCAAATTAAGTTAAGAAACAATTCCTAAGAAAGCTGGCCTGTGATTCTTCATGTGTTTCTGGTATCCCAAGCACTGGATGGTCTGTTTAATTTTGAAAGTTGATGTAACTAGCTAAGTTCATAGTTTATATCAGGTTTGACTCAATGGGTGCTTTCCATAGTAACTCTGTTCTGAAACTGGATGGAGGGATACAGATGGGGAAGGGAGAATTACAGCAGTCTAAGAGGTGAGCATAAATACGTAAAAGTTATGTTCACAAGTTATTGAAATGCATAACCAAGAGATCAAAACCAATTTGATCTCTTGGTTAAGTCCTACTCATTTCTGTCAATCCATAGAATATAAGGCATTTAACCCTCTCCTAATGATGGGGTTTCCAGTGAGAGGACACTAAATGGACTAGAGTAACAAGGGCCCTGATGCTAAATCTAACCTAAGTACTCCCCCCATAACCATCAACCTATCAAAGAAAAGGAGGTTTTCTGCTTTGACCTTCTATCTGGGTCCTTTTGTAAGGATTCTGGTTGCAGCTGATGGAAACTCAATTCAAAGTAGCTTAAGCAAAAAAAAGGGAACTTATCTGTATATTTCTTTTTTTTTTTTTTAAAGATTTTATTTATTTATTTTTTCCCCCCAAAGCCCCAGTAGATAGCTGTATGCCATAGCTACACAACCGTCTAGTTGCTGTATGTGGGACACAGCCTCAGCGTGGCCAGAGAAGCGGTGCGTCTGTGCGCGCCCTGGATCCGAACCCGGGCCACCAGCAATGGAGTGCACGCACTTAACCGCTAAGCCACAGGGCCGGCCCTTATCTGTATATTTCAAGTATGATCTTCAGGCTAGCTAGATTCAGGGGCTCAAACAATGTCACTATCTCCATCTCATAGTTCTGCTGATCTTTGCCTTTGTGTTTTGACCTATTCTCTCCTATATACATAGTGCCAATTTCACATTCTACCAGCACTGTGATCCCAAAGCTGGACAGTCCGTCCAACCAGCAAGGACTCTGATTGGGCCAGCTTGAACCACGTGACCATCCTGAACCAATAACTATGACCAGGGTGGGCCACCCCGTGGCTTAGCGGTTAAGTGCGTTCACTCTGCTACTGGCAGCCCGGGTTCGGATCCCAGGTGCACACGACGCACTGCTTCTCCGGCCATGCTGAGGCCGCGTCCCACATACAGCAACTAGAAGGATGTGCAACTATGACATATAACTATCCACTGGGGCTTTAGGGGAAAAATAAATAAATAAAAAAAAATTAAAAACAATAACTATGACCAGGGTGAAGAGGTTCTCTAATTGGCCAGGACCAAGTCATGGGCCCACCCTGTGGTCAGAGTTTTTACAAAAATGGTCATAATAAATACCTTATCGGGGCCGGCCTGGTGGCGCAAGCGGTTGAGTGTACACGCTCTGCTTCGGCGGCCCGGGGTTCACCGGTTTGGATCTAGGGCGCCCACTGACGCACTGCTTGGCAAACCATGTTGTGGCAGCGTCCCATATAAAGTAGATGAAGATGGGCATGGATGTTAGCCCAGGGCCAGTCTTCCTCAGCAAAAAAAGAAGAGGATTGGCAGATGTTAACTCAGGGCCGATCTTCCTAACAAAATAAATAAATAAGTAAATAATAAATATTTTCTCAATATTCATGCCTTTTAGTTGACGCTGAGCTTGGTCATGTGACTTGTTTTGGCCAATGGGACAAAAGCAAACGTGACACAAGCAGAGATTTGTAAAGGCTTGCACACTGGGCCCTGCCCTTACTTGCTGCTCTTTGGAAACCACAAATTAGATGGCCATGTGAAGAAGAAGCCTGGGCTCATTTGCCTAAGAATGAGAGACCACATGGATAAAAGAGAGTCATCCAAGTTGAGGTCGAACCAACAGGTTGTCAACCCCCGGATTGTGAATGAGAGTTCTAGACCATCCAACTCCAGGTGAGCTGATCCAGACTAAAATAACTGCCCAGTCAACCCAAAGAATCATGAGACATAATGGTTATTGTTTTAAGGCCATTAAAGTTATGGGGTAGTTTGTTATACAAAAAAAATTAACTGATACACCAATTCTCTTCTTCAAGAAGTTCCCACAGTCTTTGAGTAGAGCAATGGCTGCTTCACTGAGGAGAATATTTGTGGTTGAAACTCTTACTCCAGGTGAAGGATGTCCACTTTTGCCCAGGTTCGCCTATCAAGGGATGCTCTGAGAACTTCTCAGAGTCCATGTGCCTTGCTGCACCACAACTCCTCACTGGTTGGTTGGTTAATGTGCTTTGGGGTTCCTCCTCCAGAAGAGGGCAGGAAATGCAAGACGGGGCAAGATGGGCAGATTGATAAAAACACAGGACCTCTTAGGGCACCAAATTATATGCAGAGAAGACAGGAGCTCTTGAGGTCTTGAGTGAGAACTGTAACTTATAAACTGGTGATCTAGATTTTTGCTTCCCTCTCTGCTTATTTTCCTTTTGTTATCCACAAATCTTTGGTAAAGTCCTGTTTGAATGCTCCAAACTGCTCTCAGTTGTTCCACAAGATATTAAAAGAAAAGTCTTGGGCTGGCCCCGTGGCTTAGCGGTTAAGTACGCGCGCTCCGCTGCTGGAGGCCCAGGTTCAGATCCCGGGCGCGCACCAACGCACTGCTTCTCCGGCCATGCTGAGGCCGCGTCCCACATACAGCAACTAGAAGGATGTGCAGCTATGACATACAACTATCTACTGGGGCTTTGGGGGGAAAAATAAATAAATAAAATTATAAAAAATAAATAAATAAATAAAAAATAAAAGAAAAGTCTTTGTCCATGTTCAAGTTCAAGTTTCCAGGGGGAAGAGCACCCCTCTCAGGCCATCAAGTTGGTGGCAGAGGTAAATACAAGGAAGATACTCCCCTAATCCACCAAACTCTTAGGAATCAGCTCCTTGGCAAAGTTCTCAGTGAGGGATCATTGTCTGGATGTCATGGCTAAGGAGCCAGGTGTGAGTTGGGATGAAAACCATGTGTCTCTCCAATTTGAAAAAGACTGAGGTCATCCCTCAGAAGAGTTCAAGAAGGTCATTTCTCTCAGAGGAGGGAAGAGAGGAGGAGCAGATATTCTTGGAGGTCTCAGAGCAATATTTTAGATCTTGGCCTCCAGACTTACTAGGCAGCAGTCCAGTGGAGTAACTGCAATGAACCTAGAGTGTATGAGAGATCCAGAAAGCTCTAAGAAGGGAACTTAGAGCTCAAGACACATAGGTCTGAGTGGAAGTGGACATCTGGGTCAGGAAGAGGGAGGAATGGATGGGAGGGGGACGGGAGGCCCTTTACAAATATCTGGGGTGCAGTGGTCTGGAAAGGGTCCTAGAAACCAACTAGGTTCCATATCAGTATGCATACACCCTCTCTGGAGGGCCCCAAACCACTCTCTGCTGCCCTGGAAAGGCTGATTGTATTGTAGTCCACTCCGGAGGACAAGAGACGTATATTAATCACTCCTTTTTAAAAGGTTGTAATGGACAGAAACCAACTTGAACTAAGGGAATTATTGCTCATGTAATAAAACCTCTGGAAAGGCAAGGATGACCAGTATCTCAAACGGTCAAGACTCCTTCTCTGTCTTTTGTTTTCACCTCTGAGTATTAGCTTCTTTCTCTCAGATTGGCTTCTTCTCAAAGGTGCTACTGCAGCTGCCAGCAGCTGTTGGCTCACCTCTTACTCGGCTATCAGAGAAGGACATGCTTTACCCCAATGAACTGTGGGTGGGGAAAATGGAGATAGGCTCTTACTGACTTGCTTGGATCACGTGCCCATACCTGACTAGAACACGGGCCAGGGGGATGAAGTACTTTGATGGATCCAGCTCAGGTCCCATGCCCAGCGTGAGAGCCTTCCTAGAACCACACCCCTGGAGGGAGGGAAGAGAGGCTCCTCAAAAGAAGGGAGGGAATTTTCCCTGAAGATGGAGATGAGACAGTTCTAAATTCTTCTGGCTTCCTTACCAAGTTCTGCTGCTTCCCAGTGGACCACTGCTTTAAGGAGTAAGATGGAAAAGAGTAGAGAAAAGTCTAAATAATGATGTAGCAGCTATGGAACAAATTCTAGGCAATGTCTCTCCCTTTCACTTGACCTCCCTCCCTATTTTACTTTTCCACATTTCTTTTCCCTGGATGTATAATAAAAGTTGTGAAAATAAGAAGAAAAATGAAGACATAGATACAGAGAACAGATTGGTGGTTTCCAGAAGGGAAAGGGGCCAGGGGAGGGTGAAAGGGGTAAAGGGGCACATGAGTGTGGTGACTGATGGCAGCTAGACTTTTGGTGGCAAACAATGCAGTCTATACAGAAGCTGAAATATAATGACGTACACCTGAAATTTACATAATGTTATAAACCAATGTGACCTCAATAAAATAAAAAACTAATAGATAATAAATAAAAAGAAGAAAAATGAAAATACAAAGGAATAAAGGAATTTTTAACACCAGCAGTATTAAAGATAACCCAATTATTTTATTGTCTAAATACATAAATAGAGCAGAGACACATTTAAAACATAGACGAATATAACTTTTCAAATGGGTGAAAGGTGGTGCATGAATCCTTAAAATAAATTATTTCCAATTCTAGTGGAGTTAATTAATACCACATTAACATCTAGTTGAGTTGCTTTTTGCTACTGTGTGGAACTGGGTCTGTGTATTATACTGGCTACTGAATTTTACTGTGTAAGTCTCTCCCTTTGATTGGCTGGATGGAATGGGTGGTCCTTTCTATAACTGTTTCTGTCTGTGTCTGTTGGGATTATTTGAAGACATCAATTCATAATTAAATAGAACCAAGGGAAAAGCTTGTAAAATCAGATCAACTACCATGTGTTTAGTTCATTTCATTCACCAAGTTCAATTTATTATTTTTAAATGAAATTTATTGTATAATTTATATATAATAAAATGCATCCACTTAAAGTTTACATTATTTGAGTTTTGGCAAATTTATACACCCATGTGACCACCATCACAATCAAGGTACAGAACAATCCCATCACCCTGAAAAGTTCCCTTGTGACCCTTCCTAGTCAAGCCTTCCTTCACTCTCAGCTCTAGGCAGCCACTGGTCTGCTTTGTGTCATTATAGATTAGATTAGTGTCTTCTAGAGTTTCATATAAATGTAATCATACAGTATGTACTCTTGTGTCACCTTCTTTCACTCAGCATAATATATTTGTGATTCCTCCATTTTGTTATATGTATCAGTAGTTCATTCCTTTTTATTGCTGAGTAGTGTTCCATTGTATGGATATACCACAATTTGTTTAAATGTGTTTATCCATTTATCTGTTGATAGACATTGGGTTGTTTCCAGTTTTTAGGCTATTACACGTATAGCTGATATGAACATTCATGTACAATTCTTTGTGTGGACATATGTTTTCATTTCTCTTGGATAAATAATTAGATGTGGAATGGCTGGATCATAGGATTAGTATGTATGTAACTTTATAGAAAACTGCCAAGCTGTTTTCCAAAATTGTACCATTTTACATTACCACCAGCAGAATGTGAGAGTTCCATCTGCACCACATGCTTTCCAACACTTGGTATGGTCAGCCTTTTTAGTTTTAACCATTCTAGTGGGTATGTAGTGTTTTCCCATTGTGGTTTTAATTTGCATTTCCCTGATGACCAATATATTGAGTATCTTTTCATGTGCTTATTGGCTGTCCATATATCTTATTTGTTCCTCATTATTGCCACTCTTCCGTGTTTAGGTTCTCATCACCTCCTGTTTAGAATGTAAATTTCTAACTCATCTCCACTGTAAACCAAAGTCTGATCATATCCTAGCCCCACTTGTAAGCCTTCCATGGAGCCCTATTTTCTCAGAATAAAGTTCACACCTAGCATGACATTCAAAGCTATGACCAATTTAGCCACACAAGACTTTTTAAGACCAATTTCCTGCCATTTTTCTCCCCTACCTTTTCTCCTCCACCCCCCACACTTGCATCTCAGACTGTTGACCATTCCCTAATCCTGCCATAGATGCCCATGGCTTTGTGGCTTTGCCCATGCTGTATATTCCACTTGGGTTGCCCTTTGCTCTTCTCCACACGAATACATAAAGTGTTCATTCCTCAAGGTCTAGCTCAAAAGTCGTCTCTTCTGGAAAGACTTCCTGACGTCATCAGGTAGAATTAACAGCTATCTTGTGCTTTGGTAGCACTTAGCCCATGCTGCCAACAAAGCCTCATCATAGCCTGTTGTAGTGGGTGGTTGTGGTTGTGCCTGCCTCTCCTCGCTGGAGTTTAACTCCTTAAGAACAGCGATGGTGGGGTCAGCCTCGGTGGCCTAGTGGTTAAGTTCAGCATGCTCCGCTTTGGTGGCCAGGGTTTGGTTCCCAGGCGTGGACCTACACCACTCAGCTGTCAGTGGCCATGCTGTAGTGGTGGCTCACATACAAAAAGAGGAAGATTGGCAACAGATGTTAGCTCAGGGCGAATCTTCCTCAGTGAAAAAAAAAAGAACAGCGATGGTGTCTTACACCTTTCTGCATTCTGAGGGCCTCGCATTAACTCCTGCCTGGTAACATTGGTTGACTGAATGTGTAGATGAATGACTGAGTGAATAAACGGAAAAAAAAAATCTGCCTTTAGACAAGTTGTTTATCCTCTCTAGATCTCCGTTTCCTTATCTGTAAACTGAGAGAGTTAGAATAGCAGATTTATAATATCTTTCCAGTTCTAATGTTTTTTTAATTCTATATTTAGTATTTGAAAGCCAGTAAAATAGTGTATTTCAACATATTCCAAAACTGGGTGACAGATCAAATGGTGCTAATTAGATAACGCTGCATTCTCGTTAACTTTGATGCTTTGAGGAGCAGCATCCTTTCACGATGAAGTGATAAGAAGAAAATAGTGGGACTCTTCTCAATTAACTTCGCTAGCAGACATGATAGTGAAGAATTGCACTATTTTAGTCTAAATCTACAATGCAGTAGCAACAGCACCTTCTCAGATTTTCCTATAAATTTGTGCCTTTACGTTTCTATATGTCGTTTGAGGGAAGACAAAAGGAAGAAGAATGATAATACTTAAGAAAATATAGCCTAGGGAGCCAACCCCAGGGCTTAGCGGTTAAGTGCGTGCGCTCCGCTCCTGGCGGCCTGGGTTCGGATCCTGGGTGCGCACCCACACACTGCTTCTCCGGCTACACTGAGGCAGCGTCCCACATACAGCAACTAGAAGGATGTGCAACTATGACATACAACTATCTACTGGGGCTTTGGGGAATAAAAAGGAGGAGGATTGGCAATAGATGTTAGCTCAGACCGATCTTCCTCAGCAAAAAGAGGAGGATTAGCACGGATGTTAGCTCAGGGCTGATCTTCCTCACGACAAAAAAAGAAAAGAAAATATAGTCTACTCTTTAGCAGAATAGTCACAATTAAAGCAATCTAGTAATTATTACTTAAATTGTAATTTGTAATTCTTTCTAATCTAAAACAAAGTTGTTTACTCAAGTATATCAAGTTAAAAATATGTAATGAAGAAATCTTTTCCACATAGGATATGACAAATATAATTTTAAATAATGCAAATTATCTATCATATTTTTTGACCTATAAATCCGGGAGTTTCTTTTCCACGTGATGACCCTGGAAAAAGTTAGAAATTGAAGCAGTCTATGATAGCTTCCCAACTTCTTCCCAGTGTTACAGCATTTGTTAGCTGGCAACAGCCAGGGCCAAATCCACAATTTGGATTTCAAATTTAGTAAGTAGTAAATCATTTTTAAGACCCAAAATACACAAAGCTACAGCAGCGACAATATCCTTCCCAAGCATTTCAGAAGGATCTCAAACACACTGCCAACATTTATTAATTGCTCTTTAAAAAGACACACATGAGGGCATGAGCCCCAAAGTTCTGACAGTGCCAAAGCATCATTAGGATTACTGTTCATTGTCAATTAACTTTGAAGCAAAAGCTGCTCACGGAATGACACAACAATCATCTTCCAGAGCTCCTTCATATTTTTTAGGAGTTTTTGTCCAAATTAGGGATTTTCTTCCTCCTCTGACAGTTTGAGTGCCTCATTGAACTGGCCCATTCTGCATGTTTCTTTCTCATATGTAACACATCAATATTCCTGCCATTTAGAAAAAATACCAGACCAGAAATACCACTTTGTCTTTCACCATCTACAAGATGGGAGTAACAATCTTGAGAAGAGTCTTCACGGTGATTTTCCAGTAAAAACAGGTTTAGTTATTTTTTTAACACTCTGTAGTATCCCCAAGAAAGTCCAGAACATGAAAACCTCCCAAACAGATGATAAGAGGTGATTATTTTTTTAAGGATTCTTACCATGCAGCTATTAAAAAGTTTGTATCTGAGGATTACTTAAAGCTATGATGACATGGGAAAATGCTCTCAATATATTAGGAAGTGAGAAAACCAGGCTCCTAAACTGTAAGAATAGAATGAGGCCAATGTTTTCAAAAAAGAGTATAGAACTACCATACGATCCAGCTATTCCACTGCTGGGTATTTATCCAAAGAACATGAGACACAAATGGGTAAAGATATATGAACCCCTACATTCGTTGTGGCATTATTCACAATAGCCAAGACTTGGAAGCAACCTAGGCGCCCATCAAGGGATGAATGGATAAAGAAGATATGGTATATATACGCAATGGAATACTACTCAGCCATAAAAAAGATGAAACCTTGCCATTTGCAACAACAGAGATGGACTTTGACAGTATTATGCTAAGTGAAATAAGTCAGAGGGAGCAAGTCAAATACCGTATGGTCTCACTCATAAATAGAAGATAAAAACAACAACAAACAAACACATAGAGGCAGAGATTGGATTGGTGGTTACCAGAAGGGAACGGGGGAAGGAGGTGGGTGAAAGGGATGATTAGGCACATGTGTGTGGTGATGGATGGTAATTAGTCTTTGGGTGGTGAACATGATGTAATCTATGCAGAAATCAAAATATGATGATGTACACCTGAAATTTATATAATTTTATAAACTAATGTTACCTCGATAAAAACATAAAAATAAAATAAAATAAATTAAAAGAGTGGATAAGCCACAAACCCATGAGCATGTATGGCAGGATTAGGGAATGGTCAACAGTCTAAGATGCAAGTGTGAGTGGGGTGTGGAGGTCGTGAGAGAAAAGGTAGGGAAGACAAATGGCAGGAAATCTCTCTATATATACACATAAATATTTATATACACGTATGTCTGTGGGGGGGTATATAGAATGGAGGAATATGCACAACAATGTTAACTGAGGTTATCTCTAGACAGTGGCAGTATTTTCTTTTATTTACTTTTCTATACTTTCTAACTTTTCTACAATGAATATATATTATTTTATAATAAAAATTTATTTTTAAAACGATCTTTTAAAATAATTGATTATAGGCTTTTTTTAAATAGTTACCTCGGCCGGCCCCGTGGCTTAGCGGTTAAGTGCTCGCGCTCCGCTGCTGGCGGCCCGGGTTCGGATCCCGGGCGAGCACCGACGCACCGCTTCTCCGGCCATGCTGAGGCCGCGTCCCATATACAGCAACTAGAATGGATGTGCAACTACGACATACAACTATCTACTGGGGCTTTGGGGGAAAATAAATAAATAAAATCTTTAAATAGTTACCTCCTCTCTACATTTAAAATGTGATTTTTATGATCACAACTGCTGTGCAAAATGAGACATACCTGCTTAACTTGTTATTGCTTCATCTAGGAAGCACCCCACTGATCCAGAGGTGTGAAAGCTGGTAGTTTTCATTATCTAGAAGACAACCAAGAACCAATAAGTAAGCAAAAAAGGCATTTGACAGAAAATAACAAGTGCTGGCAAGGATGTGGAGAAACTGGAACCTTCGTGCACTGTTGGTGGGAATAAAAATGGTGCTGTTGCTATGGAAAACAGTATGGAAGTTCCTCAAAACATCAGGAATAGAATTTCTACATGATCCAGCAATCCAGTATATACTCAAAAGAATTGAAAGCAAGGAGTCAAAGAGAAATTTGCACACCCATGTTCATAGCAGCATTATTCACAAGAGCCAAAAGGTGAGAGCAACCCAAGTGTCCATCAACAGATGAATGGATGAACAGATCGTGGTACACATATACAATGGAATATTATTTAGCCTTAAAAAGGAAGGAAATTCTGACACATGCTTCAGCACGTATGAACCTTGAGGATATTATGTTTAGTGACATAAGCCCGTCACAAAAGGCCAAATGCTGTATGACTACACTTATATGAGGCACCTAGAGTAGTAAAATTCGTAGAGACAGAAAATAGAATGGTGGTTGCTAGGGGCTGGAAGGAGGAGGAAATGGGGAGTTATCATTTAGTGGGTACAGAGTTTCAATTTTGCAAGATGAAAAGAGTTCTGGAGATGGATGGTGGTGATGGCTGCACAACAGTGTAAATGTACTTAATGCCACTAAACTGTATACTTAAAAATGATTAAGATGGTAAATTTCATGTTATGTGTATTTTACGATAACTAAAAAGAATAATTAAAAAACACATTTGGGTGCTGGCCCCTGTGGCAGAGTGGTTACATTCGGTGGGCTCTGCTTGGGCAGCTGGGGTTTGTGGGTTTGGATCCCAGGCGTGGACCTACACCACTCATCAGCCAAGCTGTGGCAGGGACCCTCATACAAAATAGAGGAAGAGGGCTGGCCCCACGGCTTGGCGGTTAAGTGCACACGCTCTGCTGCTGGCGGCCTGAGTTCGGATCCCGGGCGCGCACCGACGCACCGCTTCTCCAGCCATGCTGAGGCCGCGTCCCACATACAGCAACTAGAAGGATGTGCAACTATGACATACAACTATCTACTGGGACTTTGGGGGGAAAAAATTTCAAAATAGAGGAAGATTGGCAACAGATGTTAGCTCAGGGCCAGTCTTCCTCAGCAAAAAAAAAAAAAACCCACATTTGTGTTGTTTTAAAAATCAACGTTCAAAACCCACACATCTATGGACAGCTAATCTTTGACAAAGGAGCCAAGAAAATACAATGGGGAAAAGAAAGTCTCTTCAACAAATGGTGTTGGGAAAACTGGATAGCCACATGCAAAAAAATGAAAGTAGACCCTTACCTTACACCCTGCACAAAAATTAACTCCAAATGGATTAAAGACTTGAATGTAAGACCTGAAACTATGAAACTTCTAGAAGAAAACATAGGCAGTTCGCTCTTCCACATCGGTCTTAGCAACATCTTTTCAAACACCACATCTGACCGGGCAAGAGAAACAATAGAAAAAATAAACAAATGGGACTACATCAAACTAAAAAGCTTCTGCACAGCAAAGGAAACCATCAACAAAACAAAAAGACAACCTAACAATTGGGAAAAGATATTTGCAAACCATACATCTGATAAGGGCTTAATCTCCAAAATATATAAAGAACTCATGCATCTCAACAACAAAAAAACTAACAACAACCCAATTAAAAAATGGGCAAAAGACCTGAACAGACATTTCTCCAAAGAAGATATACAGATGGCCAACAGACACATGAAAAGATGTTCAAAATCACTAACTATCAGGGAAATGCAAATCAAAACTACAATGAGATATCACCTCACGCCCGTCAGAATGGCTATAATTAACAAGACAGGAAACAATATGTGTTGGAGAGGATGTGGAGAAAAGGGAACTCTCACACACTGCTGGTGGGAGTGCAAACTGGTGCAGCCACTATGGGAAACAGTATGGAGATTCCTCAAAAAATCAAGGATAGAACTACCATATGATCCAGCTATTCCACTGATGGGTATTTATCCAAAGGACTTGAAAACACCAATTTACAAAGGTACATGCACCCCTGTGTTCATTGCAGCGTTATTCACAATAGCCAAGACTTGGAAGCAACCTAAGTGCCCATCAAGGCACGAATGGATAAAGAAGCTGTGGTATATATACACAATGGAATACTACTCAGCCATAAGAAACGATGAAATCCAGCCATTTGTGACAACATGGATGGACATTGCGGGTATTATGCAAAGTGAAATAAGTCAGAGGGAGAAGGTCAAATACCGTATGATTTCCTTCATTAAGTAGTAGATAATAGCAACAATAAACAAACACATAGGGACAGAGAGTGGATTGGTGGTTACCAGAGGGGAAGGGGGGAGGGAGGAGGGTGAAAGGGATAATTCGGCACATGTGTGTGGTGATGGGTTGTAATTAGTATTTTGGTGGTGAACATGATGTAGTCCATGCAGAAATAGAAGTACAATGATGTACACCTCAAATTTTTACAATGTTATAAACAAATGTTACTGCAATAAACAAAAAATTAAAAAAATAAAAATAAAAATATCTCATCTTAATAGAATGTTTTTCAATCAGAAAAAAAAAAAGAAATCAACGTTCAAAAGCTCAGGCACTTAAATCATGTGAGGACTCAGGCTATCATTGAGAAATGTTTTCAGTCTTATTTATTTTATTTTTTTAAAGATTTTATTTATTTATTTTCCACCCAGAGCCCCAGTAGATAGTTGTAGGTCATAGCTGCACATCCTTCTAGTTGCTGTATGTGGGACGCGGCCTCAGCACAGCTGGAGAAGCGGTGCGTCGGTGCGCGCCTGGGATCCGAACTGGGCCACCAGCAGCGGAGCGCGCGCACTTAACCGCTAAGCCACCAGGCTGGCCCTTCGGTCTTATTTATTAACCAATTCTGAGAAGTCTGACCTTCTGGCTCCCTACTGTATACAAATTCAAGTTAACGAAAACGAAAGGGGCCTCCAGGCAGAGATGAGTGTGACCGCATGGCAAGCTGGCACCTTATAGGTTTATAACAGAGGTGACAGTGGTGGGGACTCCTGGGGGCAGGATAGGAGCCCACAAACCTTGGAAGTCCTAAACATGGAACATTAAGGGAGACTCAGTAATGAGGACCCGGAACCATATCCAGGTGAATTAAAGGGAATACATTTAGGAAGTTTCAAAAACAACAGCAACCAACCTTTAAAATTTGCAGTTTGGGTTCTTAAATAAGTTCAGGTTACCTGGGAAATACACCAGATGCACCAAAATCAAGGAGTTCATTCTCCTCCCCAGGGCTAGACAAAGGAAGTGTTATTTGTCCACATGCTTGCGGTCATCTGAGTAACCCCACACCGAGGCCAGCCTCGAGATCGCCTTGGTGACAGCGTCTGGGGCCCAGTCTCATTCTTCAACCTCCCTCATCTGGGCCTCGGACCAGTTACACACAGACTCTTCCCGCAATAACCCGGCCTCTCCGGATGGCCCACGGATGCAGCCGCAGGGGCGGGTCTGGGGCTTCTGTGGAGCAGCGCCAGCCGTTAGGACGGCATTCGTGGACACGTGGAGATCGCAGACTGCACCCGCTACCGTCCCTCAACTCTCTCATTGAAGGGGAACCCTGTCCTTTCTCCTTTCTCTCCGTTGGGTCTGTAGATCACCAACCATGTTTAGTGTGTACGATTTTAAGGAGCGCTTCTGGATCCCTCTTGCTGGTCCCACAGCGATCACCAGCAGCAGAGAGAGAACACCCGGTCTTGGGCTGGGTGACTTTCTTAGAGAAATCAGTTTTGAAGTATTGGGGGAGCAATGACCAGCTTTACCTCACAAAATGTAAATGCCACATCTCTCTTCTGGCTGGAAGAGAGAGAGAGGATGTCCAGGTGTGCTTCAGGAAGGCTTCTCAAGGTTTGGAAAGTTCTGGTCAAACTGACCCGCAGTTGATTCCTTCCTCAGGCCAATCCGGACAGCACTCTCCTGGGGGGAGCTTCTGGACCCTTCACCCTCTTCAATCAGAGCAGCTTTGCCTTCATTCGTTTTCAATTCTTAAATTTAAAAGAATTTTAAATTCTTTTCTGGAAAACCATAAACAAAAATAAAAACATGTTTCTGCTTCTAGAATGGAGTTTAAAGTTGAAGACTCTTCGAATGAGATAGTTTGGGTTAAATCCTACACTCGCCAGTCGCTGGGCGAGCCAGCTACTTGAGTCCTAGTTTCTGAGGAGGAGAGGTTGTGATAATGTTATTTACCTACATAACTTGTTGATAGCAAAGCCAAGGCTCACAGCTCGTAAATTATTAATATTCCACCCAGTCCATAGTGCAACTCTGCCCACCTCTGCCTCTTTTCCCAGGATTAAATACACCTGATTTACAGGAAGGGCATAACATTTAAACTCAGAAGACCTGGTTTCCAGTTCCAATGCTGCCGCTTCTTAGGTATGTTACCTTGGACATGTCACATAGCTTTTCTGAAATTCAGTTTTCCTAAATTGTTTATTAATACCTGCCTTAACCTTCCCCTCAGGGTTATTGTGAAAATCAAATGAAATGACCCAGCTTTTGTGTTCAAATTGATTTTAAAACATTTGCGTCGAATGTGTTGAAGTACTGAAATTATCGACAGTTTTACTTACAGAATGTCTTACAGCCTAATTTTTCCAAGGCCAGATGCCTCCTTTTTTTTTTTTTAAATTTGGGAAGAACTTGTAACATGATCCCATTTTGGTCAAATTGAAAACTCAGGTTTAAAACACTGTTGTTGAGAGGTAATAAGGGGGTTGAAACTCACACTTCGTAACTGCTCATTGGACTGGATCAAAATGATCACTGGTTTGCTCAGTTCTGGCGAAGGTCTTTCTAATAGGCTTCAGTGAACATTTACTCAGAAATGTTAGTGTTATTCCAGAGTCACCTCCCAGAGGCTGTACCGGACCAGGGGTTCTAAACATAAGAGTCAAAGAACATCTGAAACTACGAAGGACCACTGCTGGTAGAACTTTTCTGGCACATCTTGCTGCTGTCTGCCTGGTCTCTGGGGAAGCCAGCATGGCCCTCTCTGGCAGAGAGGCACTTGCCTCCCCACCTGGCCTCATCTTTCCCCCCTCACCTGCCTCACCTTCAACCCCACCCCCACCCCCATTCCCCAGTTGTGTCCGACTCTCTTGAGTGAGCCAGAGATGGCAGATGTCACAAAATGAAAAGATATGAAAAGTAACACGTCAGGTGGAAGCAACTGACAGATGGATAAGCAAAATGTGGCATGTAGATACAATGGAATATTATTCAGCCTTAAAAAGGAAGAAAATTCTGACACATGCTATAGCATGAATGAACCTTAAAGGCATTACACTAAGTGAAATAAGCCAGTCACAAAAGGACAAATATTGTGATACCTAGAGATCAAACATATGTGATACCTAGAGCAGTCAAATTCATAGATATTGAAAGTAGAATAGAGGTTGTCAGAAGCTAGGAGGAGGAGGGAATGAGGAGTTATTGTTTAATGGGTATAGAGTTTCAGTTTTGCAAGACGAGAAAGTTCTGTAGATGGCTGGTGGTGATGGTTACACAACAATATGAATAAATTTACTTAATGCTGCTGAACTGTCACTTAAAACGGTTAAGATGATAAAATTTATGTAACGTATATTTTACCACATTTTTAAGAAAGTAACATCCCTGGCAGAAAGTGTAGGGGCCTCCTAGAGATACTTTTTTTTTTTTTTTGCTGGGAAAGATTCACCCTAACATCCCTAACACCCTAACAAGCAGAGCTAACATCTGCTGCCGATCTTCCTCTTTTATTATTTTTTTTTGGCCTCTCCAAAGCCTCAGTACATAGTTGTATATTCTATTTATGAGTCTTTCTAGTTCTTCTATGTGAGCTGCCACCACAGCACTGCTACTGACAGACGGGTGGTGTGGTTCTGCAACGGGGAACCGAACCTGGGCGGCCGAAGTGGAGAGCATGGAACTTTTAACCCCTAGGCCATCAGGGCTGGCTCATGACACCTTTTTTTCCCCAAAAGATCTAACTCATGACCAATTCAAATTCCCTGACCAGAGTGTTAGAAATCAAAGATGAGTGCTTATGACTTTTCTAGAATATCCTGTTTTGTTCCACTCATTATAGGACCGGCTTAGCCAGTAAGTTATATCTTCATTTCTCATTCGCAAATCAACAGGAATTATAAGTGGATAAGTAGGATTTTGGCATCTAGTGGAAGTATAATTGTACTCGTAACCTAAACTCTGGCAAATACTCTTAGTAATTCAGGAGACTGCTAGCTACTTTTCCAGTCCCAGTAAAATGTCTAAGTTTTCAAAAATCGCAGGTATCTTTGAACTCTTTTAGAAAAGTAAGATAGTATTGTTGTATTTTACTACATACCCATCAATTCATAACATTGATGGACCCCCCCAAAATTCAGGTATTTGAAATGCCTGTAGACATTGGGCTACATAACGAGAAATGTAGACAAATACTTGACTTAGTTATAAGTTTGGTCCGACACTCCTAACCTTGTTTGAGGGAGAGATTGCCTTGTTCAGCGGAATGACTTCTCTAACAATGAACCATTCATTCGCTTGTGATTGCACCAGAAGGAGAGAATTACCAGTTCTTCAAAGGAGCTTTTTAAAGCAAGAAATGAGACTTTTGGGGGTGAGGAAGGCTGGGAACAGGTAGGGGGTAGGAAATTGGATCTAGATTAATTCAACCTGGGCCACCCAGGACCTGGAAGCGAGTTCCAAACTGAGATCTTGTATCTGCGTTCTAAACTGCGGGCCCTGTTCCTGTTTTTAATGCAAAGAAATCAGGATCATGCTGAACACAGCTGATACTAATGGCGACTTTATCTGATCAGCACAGCAGAAGGAGCAAAAGCTGCATGGGCCAAGCGAGCTCCTGCCTTCTGTCTTGAGGCCATGGTGGAGACAGGCCCAGAGGTTGGAAGATGAAGAGCACTTACCTTCTGCAGAAGACAATTTTTCCTGCAGAATTGTCAACAAAGCATTGTTCATCTGGGTTGAATTCTTCTTAAAATAAAACAAGTGTGTTCAGGGAGTCCTTATAACAGAGAAATCAGTAATATTATCTAGCCTTATTAACCAAAATTAGCAATGGATCTTCTTGTGTTTTTGTTTTGCTGACGAAGATTCGACCTGAGCTAACATCTGTTGTCAATCTTCCTGTTTTTGCTTGAGGAAGATTGTCCCTGAGCTAACATCTGTGCCAGTCTTCCTCTGTTTTGGGAAGACTGTATGTGGGTCGCCGCCACAGCACGGCTGCCGATGAGTGGTGTAGGTCCACGCCTGGGAATTGAACCCAGGCCACTGAAGCAAAGCATGCCGAACTTAACCACTAGGCCATGGGGCCGGCCCCAGCAATGGGTTTTAAGGTAGGAAGAAATGAGTTTTTGGATGACGATGAGGGACAGTTCTGGCAGAGGGCCAATTTGAATAAAGAGCTGATCTTGCAAGAAAGAACACCGATGGAGAACAGCAAGATAAGCCTGCCCAAAAGAGAGGAAATGGGGCAGACACCAGCCACTAACTCAAGCACTTTACCCACATTTTGTGCCTGAGAACTGAAACCACCTCTCCCCCTTCCCATACAGTTTGGACGAGGACCAAAACCACCTACTGTCTACGTTAACATGACTTTACCTTTCCATTGTGTTTATCAGAATTGCTCTACCTGGGACCGGCCCGGTGGTGTAGCAGTTAAGTGCGCGCTCTTTGCTTTGGCGGCACGGGGTTCGCAGGTTCAGATCCCAGGTGCGCACCAACATACCGCTTGTCAAGCCATGCTGTGGCGGTGTCCCATATAAAGTAGAGGAAGATGGGCACGGATGTTAGCTGAGGGCTGATCTTCCTCACAAAAAAAAAAAAAAGAATTGCTCTACTATTTGAGGAGACCCTTTCACAGGCAAATAACCTTATTGTTCATCACAGGAACTTCCAACTCTTTCAACAGAAAGCATCAACACTTTATGCCCAAAGACTCTTTGAAACCCTGTCTCAAAATCCTTGCCTTGCTATTCCCACCATTATATGACAATCTTTACCAAGCCCCCATATTGAAAGACCTTCCTTAAACCAAACTTCAAATTCTTGATAAATTCCAACCTTGCCTTTTCCCCGCAAGACCTTACCAACGTTCTTTCAAGATGGTGTTCTCCATTCCCGCAGTAAGTAATAAACTCAGCTTTGTCTTGTCGATGGGTTGTGCTGGTGTTATTTGGGGATCCAGTATCTGACACACTAACATACACAATACATTAGAACGTTAGTTGATAATCACTATTGTCACTTTAATGGATGAAAAACATATTTTACATAGTAATCTAGTGTTTACAATTTACAAAACACTTTCCCATGTATTATCTCACTGGGCCCATTTCCCACTGTGAGAGGTGAGTAGGGTAAATATTGGTATCATGACCGTTTCACACATGAGAACACAAGCTCAAAGAGGGTAAATGATTTGTTTGAGGTTAAACAGCCATTTAAAAGGCAGAGTAGAGTCTTTATTCCAGGTCTCCTGATTTTAAATGTTAACTGGAAGCCTACAGAGATCATAATTACAATAGTTAGTATTTAAATAGGAGATAAAGCATTTTCCTAAACTTTAAAGAACTAAAGTGTATTAGTTTGCTAGGACCACTGTAAGAAAGTACCACAAATTGGATGGCTTAAACAACAGAAATCATTGTCTTACAGCTCTGGAGACAAGTCCAAAATCAAGATGTTAGTAGGGTTGATTCCTTCTGAGGGCCAAGAGGGGGATCTATTCCATGCCTCTTGTCTAGCTTCTGGTGGTTTTCTGGCATTTTTAGCATTCCTTGGTTTCTGCTGCATCGCTCCGATCTCTCCCTTCATCTTCACATGGCATTCTCCCTGTGCTCATGTCACATCTTTGTCCTAATTTCCCCCTTCTAGAACAACACTAGTCATATTGGATTGAAGGCCTACTCTACTCCAGTATGACTTGGTCATAACAAATTACGTGTACAATGACTCTATTCCCATATAAGATCACATTCTGAGGTCCTGGGGGTTAGCACATGAATTTTGAGGAGAAACAATCCAACACATAACACAAAGATATGAAAGTGTATTCCACCTTTGCAAGCCCAACAATTCATAATTGATGATTTTATTTTAGTAAGTCCTTGGGACTAGCGATGGTTTTTAAGATAGCAAAGTTTGCCATAATGTAGCCACACTTACTACTTTAGGGGAGATACATTTCCTGGGCTGCTATGTGGCTAATTTTACTTTATTCTCAGTAATAAGTAATCATGAATACTTCATGAATTATTGAGCCAAATGCATGCCTGGAAGCCATTGCCCGTTTCAGTTTAAAGGATACATCCATTTCAATTGCATTTTGAGAGTGAGAGCAGCAAATGAATTGTGTCCACTAAAGAGCCCGGTCCAGTCTGGGGCATACTGTACTCCCACTGTTAAAAATGAGTTTGTGCAAAAATACAGTTTGAAGAAAATAATCTATTGTAGTCAAGAAAAGTAGACAGGGAACATGGTCTGTTACTAATTTGAGTGGATTTATTCTGGAAACCTTTTCTGCTTTAACATTCAAAGGCTGATCTCAGGAGAAAACATTCTACTCCTTAACAAGAGCCTGGTCTAATTCATTTACCAACTATGAAAATAAGTAGGGATCTGTGTAGTCAATGCTTTAAAACAATCAGTGAGAGCAGCCTGAAGGGGTTGTTCTTTTTCTTCTTCTCAATAGTCCATTTTTTGTTGGTTTTGATGGAAATCTCTATTTTGAGGGGGAAAAGTATATTTGCTTACTGGAAACAGATTTTTTTGAGTTAGTGGATTAGACATTTTTATGGCTACATTGATTTTGGTTTTACGTAACATTGCACACATTCAAATATTACATACATGTATACATACATGAAACGATCTGTAAATTATGAACTATAATAATAAAATAAATACGTGTGAAACTCACCACTGAACTTAAGAACCAGAAAATTACTAGTAACTCTCTCCTTCCCTCTCCTACAGGGGTAATCACTATCCTAAATTTGGGATTTCTTTGCTTCAAAAAAGAAATTTTGGAGGCTGGCCCGGTGGCATAGTGGTTAGGTGCGCGCGCTCTGCTTTGGCGGCCCGGGATTGGCAGGTTCAGATCCCGGGCGTGGACCTGTGCACCGCTCATCAAGCCATGCTGTGGTGGCGTCCCACGTACCAAATAGAGGAAGATGGGCACAGATGTTAGCTCAGGGTCCAATCTTCCTCACAAAAAAACAGAAAGAAATTTTGCCACGTATGTAATATGTTGTTTTGCTGTTTAAGGGGTTTATAAAAATAACATAGTGTATATAGTCTTCTCTGCACAGATCTTTTCTCTCAATATTGTGTTTCTGAGATGTTCCCATATTGTTGCATGCAGCTATAGCTCATTCCTTTTCATTGCTATGTGACAGTCCATTGTGTTAATGCTCTATAGTTGATGTATCCATCTTCCTGGCAATGAATATTTGAGTTGTCTGCAGTTTTTTGCTCTTGTGAATATGAACATTCTACATATCTCTCGGTATATATGGCAAAAAGGTACTCTAGGACATTGGTTTTCAAACTTATAAAAAAATACAATATTTTGTACACATATAATAAATGCATTTTACATGTACAATAAAAGTTTTACATCACAATTGGTACATACGTGGGAGCACACACGTGTATGAAACCATTTATGAAACAAAACTTATCCTTAGTACAGACAATCTCCTTTAAGTTTTTCTGCTCTATTGTATTCTCTTTTGTTTGTTAAAAATGTTGGTTGTGTACCACTAAATTGGCTTCACTAATGACTCACTAATAGACACGTGTTTAAAAAAACCTCATCTAGAATATCTATCCAGGAGTGAAACGGCTAAGTCCTAGTTATAAGCATGTTCAGCTTTATAATGCCAAATTTTTTTCCAAAGTGATTGTACCAATTTACACTCCCACTAGGCATGTGAAAGAGTTCCTGTCATTGTACGTCCGCTTCCACACTTGTATTGTCAGAGTTCTTAATTCTTGCTAATCTGGTCAAATGATATCTCACTGTGGTCTGCATTTGCAAGTCCCTGAGGAATAATCAGCTTGGATATGTTTTTGATCATTTATTCACCTTCTCTGTGAAATGCCTATTCGTGTCTTTTGCCCATTTTTCTGTTGGGTTTTTTAACAAGGCACTTGCTGAACCATTTCCATCATATTCTATGGTGTTTTGCTCATTTAACCCAGGGCTTAAAGGGGAATATTAGTCCATTTGGACTGGATTGGGAGTCGAGCAACCTGATCTGGTCTGAGGGGAGTGTAAGAGGAACACTCGTACCTCATTTTTTGTTTTTATTCCTGAAGCCTTCTGTTTACTCTTGTCAGGAATAAACCTGCATCGGGAACACTCTCTCTCTCAGCCAGGTCCAGTGCCTTTCTTTTTTCTTTCTTTCTTTTTTTTTTTTTTGCTGAGGAAAGTTTGCCCTGAGCTAACATCCACTGCCAGTCTTCCTCTTTTTATGTGAGCCACCGCCACAGCATGGCCACTGACAGACGAGTGGTGTAAGTCTGCACCCGGGAACCGAACCCGGGCGGCCCAAGCAGAGCACGCCGAGCTTAACCACTAGGCCATGGGGCTGGCCTTTTTTTTCTTTCTTGAATGTGTAATAGCTGTTGAAGACAGTCTGAGGGGTTGTCAATCATTCCTCACTGATGCTGCTTGAGGAACAGGAGACCGCCTCCCCCATCCTGATCACATTTCTCTTCTACCCCAATTAAACGTCTTGCTCTTCTGCTCATTTGACATTGGGATTATGGGCTCCTACACACTCCAGAGGCTTCTTTGATGTCATCCACATAATCTTGAGTTGAAATTCTGGATCTTCTCTTTCACATACCCCTCTCTGTCTTGGTGTTTCACCATAAGAGGTAGAGACTCACTGGTCACTGGGTGCTGGTACTAACGGCACTCTGACCAGGGAGCTTCTGTTCATATCTTTTGCCCAGGTCCGTGTGGTGCTGTACTGTGGTTGTCTCTGGATCAAGGTGGACCTTGTCCCAGGAAGGCTTTTGGTAGCAGTGCAGTCTATGAAACCACATCATAAAGTGGATGATATTTTTCCATGGTAACCATGTTATAATTGGTGTTTGTGTTGTTAACTAAATCAATCATAAATATAGTCACCCAATATCATAAAAACAAAATCAGATAATACAAAAGTCTCTGTAATACCAAAGTTATGACCCAGAAAATGAGTAAAGTTCATATTTGCCACTTATATGATCTGGAGTGTGACTTCATCGTTACAAGGTTCATAGTGGTCCTGGATTGGCTTGGATGACGTTATCCTTGGTAGTTGCTCTGGGCCCTGCTTCCCATAGCTCAGGTGTTCTCAAATTGGGTTCTTGGAGGCCCGCTGTTCTGGGGGAAAACTTCTGAGCTGACATCAAATCCCTTGAGTGTCAGCCGCTAGGATGCCAAGACAACAAGAGCAAGAAGGATAAACAGGGAGCCAGAGCTCTGGGCCCTCTCCTCTGTTTCAACCAGAGCAACCCTTTTGTTTTCTTTTTTACAAATAGAATCCCATGTAAGAACTTATTTTTATAAATGCAACTTCTTTTTTTTTCAGTTAGAAAACCCTATAGCAGCTCACCTTAAAGCAAAGGTCCTTAGAAGATTGGGCTTGTGGCTACAGAGGAATACCAGGCTGGTGCTTGCTAATGGTTTATTTTTCTTCAAATAGACACACAGCTCCTAACAATGACGCCTTTTTTTCTTTCGCCTTCCCATGACATTTCTCTGTGTTCGTGTGTGAGGAAGATTAGCCCTGAGTAACATTCGTTGCCAATTCTCCTCTTTGCTGAGGAAGACTGGCCTTGGGATAACATCCTTGCCCATCTTCCTCTAGTTTATATGGGACGCCGCCACCGCATGGCTTGATAAGTCGTGCATCTCTCCCCGCCCGGGATCCGAACCTGTGAACCCTGGGCCGCTAAATTGGAGTGCACGCACTTAACCACTGTGCCACCGGGCCGGCCCCCCAAGACATTTTTGATGGCTGGTCAAGGGTCCACTATTCCTCCTGTCCCTGTTGGTATAGTCTCCTGGTTCCTTACTGTGGCAGTCTAAGGATGTCTTCCCAAATCTGAGCTCCCCTTCTTCCACAGCTATGGAGTTTCCACCCACATATCCCCACCCAGCCAGAGTCTCCATCTCCCAGCCCCCCTCTGGTTCAATGTGGCTATTTGACTATGTTCTCACCCCTGGACTGGGAGCGCTGATGCTGTGTGTAATTCCCGCATCACTTGCTTAAAAAGAAATTGCTTACCCAGGACTTTTCTTTCACTTTTCTGCTGTCCCACAAGCTGAGCACTCATGTGGTGGTGACCCTGCACCTCCCGTGCAGACGGACAACTCCAGGGGAAAGAAGAGCAACCCAGTAGAAAAGTCCTGGGTCCCTGAAGCTCGGTTGCCCCACCAGTCGGGACAGCTCGTCTCCAGATTGTTCTACGAGTCAGTTTCCATGTAAGTGGTCTGCAACCCTATTCTGTAATAGAATCACCAAACGCAAGAATTTTAGAGTCGAGAGAAGTCTCAGGGTATGGAAACTAGTTCTAAGATTTGGGGAGAGAAGCTACTTTTGGATTGCTGAGGTCCTGAGACAACAGTGAGTTGGGGTGTGGGGTGGGAACCTGTTTTACGCAGAGACAGAGAAGGCATACAGCTGCCGGGAGAGCTTCCCTCCCTGCCAGACTTCGCAGCAGACTCCACGGGTGTAGGAAGGGCAGTAGGAGGTGCTCAGACCAGGCTTGGCTGGCTGGAAGCAACCAGCTTAGGTCCTCTAACAAGTCTGAGATCTCTTCTGACTGGAAGTCAGGTCTCTTCTGATTGAGAGCTCTTCTTTGGGAACCCCTATCCTGGTCCAACCTCCTCTGCCTATAAGAAAACTGAGTCCAAGTGACTTGTCCAAGCTCACACAGTGATTTAGTCACAAAACTGGGACTAGAACCCGGATATTCCTGAAGTATAAGCTATGTCAATGCGCCACGACAAAATGTTTGATCAGGGGCCGGCCCCGTGGCTTAGCGGTTAAGTGCACGCGCTCCGCTGCTGGCGGCCTGGGTTCGGATCCCGGGTGCGCACCGACGCACTGCTTGTCAGGCCATGCTGAGGCCACGTCCCACATACAGCAACTAGAAGGTTGTGCAACTATGACATACAACTATCTACTGGGGCTTTGGGGTTAAAAAAAAAGGAGGAGGATTGGCAATAGATGTTAGCTCAGAGCCGGTCTTCCTCAGCAAAAAAAGAGGAGGATTAGCATGGACGTTAGCTCAGGGCTGATCTTCCTCACACACACACACAAAAATGTTTGATCAAATTTACGACACAGTCTAAGTCAACCATGCTTGTACAGAAACGACCATTTACGTCTCTTGATCTTGGCCTCTTGTCCATTCTTGTGCCATGTTCAGATTCCTGCTATATTTCCAGTGTCTCTTCCCTAGAGACTTGTCTGAGAGTCCTCCTTCCTCATCCTCCGGGACTCTCTACTCCCTCCCTCTTTTTACTTAGCAGACCCAGCTGTCTATCTGATCCCACTCCTTGGCTGCCTTTCTCTCTTTGCCAGGTCTCGGCACAGCATGGAAACAGAGAGTGGGCAGGAACCCTTCGGATCGCAGCCTGCTCAGGACAGATCACTTGGAAGTACCATCTTACGACATCCAGGAAGAAATGAGTAACAAGCCAAAGGCTCGATATCTGAAAAAGACCACCACCTCCACTGTAGACACTTGGAGCCACGTTCTCAAAATGAATGACTGTAGAGAAGGAACCCAATTCTCATAAGAGGGCACATCCTCCACTGTTCATACATTTTTCCTGTCAACACCTTTCTGGTTGAAAAGAAATAAGAAAGCTGTGCTTGAGTCTCACTCTGGTGCTTTTTAAGATCAAGCAGGAACCTCACATTCTTTCATTTCCTTCTACATTTCTCTCCCTTCTCCCCTTTCCTCTTTCTTTTTAAATTCAGATCATTTAACAGACAAGCGTACTAGCTAAAAATAAATCCTCATTTTCCTTGAGCTACCTATGATGTCATTTACTGTATTCTTAGGTCTCCAGAGTCAACACTCTGGACACACAAGCATGTAGAAACACACTTGCAAAATAAAGCCTCAGTTCACAAGAAGCTTCTGGAAGCTTGTAGCATTGCTGTGGCCGGAGGACTGGACTTTTCCAAGGGATACTCATTCAGATTGCTGCTGTCCTTCCACATCACCTTCCATCCAGGGATCTTACCTAGATTAGTAGCCAAGCATTGATGCTGACACCTCCTCGAGGAGGTGAGTATTAGTAACTCTGTGTTTAACAGAAAGAAACTGAGACCAACAAAACGAGGCAATAGATTGAGGGACTGGAGAAGTTTCCAGCCAAATTAGAAATAAAATTTATTTTGTGAAAAGACCAGGAACACACAGTTTATCTGTTTTTCCTTTGGTCCATACCAAAAGGCGATCAACATGCAGAGGGTTAAACATGTGGGGGAAATAAATCCAGCGGTGTCGGCTTGGGACAGAACATATTGGGAATGAATAATAGAAAAACAGTACTCTCACTAAGTTTCATAACTCCAGCAAATTTGTGGATTTGGGTTAACCAAGGCTGGAATTCCAGAACTCAAGTTACCCAAGTGTGGTGGGCCAGGGGAATTTCTGTTGGTTGGATGGGAAATCTTCAATGTCAGCATTCGTGTTCAACTGCACTGAACATTTTCACCCAATATGTAAGGAACTTTCCATTCTTATGTCGATAAGGAGCCCAGGGCCTGGATGGAACAGAGGAGAAAAATGTCCGTATCCACTTGGGACTAAATGTGGATACCAGTCATGGAGAATGCTGACAGTGTCCATTCCCAATTAACTCCTCATGCCTGGCATTAAAAGACACTGGACACCTCGGGCTGCAAGGACTGTAAGACAATGACCACATTGTGCATTTGTAACTTGATCCATAAGCTGCCACGAGTCCCCAGCTGGCTGTGTTTAAATGCTCCACCTCCTCAAGGAGCTGGAAGCCCCTCGAGGGCGGGGACTCTTTTATATTTCTTCCGAGGTCCCATGGTGCGCCATGTTGGTTATTCTATCAGTCACAGCTCAGTTGAGGAAGCAGAACCACTGTGAGTCTTACAGGATGTATTAGGCAATTGTAGGGGAAGCTGGGAAAGTAGAGGTGCCTGAGGGGGAGTTGGAGGACCCGTCACTAACCAGCCCTCCTGAAGCACTGGCGTGGATGGACCAGTCAAAGTTTGCTGAGGAATATGGGCAGCCGGGCACGGCCAGTTGCTGGAGTGGGCCAGTGAAAGCAGAGCTGGTGGCGAAGTCCGTGGGAAGCTACAGCCTTTGCATCTGGCGGTGGGTCTAGGGCTGCTGTTGGTCACAGGGCCAGCAGTCAGAAAGAATTGCTGGAGAGAGTAGAGCGGTGGCTGCCAGGGGCTGGGGGGAGAGGAAAACAGGGAGATATTAGTCAAAAGGTACAAAGTCTAAGTTACACAAGACGAATAAGTCCTACAGATCTCCCGTACAGCATAGTGCCTGTAGTTAACAGTACTGTGTTGAGGGGGCTGGCCGGGTGGTGTAGCAGTTAAGTTCGCGTGCTCTGCTTTGGCAGCCCGAGGTTCACCGGTTCAGATCCTGGGCATGGACTTACACACCGCTCATCAGGCCATGCTGAGGCAGTGTCCCACATACAGCAACTAGAAGGATGTACAACTATGACACACAACTATTTTCTGGGGCTTTGGGCAGTAAAAAAAAAGGAGGAGGATTGGCAACAGATATCATTAGCTCAGGGCCAATCTAAAAAAAAAACAATACAGTATTGAATACTCAGAAATTTGCTAAGAGGGTAGATCTGAATTTAGTGTTCTTATCACACACATAAAATAATAATAATAAATCAATAAAGAGGGTGGGAGGAAACTTTTGGAGGTGCTGGATATGTTAATGGCAGAGATTGTGGTGATGGTTTCATGGGTTTATACTTATCTCCAAACTCATCAAGTTGTATACATTAAATATGTACAGCTTTCTGTCTGTCAATCTTACCCCAATAAAGTGGTTTTAAAAAGAAAGAAAGAATTGCTGGACGTGGAATGGGAGAGAGCAAGGACAAGCTGCAATCCACCAGCACTTCTGCATCTGTCTGTCACCACAGCAAACCACAGTGACCTTCACAGAGGAGTGGCTGTTGCTTTACTTCCACCTTCCCAATCTTGCCCCCATTTCCCTTTCGGCCAACTCTAACCCAGAGTCATACAAAGAAAGGAATTCTGGGAAATTGGTTCCAGCAAAACCAAGTTGACACAGTACAATACCAACTCATTGCAGGTATGTAACAGTCGCTCTGACCTCTTCTGCTGGTCAGTTTCTAGCATCCTGGGAAAAGCCTTGATCTAGAGTCAGGAGATCTAGGAGTGCTGGTCAGGTCTACCTCTAGAAATATGTCCTTGGCTAAGTAGCTTAACCTCTCTGCACCACAAGTTCTCAGAGGCAGAAAGAAAACAATGACTCATCATCTCCTAGAAGGTCCATGCAGAGGTGAGGGCATTAAAATGGTAGCAGTGAGCTTAGATAAATTCCATGTAAATGTTATAAAGATGCTAGATTCTGCGACATTGTTTCTCTCAGATTAACCTGCTGTGCATTTAGAGCATTTCTGTTTAGAGCTGTCTCCTGGCTAATGCATGGGTTTGAAACTCAGAAATTCCAGCCATTTTTTTCTCTAACTGTAATCTTGGTGTGCTATGAAATTTGGAGCAAGTCATTAAACCATTTGCTGTCAACGTTTACTTATGTACAGAAAGGGGATAATAACATTCCAACAACAGTGATTGCCCACAAGCAAAGTCCCATAAAGAAATGAAGCCCCCCCCGCAGAGCTTCACCAGAGCAGTGTTCTACAAGATTTCCAGGACTTGCTCTGTTATCTCCTTCTTGGGACAATAGATAAGATTATGCCAGAGTTTACAATGCCAGCAAAGCTGCCCCATTTCACCTGGAGCTGAAGCTACAGGGTTTGCTTCCTTTAACGATGTCCCATCAAGCACAGAAACACAATCTGTTTGCTGGTTCCAGTCTAATCATCTGCAAAGCAATAAAGAAGGACTTGCCTTGCCTGTCCACTGGAAGTGGTGACAAGGAGCCGAAGAAAGATGGAGGAGATGGATCCAGGCCAGGGCAGAGGAAGCGGGGTCTAACCAGAGCAGATGCTTTCTCCCTGGACCAACCACTTTCTACAGAGGCGTAGGGAGCCCTGCCAGTGACCTCCTCCTGAGACCACAGCTCTGAAGAACATAAAACAGAAACTTCACCTTGGATGTGGAGGGTTAACTTCATGGCAAACAGAGGGGTTAAGAAAAGAATGCAAAAGAATATTTTCCCCCACATTTTTCACGAACAACATGTGCCTTCCTAGGTCTGAGTAATTTAATGTCTATGCTTAATAATTACTATCTGGGGGGGGGCCAGCCCCGTGGTGTAGTGGTTAGGTGTGCGCGCCCCGCTGCTGGCGGCCTGGGTTCGGATCCCGGGCACGCACTGGCGCACCGCTTGTCAGGCCATGCTGTGGCGGCATCCCATATAAAGTGGACGAAGATGGGCAAGGATGTTAGCTCAGGGCCAGTCTTTCCTCAGCAAAAAGAGGAGGATTGGCATAGATGTTAGCTCAGGGCTGATCTTCCTCGTGCGCGCGCACGCGCACACACACTAAATAAATAAATAAATATTTAAGAAAATAAAAATAAGAATAATTACTATCTGGGGCACTAAACATTTCAGCTCTTTCTACCCAGCGTCTATAAGTGTTAACCAGAATCCAATAACAAAGGTAAACAAATGACATTTGAACATAAATTAATATCTCTTGCCTTCAAAGGTGACAAAGCTCCGAGTAGCATTTTCACCCTCAGCTTCCCACTGCTCTTCTGAGTTTTTTTATAAAGGTGGAGTCCTGTATTGCACCATCCACACACTCTCCCACGTCTCTGTGACCCGGGGCATGCCTAAACAAGTTGGCTGATGGACAGTACATGAGGTCTGAATATTTATAGAGAGTCGAGGATGAACATATTTTGGTACTTTGAAAACCTGGCATAAAAATAGCAGAAAATATTTCATGATAAAAATAATCAGTTCCAAAGCCCTTTATTAGTTTCTGCCTTTCTTAATTGGAAGACTTTTACGGGACTTACAGCATTTGGGTCCTGGGTCATGTTTGTTATGTTTATATAGTAACCAAAAACTCTGGATAAATATTTATGTAGTTACAAAACTTTTAACAGGCCCCAATCTTGGAATAATCCAAAAGAAAACAAAACACTCCATTTTGGGCAGTTGTAAATCCCCTGTTGTCAACATGACCTGGGCATCAGAAAGGAAGGAGGAAGCCCGGATGGCTCCCATATGTTTGCTGAGAGCGGGCTTTGAGGGGCGGGGGTGGAAGGGAAAACAGAGGAAGGGGCTGCCATGGCTGGGCTGCATCGAGTGTCCTGACAGTCTGCTAACTCGCAGAGCATCGTTTTGCACTTGTCAGCTGTTGCCCAGTGGACACCTGCGTGATAAATGAATAATGGGCTCCATCGGGCTCTTCTTACACTAAAAAATTCAGTGCATATGGTTCTGGCCAGTTCTCTGTCCCATCCTATCTTTTAGTCATTGTGGAAGTACATTTGTTTCTCAGGCCATAAAAAAGAGGATCACAGCTTTCAGGAGAGAACTGAGGCCAAGAACTCAGAGCATTAGTCTTTAGGGACAGGATATAAAGAAATCATATTGAAACCTGGATGCAGGGTCATCTAGAGAAGGATTTGGGGTCAGTGGGGCAGGAGTGTGGAGAAAAAGAAGAATTTAACAAGAGTTGTTTCTTTGAATACGTGAAGACCCAAACGTGCACATTTTTTTTGTGTGTGAGGAAGATCAGCCCTGAGCTAACATCCATGCTAATCCTCCTCTTTTTTGCTGAGGAAGACTGGCCCTGAGCTAAAATCTATTGCCAATCCTCCTCCTTTTTTTTTTTTCCCCCTTTTTCTCCCCAAAGCCCCAGTAGATAGTTGTACGTCATAGCTGCACATCCTTCTAGTTGCTGTATGTGGGACGCGGCCTCAGCATGGCCGGAGAAGCGGTGCGTGGTGGGCACCCGGGATCTGAACCCGGGCCGCCAGTAGCAGAGTGCGAGCACTTAACTGCTAAGCCACAGGGCCGGCCCCCAACGTGCACATTTTAAACTAGGACTCACTCATTTGAGAATTTTACGAGAGAGAGACAGTAAACAGAGGATGCTCCTAGGCACGTGAATGTTCCAAGGCAGCTGTGGGCTCACAGTATTGGGGCCAGTGATCTATAAACTAGTAATAACTGTAGTTGCCTCACAAGGTTGTTGTGAGAAATAAATACAATGTAGAAGTTGCTTAGCACAACTTCAGGCATAAAATAAGTGGTAATCAATGTTATCTTTGAGATATGCCTCACGACACGCACTGCAAGAGTTCAGACTAGACATATTTAGCTGGAACGACTAGAAAAATTGAGTGGAAAATCTTCACAAGGACTTTGCCTTGGAGGAAGGACGTTTATGGTCCTGTTCCCCGAAAGCTCTGACCTAGGGGCGTGGACAGTCTCTCCCCACCCAGCAGGGAAACGCGACCTTCTGTGGCTAAGTTAGCAGAAGGCGGGCCTCCTAGGAATGGAGGCCGTGAAGGCCTTTTGGTCCTCAAATAGTTCAAAGCTTTGCTAGCGGGGCAAGGAACACTCGGTGAAACCTAAAATAGCCCCTGCCAGCACGGATGGCCAACAGCTGCTGTGACCCATGTCACTACACTTGACCCCAAGCATGGGGATCCCTGGCAAATGGTTGTGAGAGCCTCACATTTTGTATCCGTCTGGAAGCCAATGGGAGGTGAAAGGGAGCCAGACTCTGAGGCCCAACGATGGCACCCTGTCAACATGATCATGTCCCCCTCCTGTCATTTCTCTCCTCGCCAGGGAACCCACTGAGGCTGAGGTAGAAAGAGAGGATCCCCATGCTTTGGAGCCACGAGAGGACTATCCTTTTATCCTGTTTGCAGGACAGTTTTCTTTCACTTTGAAATTCAGGTAAATTTCTCATCAAAATAGAATTTTCCACCTGGTGCTATCTGAATATGGTTTTGAACGCGGAACATCATTTGAGCAGGAATAATGATGCAAACTGCCGTGTATTATGGATGCTTTTTATATATTATTTCATTTAATCTTATATGGTGTATCTCCAATACTAAGGTTACACAGCTAGTGATTGGCAAATGGGAAATCAACTCACCTTTCTCCTCTATAGAAGCCTGCCTGGTTTTTCAAGGAGTCTTTTTTTTTTTTTTTTTTTGGTTAGGAAGCTTGGCCCTGAGCTAACATCTGCTGCCAATCTTCTTTTTGCTCGAGGAAGATGGTCCCTTAGCTAACATCTGTGCCAATCTTCCTCTATTTTGTATGTGAGATGCCACCACAGCATGGCTTGCTGAGCGATGTGTAGGTCCGTGCTGGGATCCAAACCCGCTATACCCGGACCACCAAAGTGGAGCGCATAAACTTAACCACAATGCCACCAGGCCAGCCTTGCAAGGAGTCTCTTGAAGTCATTTTTTTTCTTCTTAAAAATGGTTTCTAAAGTTTTCTGGTTATAAAAATAATGTATGTTCATAATTAAAAATTCAGAAAATATGAGATGCATAAAAAAGTAGTAATTCTACTCCCCCATATAACTGCTGTTAACTTCAAAATTTTTTCCTAATGTATTTTTCTTTGTATACGTTTATAATATTCCTTTTTTTCTAAAATTGGGATCTTGAAACTTTTGAGCCTTTCCAAAGATTTTCAAGTTTCCTTGAAGTACCAGGGAGCCTATTTTACCCAACGAAGCATTTATGGACTTCTGAAGTTCAAATATAGTTCAGAAAACTGACCACACAGTTTCCAGGAGGGCACTAAATTTGGCAAGATGCCTTTTTCCACCCTGACAGAGGCTTTAAGTGCCTAGTCATTTGTTTTTCTGGCAGCAGGACCATTTTTCAGCGGTAACCAATGGCTATTAGCGTCATTAGAAGTTCTTAAACCCCTTTCAGCATTAATCATGCTCCAGATGTTACAAAAATTTAGTGACTGAAAGTGAACATACATTAAAGTCTTCACCTGCTGCCTCAAGGTCGTGGGGATGTCAGTTTCATTCTACTTAAGTCGAAGTTTCAGCCCCACGCCATCAGTGGGATTTTGCCCTCATTATAAACCAACGAGACGTCATTACGCGTATATTTTAGTATTTTATATTTTCAGTTGGCCGCCCCAATAGTGCGTGTGTTCCTTTCAAACATCTCTTCTTTGATAGCTGGCCCTTCATGGGGTCCTTTTGTGGAACAAGAGATTATGTTTGATTCCATCTCTGTTTTGATTCCATCTCTGTCCCTGAGATACCAACCGGTAGTGTTCCTTCTACTTTGTCTGATCAAATGGAGTTATTTTTAGTAGAGGCTGCTTTGCTTGAAAGACAGCTTATCATCTTAAAAGGCCCTTTACACTGTAGACACACGGGCTTCTTGACAGTGTGTGTCTAGAATTGCAATATCTTCTCTGCCCGGATCACTACCTTTGAATTCCCTCTTTCTGCCCGTGTGTGTCCGTAAAGGTAAACGCATTGCTTTGGCGCTCAGTATAGTTAACTGTAGCGTGCATCATTTCTGACAGCCACTGCCTGAGCTCCAGCCCCGCATGTTGCAAGGACCATTTTTATTGGTTCTCAGCAGAGCTCAGTGGAGGCAAGGGAAACGATCCACAGGTCACAGTGGCCTCCCCACGTACCTGTCTTCCTATGGCTTTTATGTGCTGCTTTACACAACCCTGTCCTGTATTTTTACATATTCACTTAACAAACGGAAGGCACAATCTATTCACGGGAGCCCTGCTGGATAAATATGGAAAAAATGTGGGAGCTATGTCATGAACCACAATGGTTTTGCGTTCTGTGTAATTTGAACACGAGATTCCTTTGCTGTGTGTCACTTACCTCCGATATGACCGCTGTCACCCACTGTTTCGTAACCCTCAATTCTTTGCCAGTGCCCACATGCAAAGATGGGTTTGTATTAAAAAATAAATGAGAACAGCACATTCTGATGTGGTATAGTATATCAGCCTTTTCCACCCGAAGCCCCGTTGCCTGCCCTTCCCCTTTGAGGAAATAAAGGATATAAGGCAGAGCGACTTATTCTGCTACAGCTCCTGGTGAGAAGGGTGACGGATGTCAGAAATAAAAGAAAAGCCGCTTTCCTCTGAAATATCTAAATGTCCAAAGAGGGGAACAGCCACAGGGAGGAGAACACTGTGCTCTGCAGTTTGGTCTGCTTTTGTGGACCATTCATTTCCAGCTGGAAAGCTCAATTATTTTCAGCCACAAGAATCAGCAAACCAGACGTGCAGTGGCTTCCACATATAGAGATTTATTTTTCTCACATAACAAGAGCACCGAGAGTGGGCGGTCCAATTCTTTCTGCTCCACCAACCTTACCATGTCGGATTTCTTCCTTGTGCTTGTAGCCTCGTGGTGACACAGTAGCTGCAGCACCTCCGGGATTTGTATTTAAGGTAGGAAGAAGGGGACAGGGCCATACTAGCCAGACGGGTCTCCTTTCATCTGGAAAGCAAGAGGTTTCGAAGAACCCACCGCAGATTTCTGCTGTCTTCTCATTGGCCAGAGCTGTGTCACATGGTCACTCTCAATAGGCTCGGAAAATGAGTTTGGGCTGGGAGTACTGCTGGCTTGAAGGAAAGTGTGGTTCTGTTAGTGCAGAAGAGGAAGGAGTGGGTGCAGTTTAGTGACGCACCTCACACAGCTGGTCTCCTTACAATGCTACTGAGAGGACAGTGAGGCTTAGGGAAAGGCCCAGAAGTCAAATATACTGAGCTCTTTGGAGATGTAAGTGGCTGTCTCTGTGTGTTTTTAGAGGCACGGGTATCACAAATAACCCTTGCTACATGAGAGCAGTGCTAAACTTCTTGTTCATACGTGAAAATGGCTGTAATGGATTGTTATTCCCCATTACAATTATTATGAAATCTTCTTGTGTTTAAATTAATGGGAAAGTGAGACTGTTATTTTTAAAAGGTAAATCTGATCATCTCACCCCCACCTCCCTTACAACCCTTCAGAAACTTTCCATAGCTCTTAAGATAAAATGTAAAGCCCCTGGCATGCATGGCCCTTAGAGACCTGCAGGACACAGTCCCTGTTTATTTCAGTAGCCTGCTATCTGTCTCTCTGCCTCAGGGCCTTTGCATATGCCCTTCTGTCTGCCCAGAAGCCTCTTTCCCCACTCTGGGCCTAGCACCCTCTGCTTATTGTTCGGCTCTAAGATTAAAGATTCCCTGGAGCAGCATTCTCTGACTTGTCAGGCTAGCTGGGGCACCCTGAGATGAACTCCAAGTATTCTAACCTTCTTAGGATTCACCTAAAAAATTAATTAATTTGTAGTGAATTGTTTCAAGTCCGCTTCTCCTGCTGAAATGTTAGCTTTGTGAAGGCCCTAACGTTCTTGTTTACTGCATCTGGTTTACTGCCTTCTGTGTAGTAAGCACTTCACAAATATTCACTGAATGAATGAAATGAGATTTTAAAAGAACGAAACCGATTTTGCTGATAATATGCATTTGTGCTACTCAAAATTGTCCTCGAACTGGTGCTAGGCTGCAAATTGTCCATTGTTAATGTGCAACAAGATAAGTATAGAAATTGAAAGTCAGCGTTTACAAACTTTTGTAGCAATTTTGAAAGTGTTGGCACTCAATGGTTTGGAAATTTAAAAAAATAAAATAAAACTAGTCCTTCAACACAGATAGTTCGAGAAGCCCTGCTATAGGTTAGAGACTACAAACTATTGTTACACTAATAGAATGCCAGCATTTCTAAATCTGCAGGAACCACAGCCGCTGCCGGCAAGAGGGAGGCCATGCAGCCCTGCCTCCACTTCCCAAGGGGACTCCTGTCTCCCTGATTTCACAGCAAGTTATTTCACTTGGACACATTATTGAATTCATCTGTGCCTCAGTTTCCTCATGTGTAAGTGGGGACAATAACAGAACCTTCTTCACTGTGTTGTTGCAAAAGGTTAAGCAAAGCGATTATATGCAAAGCATCTTGAGAGTATTACTTGCAATACATGAGACAGTCATTTTGCACCAAATAAGAGAGGATTTCGAAAAAAAATAAAACATGGTTTTGATTAACATAACACTTGGGATATAAAAGCACGCTGAACAGAGATGGATATGGAACCACACTGAGAACAAACAGCCTGCTGGGAGGGCGTGGGGTTGTGTGCGCCTGAGGCAGCCTGAGCCCGGGCTCTGACCTCATATCAAGGAAAATATTTGCACAGCAAGCTGGCGTATTTGTGCATGGTTCTTGTATAGGAAAGCTTGCAAACCGAACAGTCAGAGAGGGAGGAATGAGTATATATTTTTCACTCTAATATTCTTCTCCAGCTCAGGGTAGATGCCTGAAATTCTATCATTAGGGCTACATCTTCTAAGTTGAAGGCTTTAATATAAAAGATAAGTACAATGTATAGGCTACATTTTAAGCTCTTGTCAGTCATTTACACTTTAGTGTGAAAAAAAAAAGTCTGAAGGGAGCGTGGATGGGCGCCCCTTGCTCATGTCTCACTCTAACCTGGCACTTCCTCCCTAACCCCACTCCCACCCCTGCTAATCCTGCCCATGATACATAGTTTAGCTCATACCTTACACTTGAACGTTTCCTTGGCTGTCCAGCCTCGGTGTTTTCTCACTTCCCTGATAGGAAGTACAGACTGTGCCGCATAATTCAGCACTGACTTATATTCCGCCCTCCACTCTTCATATGCGTTTCTCTTCATTGCCTCTCTGAGTTAAGGGACCATATCTTCTGCTTGTCAGTCACCCCTCCTCCCCCAGCACAGGGCCGCACACAGGACAGGTCTTCAGTAAACCCTTGTTGGAGGAGGGGGAAGATGAGGCAGAAAACCCAGGGCATCCGTGTCACTGGAGTGTAGGGATAAGCCTTGGGTTTGGGGCTGGAGAAGGTCATTGTGACCTTCAAGGGAACATTTCCAATGAGGAACTGAAAGGGGGGCAAGGAGAAAGGAGCGAGAGGGACGTGGAAACAATGGAGACAGGAAGTGTAACGGAAAGTCCTTTTTTTCCTGTCTTTTTTACTTCCTCTTTCCTCTTTATTTTCTTTCTTTCAGTTTTATTGAAATATAATTGACACACAGCACTGTATAAGTTTAAGGCGTACAGCATAATGACTTCACTGACATATGTTGTGAAATGATTACTGCGATAAGTTTAGTTAACATCCATCACCTCATATAGATACCAAAAATAAAATGTTTTTTCCCTTATGGTGAGAACTTTTAGGATCTACTCTCTTAGCAACTGTCAAATATACCGCACAGCAGTGTTAACTATAGTCACCGTGCAGTACATTACACCCCCAGTACTTATTTATCTCATAACTGGAAATTTGTGCCTTTTGACCCACTTCCCCCAATTCCCCCACCCCACCCCTCACCTCTGGTAACCACAAATCTGATCTCCTTTAGTATGAGTTTGGTTTTTTTTTTTATTCCGCATATAAGTGATACCATACAGTATTTGTCTTTCTCTATACGACTTGTTTCAGTCAGCATAATGCCCTCAAGGTCCATCCATGTTGTCCCAAGTGGTCTCTCTTTTTTATGGCTGACTAGTATTCCACTGTATATATATATCACCTTTTCTTTATCCATTCATCTGTTGATGGACACTTAGGTTGTTTCCACCTCTTGGCTATTGTAAATAATACTGCAATGAACATGAGGGTGCAGATATCTTTTTGAGTTAGTGTTTTTGTTTCCTTCAGATAAATACCCAGAAGTGGAATTGCTGGGTCATACAGTAGTTCTATTTTTAATTTTTTGAAGAGCCTCCATACTGTTTTCCGTAGTGGCTGCACCAATTTAAAATCCCACCAACAGTGCACAAGGGTTGCCTTTTCTCCACATCCTCATCAACATTTGTTATCTCTTCTCTTTTGGATGATAGAAAGTCTTTTTCAAAAAGAGCTTGTTAGTAAAGAAAGGTGAGTGGGGGAAACATAAGGAGGGGGCGGGAAGATGTTTTCAAGAGAGAAGAGACCTGAGCTTGTGTGTATGCAGAAAGGAATGAGACATGTAGGTGAAAAGAGAAGGCATAGTTGGTGAATTACCGTCCCCAAAGGGCAGGGGATTAAGGGTCCCAGTAGAGGGATTAACCTTGGCTAGAAGGATGGACAGAAGGGGGAGGGAAAGTGGGTAAGTGAGGACACAGAAGCACTGAGGAGTGGGAAAGAAAATGGATCAGGGGTGGGGCTGGTAGACTTGATCTTTTTAGAAAAGCGAGAATCCAGGTTCTCTTCAAAGGCAAGGCCACCCCACCTCTTCCCACCCCCATCGCGGAGTTTGAGATTTGATAATGGTGGAAACAATGTTTGGAGCAAATGCGGAGAAGTCAGCAAAGAGGTGCTTAAGAAGGTTACTCAGCAACCGCGAGGACCCTGCTTTAACTGGCTGCCACAGGTGCGCGGCACACCCAGCAGGTCATTAATCCATCCAGCAATTATGTGTCCGGCTTCTACCTTGTGCCAGGCATTTCTTAAAGCCTTCAGGATACAGCAGTGAACAGGAGAGATTCCATCCCCTCCTCAAGGGGTTCGGAGACAGGAGAGGAGACAAACAGGCAAACGGGCAGTTGGAACACAATGCACGGAATGTTATAACAGGAGTAAATATGGGGGCTGTAGGGAGATGGCTCCAATCCTAATCAAGAACTAAAGGCTGCAAAGACTATTCCAGTCAGGGTGAGTGGCAGGATCAAAGGCCCGAAGGCAAGAAAGAGCTCGGCATTTTTGGAAAGTGAAAGTGGAGCAGTGTGGCTGGAGGGAAGAGAAGGGGGCCAGGAGGGGAAAGACGGGAGGCGGGAGGGGTAAGCAGGGGCCAGACCACAAGGAGCCCAGCCTGTCCCTCCAGGCCCCACCCAACATGCTCCAGGTCTGGCTTTATCCTGCTGGGAGGCAGGGAGTTTGGAAACAATGGGGCCAGTTGAGGGAGTGGTGACAGCAGAAAAGAACAGAACAGAAGTTAATAGATCTGAAGAATTTATAGGAAGAATAATTGACAAGTCTTGTTAATTGATTGGATAAGGGAGAAGTGAAGAAGACTCTCAAATTTCTAAATTGGGCAACTGGGTAGAGAGTGGTACCATTCACAGAAGGAGGGAAACGGGAGGAAAAACTAGTTTATGGGGAAAGATGATAAGCTTATCTTTGAACATGTAGACTTTGAGGGGCCTGTGGGGAATGTAAATGGAGAAGGCAGGAGGCAGTTGGATGCATGGGTCTGGAGCCCAGAGGAGAGATCCGGGCTGGAGACACTGAATTATTGGTCTTCAGCAGTGGATAATAACGGAAGCCCAGGAGTCGTGGGGATAAACCAAGGGAGAGGGGAGAGTAAGAAAAGAACCAGACTGAGGCTAGAGTAGGAGAGAATATGACCACTTAGGGGAGGGCAGAGGCCAAAGAACCCACAGAAGAAGAGGAGCTCACACAAGAGACTGAGGTGGGGGGTCCGGAAAAGTATGAGGTAAAGACTAAAGAGATAGAATGCTATGGAAGTCAAGGGAAAAGAAAGCATTTCAAGGAAGGGACAATCAACAATGTCAGAAGCTGAGAAGTCAAGGAAGAAGGAAGAAAAGACTTAAGATCGTCCGTTGGCTCCGGCATCACAGGGAGATTTTAGCGATCTTGATAAGACTGGCTTGGAGGAGTGGTGGGTGGGTACAGAAAGGAAGGGAGGAAGGAAAGACGATGCGAGTGGACCATTCTTTAAAGAAGATTAAGTACAGGAGAAAATAGAACGACAGATGGAGGGGCAGGTGGGGTCAAGGAAAGTTTTAAATTTCGTTGTCGTTTTTAAAAATTGGAGTAAGTTGCGTTTGTTTCAACGCGGATGGGTAGGAACCCGTAGGAGAAAGGCTGAAGAAACAGGGAGAGTGAATAACTGAGAGCAGTGGAGTTCCTGGGGACGCAAGGTGGGATAGAATTGAGAACACCGAGGAAGACCTTGGACTGAATAATAATAATACTCACAATCACGGAAAGTTTCTGTGTCAGGCACTCTGTTGTGCCTTTTCTGTCCATGATCTCATTTAATGCCCACAACAATCCAATAAAATAGGTACTCTTATTACGCCCATTTTTAAATAGGGGCCGACTTTTACCGAGGCCCACACGGTTGCCTCAGTTTCTCAGTGTCACACAGCTAGGGGTGCCGCTGGGACTTCTTCCATCTTAACAGGAATAGAAGAAGAGAGGATGGACGCAGATGCAGGTAACTTCGCAGATTTGCTGATGGGAAACTGTGGGCATCGTCTTCTAGCTCTGTGAATTAGGAGGTGGGGGGTGGCAGTGGAGGGGCGGGAGGGGAGGAAGAGGTTGCCCACCCTGGTGGACGGTGTGACAGACGAGCACTGGACAGGCCGCCTCTCCAGCAGCTCCTGGGAGCCAGGGACCAGAAGCAGAGGAGATGGCGACACAGGACTGGGGACTGGTTCTCACTTGTCTCTCCCTGTTGTCACCTTTCAGACCTGAGGAAGGGCCTACCTTGGAGGTGTACTGGCTGGAATGCCAGTTTAGTTCCAGAAACGAGGAGGAATCTCTGGTTACCTGCCAATGCTAACACATGTCAGAACAATAGTTCTGCTGGATCCTGGAAAATTGTAGTGCAACACCCAGGTCATCATCATACTTATAATTTTTCACTGGCTTTTGGAGCAACTTTGCAATTTGTATTGAATTTCATTTTTGATTAGCAAATCGCAGTAGCATAACAGTTTTTAGTTCTAAAATGTTTCATTCATTCTATCATTCATTTATCCATTCCACAAACATTTTTTGAGAGTCAGGCAGTAGTAGCCAATACATCCATTTTCCCTGGGTCCTCACTTGCCCCTTCCAAGGCTTTGGGAAGGGTCCTGCTAGGTGCTTTCATGGTTAAATGTTTTTATTAAAATTTCGAAAGAAAGATATTTTAACTAGTTAAGGCCTTTGTCTCCACCCAAACTTCCCCTCCATCACCTTCTTGTCACATCAAGTGATGTTGAAGTGGCCATGGGCATTTGGGGATCCAGCTAATGTATTGGAAATACATTTAGTATGGGATGTGGGGGACATATTTATGTGGTATGCTGTCATTTAAGTGTATAGTTACGTTATCACTGGCTGTCCCAGCATAGGAATGGCTTCTGGGAATACTTCCACCACCCACTGTGAAGACTCACCTGGCATGCCACAAAGGAGCAGGGTTGGATGTGGTGTCATAAAAATGAGCATGCCCTAGGTCCTGGCACTGGAAGTTTGTGAGTGGTAGAGAAACAAGATCTTTTTTTTTTTTTTAAAGATTTTTATTTATTTATTTATTTATTTATTTCCCCCCCAAAGCCCCAGTAAATAGCTGTATGTCATAGCTGCACATCCTTCTAGTTGCTGTATGTGGGACGCGGCCTCAGCATGGCCGGAGAAGCAGTGCCTCGGTGCGCGCCCGGGATCTGAACCCAGGCCGCCAGCAGCGGAGCGCACGCACTTAACCGCTAAGCCACGGGGCCGGCCGAAACAAGATCTTTCTTAAAGAGGGCCTCCAAAACTGTTTAAGCTTCGGGCCCTCCAAACTTGAATCTGCTGTTGGCTGGAAGAATGGATGAATCTGAGTCCTTTCAGGGGTGAGGAACAATCAGCTCCTGCTTTTCTTTCCTCTAGCACTTACACATGACAGAGTCTAGTTCAAAGTTTGCTCTTGGTCCTAGGAACTAGGACCCTTCAAACCCTTCTAGTAAATGGTGCGTCTTCCTAAATGATGCTCTTGAGAGAACACCTGGACCAACCTCTCCAAAGGGTCCCTAGCTTCCAGTCAGATCTTCAGAGCTGATATATCCATCAAATTCTAATTCTCTTTATATCATATCCACATAAATATTGTCACTGCCAAATTCTTTGTACCAAATGCTTTACACGCACAATCATTACACCTTAGATAGTGACTATATTTGTAGGTTTCTGGTGGTGTTCATTCAGTCATTCATTCAACAAATGTATTGAGTCCTTAGTATGAGTCAGGCATTGGGAGTAAAACATTAAACAAGACACAGTCCCCTTCTTCAAAGAGCTTTTAGTCTAGTGAGGGAGTGAGATGTTCAAACAGGCGATGACGATCCGTGATTCGCACTATGATGGGGGTGGTGATGAGTGCAGCGTTTTCCAAGCCCTTGGGTGGAGCGCCTAACTCAGGCTCCCTCCGTGAGTCAGGGAACGTTCCTTGGAAAAGCTGAGTCAACCGCTTGGCTGGGATGCTGTAGCACTGGGTGGGAGGGGGAGCTGGATCTAAGGTTCCCAAATCTGGCTGATCATCAGAATCACCTGAGGGAGCTTCGAGATTCCCAGGCCCACCCCAGACCTACTGACTCAGAATTTCAGCGGAGTGAACCGCCGGAATCTGTCTTAAAAAAAAAAATCACTCCTGGTGGTGTTTTTGATCAACCAGTTTTGGTGAAGTAGATGACCTTTGTAATTCTGTGGGGGATAAAGGGGCCTGCGGCAACCGGGACGTTCCTATGGTGGAGGCGGCGTGAGAAGGAGGAGCTGAGGCCCGAGATGGGTGGAGGAGACATTCCAGGCAAGGGAACAAAAGCCTCCTGGATAGGCTGTTTGAACAGAGGAGCGCAGGCCCTTTCAGAAGAGTCACTCAGCGTGGCTGGCAGCTCACATGGCCACGCTGGCTAACTCAGGCTCTGAAAGCCGTTTAGCAACCTGTTAGAGGGCACCGAGCCAAGTATGTCATGTGGGGAAACGGGGACGTGAGTACTAGCACTGAGAGCTGGAGGGAGAAGGCTCAGGCTGCCCTGGGACCCTGCAGGGACTTCCTGGCCCCCTGAAGCTTTGTACTAGTCCAGCCTCCAATTCTCTAGTTCAAGAGACAGCTGTTTGTGTCATTAAAAAAACAGCTTTATTTAGATGTAATTCATATACTATAAAATTCACCCTTTCAAAAGTGTACAATTCACCAGCTTTTAGTATATTCACAGAGTTGGGCAATCATCACCACCATCTAATTTTAGAACATGTTCATCACCCCAAAAAGAAACTAGAACCCTTTAGGAGTCACTTCCCATTCCCCTCGACCCCTATCCTCATCCCTCTCCTCCATCCCCCAGCAACTGCCAATCTACTTTCTATCTCTATAAATTTGCCTATTCTGGGTATTTCATATAAATGGAGTCATACCATATGCGGCCTTTGTGTCTGGCTTCTTTTACTTAGCATGTTTTCAAGGTTCATCCATGTTGTAGTATGTATCAGTACTCCATTCCTCTTGATGGCTTAATAATATTCCATTGTATGAATTTTTTTAATCCATTTTATGTATCCATTTGTCAGTTGATGGGCATTTGGGTTGTTTCCACCTTTTGGATATTAGGAATCATGTTGCTATGAACATTTGTTTATAAGTTTTTGCGTAAACATATGTTTTCAATTTTCTTGGGTATATACATAAGAGTAGAATTTCTGGGTCATATGGTAACTCTATGTTTAACATTTTGAGGATCTGTCAAATTGTTTTCCAAAGCAGTTGCCCCATTTTACATTCCCACCAGTAGAGTACGAGGGTTCTGATTTCTCCACATCCTCCCCAGCACTTATTTTTGTTTCTTGTTTTCATTGTAACTATCCTAGTTGGTGAAGTGGTACCTCATTTGGTTTCAATTTGCATCTCCCTTGTGACTAATGATGTTGAGATCTTTTTGTGTGCTTGTCGACTATTTGTATATCTTCTTTGGATAAAAGTCTATTCAAATCCTATGCCCAGTTTTAAGTTGGATTGTCTTCTTCTTGTTGAGTTGTAAGAGTTCTCTATCCATTCTAGATATAAGTCTCTTATCAGATATATGATTTGTAAATACAGTCTTCCCTGATATCCTTGGGGGATTGGTTCCAGGAACCCCCACGGATACCAAAATCTGCGGATGCTCAAGTCCCTTATATAAAATGGTGTAGTACAATGAATACAGTTGGCCCTCCATATCCACAGGTTTTGCATCTGCGGGTTTCGTGTCTGTGGATTCACAGCCAATCCAGATCAAAACTGGTTGAATCCGGGTATGCAAAACCCAGGGATACGGAGGGCCGACTATATTATCTCCCATTCTATGGATAGTCTTTTCACTTTATGACATCTTTTGAAGCACGAAAGTTTTTAAGTCCAATTTATCTATTTTTTCCTTTGTCACTTGTGCTTGTGGTGTCATATTTAAGAAACCATTGCCTAATCCAAGGTCATGACGATTTATTGCTACGTTTTCTTCTAAGAGTTTTATAGTTTAGCTTTTACATTTAGGTCTATGAGCCACTTTGAACTAATTTTTGTATGGTTGACACTTCATTCTTTTGCGTGAGGATATCTAGTTGTCCCTACACCATTTGTTGGAAAGACTATTTTGTTCCTCATTGAATTCTTGGCACCCTTCTGGAAAATCAATTAACCATATGTGAGGGTGTATTTCTGCACTCTTGATTCTGTTCCATTGATCTATACGTCTATCCTTATGCCAGTACCACGCTGTCTTGACTACTGTACCTTTGTAGCAAGTTTGGAAATCGGGAAGTGTGAGTCCTCCAACTTTGTTCTTTTTCAAGATTGTTTTGGCTATTCCAGGTCCCTTGGATTTCCATGTGTATTTTAGGATCAGCTTGTTAATTTCTGCAACGAAGGCAGCTGGGGTTTTGATAGCATTGAAGTCACTTACTCTTAAAGTAGTTCCATGAGGTCACTAACAGCTCAGAGTGGGGAAAAGGTATATATTACCTTTTTTTCAGGTTTTTAAAATTATGTTTTTATTATTTATTTATTTTTATTATTTTATTGAGGTCATATTGGTTTATAACATTGTGTAATTTCAGGGGTACATTGTTATATATCAGTTTTGTATAGACTGCATTGTGCTCACCACCAATAGTCTAATTTTTATCCATCACCATATATATGTGCCCCTTTACCCCTTCCCTTCCCTCCCACCTGCTTCCCCTCTGGTAACCACTAATCTGTTCTCTTTATCCATGTGTTTGTTTATCTTCCACATATGAGTGAAATCATACGGTGTTTGTCTTTCTCTGTCTGGCTTATTTTGCTGAACTTAATACCCTCAAGGTCCATCCATGTTGTTGCAAATGGGATGATTTTGTGTTTTTATGGCTGAGTAGTGTTCCATTTATATATATACCACATCTTCTTTATCCATTCATCAGTTGATGGGCACTTGGGTTGCTTCCATGTCTTGGCTATAGTGAATAATACTGCAATGAACATAGGGATGCATAGATCTCTTTTTATTGTTGATTTCATGTTCTTTGGATAAATACTCAGTAGTGGGATAGCTGGATCATATGGTATTTCTATTTAAATTTTTTGAGAAATTTCTAACTGTTTTCCATAGTGGCTGCAACAGTTTGCATACCCACGAGCAGTGTATGAGGGTTCTGGAAAGAGTATTTATTATCTATTTGACAGATAGGAAAACTGAGACCAGAACAGTGCATTTTTAAACCCTTTTTGGTCTGACAATGCTGATTTCAACGGTAGGATGGATACCTCCTAACTCTCATGATGCCAATCTCCTTCTCTGTCCTTAATTTTCAAACAAATGTTTACTGAATGCTTGCTCTGTACCGGGCACAGTTCTAGGCACTCAACAATTCAGAGGTCAAGCTTAAGAAAAGACCGTTTGAAACCCGCTGTCAAATCAATTTTTTTTTCTGATACAGAGAGATGATGTCCATTAGGAATTTTCATTCTCCTTATCATTCTGAAAATCCCAACTAAATTTTCTTTGAATTTAATAACTTACATTTTTTTCTCGATTGCAAAGTTAAATGTGCTCATCGTAGGAAGTTTGGAAAATACAAAATTCCAAAGAACAAAATAAAAATTACCCATGATCCCACTGGTCAGAAACAATCACTATTACCGTGCTGATCAAAGACTCTGAACTCTACAATAATAATAGTAACGTGGTAGTTACTGTGTATCTGGCCTGTTTAAATACTTCCCATTCATCAACTCAATTTAAACCTCTCAATAACCCAATGAGTTAGGTATTTATTTACGTGTTCATTTATTCAACAAATATTTTTTCTGCCCTTGTCATGTGGTCATTTGGACCTTATCTAGGTGCTTAGAATGCATTAGCAAAAAAAAAAAAATGAACAAAAATCTCTGTCCTCTTAGATTATGTTTTTTAGCAGTGAAAATTGATACTAAACAATAAATATAATAAATAGGTTAATTATATACTAGGTTAGAAGATGATAAGTGCTATGGAAAAAATAGTCCAGGAGAATAGGTTTGGAGAATAAGGTTTACTACTCGCTGAGTAGTAAATAGGATAGTCAGGTCTATTGATCTGTTTATCGTGATAACAGTAGATGCTCCGATGCTGCTGTGATGCTGCCAGCTTCCTCTTTAGGACTGAAAACGATTCTTCCAGCCGATGGAAGTGTTGACAGCTCTCAGCTGTCAGTCCTCTTTGGGAATTGTCTTGGATGAAGAAGTCACTTTACCCAAGATCACTCGGGCTTCTGGGGCAGCCCACATCCAGTGATTGGTCAATGTGGGGATTCAAAGGCCAGCCCCCTTGTCCCAACTTGACACTACTCTGAAGAGTCACCGCAGCTTCAGATCTTTCCGTGGGCGTGGCTGAGGCCTCACTGAGACTGCGCTGTGGTCCAACCAACTTCTCCCTGTGTGCAGTCGTGCCCCTTCACTTCCCTTCCACAGGTGTTGATGTGGAGAGCACTTCCTAGCAAACTTCTTCCCTGCTAGTGTCTGCCTCAGTGTCTCCTTCCCTGAGAATTCAGCCTAGGCCTGTTGGTACCAGCAGTGGTCTGAGAAAGCAGATGTGAAGATGGGGTTCTGGACTTAGATCACCCGCCACGCAGCTGGCAGTGAGGACGCCGTCGACGGCAGCAGGTAGAGTACAGACGGTCTCTATTCAAGGTGGCCGTGAAATTGTTAACACTTCCCCGATGGTGAACTGGAATGGTGTTCTGGTGGAAGGGAACGCAGTAGAGGCTGTGATATATAAGGCATTTGAGAAATACGGGGGAAATAACAACCGCAAGGACAGTGGGATTGGGTGGCTTTTGCTAAGGATAATTAACACTTTGAAACATTGAGATTAATCAGCCATTTCAAACTTAGCGTGAAAGCCAGAGGACCTCTTTGGGAGCGTTTAAGGAGACGCTCATCTCCTACACCTGGAGGCCGGGGAAAGCCGAGGAGCAGGTCCACGGCTTGATAATAAGAGTAGCAGAGCGCCAAAGATGGTTCAACTCCCAACCTAGACAGGCCTGCTACGGCGAGGACAGGTCCCTGATTGGGAAAGAATGGGACCCTGACACATGCAGTGTGAATATCTGAGTTGATGCGCCCCCAAATCTTGAACTTCCAGATTACTTGAATCCTCTGAGCCTGTAGAAGTGGCCCACCTCTCCCCATGAAGGGCTAGCATTGCCTCCTTGCTTAGAGATGATGCGGGGGGCTCTCCCCTGCAGGATGACACACGCCTCCTGTAGAGTCTGCCACCATCTGCCCTCCTGACCACTAGGCCAATAACTAGGGTTAAGTCACAGCCCAAGCTGGCCAGAGACAAGCTGGGCCTGATAAGGGGGAAAGAACTTTTACTCCAAAGGAGCTGCCAAACCTACCAAGACATACACCAGGAGCTGCTGGGAGACTATGCACGGGACTATATTCTGAACCTGTGGGATCGACAGGGGCAAAACGTAAAGCTGGAAAAGGGAGAGATTATCAGTTTGGGAGCAGTCTTTTGGGACAGAGGATTTAACACCATGGCAAGATTCCAGGGTGACAGTGTGAACATACTGCTAGGATGGTTCTTAGAAGCATGAAAAAAAAATGATGGCCCACACTAAGTGAGCTAGAAATGCCAGAATTGCCATGGCAGATGATGGAAGAAGGGAATAAAAGGCTCAGAGAAGTGGGCATGCTAGAATTGATATACCCTGTGCAGCAGAAAAGCCAGCCAGATGACTATATTCCATGGGAGGGCCTGGAGGATACCCCAAAGCAATGAGTATATGGTGGGTGTGAGAGGAGCACCAGTGTCATTAGGAGTCTATAGGCCAGAGCCAATGGTAGGAAATGCCGTTGCAGAACTGGGCTCACCAATGACAATGGGGATGACGGGGCCCTGAAATGGCAGGCACCAGATGTGGTAGTTAACACTAAAATGCCAGGTGGATGTAACGAGCATGATAAGCAGCAAGGTTGGAGTGGCAGCTAGGGGACTGACTGTGGAGGTGGATAATAGAGCACAGCAAAAGGGTTCTGCTCACTCTGTCCAACAACAAACACGACGAATCAAGAATGGATGATCAGGAGGCCAAGGATAGCCGCCCCAAAAAAAGTCATGAGCCCTTGCTCAGGTTCCAGAAAGGAGCTAGTTTTCAGACCCAGAACCGTGGATTCAAAGAGAGGTCGGGTCCCCAGTAGGAAGTACCCTGTAACACCACGATGTTGTACATGGTGGGCATTTCCCAAGCCTTTCCCTAAAGGGAACTGCAGCCATTTATTTGGGTAGCCATACACTGGGAAATGGGAATAGTCTTTCAAGGGCTGTTGCGCCTGGGGTCCGAGTTGAGACCCTGAGACCTGAAGCATCATCATGAGACCCCTGTTAGGGTGAGTGCATATGGGGGCCAGTTAGTTAATGGAGGCTGGCCTGGGTCTGGCCCCCAGTGGGTCTACCAGGTCCACGGGCCCACCAGGTGGTCATTTCCCCAGTCCCTGAATGTGTAATTAGAACGGACATATCTTGGCTTTTTGGCCTGTAGAATAAAAGCTATTTAGTGGGAAGGCCGAGTGGAAGCCTTTGACACTCCCTTTCCTGTATCACTTGGCTCCCCAGGAGCCAAAATAGTAAATCAAAAACAATAGCACATCCCAGGGGGGATGACAGCAATTCATATAAAGTAATTCAGAATTCTAAGGGCTGGTGGTCTTCATCATATCTCCATTTAATCACCAGTTTGCACCCTGCAAAAGTCAGACAGATCCTGGAGGATGACAATAGATTACTACAGTCAACCAAGCAGTAGCCGCCAGGCGCGATATCTTTGCTAGAGCAAATTAACATATTCTCGGGCACATAATATGTGGCCACTGAGCCAATGAGCGCATTCTTTTCCATCCCTACCAAAAAGAGGATCAAAACAGTTGATTCACTTGGAATAGACAACATATACATTTACAGTCTTGCCCCAGGGCTATGTTATTGCTCCCAAGAGACCTGAGCTGGCTGGATATTGATGGCATCATGCTAATTGGATCAGCTGAGAAAGAAGTCACTAGCACGTTAGAGATCTCTGTAACACATGCATTCCAGAGGGTGGGAGGAAAAAAGACTCAGAGATCTGCCATGTCAGTAACATTTCTATGGGTGCAGTGGTCTGGCACATGCTGAGACATCTGCCCAAAGTAAAGGATACATTATCGGCTCTTGTACTTTCCACCACAAAGGACACACAACACCTAGCAGGCCTCTTTGAATTCTAGAGGCGGCATATTCCAAACCTGGGAATATCACTTTGACCCATACATCTGGTGACATGAAAGCCTGTCAACTTTAAGCAGGCCAAGAGCAGGAAAGGGCCCTGCAGAGAATGTCCAGGCTGCAGTGCAAGCAGTCCTGCTGCCTGGACTGTATGATCTGGCAGATTCTATGTTAGTAGAGGTATCAGTGTTAGGAACAGAAGTCATGTGGAATGTGTGACAAGTCCCAATTGGGAGAATCACAATGCAAATCCCCAGGGCTCTGGAGCAAGGCCATGCCATCTGCGGCAGAGAATTAAATACCTTTCTAGAAAGCTCCTGGCACACTATTAGTCCCCAATAGAGACAGAACACCTGACCGTGGGAAAACAAGTGGCCAGGCAGCCGGAACTGCTCATCATGAGCTGGGTTCTGTCAGAGCTGTTGGAATCATAAGGTCAGGCTGTCCCAGAAGCAGTCCATCAGAAGATGGAAATGATACATCCAGGACCAACCATGAGCAGGGCTGAAGGGCATAAGTGATCTGCACAAGTTGGTAGCCCAGACACACCTGGCACCCATCACTGTTACACCAGCGCCTCTCCCTCAGCTCCCTCCTATGGCTCCATGTGCATCCCTGGATAACTGGTTATGACCAGTTAACAGAAGAGGGAAAATCCTAAGTGTGGTTCATGGATGGGTTGGCTTGATATGAGAGTGCAAGCTGAAAATGGATGGTAGCTACAGTATCATTCAGGGGGACCCTGAAAGACAGTGGGAAGCAGAAATCCTCTCAATGGCCGGACCTTCAGGCAGTGAATCTGTCATCCAGTTTGTGTGAAAAAAGAAGTGGCTTTGGTCTAGATAAACAAAGACTTATGGGTACTGGTGAATGGCTTGGTCAGTGGCCTTGAAAGAGAAAGATTTGAAGATTGGGACAAAGAAGTCTGTGGTAGAGGCTGTTGGATAGGCATATGGGATTGGGCATGCAGTGTAAAGATAGTTGGTTATCATGTTAGTGCCTGTGAGATAGCACCCACTGAAGAAGAAATACTAAACAACCAAGTGGGCAACAATGTCTCAGCTAGTTGAAGTCAACCCACCTCTATCATTGGGCACTCTAGCACTGGCATAATGGGTGCATGAGTGGCGTAGCCATGGTGGGAGGCATAGAGACTGTGCATGGGCCCAACCGCATGGGCTCCCACTCGCCAAGGCTGATCTAGCTTCTGCTGCTGCATCTCCAACCTGCCAGCAACAGAGACCGACTCTGAGTCCTTTCTTTGTTATCATCCCTTGAGGAGACCAACTAGCCACCTTGCAAGGAGTAGCGATTAAAATTTTTTATTAGAAAAACTAGTAGCAAATATAATAATTATTAGGTCTGTGCAGGAATGACGGTTTTCATGACTTTAAAGCAAGAGAAGCAGCCAGTGAGAAAAACAAGAACGGATTTGAATATTTTAAAATTTAAAACTTCTATGCAAATGAAGAGTCAACAGACTGGGAAAGTTTGAATTAAATTTGTGACACACTAATGATTAATATGTCTTATGACTTGAAATATATAGCTTACTCATTGTATAAGAAAAGAGCTGGGATCCTAATAGATTCATATGGACTATAACAGCTACCATTTATTGACTATTGTTCAATGCCACGTAGATTTACAAAATCAGATTGTACTGATTGCTTTGTCTACAGAATGTCTTGTAACCAGCTTTTCTCACGTAACAGCACAGACTATGTTACTAACTAGTTTTCTAAAACATAGTTTTCCGTGGTTGCAAAGTGTTTTGTTGGTGAGAAAGTACAGCCCTATTTTACTCAACTAAGGTGTTGTTGTTGTTTTTTTTTTGCAATTAATTTTGCAAGAACTAGACAGATATTCCAAGGATGGCTTTGCCTTTTCTCTGTGCAAGGCCTCAACCAGTACCATTACCCAAGTGCTTCCAGAGTGTTCAATCCACCTGCATAGGATCCCACATCACATTGCATTAGACCAAGGGACCCACTGTACAACAAGAGGCACAAGAGGAGGCCCATGAGCATGATACATATACCATACTCTCTAGTCAGGGAGCGTGGTGGCATAGCCTGTTGAAGCATCAACTCAGAGGCATTTCAAGGATAGCAACAAACTTTTTCCATCTGGGAACCAAGAGGCAGAAGCAAGAAGGGCTCCGCTTACCATCACTCTCAGTGATCCGCTTGGGAAATTTGTGCTTCCTGTCTCTGCAACTCTGGGCTCTGCTAGAGGTCCTGGCTATAAAAGGAGAAATGCTTCCACCAGGGGGCACAGGAAAGACCCACTGACTATAAGGTATGGCTGCCACTTGGGAACGTCAGGCTCTTTGTGCTAAATGACCAGCAGACAAGAGGAGGAGTCACCGTCTTGGCCGGGGTAATGGACCCTGATCAGTAAGAGAAAGTAGGACTGCTATTACACATATTGGGGGCAAGAAAGAACATGTTTGGCACACAGGTGGTCCATTTGGGTGACTCTTGGTACTCCTTCCCCCAATTTTGACAGCTAATGGGCAAGTGCGACTGCTATACCTGGGAAGGGCATGGCGACCAGGGGACAGATCCCTCAGAGAAGAGGGTCTGGCTCACCCTGCCAGGTAAGCCGCCTAGACCAACAGGGGAGTCTAGAATGGATAATAGGGGCAAGGGGAGAAAATGAACATCAATTGTAGCCCCTCAACGATCTGCAATGTCAGGGGCTGAGGTTCATCCCCTTAACCTTCCTCTTGTAAGTTTCTCCTAGGAAAGAAGCCCCCTGGAATTCTAAAGAAGCTGCTCCCCAAACTTATATGAAGCAGTAGATCCCAGCGCCGCAGAGGTGGATGGTAATGGATGCTGTAAGGCGCCATCTGTGATGCCCATCAGGACTGACGCGCTTATTTCCCCAACTCCTCAGGAGCGCTGCCGGCAGACAGCCCTCTCAACCCTCCTTTACAATTGCCTCTGTTGAAGAGAGTCACCTCGCCCCTTTCCTAGGGCTGCCCTCACCCGATGACTGGTCAAGGCAGGGATAGAAAGGCCTGGCCCCTCAGCCTAACCCGGGACAGCTCTGACAGGCCTGCCAGCTTCAGAGCTCTTTGTGGGGTTGGCTGACAACTTTGCTGAGACTGCTTCACAGACCAATCCCGCCCCCTCCTCTTCCCTGCTGTAGTTGCTGACCCCCAGAGCACTCCTGAAACTTTCGGCATGTCAATTGCCAGCTCCAAGGCTGCCTCCTGGGACACCCAACCTGTAACAGGGATATGTGAGCAGACTTGAAGGCAGTAAGAAGGAAGATCGTTCCAGGCAAAAGCGCAGCTAGTCCAGAAGCCGTAAGGCAAGAATGTCTGTGTGGTCAAGGAACAGCCAAAGAGCCAGAGTGGCTGTAGCGGAGGGAGCGAATGGCGAGAGGGGAGGAAGATGAGGTCAGAGCGATACAGGAAACCAGATCATGTGGGCCCTTGAAAGCCATCATTGGGATTTGGCTTTTCACTACGAGTGGGCACCAGTGCAGGGTTTCGAGAAGAAAAGTGACATAATCTAACATAAAACGTGAAAGAATCATTCAGGCTGCTGTCTTGAGGAGAGAGTGGTGGTGGGCAAGGATGGTCACAGGGAGACTAGTTAGGAGTCTATTTCAGTAATCCAAGTGAGATGGGATGGTGGCTCAGATCAGGCTGGTGGTGGTGAAAGTGGTGTAAACTGATCTGATTCTGGATGTATTCTGCAGGTAGAGACAGTAGGTTTCTTGAGAGATTGGGTGTAGGTACAGCAGAAAGAAAGGAGGCAAGGATAACTGTGAGATTTTTGTTCTGAACAATCTGAAGAATGGAATTGAGATGGGAATGCTATGGGTGGAGCAAATGGGGGAGTGAAAATAAGGAGGCTAATCTCATTTTGGATGTTGATTTTGAGATGCCTCGTAGACAGCAAATAAAGATCTTGGGCAGTCACTTGGAAATAGCAGCCTGGATTTCAGGGGAGAGGTCTGGACCGGAGATATACGTTAGAATCATCCACATCCGGACACTATTGAAACTCTGGAAACTGGATGAGACCATCAAGGGGGGAGTGTAGATGGGGAAGAGAAGGCCAAGGACCAAGTCCCCGGTGCTCCAGCCTGAAGAGGCAGGGAGAAGGGAAGATCCAGCAAAGGGGATGGAAGGGTGGCCAACGTGAGGTGGGAGGAAGGTCAAGAGAGTATAGGATCCTGCAAGCCAAGAGAAAAAAGTGTGTCAAGGAGGACGGAGGGCCCAACTATGTCGAATTATGACCGAAGGCCGGGTATGATGAGAGCTAAGGATTGTTCACTGAACTTAGTCAATATTGGTGACCTTGACAACTTTGCTTTCACTGGAGTAGTGAGGACAAGAGCCTGGTGGGAGCGGATTTCAGAGAAAGTGCACATAGATTACTCTTTTGAGGACTTTTATTGCCAAGAGAAGCAGAGAGATGGTGGGTAATGGCAAGAGAAGTGGTTAGGAGAAGGTACTATTATTATGCCCATTTTACAGATGAGGAAACTGAGGCTTAAAGAAGTTGAGGAATTTGCCCAGGTTCATTCAGCTAGTAAGTTGTGATTTGAGCACAGATGTGCCTGAGTCTAGCTGAGTCTATACTTTTGTTTAACCAATCCTCTATTGATGCAAATTTACTTTTTCTTAAAACTTTTATCAAGCAGATGAATATTCTTATAGATAAGCATATTATCACAACTCTGATTATTTCCTTACAGTGAGTTTCTAGAGGTAGAAAGGTGTGCACATGTATGTAGCTTTGAGCCCCCATTGCCAATGCCCTGTGGAAGGTGGTAGCCTTCTACACCTCCATCAGCAGCACGTGAGGTCTGTTTCCCTGCCTCATTGCCAATGCTGGATCTGTCTTTCCCACCTCAACTGCAGAGGTGAGAGTAATAGCGTTTTATTTTGCGTATGTACAATTACCAGTCAGCTCTGACCATGTTACACGAGTCTGTTTCCCAGCCAACCCCCTTTGACTTCTGCTGATGTTTATCACCCTCCGATCCGATCTCCCTCGCCTGACCACTCTCATCACGAATACTTACTTCTTGCTGCAGCATGTCCAGTTCAGAAGGTAAATTGCACCGAGCTAAATAGAAATAAAAAGTAATAATAATTTCAGAGTAAGAAATTAGATCGTGGGTGGTTTTTGTATCTGAGAGACTGTGGAAGAGCTAAGATTTTAGGAAAAGTTGGGAGGCAAGATGGAACTGTGTGCTACCAGGACCCTATCTGTGACCCTGTATGAGTATGACCTGAGAGTATCCAGTCCCGAAGAATCCCCCAGATGGCAGCAGGAAGGGAGGAGGGAGGTCCCTTTGTAAAATATACCTTGTGGGCCATAATTTTCAACTTAGCCACTTTTTTGTTTCCAATAGCTTTTTTTTCCCAACAGTTTTTCTGTTCTGCCTCTGCTTAATCCAGGAGGACAGCTGATAAACTGGCCCTGCCACATTTGAAAGTACAGATATTTACTTATGCCAATAATACACAGTTGTTGTAGGAAGATTAGGAAATAAAGACAAGCAGTTACTAGGTCAAAGAGCATGCATTTTTAGGGTTTTGGGGATGTATTCCTAATTTTCCAAACATTTTCCAAACCACTTTATCTCCACAGCAGAGTTCTAGTTCATAAGTGAACATTGGTTTTCGCTCAACAATGTTGGTGCTAAAATAAGCAAGAAGGAAGACACAAGTTTGCTTTGGAAAAATAATTAGTTCCCTAGGCAAGGACATTACTTGAGAAAGACAAAGTGAAAACGAGAGGTAAATGGAGAGAAGGTAGCTTAAAATTTAGAAAGTGAAGAAATGAGTTTCTACATAAGAGGGACCTGAGCTTCCAGAAGCTTCCATTTAGGTTTGCCTCTGGTTAATGCTGGTGGGAGTTCCAGGGCTCTTTTTTTCTTGTTCTTCTATTTTTTTTTAATCGAGGTAACATTGTCTTATAACATTATGTAAATTTCAGGTGTACATTATTATATTTCAATTTCTGTATAACCTACATCACGTTCACCACCAAAAGTCTCGTTGCCATCCATCACTGTACACATGTGCCCCTTTACCCCCTTTGCCCTCTCACCATCCCCTTCCCCTCTGATAACTACCAATCTGTTCTCTGTATTTATGTGTTTGGTGGTGGTTGTTGTTATCTTCCACATATGAGTGAAATCGTACAGTATTTGGCCTCCTCTGTCTGACTTATTTTGCTTAACATCATACCTTGAGGTCCATCCATATTGTCCCAAGGGCGAGATTTCATCTTTTTTATGGCTGAGTAGTATTCCACTATGTATGTCTGTGTGTGTGTATATATATATATATATACACACCACATCTTTATCCATTCATCCATCAATGGGCACTTAGGTTGTTTCCCAGTCTTGGCTACAGTGAATATTGTTGCAATGAACATAGGGGTGTACATATCTTTTTGAATTAGTGTTTTCATGTTCTTTGGATAAATATCCAGAAGTGAAATAGTTGGGTCATATGGTAGTTCTATTTTTAATTTTTTGAGTAATTTCCACATTGTTTTCCACAGAAGCCAAGAACATACATGGAGAAAGGAAAGTCTCTTCAATAAATGGTGTTGGGAAAACTGGACAGCCACATGCAAAAGAATGAAAGTAGACCACTATCTTACACCATACACAAAAATTAACTCAAAATGGATTAAAGACTTGAATGTAAGACTGGAAAACATAAAACTCCTAGAAGAAAACATAGGTAGTACACTCTTTGACATCAGTCTTAGCAGTAATTTTTTGAATACGTCTCCTTAGGCAAGGGAAATAAAAGAAAAATAAACAAATGGGACTACATCAAACTAAAAAGCTTCTGCATGGCAAAAGAAACCACCAACAAAACAAAAAGGCAACCTACCAACTGGGAAAAGATATTTGCAACTCAAATATCCAATAAGGGGTTAATATCCAAAATATATAAAGAACTCATACAACTCAACAATAAAAAAAAAACCACTCAATTAGAAAATGGGCAGGGCTGGCCTAGTGGCACAGCTGTTAAGTGCGCGCACTCCACATCGGTGGCCCGAGGGTTCACAGGTTCGGATCCCGGGCGTGCACTGACGCACCGCTTGTCAAGCCATGCTGTGGCAGCGTCCCATGTAAAGTAGAGGAAGATGGGCACGGATGTTAGCCCAGGGCCAATCTTCCTTGGCAAAAAAAGAGGAGGATTGGCAACAGATGTTAGCTCAGGGCTAATCTTCCTGACCAAAAAAAATAAATAAATAAAATAGGGCAGAGGATATAAATGGATATTTTTCCAAAGAAGATATACAGATGGCCAACAGGCACGTGAAAACATGTTCAACATCACTAATCATTAGTGAAATGCAAATCAAAACTACAATGAGATATCACCTCACACCTGTTAGAATGGCTATAATGACCAAGCCAAAAAACAACAAATGGAGAGGATGTGGAGAAAAGGGAACCCTCACACACTGCTAGTGGGAATGCAAACTGCTGCAGCCTCTACGGAAAACAGTAAGGAGGTTCCCCGGGGCTCTTGTTTACACTCTGTCTACATTTGCACGCTGCTGTCTGACAGAAGAAATGACGGCACCAAAAGAAGAGTCAGATCAAAGGTGACCACGTGGCTGACACAGAGAAGCAGTTGGTGTCCTCTTAAGAAGGCTGAAACCATAAACAACAGAAGGATCCTCTGCAAGAGCATCAGCAACCACCTTCACTTCACACCCTGGTCTCTTAACCCAACGAGCTCATTATTACTTCCCATGGGCTCTGGCTCCTATGACCCCTGTCTTCAATTATGGCACCTCCATTACTCAGCAGCCTGTGCAAGAAGACTGATTTGTCACTCGTGACTTCTCCCTCTCCTTTACTTCCAACATCTAAGCAGCCAATTATTTGCATCTATTCTATCCTCAGAGTGTCTCTTCTGTCCATCCCTTCCTTTCCATCCTCACAGCCCGCGGTGAAACTTCCATTGCCTTTTGCCTACAAGGAGGCGGACGTCTCCTGAATGTGTCCTTCCACAAAGGTTTGAAAAACTTCTCCTGGCTCCACACAGTCTGCAGGGTAACGTTTCCACTTCTCAGTAAGGCAGTGCCAGCCTTTCCAAAATCTGGCCCTATCCTTGCTTTTCAGCTTCCTCCCCGCCACTTCCCTGCTTGTATCCTAGATTCTTGGGCCTCCCCAGCAATTGCTCCCTTATGCTTTTGTTCCAGTGTTTTTCCCCCACTGTCCTCATTCTGTTTCTCAGTCTGCTGAGTCCTTCTCATCCTTAAAGGCCCAATGCAAATATTAATTCTCTGTAGCCTTCTCCAGGCAGGATTAATCATCCTCTCTTCTGGTTCCATGACATTTTGTCTATACTGTGGGGAAAGCATTTATCATGGTATTAGCTGCCTCCTAATAGACTAGGAGTTCACTGAGGACCTGGAATGTGTCTCATTCATCTTTGGATTCCTAGGGCCTCACCCAGTGCCAGGCACATAGTGCTCAGTAAATACTGGTTGAATTAGATTGAGTCACAAATAGATTCAGGTCAGCCCTCTTACCCAGGGCCTTTTATGCTATCACAAAGCAAAGGCTTGCAAAGCTAGGATGGAAGTTATCAGAAGGCAGAATGGGGGAATCTCCCAACTCCCCACCAGCCACATCGGTTACCTGTTGAAATTCCATTAGAAATTAATTCCTTTGGGTATGTTATTATGTCTGGTTAAATTACAAATATCCCTGAGAGGGAGGGAGTCTTTAAGGTATGTTCACCACAGTTAATCCTACTAACATTTTCTTGCTGGAAGGGGACTTAGAAGTTATTAGCTCCTTTCCAAAGCAACAACTAGCCCACAAGAGGCCCCTGCAGAAGGGGTTGGCGTTGGATAAGTGTTAAAAGGAGTGTTGGAAGGAGACAGGTCCAGAGCAGGGGGAAGGGTAACTGGTAAGGTCCAGTCCTGCAGGAGGTACCACGAAGGGAGGTACAGGGCGCTGATGCCAGGGGAGGGGATGTCCATGGGGAAAGGAACTGTTTGGTGGGAGAGGGGAAGCAGCAAAGAAAAATCCCTTCTGATTCTCAATTTGGTCAAACGTCTTCCTCGTGCACAGTGCTGATCCCTCCTTCTGATTTCCAAACACCCCTGGTAAATCTCCTTTTTGCTAGAGTGCCAGAAAATTTGCAGGTAATTTTCCAATTTGACTTCATGTTCGTCTTAAAAATAAACACATGCCTCGTGGCATTTTTAAGAGGGGTGGGTGTTTGATGGAATAAAATGAGTGACAATAGGGTGTCACAACTCCAGAGAGGATTTACATCTCGGGTTCAGAGTTTCCCAATGAGTAGGAGTTTGATGAACTGAAAAATGAAATGGCTTCCCAATCACTCTGCCCTACTACGCTGATTTAGGTGATGAACACATAACCTTCCCACACTGCTGAAAAACTCCCAGCCCTGGAGTGAATGAACCCTGCAACGCTAGTGCTTGGCACTCACTCAGCAGTTTGAAAAAGGCAGTGAAAGGAAATGTTAGCAGTCAACTGATAGCGGCAGGACCCTTAGGGAGCGAGAGCCAATGTTGAGAGCAGCCAAGACAATTGGGACGGGCATCCAGGTTACAGCACAAGAGGCTTCCTGGGGACTCTCAGGATGGCAGCAGGTTGGAGCCCTGGCCTCATGTTTCATCTAAAAGAGGCCGTCACCTCGATGGGTAGAGATGCTCCTTTCTAACTCTCTGTAGTCAGAGGTTCCCACTGCCCGGAGAGGAGAGAAAAGGGCAGACCAGCCCTATTAGCATCTGGTTACTCTTGGGCTTGACTCTGCAGCAGCATTCGGTGGTGTCTTTCAGGACTGGAAGAGGCTAGAAGCATCTTCCTATGTTCGAAGGCAACTCATGACTTGATTTCACAGTTTTTAAAGATTTTTTATTTATTTTATTTTTTCCCCCAAAGCCCCAGCAGATAGCTGCATGTCATAGCTGCACATCCTTCCAGTCGCTGTATGTGGGACTCGGCCTCAGGATGGACGGAGAAGTGGTGCCTCGATGCGCACCCGGGATCCGAACCCGGGCCGCCAGCATTGCAGTGCGCGCACTTAACCACCAAGCCACAGGGCCGGCCCTGATTTCACAGTTTTTTAGCTCTGGATTATGTAGGAATCTTGTATAGGCGATTACTACCTCGGACTAATGTATTGAATTGTGATCTTCCTATTTCCCAAAGAAGAGACCTTGAGGAGCCCATTAAGCCAGGAATCAGCTCTTTTAGAACCCAGTAGGTGGTTTTGCTGTTGTGGAGACACGTTCACAGATGTCCTACAGAGGCCCAAATGACTTTTGTAGCCTTTTCTCACATCTAAGGAATAACTACCTCTCCCCATCCGATTTTTCCTTTTTCAAAACTCTCTATAGCTACTCATGGACAGGATAAGGATAATGCAGGTCAGGGCTGTGCAAACACTTTTAAAGAAATAGAACTCTTGGGGTCAGCCTTGTGGCCTAAGTGATTAAGTTTGGTGTGCTCCGCTTCGGCAGCCCAGGTTTGCGGGTTCAGATCCCGGGTGCAGACCTACACCACTCATCAGCCACACTGTGGTGGCAACCCACATACAAAATAGAGGAAGATCGGCACAGATGTTAGCTCAGGGCTAATCTTCCTCAGTGAAAAAAAAGAAAGAAATAGAATTCTTTTTCAGATGAAATCTGTACTCAACCTCAGTATATAAACCCAAAAAGAGACAAGGTCTTTTGGTTCATCTGGGATGGGGGCCTGGAGCCTTAACCTCCTGCTCTGGCCCCTGGGAAGCAGATCTGTCACAAGTCCCAGACTTCTGTCATCGTCCAAATGGTAATTTCTCAATCTCCAAGGGACAGTTTGTCATCTGGCATTTCAACGGCTGTTTTAAAATGTTACAAAAGATGTGGCAGTGTCCCAGCGGAGGACAGGCACCTGTGTCTGGACTTGGAAGCCAGCGCATGAGACACTAGGGAGTAAGTGACCACGCCAGCTCTGTTCAGTGGCTCCCATCCTCCCGTCCTGCTTGCTGTCTATATCACATAAAGCACTTGGGTGAGAAAAGGCCTTAGGAAGAACCAGAGAATGTCGGAGAACAGAAAGAATGTGACGCATGTCTTACTCAGGTCAGATGGCACGTTGGCTTCACTTTCCTAGCTGACTAAGGACGCCTCCCACCAAGCCGCTTGCTTGCCGAGGCCTGTCTTGAAGACTGACAGTAGATGGTTGTGACTAGCCAGTCTTTCCCCTCATAGTTAATGAACATGCATGCAGCCCCTCTGAATCCTCCTGAAGGCTCCAGGTCAGGTGGTCTCCTTGTCTGAACGTCCCTCTTAATTGGGCCCACACAAGCAGCGTCCACGCTGGGTCAACTAAATAATCCAAGACTTGGGATTTTTCTGGAAAAGAGAGAGGAAGGGGCTCTGCCACAATGAGCAAAGGGAGGTGCTTTGGTATTGGAATGAAAAGGAAATGAGATGGTTTCTTTGAAATCGATAAACCCTGTTCCCAGGACAAAGAAGGTGTGAAGTCAGGCCTCGGCTTTGGGGCCACTTCCAGGTGCCCAGTGGCTTCAGCAAAGGAGGAAAGGCAATCAGCCCTGCCCTCCTAATTCCCCTCCCCATTCAGCCCTGGTGGGTTCACCACGTTCTCTGTGCAGTTCGAGACAAGCTCACTAAATGTCCTCTCCTCTGAAAACAGACCCATCCAAGAGGGCACGTGCCTAGAGCATTTTTCCTTCTGAGAGCAGGGACAGACTGTGATGCTGCTGTGATCAGAGGCTTGAGTTCCCGGGGTGAGGGGGCAGCCTGGCCACATTGGGAGCTCGCCAGGCCTCCTCCGTGAGGGATGCTGGTCCCAGAGCCTGGGCCCAACACTCAGCTCGATGGACTCACACTTCATACTGTCCTGGGAGGCAGCTTAGGGGAACAGTGGAGATTCCAGAATCAGAAGGCAGATTGTCTGAGATCAAGTCGCAGGCTCTGTAAAAGGTGATAATGATCACACCCATCTCCCAGAGTCACTGTGAAGAAGAAATGAGCTAATGGATGTCAAGTCTTAGAACAGAGCTCGGTACACAGGAGGTACAATGTGAGCATGAGTTGCCCATCTTGACACTTGGATTCACCTCTGTTCTGTGCCTTAACCTCCCCCTCAGCCCCACTGGGGCCACACTCCAGCGATGATTTCTTTCAGGTGCTGAAAACAGGGGCGGTATCTGGCCGTCTGACCCCGCCTCCCTCCCCACGCCCCCATCTCCAGAGCACTCTAGTGTGATGTTTGTCCTGGAAGAGTTCCAACATCCCCACTCCAGCACTCGCTGGCAGTCAGATCCACTTGTGGTTTGGTTGGAAAAATCGCTTTTCGCCTCTCGTCCTGAGCTGTGAGGGAAAACAGTCGTCCCCTAGATGTACGTGTCTGCATTTCTCTGGGGATGATGAGTGACCGATTGGAGCAGTAAGCACAGGACTGGAGAGGCCCCACCAGGCATTCATGGAGCGGATTGCTGCAGCTGGCTCAGTTAGGCAACATGCCAGAAATTTTGGAGACATGAACGCCAACTGTTGCTTCTTGGCTGCATGCTCTTCAGTTACTTCTCTGTCCTGCCTCTATAAAATGGGCTGAGCTATCTCTGAGATTGTTTTAAAGAAGAGATGCTATTGAAAATGATGGCCAAGCGCCTCTCAATAGAAAGTACAGTAGGCATAAATGCTTTCTGTAATGAAATTCAGTCTTTCTTCCTCCCTTCGCAACCTGAACCACAGAATCAGTAACGTTTTTCCAAGTGCAGTGTCCCCAGGACAAGACACGAATCCACTCCCCGAGCCAGGCCTCCCCTGGGATGGGGAGTGGCCTCTGCCCTCTGGAGCCTGGTGTCTCGGGCTGGGCTGGCGTGGCTGCAGTAAGTGCCCATCCCTTCCTGGGGTTCTAGCCAAGATGCCAGGGTTGCAGATTTCTCTAATTTCAGAGGACTCTTTGTTCAGGGGTTGAGTCTTCACAAGGGTTTTGGCCATCTATCTCCATTCTGCTTTCTCATATGTAAACTTAACTATCTTTTATTGAGAACCTATTGTTCTCCAGGCACTGTGCGAAATGCATTCACCGACATTATCTTGTTGAATCCTCTGAGCAGCTCTGTGAGGTAGGTGTCATTACCATTCCTATTTTACCCTAGGAAATGGAGACTTGGGGGAGTTGAACAAGCCAGGAAGGCCACACAGAAATCGAGGGCCAGGGCCCGGGTTCCAACCCAGGGCTCATCAGTCCTCTCCCACCTTTCCCTTATCAGAGTCGTCCTACATTCAGACAGCTCCAATTTAGGAGAAAATCAAGCTGCAGTTTGAGAAAGTGCTAATTAGCCCAAGGAGTAGGGGCTTCTGCTGTGTCACGGGGAAGATGCTATAAGGGTGACTACTGGGGCCCATCTGCCCTGGGGGATGAGGATGAAAGAAAAGTGTTCCCCTTGGGCCGGCCCGGTGTCTTAGCAGTTAAGTGTGCGCGCTCCACTATTGGCGGCCCGGGTTCGGATCCTGGGTGCGCACCGACGTACCGCTTCTCCGGCCATGCTGAGGCCGCATCCCACATGCAGCAACTAGAAGGATGTGCAACTATGACATACAACTATCTGCTGGGGCTTTGGGGGAAAAAAAAATAAATAAAATTATATATAAAAAAAAAAAAATGTTTCCTCCTCCTTCTCCTAGTAGCCTGAGCGCTGTCGGAGCATTTTCTGCAAGCTGCAGATGGGAAATGCAGAACATCCAGCCTGTCAATTCTACAGCAGGGCCCTAACGTACTGTGTTTCATTCAACATTATCATCAGTACCCATTTTGGCTACGTCATCCAGCCTTGTGAGAGATGCTCCCTTGCTAGAGAGCCTTTCTGCAGCTTGCACTTCTGCAGCCTGTTTACGGTGCCCTCTTCCTGTGGTCCCATCTTGTAGAGAGTGCAAGTGATGAGCACAAACTAGAAACAGACACGGGCGACGACCCATCCTCGCTTCTCTAGTTCTCTGTGTACAGAGAAAAGTACTGATCACTAGTCCCTCCAGCAGACGGAACTGACATGCAGAGCCAACTGGAGCTGCCTACAGGCCTATTGATTTTTTAACTTACTCCCTCCCCAAGAAAAGGCTCTTTCTGACAGTTTTGCTTAGGGACTAGGGCAGAGACTGCACGTTCCTGCATAATATCTGTTCTCCTCTTCCCCCTTACTTATAAAACTCCAAGTTTATTGGGGACAGAACTGTCCCCAGCTAAAGTCTATATTTCTAAGCTTTCCTGGCCAATGAGATATGAGGGGGTTATATGTGCAATTTTCAAGATGTCTGCTTAGACTCAGATGGGCAGGTCGCCCATTTGTTGCCCATTTGCAACTTTCTTCCTCTATCCTGCTGCCTGGAATGCAGATGGGATGGCTGACATGCCACAGCCCTCTTGGACCATGAGGTGACCTTGGGGATGGAAGCCAGTGCTAAGGATGGAGAAAGCCAGAGCAGCTTAGGGTTCCTGATAACTTCATGGGGTCCCCCTTCCTGTCCAGGACTGAATTCCTCTGGACTTCTTTTACACAAGAGAATGAACCCTTGCTTTCTGCTGTAAAAAGTCTAACTTAATCCTAACTGATAGATTCTATTTGATAGAAGGTCCTGGAATTTCTAGCTAGTCAAGGGCACCTGAGCACTATATGCTCTATCTGCCTCCTAAACACACACACCTAAGTCTACCTTACAGTGTGATGAAGCGCAAAGCATATGGTCATCTGTAGAAGTGTAGGTACGGGGACTTTTTAGGTAGTGCTAAAGTAATGCTGGAATTCAGTCCTTTGTTAAATAAATATATATTAAGCATCAACCGTGTGCCAGCGACTGAGCTAGATGCACGGTTTCTACTCTTAGGAAGCTTATAGTCAATTTAAACAGAGCGAGATGTGTCCTGTAAGGAAATGCTGTCACAGAGGGGGGTTCCCTGAGCTAACCTTGGAGAAGGCTTCCCAGGAAAAACTGGGGCCTGGAGGGGAAGTGGGAGCCAGTCAGATGTAGAATAAAGGCAGTCAACCGACGAGCTTTCTGTGGCTGATGTACAGTCCCCTTTAATGGACTACATTTGTCTTTCCAAACAGGCTGTGACCCAGCAGCTCATTCTTGCTAAAGACAGCCGCTCCATTACTGTACCCACAGTTGAGAAGGGACTTCATTTTTTCCCTTCTCTCTCTCTTTTTTTTTTTTTTTTTTTGACCACAGTCTTTACTCCCTTCTAGGGCCCAGAGCAAGGGAAAAAAAGCATGTGGCTCAGAAAGTCTGATCCTATACGAGAGCAGATCTGGGGCAAGGTCAGACTCCGGTTGTATCCAGATCAATTTTCACATTCACTGTGTGCTCCTTGGCCTTGGAAGAGAGGTGCTGCGGGGCAGGGGAGTGTCCCCAGTGATCCGTGGTCTCTAGGGACCCAGTTTGACTGTCAATCCCAGACCTGATAATATCAAGGCAGCTCCAGGTCTCCTGCTTCTGCCCTAACAGAAGTTCAAAGGTTTTGTTTACATCGAAGATGAGACTGAATTGGTTGTAAGTAGCAGAAACCAACTCAAGCCGGCTTAAGCACAACAAGATCAGTCATCGACTGGGTAGAGGTTTTCTTTCTGCACCCACTGGCAGGAAAGCGGCTGTGTCTCAGGAAGATACCAAAATCAGGGACTAGAAGGTACCAGAAGTGTCTTTCCATGTCTCATCTCTATGTCTATGTCCACTTCAGTCTACTTACATGGTAAGAAAAATAAAATAAAATAATAAAAAATAAACCAAAAGCCATGCCTCAGCTTCTGGTTTTTTACATGTTCAAGAGATCAGCCCAGGCTGAACCTTTTAGTCTCAATTCCAGGTCCTGTGGCAAAGATACTAACTAGCCCAGCTTGGTTTAGAAGTCCATCCTGAGATAAAAACCACGGCCCAGGAAGCAGGCCACAGCAGAGAGACGGAGCTGCAGAGCCCATGCGTGCACCCGCAGGGATGGGAGGAGGCAACGTTGGGGAGGGAGGGTTGGCAGGCAACCCAGCAGGTGTCTGCTCCAGGCTGTGCACAGCAGCCCAGGAGTTCCAGAACTCTGACCTTTCTCCTCCAAATCCGCCCAATCCACACATGGACTGACGAGTCACAGTCAGAACCTGATCTCTCAGACAGGTGTCTGTACCCTGGCTAGAATGTGAGCTCCATAAGGGGAGAGATTTTAATCTATTCTGCTCACTCTCTTAATCCCAGCATCTAGAATAATGCTTGGCACCATGGTAGGCACTAGACTACTTGGTACATCAAATAGTGAAATTAACTTCTCCATTCAATGCCTTCTTGGAAAGGGCAGGGGGACAGGACGGCAGCTGCGGAGAGGAGGGCACAAGAGAGAGGATAAGAAGGGAATCTTAGAAGACACCCCTAAGACGTATTTGTAGGCACTGATCACCCCAGATTCTGGGCCCTGGACACGGGCATGGGGCAGTAGGCAAGCCCTGATCTTGGAGTCCAGCACACACGTTCATTCATTCAACAAGGATTCACGGAGCCCTCAGCAGATGCCAAGCCCACTGTATTCTCAGCATCCACAGGCTTAGGTTTAGTGCTCCTTCTGGTCGTGTGATTCCTGGCTACCTTTTAGCTTCTCTGAGTCTTCATTTATTGATTGATCAGTAGATTGCAGGCTTATTGAGAGGATTAAATGATATAGTATATTAAATACTCCCTTGTATGTAGTAGCTGTTCTATAAATATTTGTTGACTCTGGCAAAACATGGTTGTTGGGTTTTCTGTTGTTTTGGGGATGGGGGGGTGGGGAATAGGGTAGCATTGTAACTATGTAATTTACTCCAGGTCTTGGTTCTTAGAGGAGATGGAATTGACTGGTATAATTATCATTTCTCACACAAGGACAGCCCCGCCGTCACCTGGCTCCTTTTGTATACAGTGCTCTTCCTTCTGTATGAAGGCAAAGCTTTGGCCCATCAGCAGGAGCCATAAACGTAGCATGGGTTGGTTGAGGGGATGACGGGGTCTGCATTGTCCTGCGGAGACCTTCCTACCCACATCGTCGTGGTCAGAGGGCAGGTGGAAGCTAATGGCTCCCGTGGAGTGAGTCCTTGGCCTCGTTCCCTCTGCCTCCTCCCTACCTGGCTTCTGGTCCCAGATTTCTCAAGCACAGTTCAGCCTCTTGGAGTCCCCCTGCTCCCGCCCTCCCGCCCCCAAGCCATCCCAATCCTTTCAGATCGGGATTCGAGGCTCCACTTCTGCCCTGGTTCTGTTTCTAATGTCCTGTCTCCCACCCTCCCAGGGCTCACCGCCCTCCCATCCAACAGCGCCCCGAGAGAAAATGTCTCCCAGGCCTCGGTCCCCCAGAGACTCTCCCTCCCTCCCCACAGCCTCCCCCAGCTTGGCCTCACAGGGCAGACCATTTGTGTTGGAGGATCATCCCTATTCTCCGGATGTCCCATTATCCACCTTCGGCCATTAGGAACACAGTGACAATCTAAACCACATGGAGAAAGCAGGGGAAATTTTAAAAAGAACAGATAATTTGGAAAGGACATTAAGCTCTATTCAGGGACACAATCTCCAATCAACAAAATGAAAGGCGAGCCGAGGCCCCACAGGGACTGGCTGAAAGGCAGCCTGGTGGTGAGAGTGTTCTGGAGCTGGCTTCTCACACAGGCCTCCCCTGCTCCCCCAGCAACAGCCCCCTCCCCGGTGGCCAACCCCACCCTGGGGGCTCAGATCTGGACCCCACCCCAAGCTACAGGGCTTTGGGCCTCCCTGTCAGCGGGGCTTCCTCCCTGACGTGGCTGACAAAGGCTCCCTCACTGGGGGTAACAGCAGGACCGTGCTTGGCTGACAGAATTCTTTGGCAGGAAAACGCTGTCTGAGTCAGCCCTGAGAAATAATTAACCCTCATGATGTTTCCTGGAGGACTGAGGAGGGGTGAATGCTGACGAGCAGAGAGTGCTGGGGCACTGGCGTCTGAAGGGGAGGGAGGGAACACCGGGGTAGTCAGGCCTGGGCCACCGGCACCCCTCACCTGAGGCAGTGGGGCCCTCCCAGCTAGCTCAGACCGGCTCTCTGGGCCTCAAGATTGTTCTGGGGAGCAGAGAGAAAGCCCTATTTCCTTAGAGACTCTTCCTGGAGGCCTGTTTCCATTCAGGGTCTTTTCATAACATGTGAGTCAGGCAGCAAACAAATGGAAAGAGCTGCTGTGTGCTGCTAAGGGCAGAGAAGATCCAAGTGAAATGTACGAGACCCAGACCAGGCCTCGGGGAATTCACACCCGGGTAGAGAGGTGAGACACGAAAAGACATTACCTTAGATGGCCTCTGTTGGTTATGCGTTCACACATCCAGTGTGAAAGGAGAAATGATATTTCCTCCAGCCTGGCGGGGTTATCTTATACATTTAGACAAGGAGCTCACAGACTTGCTAAGATAATAATGTTGCCTGTGCTTCATATTGGTTCTTCCCTCTAAGAAGCCTTCAGAGCTCCCTGTCAATATCTTGATGAGCCTTGGTCAGACTCCCCTTTTTCATTTCCCTCCATTCCAAGGCCAAAATTTCTCATCCTCATTTCACAACCAGGCAAGTCAAGAAACAGGCTGTAGGCCAGCTTGCCAGGCCAGACTCAAAGGTGTAGCCAAAGATATTTTTTTTTTTTTTAATTTTTTGTTTATTGCAGTAACATTGGTTTATAACATTGTAAAAGTTTCAGGTGTACATCATTGTTAGCCAAAGATTTTAAAATCCCCACTGGCACCTCCATCTTCAGGCACAGAATGATTTCATTGAGTTTTTGATTGTTAAGCGCACTCTTGGAAGAGGCATAGTCCGAAGAGTCTCAGAGAATTAGAGAACGGCAGACATCACCTTGTCAATACAGGCAACAATGGTGCAGTAGCGTGCTGTGGTGTGCTAGCTCAGGTGTCCACAAACTTTTTTGTAAAGGACCAGATAACAAATAGTAAGTATTTTAGGCTTTGTGGGCCAAATACTATCTCTGTTGCATATTCTTCTTTGTTGGTTTTTTTTTACTTTTAAAATCATTGTGTTAAAATACACATAACATAAAACTTATCATCTTCTCAATGGGGAAAGGGCAGTCTCTTCAAAAAATGGTGCTGGGAAAACTGGATATCTATAGGCAAAAGAATGAAGTTGGACGCTTACCTTGCACCATTAACTCAAAATGGATTAAAAACCTAAACCTAGGGCTGGCCCTGTGGCTTAGCGGTTGGGTGCGCACGCTCCGCTGCTGGCGGCCCTGGTTCGATCCCGGGCGCGCACTGACGCACTGCTTCTCCGGCCATGGTGAGGCCGCGTCCCACACACAGCAACTAGAAGGATGTGCAGCTATGACCTACAACTATCTGCTGGGGCTTTGGGGGAAAAAATAAATAAATAAAATTAAAAAAAAAATTAAAAAAAAAAAACCTAAACCTAAGACCCAAAACTGTAAAACTCGTAGAAAAAAAACAGGGAAAAGCTTCATGACATTGGATGCAATGATTTCTTGGATATAATGCCAAAAGCACAGGCAACAAAAGCCAAAATAGACAATGGGACTACATCAAACTTAAAAACTTGTGTGCATCAAGGAACACATAATCAACAGATTAAAAAAGCAACCTATGAAATGGGGGAAAATATTTGCAAGTCACATATCTGATAAGGGGTTAATATCCAGAATATATAAAGAACTCCTACAACTCAACAACAAAAAATCAAATAACCCAATTAAAAAATAGGCAAAAGACTTGAATAGACGTTTCTCCAATGATGATACACAAATGGGCAACAAGCACATGAAAAGACGTGCAACATCACTGATTAAAGAGAAACGCAAATCAAAACCACGATGAAATATCACCTCACACTAAAAAAAAAAAATAACAAGTGTTGGTGAGGATGTGGAGAAACTGGAACCATTGTGCACTGTTGGTAGGATTGTAAAGTGGGTGCAGCTACTATGGAAAACAATATGGCAGCTCCTCAAAAAATTTAAAATAGATCCAGCAATCCCACTTCTGGTTACACATCCAAAAGAACTGAAGGAGGATTTCGAAGAGATATTTGCACACGCATGTTCATAGCAGCACTATTCGCAATAGCCAACAGGCGGAAGCAACCCAAATGTCCGTTGATGGATAAATAGATAGACAAAATGTGGTATGTACATGCAATGGAATATTATTCAGTCTTAAAAAGAAAGGAAATCCTGTCACATGTTACAACATGGTAGAAACATGAGTACATTAGGCTAAGTGAAATAAGCCAGTCACAAAAAGACAAATACAGGTACTGTAGATTCCACTTATATGAAGTATCTAAAGCAGTCAAATTCATAGAAACAGCAAGTAGAGGGGCCACCGTGCTGCTGGTGGCCCGGGTTCAGATCCCGGGCACGCACTGATGTATCGCTTGTCAGCCCATGCTGTGGCGGCGTCCCACATAAAGTGGAGGAAGGTGGGCCAGGATGTTAGCTCAGGGCCAGTCTTCTTCGGCAAAAAGAGGAGGATTGGCATGGATGTTAGCTCAGGGCTGATCTTCCTCACACACAAAAAAGGGAAAGTAGAATGGTGGTTTCCAGGGACTGCGGGGAGGGAGAAATGGAGAGATGCTCTTTAATGGATATAGAGTTTCAGTTTTGCAAGACAAAAAAATTCTGGAGATCTGTTTCACAACAATGTGAATATACTTAAAACTACTGAACTGTACACTTAAAAATGGCTAAGATGGTAAATTTTATGTTATGTTTTTACTACAATTTTTTAAAAAAGCATTTAAAGACCCAGCCAGAAAAAAATTTACCATCTTAAATGTACAATTCAGTGTGTTTGTGTGTTTTTAACAACCCTTTAAAAATGTAAAAAACCATTCTCGGTGTGCAGGCCTTACAAAAACAGGCTATGGCTAGACTTCGCCCATAGAACATAGTCTGCTGACCCTGGTGCTAGATCAGTATCCACAAGACCTGGATTTGGTAAAATGGAAAGGCTTTAATCCAGGACAAAGGAAAGTCATCATATTCATGGGACGGTACTGTGGTTGTCGAGACTGGTGCCTCCGTCAGACTTTTAGCTCTGCCACGTACCGGTTCTATAATCTAGAATAGTTATTTACCCTCTCTATCCTCAGTTAGCTCATCAGTAAAATTGGGGTGATAACCGAACCTTCCTTGTAGAGTTGTTGTGAGGATTAAATGAGATAATACACGGAAAGTACTTGGCGTAGTGCTGGGCACATAGGAAGATCACAGTAAATGTTGGCCCCTGTACATGTTAGGAATAAGCGAATTCTGAGAAAGACATCCAGTTAACTGCACTATCGAGGTTGAAACTGTTGGAATTCCAAGATGGGGTAGCGGTCAAGTGTTTTTGCTCAGCCTAGAAAGTCTCTGGAAGCGTGTGGCTACAAGAGCTGACTGCAATTTGCAGGGTCCCATCGCCCTGGGACTCCTGGGGAGGAAGCCAGGCCCCTCGAGCTAACCGATGGTGCTGTGTGACCCCCGCCAATTGGACCCCTGCTTCCCCTGCCCCTTGGCCTCAAGCTTTAATGCAGGGGAGAGGCTGCCCCCACCAGATAGCGTTGCCCCTTCCGACAGGAGAAGTGGGGGTGACTAGATGGTCAGGAGGGGCAGGTGATAAGGGGAGTCACGAGAAAGAGAGCCTGTGGCTAGATGGGTGGGGCCAAATCCTCACGGTGGAGCCATCCACACACACCCTGCTGAGGGCAGCTCTTTGCTGCAATGGGTGTGACAGTTGGCAATACGGCTAGGAACTGTGCACACCCGGGCTCCTCGGCAGGCATCAGAGAAATTAAGGATAGGGATGGGGATTCTGACACTTGCCCCTCAACATTGGATTTAAAAACAGCGTCCTAACTCCCAACTCCTCCCCCAATCTGTCATTGCAATGGCAGACTCCCCCCGGCAGCGTTCCCTGGAGGTCCACTGTGTGCAAAGTCCTCTGGGAATCAGTGGGAAGTTAAACGGGAAACTGAAGGCAAGGCTCCACCTTGGCCCTGGAGGGCTCACGTTGATCCACAACACAAGCCAGTGAGGGAGGAAGTCAGGATGGTGCTGGCTCCAGATTGGTCCATGAGCGCTCCGGAAGCTAAGAGGATGGAGCCTGGATGTGGTCATCCTGCACCGCCTCCAGCAGCGACTCTTCAGGGGTCACTGACTTGAAGGGCACCAGCAGGCCAGGTGGTGGGCGGGAATCCATTTGGTTTTAGCGGAAAAACAACCACAGATCCTATTTCAAGGCATTGAGTCTCTCCACCTCCTCCTTCCAGTCTTTTCTAAATAGCTGCATGAACTGGAACGCCCCAGAGGGGAGATGACCACAGGCCCCCACAGGGCTCTGCAGGAACCTCTCTAAGCCCCCCACCAAGGTCCTGCTGTCTGCGCCAAGGAGGCAGCCCTGGCTTTCCTCGGTGGGGGGAGGCAGAAGAATCCGTAGGGTTCTCGAGGCCCAGTGAGGACCAAGCCTGGTGGTTCTGACACCAAGGACAAAACTTGCAAGATCCACACTGGGAATTCAACCACAAAGAACAAAAAGAACAAACCAGATCAATTTTCCGCCCACAGGAGCCAGAATTTCCGTAAGCAAAAGCTACCAATGTCCAGACACATCTTTATCCTGTGCAGGTCCCCCTCAGGAGCCCTCTTCTTTTCTTCCTCCTGAAGAAAGGAGAGAAGCCCCTGCCCATTTGCACGGAAACCCCTCCGAGGTGTCAGGAACAAAGGGTTTATGAATTACTTCTCCCAGGGCAGGTTAGTTTCACAACTAGGGTGGGTTAGGGACTTAGGGCGGGAAGAACCTTTAAGACTAACAGGCCTGTAGAGACTGAAAGTCACAAACCTCTCAGATAGTGCCCTCTCCAACCCTGGGCACTGGGTCCAAAGGGCAGGGCAGGGAGGCATTGTTCAGACAGGGGACCATGCCTGAGATGAAAAGTGTCACTTGCACTTTTAATTGCAGGCTCCCCACCACCCTTGGGGTAGTTGTCTCGCCAGCAGCGGCATCACCAGCAGCTCTTCAGTTGGCATCTGCAGTCATGCTGACCCAGCGGGTACTCAGACCTTATCAGACTCTAGGTCCAGGCATCAAACCTCCTATGGCTGGAGCCACCCCAGGCACCCCCAGTTCAGCAGAGAGCAGCCCAAGCTAATAAAGGAAGATGTTTTTAGAGGTCACGCCCCAAAGCCGGCTCCCTCTAACTGCAGATCCAGCTCCAACCAAGGCCGAGACAAAAATTCACATTATTTTGCATTTTAAGCAATTCACTCGTCTTGCAAAGAGGATGGATTGATGAGTAGCAATTAACAACGAAGTCATCAGTCGCAAATTGCCAATAATTGCTGTCATTTCAAGCATGGGGCTTTTTTCTTCTTCATTTTCTTCTCTGCTCTCTGTCTCTGTTTTTAAACCAACCTATATTTATTGACCTTCTTTAGAGAAGATGTGGGCTAGGAGCCATAGGGCAGAAAAAGATACACCCGCCAAGTGTTTGCATTTGAGATATTCATAGTCTGGCTGGGGTAGTAACATGGTACACACAGGAAAACAACCCCAAATGTCAAAAGACTGATAGTGATGAATGCTGGCTCTGTAAGGCAAAAGTTACATTGGTTGTTCAGGGAGCTTGATTTTAAGTTGCTTGAGGATTATCAACTACTTCTATCTCCAGTGAGGTGCTTTCCTTTACATCAGTGGTTTCTGAACTTGAAGTCTATGAATGATTGACACAAGTTCAATGAAAAAAATGTTCTATGGCCAGAAACATTCAGGAGACATGCAGGTTTCTTTTTTTTTTAATTGAGATGTAATTGACACATAACACTGTATAAGTTCAAAGTATATAATGTGGACGGGTTTCTTTATTGCAGAGGCTTCAAGAACCCAAGTGCGCTAGGAATCGGTTCAAGACAGTATACACAGCAGGTCCCAGATCTGACCTTGAAATAGCCCCTCCTCCACGCACCTCTTCCCACAACCAGTATGCATTAGTATCTTTTTAGACACTGTGACTCTAAAGGGGCTAAATGTTCCAACTCTGTTTAGAAGGCAAAAAACGGGAGTGCTCCAGCCTCGTCCTCTCCATGAAGCTTCCTCGACAAGTTCAGCCCACACTGATCCCTCTTTCCTTACGTCTCCAAAAGCACTTTGGTGTCACCAATTTAGCACACGACCTTCGTCTGTCTCCTGTCCACATCTCATACCTCCCAGCTCGTGCAGAACATACAGCAAGTGCTCACTAATGACAAATTAGTCATTAGTGACCAATATGGTTGGTTTTTTAACATGAGCCAACGTTGTGGATAAGAGCAGACCTTAGACTCAGGAGGCTAGAGTTCAGATACTGGCTCTGGTTTATTGACTGTGTGACTTTGGGAAAGTTACTTAACCTCTCTAGACTTCCCTTTCTTCAACTGTACCTCACAAGGTTGCTGTGAGCATTAAACTAAAGCGCCCAGCATATAGTCAACATTTAATAGACGTTAGCTATTTTTACTACTAATCCTAAGTGTGTTCTACACTCGGCCACCAAGTGGAAGGAGAGAGCACGGCCGGTGCGTGGAAAGCCAGATTTCAAGGGCAGCCCACAACACTGGCTCAAAACACAGGGATATTGTTGGTTATCTTTTCTACCATCTCGAAGCACTTTAAAATCCCAACTTATCAATTTTCACAGGAGTTCCTTGACATAAGTTGGAATCCAATATAATCACCCTAGGGAGGGGTTAATGACCTGCTCAAGGTTACTCGCCAGGGTCAGCCACAGGCTGGAAATAGAAATTGCCTCCACGGTCACCCCTTTGTCTCGGTCGCTTCCTCTCAGCATGGTTTTGGCAAAGATAAAACATCCAGGAGTGATGCAGCAACGGGATGAAGGGCAAAGGGCAGCATCCCTGTGATGCTTTTGTTCCTTTGTCCTCCCACAAGCAGGCTGATACATCCAGCAGCCTCCTGTCCCTCTCTAAGCACCCAAAATAGTGTTCCGTGACCTCCATTCACCAGGCTACGCCAGTGAGAGGGAGAGAGGATGCACTGGGGATACTGCGTGGAAGGCTTCTTGCAAGCATAAGGTGACTCCCTGATTTTTTGACTTTTTGCCCTCATCACTTTGGCTGCCTTCCGCCATCGCTACAGTCACACCAGCTCCTTGGAAGGAACCTGCAATTCCCTTGCTGCTTCCGTAAGCAGGAAAAGTTCTCTGCAGCCGGTCCCCTGCTCAAGCATCCAGGGGCCGAGTTGGCGACAGCCCTATTTATGACTGCAAAAGCAATCAAGTGCAGAAAAAAAGCAGAACAGAAAAACCATGTAACAAAGTCACTGAGAAAACTCATCCTGTGTGAGTGTGTGTGAGAGAGTGTGTGTGTATGTTCTCAAACCCCTCTCTGCCCTCGCTCTCCGGTTACTTGGAGCTCCTTGCTTTTACAATTATAACAGTTAATAATTTACGGAGTGCCATGCTGCATTCGAGTCTCCCGTGACCACCCAGCTTGTTACTACCTGGGGAGTTTACTGCCTAAGTCATTCGGACAGAATGGGCAAATGAGGCATGAGGTGACCAATTAGGGACAGTGACCTAAGTGGGGGCTCCCGACCTCACCAAGAGTTGGGAGAAGCGGTATGAGGAGGCGACAGAAGACGATGGAAGAGTCTGGTCTGCCTACCTCCCGGGAGGCAGTGACACGGAAGCAGGTGGGAAGCATGTCCGGAAAGTGTGGCAGTATAAACAACGAATTCCTGACCCAGCTGTCAGGCGCCTCTGTTGTCACAGCACATACCTGGAGGGATGACTGATAACCCAAGGGTTCTGCTCGTGGTGAGGAGCATGCATAAAGAGATCAGAGCGCAGCACAGTCTAGCCTAGATTGACAGAACCGGGGGCTCTGTTCTTGATTACCTGCATGAGACCTCGGACACCACTGGTCAGTGACTTCCTTCATACAAACCTGTTGTTCAGAATTTCTGCTTGTTGGGCTTTATGTCTGTGCTTTATTGCTCTTTATATAGAGCATACCAAGATATATCTTCCTCTGGGTCTTTGCCCTCTAATAGTTTACAAAATATGGCAGAATAGATAAGACATGCCCACGGTGCTGCTTCTGTGAGGGAATGTGCTGGAATGCTGTTCTGGAACCATTTTTTTTTTAAATTTTTTATTTATTTATTTTTTCCCCCCAAAGCCCCAGTAGATAGTTGTACATCATAGTTGCACATCCTTCTAGTTGCTGTATGTGGGACGCGGCCTCAGCATGGCCGGAGAAACGGTGCGTCCGTGCGCGCCCGGGATCCAAACCCCAGGCCGCCAGCAGCGGAGCACGAGCACCCAACCACTAAGCCACGGGGCTGGCCCTGGAACCATTTTTTCAAAAGTATGCATGCCTAGAAGAGTGTTCCAAAATCTCATTTTTAACACTGATAGTTAATATTCATGTCAAATAGTAAAAGCTGTTTATTTGCATTTTAGGTGCATTTCAGATACCTTCCCATATACCTTATTTTATCCAGTTGTAGATACCATCAATATAAGATGCATTTTTATTTTTGTATATCACCAAGAAAAAAGAAAACTTTCATGGATCGTAAAACGCATCCTAATTTTAGAGATATCAAAATGTGAAAAAATGTGCATCTTAGAATTGATACAATATTACACTTAAAGGAATCTCCTTTTCATCGGGTCCTTGCCAAAAGTCAGAGGACAGCACCGCACCTTCTCTGCAAGGCTGATGGGAGGGCAGCCTCCTTTGTGATTGACATCACAGGAGAAAAAGCAGGAGAAAGTAAAGGAAGGGGAAAAGATAGATTCAGTGTTTATATGGATGAGGTACTATACGGATGAGCGTGTCTACTCATTGCACCTCTGCTTCCCAGGTCTGCCGAACAATTGAACTCAGCATTAATGGAAAGGGATCTGGGGAGGGGGAAGGGAGGTGCCTTCTAGACCTGTTTTGTACAAAAAGAGCATTGCCTATAACTGGTTTCCGGACGTAGAGCTGGATGAAGACTTTGTGGGGAAGGCGTTGGACCTGAGCTCGAAGGCAAAAGCATCTCAGAACTGAACACGCTGGAAGACAGAAAAACCTGCAGCGTGACTGGGTGGGGGCCACCTCTTTCGTGACAGCACATGGTGGGCATGAGAGCCGGAGAGAGAGGTAGGCGGCAGACTTCGAGGAAGGACGCAAATTGTTCAGGATTTTGGACTTTCTTAGGCTGGCAGTGGGCCACCATAAGGTTTTTGAGCTTGGGAATAATTGATGTCAGATAACATTTCGTGGGGGGAAAAAAGCACATTTCAGAAAAAAAAAAATCCCCAACAGAATTGCAAGAACACAAATTGCCAGTTCTCTGTATGGTGAACTCAGTGGGAAGAGGTCAAAGTTGAAAGGACTAATGAAAATAAAAACTAACTTTTATTGAGTGCACTACTGACAGAAACAAGAAATTAAAAGAAAGAGCTGTTTTGAGACAGCAGTGATAGAGATAATCGACTTGGATGATGAATTCGAGATAGAAGAATTAGCCACTAAGTGGATGGAGACCTAGAAACGACACTGGGGAGAGAAAGGACAGAACATCAGATTCGGGAATCGTTTTCATAAGGGTGAAAGTCGAGTCAAGGGATTCTGAAGTCCCGGGAAAAGATGAGATCTAGAAAGGAGGAACTTTAGGGCCCCAATTAAGAAATTGTTTTTTAAATTACAAAATATTTGAAATATGCAGAGCAGTACAGAGAACAACAATATAATAAACACCCTGTACCTACCACCCGGATATTCAAATGTCACTCTGTTGATCTAATTGCTTCAGATTCTATTTTTACGTTTTTTCCTAAAGAAAAAAACAAACATTACAGATATGATTGAGATCATCCCATTCCCTTCTCTCTTCTCTGGAGATAAGCACTAGTCTCCTATTGCTCTGTAGCCTGCCTAATTATTTTTGTACTCTTATGACATATAGAAAGAGAGTCAAAAATATTATGTTAGGTGTTTTAAATTGTTTATACATATGGTATCATAACATACATATTGTTTTGCAATTTTTAAAATTTCATTCAACATTCATATTATGTTTGGGGAATTCATCCATAATTATATTCATATATATATATGAAATACATTCATTTTAACTTCTATGTAGTATGCCACTGTATGAATATGTCATGAATTATTTCTCCAGTTTTAGCTACTATAAACAATGCTGTAATGGACATCCAAGCGTGTGTCCCAAGTATATGATGTGCACTCGCCCAAGACTTTCTGAGTGGTATATATTCAGAAGTAGAATCCTAGGTTGTAGGATACACACCTTTCCAACAGATACTATCAATTTGCTTTCTAAGTATGTGTTTCAAACGCTACATCTCCACCAGTACTTGATGTTGCCAAACTTTCACATTTTGCCAATCTTATGGGCATACACTGGTGTCTTGTTTTCTAATTTGCATTTTCCTGATCCCCAGTGAGTGTCGACATTGGCCATTCAAGTTTCTCTTTCTGGGAATGGAATTGCTTGCTCTAATCTAGGCTCTTTTTTTCCAGTGGGGTTGATTTTTTTTAAACTAATTTGTAAGAGTTCTTTATATATTTTGGATAGGAATCCTTTGTCAGTTGTTCGTGTTCTCAATATCTTTTTCCAGTCTATGGCTTGTCTTTTCGCACTGTTCATAGTGTCTTTAATTTTTTTTTATTATAAAAGTATTCAATCAACCACAAAAGTTGAGAGAAATGTACAATGAAACCACATTATCATTACTCAGACTCAACTATTAACAAGGTTTTGTCTCACTTTATCTATCTCTTTTCTCTTTTGTATATTTCTGCTACCATATTTTAAAGATTTTATTTATTTTATTTTTTCCCCCCAAAGCCGCAGTGGATAGTTGTATGTCGTAGCTGCACATCCTTCTAGTTGCTGTATGCGGGACTCGGCCTCAGGATGAACGGAGAAGTGGTGCCTCGATGCGCACCCGGCCACCAGCATCGCAGCGCGCGCACTTAACCACCAAGCCACAGGGCCGGCCCTCTGCTACCATATTTTAAAGCAAACCTCAGACTGTATGTCATTTCACTTCTACATACTTGAGTAAGCATCTATACAGCTATGGATGTTTTCTTATGTAGTCATCACGCCGTGATAACACCGATCGAAATTAACAATTATTCCTTCATATCACCTAATATATGGTGATTTTGGATACATGGAAGTTTTTAATTGGGCCTCCATTTTCTACCACAAAACACGGATGTACCATTGGCTGGCCTGGATCGTGATAGGTGTCCTTCCTATGTCAGGACCACCCATGGGTGATTCCATTTCTGACCAATCAACAGTTCCTTGAGGAAGCGGGCAGTCCTCTCTCCAGCGGGCAGTCCTCTCTCCACCTGGGGGAAGATGTGAGATGCTTGCTTCAGTCTTTCAGATGTGAGAAAGCCTGTGACGCTTCTGTTAGAAAATAGCCATCAACCTCAGAGAGGATGGTCTGCCTGCTGCTTCCCTGCGAGGCCCACGCGAGTTCACACACAAAACTCTTCATCTCCCTTAGGGAGGAGGGGAGCCAGAGAAACCTGATTAGAGTCAGGACTGTTGGGGGGATGGGCTGGGGTTAATTCCCCTGCCGTGTTCTCAGAATGAAGAAACAGATGTTTACCGGGGAAAACGCTTGAACACAAATAAGAGAGAGGGCTTCCCAAATTTGTGTGTTCTATGAATCCCTTTACTCAGAAAACGAGTCTGTGGATTTCTCCCCATACTGCTTAACATGGCAAAGGACCCCAAGTCACTGGAATTAATGGGAGGACTGGGGCAGTTCTGGATAAGACACCAGTGAGGTAATGTCTGGTTTTTGTTAAATATCCCAAATAGATTACTCACTCTTGCTAGATAAAAGGTAAAGACACTGTCGGTCGTTTCCTTCTTGACTGTCATGTTATAAAGACAGATTCTGCTGAAAACAGGGCCCCCGGTGGTCCCTGGACTGGGCAGCCTGTGTGCTGTCCCCAAGACCAGCGGCTGTGGGGTCACAGGTAAACCTGTCCTGACAACGAAACCAGTCAGCTCTGTGACCTTGGCAAATTCCTTCTTGCTGGGACCCCAGACCACCAGTGAGAGCAGGGATGCTTGTATGGGAGGAAGCCAGAAAGAAGGTCCACGTGAAAGGTCTCTCTCTCTGTCTTCAGGAGGAAAGCTAGCCCGGCACAGCTGGAAAGTTGGCCCAAAAGTCTCCACTCAGCTCCTCCTATCCTCTGGGCATTCTATTCTGTGCCTGGAGCAATTCCTTCCTTTAAAGCACTTTACAGTTTACAAAGAATTTCCCCATGCATTGTTTCAATTGATCATCACAAGCACCTTGCAAGATAAGCAGATTATAGTGAGGCTCAGATTAGTTAAGTGACATGGCAAGGCCGCCAACCAGGAATGTGGACACCAAGCTCACGGTTTGTTTCTCTCCATCCTTTAGAGGGTTGGATAAAGTTTCCGAGGTAGTTTTCTTCTGGACCTTACAGTCTAGGTTGTCAGAAGCCTGGGAGAGGCAGAGAAGAGAGCCAGGGAATCACTTACTCGTCCCTGGGGTTCAGCTCAGGCACTCCTTCATGTCACTGCACCACCCCCACCCCCACCCTGCCAGGGTACCCTCTCTCTAGTCCTCACCCAAGGCGGCAGGCTGCAGAGCAGAGCACAGAGCAGAGCACAGACCAGGCGTGGAGCCCACAGCCGCCCACTGCCGGCCTCAGCGGCAGAGCTTCTGTTCTGCAGAGACTAATGGAGTGCCAGGGAAATGAACCGATTTCCCCAGGGATTCTTGCTTCCAGCCAAGTCATCCCACGAACTCTCTGGCTCTCTGTGGCAGGGTCCTTGAAATTTCATTTCACAACTTCCTGGCAGATAGCAGGGCAGCGGATGGTAATCCCGTTAGTGTTGGCCAGGCTCCCAACAGGCCTGAATGCTGCTCGCTCTGCAGCACACTCCCCCTCCCCCACACGTTGCCAGGCCAGCCGGCCTGTAATCTTGGTGGCGAGCTCTGAGACCTTGCCAAAAAGTCTCTCTGGGACATGCGAAGGCAGCTCTCGATGAGCAAACAGCGAGGCTGACGCTTTCCCCCCACCCCTGCCCCCTGGTCTGGCCTCTCCCCTTGTCAAAGGATGTGAGTCCTCCTCACCCACCTCCATTGACAAGCTCCTGCTCTGTGAAGCCCTGAGACACTGACAAGCTCCTACAAGCTGGAAGCTCAGCCCCTCCAGGACCTGGAGGGACCTGGGTCTGCGCCGGGGAATGTTTGTGCTCAACCCATCAGATCACACCATCCGTGAAACTTTTCCTCTTAGAAGCTCAGCAGTTCTCACTATGCTTCTTGGTGCCCCCAGCTCCTCCTTCTGAGGATATCACCAGCCCCCTGTGGGGTCACAAGGCTGTAGTAATCCGAAACTAAATAGCACAGAAATGTGGTGAGTCACGTGGAAGCAAAACAGTAGTACAGGAGGACCTGCTATTTATTAAAGTCAGCTTCTCTGTCATCTCTCAGTTATCCGTGCTATTGGCCACGGGGGCGGGAAAAAGTAGAGAGAAAATCCCAATGACCCTGTGTGTTGTACTCTACAGTTTACAATATGTATATATATATATATATATATATATATATATATATATTTTTTTTTTGCTGGCAAAGATTTGCTCTGAGCTAACATCTGTTGCCAATCTTCCCCTCTCTCTTTTATTCCTCCCCAAAACCCCAGCACATAGTTGTATATATTTTAGTTGTAAGTCCTTCTAGTTCTTCTATGTGAGCCTCCACCACAGCATGGCTACTGACAGACAAGTGGTGTGGTTCTGCCACTGGGAAATGAACCTGGGCTGCTGAGGCACAGCGCCCCGAACTTTAACAACTAGACCATCAGGGCTGGCTCAACAATGTATTTTTTTAAAAATATAAACACATTTGGGCCGGCCCTGTGGCTTGGTGGTTAAGTGCGCGCGCTGCAATGCTGGTGGCCCGGGTTCGGATCCTGGGTGCGCATCGAGGCACCACTTCTCCGTCCATCCTGAGGCCGAGTCCCACATACAGCAACTAGAAGGATGTGCAGCTATGACATACAACTATCTACTGGGGCTTTGGGGGGAAAAATTAAATAAATAAAATCTTTAAAAATATATATATATATAAACACATTTTAAATATGTTATTTCTCTCAATCCTCAGAATAAAACTGTGTGTGGTTCACAGTACATTCAAATGTTGGCTTCTCTTCCTTTCTCCCAATGAGGTTGGAAGGGAAGATATTATTATCTCCACTTTACAAAGGAACGAACCAAGGCCATAATTATTCAAGATTAAATATGTATATTGTAGTGGACCCTAGATCCAAATACAGCTTTCCCAGCCACTGTACGTCTGTCTGTATGTCCAAAGCCCAGAATCCTGGGATTTATACATGACCCCTTCCTTCCTCTTAAGTCTTTCATCCAATGAGTCCTGCGGATGCTACAATATCTTTTACAATATCTCAAATGTGTACCAAGCTCACTATTCCTGGCAGAGTTCTAAGCACTTTAACTCTGTAAACTAATTTAATCCTCATGAACCACTAAGGTGGTGTCATCATTATTCTCATTCTACAGATGAGGAAACTGATGCACGCAGTAGTTACGTGATTTGCCTCAAGTCACACGCTTGTAAGCGGCAGAGCAGGAATAGGAGCCCAGGCCCTTGATCTCTGCGTGACATCAGCTCTCACTTTCTTGTAAGCACCTGCCTATCTCAGACATTAGTCAGCAAGTCCCGTGAAGGAAGAACTGTCTTTTTATCCTCATTCCTGAGCCCTAAGCGCCATGTCTGGCACACAGTGTATGTCAATAACTCTCTACTGAATGAAGGCACGGATAACTGGAGAGGAGAGAAGCCAGAGGAAGGCCATCCTGTTTAAACCTCTCAGAGCTCAAGCTGGTCATGAATTCTTTCCTCTGCTTTTACCCAAGATAGTAAACAGCCACAAAACAGATCATTGATTCCAACCTACTCCATCTTCTGATGGACTTGGAGTAACCGGCCCTCCCCAAGGCAGTACCAGCTCCCAAGGACCCGATGCAGGGCTCCGGGGGACCCAGCCTGAGGTCCGACTTCAGTCTCCCAGGATTACACGTCTATGGCTGGGCTTAGAATCAATACGCTCCCCACAAACACTGGACATCTGACCCGCAGCGTCTATGCTGATGTGGAATCAAACAGCGAGGACTTCCCAGAACATCCCAGTGAATCAGCTGCTCAGGTTGGGACAGATCCAGAACATGTGCCCACAAAGGGTGGCAAGTTGCAAATTGAGATCTAATATGAGCCATCTGGTCTGGGGAAATGGCCAACTGGAGGGATGGGGGCCTGGAAACAGCCCAGAGAGCAAACCTATCTGGGGGGAAATGATGAGTCAGCTCTACCCAGAAATAAAAGACTTTAATGAAGTCCTTTGCAAGAGGCCCCACAGATTCTCTTCTTGGAGTAGCCAGAGTTGGGTAACTCCATCTAAAGGTTACCCTTGGATTCAGAGTCTTAAGATGCCTAGTCCCCGGCTCAGCATGGACATGGTGAGCATGGAGAGGGGTGTGGTAAAGCTACACTGCTGTGTTGGGGGCAGCATGGGGTGCAAAGAACCATGTCACAGCCAGACAGATGCGCCAGGCAAGATGTGACAGGAAGTGCTAAACTGGTTGGGGGCCAGAATCCTCTCCTAGAATTGGGAGTTGAGCCTTGGTCCTGGAGGACAACTTTCTTCTCTGTCTTCTTCTCTCAGCTGTAGTCACTGTTGCCTTTAAAAAAGTAAAAGCAAACCAATTACCAGGTCTAATTATCTCCCTTCAGCCTCCTCCTGGCAGCAGCTGCCAAGGCTCTTGCCAAAACTCTGCTTTCCCGACACCCTGATCCAAAAAGCCCCAAGTCAGCGAGGGGCAGGCTTGGCCGGCCCAGAGCAGCTGCCAGGCTTCCCAACACCAAGACAGGGCACGGGAGTTCAATGGCGGGAGCTTCAAAGCAGCCCCCCTGGCCTCCACATCTGGACGGAGGAGAGATGGTGGCGCTGCCGCCTGGAACTGCACCAGAAAATGACACAACGGCAATCAACAGCCACTTGCCCTAACTGCCACCCCCACGCCAGGAAGTGCGGAGGCCTTTTACAGGCCTGTTGGGGCTTGTAGTGGGAGCTCTCAGGTCAGGGTGAGCTCCGCGGCCATTTCTGTCCGGGCTTGCTGAGAGCTGAGCCTGGGCCTCCCAGCTGAGCATTGCTGCGAGATGCGCCAGGGGCTCTCAAGGAGACCTGGGAAGCTCTCCAGGCACCACACCGCTGCTGATCCGCACTTCCTGAACTCCTAAAGTAGCTGTCCTACCTCTGGCCGAGGGTGAGCCTGAGACCTGTTAGTCTCCTCCTGCCTGGAACAAGAGGCAGCTCACTCCTGAAGGACATCCCCAGTGGCCGAGGCGCTCTCTGACTTGCACAATAGTGAGTCAGCTTCCAAATGCCCAGTGGCCTCAGGGGCCTGGCCTGGCACGAGCAGGGAGTGGGGGAAACCAGGCGGCCATCTACTCGGCCTCCAACCTTGCAGTCCCAGGGGAAGGACCAGGTGTACTCGCCGGGCAGTTATGAAACCTGAGAAGAAGCTAGAGTGCCTTTGGGCTGGTGCTCAGAGAACAGGCGGGTATTGTGTGGTTGGGTGCAGCGGGGGTATAGGATACCCATCAGTTCACGCACAAACACGGTCCCAGCCTGTGCGGAGGGAGGGAGGGCCTGCTGGGAGCCTGGTGGTTTCACACTGGAATGGAAGAAGGAAGGCCGTGCCCATGAGGGTGTTGGTGACCCGCACTCAGAAGAAAGGAGCCCCAGGAGCCAGGATGGACATGTTTCCCAGCCCTGACCCCTATCATATGACAGTTCCATAACTCTCAAGTCACGTGCCTGAGACAATATCTCTGGGAATACAGAAATGCCACTGGTCAGTGATAAAAGAACAATGTTTTCGTAAGCACTCCAGTGGGGGCCAGTTTCTCCACGCGTCTCATGCTGGCCATGAGAAAATATTTACTGAGCAGGACTGTCGCATGGTCCTGTTGGAGGTATTTGGTCACAAGGCTCAGTGCCTGCTCTCCCAGCCCCGCTTCCTGAAGTCAGACCAGAATGGGTAGCGAAGCTTAGCCGGAGCTTGAGCAACCAGACACACCCGGCTGAGACACAGAACACCTCATCTTTGTCCTGAAAACAAAAGCTTTGTATGTTTTACTATTTTTCCCTTTCACAGAGGCTGGAAGGCTGGATAAGGTGAGAAGGGAGTAAGAGCAAAGCAGAGAAATTGGGTGAGAGGATAATGACGTGTGCAGAGAGGGACAATGGAGTGAGAGCCTGCGGGAGCTGGGGGACAATGGCTCCCAGGGCTGAGTGGGGAAGGAGACTGGACAGGCACCTAATCAATCATTATTTCCCCCGGGACTGGGCTGATCTTCATCTGTCCTCCCACAGCCACCCGGTGTGCTCAGCTTGGTGGTATTCCCTTTCTCCCCTTACTTACTGCTATGACGGCCGTGGTTATCAGTGTCCTGGTTCCCGCAGCCCCATGTGGCCACACGAAGCTCCCAGGCCGGTCCCTTACCCCGTGGCCTCTAAAAAAAATAAAGTCAAGATGGGGGGGTGGGAGGACCTTCCTCATCATGTTTCCAGTGGTCATTGCCCACTCCAATGCCCTCTTTCCCAACCAGTCATTCTAGGCACCTCTGTGGCCAAGGTCACCATATTCCAGGTACCCCAGCCTCCCTGGGAGAGGGCTGCATCTGCTCCCTAAAAGCTTGCCTCTGTGTCTTTGCCCACATCCTCACACGGTATCCGAAAGCCTGACCATGCCGTCTGTCATAATCTGACCTTTATCATCAAGATCTAGCGCCCCCGGGCAGCTTTTTCTGATTGCTGCCCCCAATTAACCTATCCCTTCTCTGCTCAGCAGAATTTTGTGCCTTGATTGTAAACACTGCTTATTATAGCTAGTTGTGCATACTAGACATTGCGTTCTTCGTGCTGTGTCCGCCCCCCTCCCCTCACAAAACCCCAGTGAGCACCAGGTAGATGCTCAGGGTGTGCTGATTGACTTGTTGGACTGAATGACTGAGGACATGACAGCTATGATCAATCAAGAGTCCACAGTCACCACTTCCCAGGCCACCCGGAGAGTTTCCAGAGCAGAGCCTGTGGCTGAGTGGAGATGTCATCTGATTTATTAATTAATGCAAACACCATTCATCCAAATGCTCTGGGGCATGGTTAAAAAAAATCCAGAACATTTCAAAAACGATAAAAATAACATTTACCAGCCTAGAAATAACTCAAGCTTTATCCTCAGCCCTTTTGTCCCAGCAGCAATCCCCTTTTCATCCCCCAGTCTCTCATCACCCCCATCCGTGGGGTGTCCCCTTTTCCCACCTTCCCCACAGTGCTGCTTTAGTGATTAACAGAATTCCTGCCAGGGATTGTTAATTGGGTTAATGGAGTGACTGTGTAATTGTTCTCTCTCCCACCACACTGGCTGTTTTCCGACTACCTGCCTCTCATCTGCTCCAGGATCACTAATTTGCAACAACAACTTCCATTGTCGTCCACATCTGGGACTTTGGGGTTTTCAGTGAATCTCCCCAACAGAGAACAGAAGATACTGCTATTTTGGTTTGTCTCATCTACAATGGGGCCATTCTCTGGGGTTTACGGGCAGCGCGGGGCTGCCCCGGTGAAGGAGAAATCCGAGCAGTGACGGGACTCATGCCAGAGAGCAGCATGCAGAGGAGGGAGGGGAGCAGGAGGGGGTAAAATTCTGACCTTTTCTTCCCAGCTACTTGGGTTTGCATTTCATTTTAATCAGTTTCAGATGAAACTGACAAGCCAGGAGCCTCGAATCTCTCTGCCCCCTCCTTTGGCCTCTGGTCTCTAGAACAGCGAGCTGCTGGGTTGGGCAGCGTCTGACCTGGCCTGACCCAGCTTCCCCCGGAGGAGGCAGCATTAAGGGTGGCCTTTCTGATCCCCAAGGATCAATCGGAGCCTGTTCTTTCTCAACACCCTTGGAAAAAAACAAGGCTTTTTTTCCTCTGTTGTTTTTTGAGGTGTGTTCCTTCTGCTTCAATCTGTTTCACCTTAAAGGGATCGTTACCTGCCCAAAGTATGGCAACGTCAGCATTCTTGGAGTGGCGTGCCACCAGCACAGCGAGAGACAGTCTCCCGGAACTCTGAGAGGCACCTGGGGGATGCCTGTGTCGGTAGGGGTGGCAAGAGGGTGTGAATGGTCTTTGATCTCCGAGCCCCCTTCAGCGTGGTTCCCAGAAGGGCCTTTGTTTCTTAGGGTGACTTCTATCTGCGCCTTTGCACACACACACAGACACACACACACACATACACCCAGGTAGTCCTTACTGTTCCTAGGCAGCTCCAGGGCTTCTGATCACAGAAGGTCCCTGGGGGTCAGCTCTGGGCCGCTCCCACAGACACATGAGGAAGAACTTCATCCAGTCACACCTTATATTGTCTTGTCTTTACCTTCTGACCGCCCCCAAATCTGGGGGGACAGGGAATGCTTAGACCCGCTCGAATCCCCAGTGTGCTGTGCCCTGTTGTGGTAGGTGCTCCATACATGCTTATTTCTGCCTTCAGTTTTGATCATTTGTGAACTCGCCTTACCCCCGCACCCTCCTCTGCTCTCATTAGCATGTCAGCTTCCTGTGCACATCTTTGTTTTCACTGTAGCACACCCGGGAGGGTGACTGACTCGGAAGAGGTGCTCAATAAGTCATTAATGAATTAACCTGGATTGGAAGTTCCTGGCAATCAAATAAGAGCTGAGGCTGTCTCCGGAAAGGAAATGTTGAGAACGCACCAACACCTTCCCTAGCTAGGCTTGGGGTGTGTGCTCCATGGGGGACCATTTCCTTCAGGAAAGGCTGAAGTCGGCCCTCAGGGACACGTCTCCCTGTGACTGACTGTCTGCACACCACTGCCCTCCACTGGACACCGGGCCAACGCTGCCCCAGACCTGCAGCCACGTCAGGACACCCTTGGGTTTCCTTCCCTCCCCATTCTGGACACAACTACCGGGCAGACCGGTTTCTTGGTTGGCTTCTCTTACCAGGTTTGTTTCACCCTGACGGCTTTGCATTGAATCCGTGAAACCTGGGAAGGCACGAGAGGAACAGAGGCTTCTTGGACACTTGGCACGTAGTGGGCTCCATCAATACTTAATGTGTGAAAATCAACATAATGACACACAGTTCCCGGCAGGCCAGCAGCACTGCAGACCATTATGATGACTATTAATGTAAGAATCCATGTAAGAACCTACACCTGTTCTTAGTCTAGAATAGCTATGGCGCTGACAGTTTTACCAGACAACTAAGGAAAACCATAAGGGACAAAAAGCTTCAAGCAGAAGAATTCAAACAGTCATTTCTTTCTATCTTAAAAACAGCAACAACAAAACCTTCCTCCTTTGGGAAGAGAAAAAGGAAAGGGAAAGGAAACACGTGCTGCCAAATCTGGTGGATTTTTTGTCCACAAAGTTCACATTTTCTGTCTTCAATTATAGGTATTTGTGAATTTGCCTTATTATCTCTGCCTCTGACCTCATTCGCTTATAAGCACTTGGCCCAGTACAATGACTGGCCCATAAAAGGTCTGCAATGCCTAGTTTTTTAATTCCTGGCAGTCAAATATGATATATGAGCAGCTAAGAATTTGCCAATGGCAACAGTAAAATAAGTAAAAAAGGAGGCATCGCACTTATTGCTTACAGATTGCTTCAATTTGCTGAGAAATTGTTTTCATCTCCCCAAATTGAACTCTGGGGTGAGCCCAGGGCCTGGCAGGCATTTGGATATCTGAAGCTGAAGTTCAGAGAAGTCTGGGCTAAGCAGAAACCCAAGAGTGGCACAGCATGGCGGTGGAAATGAAAATCCAGAGTACGGCCCAGGAAGAACTATAGAGGGTGAAACCAAAGTCTGGTACCTCGGAACCCAGTGCTGAAGGACCAGGGAGGGCAGAGGAGGCCAGGACAGAGCCAGAGCAGGAAAAGCCAGAAAGGTAGAAGGAGCAACGAGGAAGAATGGGGTCCAAAAGCCAAGAGCCTGGGAAGTTTTAAGGACGAAGGGGTGGCCAGTGGCCTCAAATGCAGCTGAATAATCTAGTCAAGAAAGGATGGAGAGCTGTCTGCTGGACCGGGCAATATGAAGGTCAGCAGTGACCCGTGAAGGCAGTTGGTGACCTCGCGAAAGCAGCTGCAGTTGGGGGGTGGATGGAGTGGAAGACACTGGTGGGAATGGGGTTGAATGGGAGGCAAGGACACGAAAACAATCACAGGAGGCACCCAATGCAGGCGAGAGAACAAAGGCTTTCGGATTTGACCTTGCCCCCAGGCTCTGCTCCACCAATCCAGCTTCCCCATTGCCACTAGGTACATTCTCTAAAAATCAAAATTAATCATACCATTTCCCGTTGTGATTAACATCTGCTGGCTTGCCACTTGGTGGACAATGGAGAGCAAAGTCCAGTGCTGATCTGTTTAGTTTAATTTCTTTCTCAGACTTGGTTCTTTATCACCTGTAAAGGAGAGTGGCGCAGGTCCATAATCCCATATCTGAAATCCTTGGGGCTACACGTGTTTTGGAATTCACAGCTTATTGGATTCTGGAAAGGTAATATGGTGCACGTGCCTTATACTGCACCATACCACCAGCAGAGACCGGACTCCACCCTGTAATCAAACACACCAAGTGGGACAAATACGGACTACAAACAACTTTACAAGAGGTCAGGTCAAGTTTTCCATGAAATGCGTTACCAAGATACTTTTGTTTTTCAGAGCTCTTCAGATTTTCAGAACTGTGATAAGGGCTCATGGTCCACCCTCGCAGGGTTGTTTTAATGCTCAAATGAGATATTAAAAATGAAGCCAAAAGGATAACCACAAAGGGTGCAGAGGCCCTGCTCTTCTTGACTGGGAATGAAAGGAATTTTTCTTTTTCTGACACTGTGCATGTGTGAGCAATTTATAAAGGGCCCCCTCTGATCGCTTTTCGGAAGCCGTTTCTCCACAGCTGGAAAGATTAACCTAGTTTAAAGAATGCATCCGAGTGTAGCTGAGGACATTTGAATGATCAAGGGCAGTTCCCCTAAATTCTTGCTCATCTTGATTTCTCTTTCTTTAGGGGCTGGGGCTGGGCTAAGCTCTGGGATGCTGGAACTCACAGTGATGGGAACCCTCACAATGGAAATCATTTCTTTATTGTCACCCTCCCTGCTAAGCTGTGATTTCTCTGAGGCAGGGACAAGGTCTGTCTTGTTCACTGCTGGGTCTCCAATGCCTGGCACCACTCCTGGTGCTTGGCCCAGGGTAAGTCTTGATATATGTTTTGCTGAATTGAATTGAATTGAATTGATCTCTTAGGTTCCTCATTGTGACAGAAGGCAAAGTTGTCATTGTCTTAACTTTCAATGTTTTCACCTTCAGGCAAAATCCCATCCACGCCCCCCCCCCCCCCCCCCCCCGCCGTGGGTCGTTCTTCCTGACTCTGCCCTCTCTGCCTCTCACTTCTGTTCTTTATGGCTCCCCACCCCATTCTCATTAACTGAGGATTTGGGCCCCTGATTCATAGCCTTCTTCTTCATCCTATTCCCTTTCTGACTCGTAAGTGACTTTAATACTAGTGTGGACAACCCAGCCTCACCAGGAACTATTGCTCCTCCGAAATGTTAAACCCCAATATCTCATCTACCCATAACTTCAGTTCCTCCTTCCTATTATTATATTACCTTCAGATATCCTTGAGCCCTGGTCGATTAACCTCTCTCTTTTGACTCAATTAACTGCCCACCTATCTAGCCCAGATCACATGGTTTGTCACTTCAACCACCCTCATGCCAGTACCTTCAACATTTTTGTCCCCTTGTCCTTCTGCCTCATGTACCCTACAAAAGCCTACTATCTGCCTTTTCCATTCCAAGACCCAGGCTTCTGGGTGGTGCTGGAGATAGACCCCAGAACATGCACATTGGGGCTATTCCCAAAGTATTATCCCCAATTCCAGGGGGGCCTTCAACTCTGCTTGACGTACTGTTTTTTTTTTGAGTTTCTAGTCGGCTTCCTTACTCATTTCTCATAATGGCATTTCCAAATCATCTCAAGGCTCCAAACCCTCTCTTGCTCTCCTATCTTAGAAGATGGTCTTGCCTGTTAGAAGGCAAAGAAAATTTACCTTCTTGCCCTCATATCTACTCACCTATATCCTCAGCCACCTCTTCCTCCACCACCTCAAAGGCAATGGTGAACCTTCTCTTCTTTCCCCACATCTGTGCCTAAGGTTCTCCCCTTCACGTTTCCTCTGAGATCCTGCTTTCCTCTTCCTCTTGTGTTTTAATCTCTCCATCTCTTAGGATCCTTTCTCTGAAAGTTATAAACAGGCACAAAATCTCTCCATCTTAAAAAATAACACTCTTTCTTTACCAATGTCTTCAATGTTTCTTTACCATCTTCTTATCTCCTCTTCTGCTCACAGCTGAGCTCTTGTAAAAAGGACTATAAAGGGGCTGGCCTGGTGGCATAGTGGTTAAGTTTGCACATTCCACCTTGTCAGCCGGGGGTTTGCAGGTTCGGATCCCGGGCGTGGACCTACGCATGACTCATGAAGCCATACTGTGGCAGGCATCCCACATACAAAATAGAGGAAGATTGGCACAGATGTTAGCTCAGGGACAATCTTCCTCAAGCAAAAAGAGGAAGATTGGCAACAGATGATAGCTCAGAGCCAATTTCCTCACAAAAAAAAAAAAAAAAAAAGAATATAAAGCAACTGCCTTCACTTTTCAGCCTCTTTCAGTCAGTTCCACCCAAACCTCAGTCTGAGTGAGGCTCCTCTGGCCGAGGACACCAGTGACCTGCCAATGACTACAATCAATCGACTCATTTCAGTTCTCTTTGACCTTGCACCCGATCTGCCATCTGACACCACTGACTGCTCCCTCCTCAAAACCCTCTCCTCCCCTCACTTCCCAGACACTCCTGGTTTCCTTTTATCTCTCTGATAATTTCTTTTCTGCCTCCTTAGTGGACTCTGTTCCCTCTCTCTAACACTTTGTACATGTGGCTGTTTCCCAGAGTTTGTCCTCAGTCTTCTCTTCTTATGCTCTGTCCTCTCCCCAGGAAGGCTCAAAAGACCTATCTGCTGGGGGCTGGCCTGGTGGCGTAGTGGTTAAGTTTGCATGCTCCACTTCAGCGGTCCAGGGTTCACAGGTTCGGTCAAGCCATGCTGTGGTGGCGTCCCACATAGAAAATGGAGGAAGACTGGCACAGATGTTAGCTCAGGGACAATCTTCCTCATCAAAAAAAAAAAAAAAAGACTTATCTGCTGATGACTCTTACTTCATAACACTCCTTGAGCTTTGAATAGAGATATGCAGCTAAGCTACCAAACATCTCCAGCTGGATGTCCCCAAGAAACTTCAAGCTTATCCAGTCCAGAACTGAACTCATTGTCTTCCCCAATCTCCCCCAAACCTGTTCTTCTTCCTTTTCCCATGTATCCATCAATGGCACCACTACCTCCACTGGTCTGGGAGTCATTCTACTCCTTCCTCTCCTGCATACACCACATCACTCACCAAGTAAATCTCAGTTTGTATCCTCCTCTCCATTCCTAAGCTAGCGCCTTAATTCAGATCCATGTCTCTTATGCCTGTGTTATTGCACGAGGATCTTAAGAGGTCTCCCTGCCTCCAGGCTTGCACCCCTTCATTCAGTCTTGGTGTGCAGCTGGAGCCCTAAAAAATGCAAATCTGCTGAAAGGCCTTCAATGGACAGGAAAAGCTAATCTATAGTAGCGGAAAGGAGGTCAGTGACTGAGGCGGGGCAGGGGTTGGGGTGGTGCAACTGAACATAAAAAAGCATGATAGAACTTTCTGGAGATGAAGAAATATTCTATATCTTCATTGTGGCATTGCGTATACCCAATAGGTATATATATATTTATACATTTGTCAAATGCATCAACCTGTACGTTTAAATCCGGTGTGTTTTATTGTATGTAAAATACACCTTAATAAAGTTGATTAAGGAAAGATACCCTTTGGGGCTGGCCTGGTGGCCCAGCAGTTAAGTTCACGCTCTCTGCTTTGGTGGCCCGGGGTTTGCAGGTTCAGATCCCGGCTTGGACCGTCGCACTGCTTGTCAAGCCATGCTGCAGCAGCGTCCCATATAAAGTAGAGGAAGATGGGCACGGATGTTAGCCCAGGGCCAGTCTTCCTCAGCAAAAAGAGGAGGATTGGCATCAGATGTTAGTTCAGGGCTAGTCTTCCTCACACACACACACAAAGATACCCTTCTATGTCACCCCATTGCCTGGCGAACAAAGTTCGAATTTCTTATCCTGGCATAAGTGATGCTATGACTTCTTCCCTTGCTTCTTCTCTTCCCCTACCCCCTAAACACCTGCCACATTAAATACGCCACAGATCTAAAGTGGCCTAGATATCCTGCCCTCCTTGCCCACCTGTTGAACATCCACCGTGTTTATGGAGATTTAGCCTGTGCCGTCACTATTAGCCTCCCCACGACCCACAAGTCATCATTCTCCTTTGTATTCTGCCGACCAGATATAAATGTCTATCATATAACGTTTCCGGTTGCACTCTTGTGTTTATGTCCCCCCCCATCTTTACTAGGCTGTAGGTGTGACAGCTGGACCCTGTCATCTCCATTCTCGTATCTCCAGCACTTATCACTGAGCTGCTCAATCCTTGTTGAAGGAACCCGGGCTTCACCATTGCAGTTCAGCCCAAAGGACTGCGGGACGCAGCGCCCCCCACCTCCGCCGCGCCTCCAGTCCTAGAGGGGGCGCTATGGCGACCCCCATCCGTCTCCCTGCTCTCGACTGCTCTGGGCCCGCTCCCAGAGCCACACGCTCGGGGCTCCGCCCCCTCCTGGCAACATCCCTCCTTCCCATTGGGCGAGGGCGTTCCGGGCCGTCCAATGGGACGAGCCGTTGGTGCGAGGAGGAGCCACCATCTTTGGGCGCCTGGGCCCTGCGTCGGTTGGTGGCCGTCGGAGGGCGGAAGGTTGCTGCCGGGTCGTGCCGCCTCCGGTCCTGGCCTTGGCTCCGTCTCCATCCCGGCCGGGCCCACCATGCCGCAGTACCAGACCTGGGAGGAGTTCAGTCGCGCGGCCGAGAAACTCTACCTCGCCGACCCGATGAAGGTAAATCGCCGGCGGGGCCGCTGCCTCTGTCCCCACCCCCCGGTCAGGATGTCTTCCCTGCCGTCCGCTCGGCCCCCGGAGCTTCTCTGGCACCCTAGGAGGTGCTGGGAGTGAGCAGAGACGGACCCCGCCAAGTCTGTTTTTACTGTCTCCTCCCTGATTAGTGGCTCGATGAGACCCTGAAATGAGCAAAATCAGGGTCGTTTCGGGGCCCGAAGCAGCTCTGCAGTCTGCCACCCCCCGCCCCCAATCCCTGAGCTCCTCTTGTGGCTTTGGTTGGGTTACGTGTCTCTGAGGGCAGGACTCCTCCCCCTGCAGTTTCGGCCTCCTGTCTCTTAGTTGTCTTGGTGCCCTTGACCCGTCATACCAGGGTGTAAAGGTTTCTTAAAGTGTGACATAAAACGGTGATGGTTTTCTGCCACCGCCGGGACGTTCTTGAAAGACCCTAATTTGGAGGCATCCACGCCCCTTAACATAGTGGTTCTCAATCTTTTGGAAATCAGTGCCTTTTTGAGAATATAAAAATGCTTGCACCGTTTGTTCAGAAAAATGCACTGAGACATAAACGTTTGCAAACAATTTTAGGGGGCTTGTGGATCCCTGGAATTCATTCATGGCCTCCACAAAGATTATAATAAGTGGATACGGGAAGTTAGCTTTTTATTAAAAAGCGAAGTCGTCCAAGTGATGAGAATTTAGCATTCAGGTCTTGATTTTTCTTCCTCTCGAGTTTTTATTTTATTGTCATGTAAAAATTGTTTGGAGCAGCTTCTTGTTAATTAAAAATACTGCTAACTTTTTAGACGTAGATAAGGAACAAGAAGCTGTAAAGCATTAGTTCTATTCTCTACAATAAAATTGGTATAATAATAAATGATGAAATGAGTTAGATATTTTTGAAAGTGAATACTTTGTGACACGATTTCTGGCTCCTCCATTTAATTGACTTTCCTTGTTCATAGGGCCATTTGTTTCTTCATTCAAGCAATGTACCAGGAGAACAATACAGGATTTTTGTCCGGAAGTATCCACAGTGTAAACTAAAAGTATTTGAAAAGATAGTAAAGAATATACAAATTCACATGTGGTAGTGGTAGGGAAAACGAAAATAAAATGTAATTACAGAGGATTGCTGTGAACTTATCATGTCTAAAATAGGCAGGAGAGGAAGAACCTTTCAGCTCTTTACCCAATCAGAAAATTCCAGTGGCCTAAAAGCTTCTGCCTCCTCATGATGGCCTTCTACTGGTTTTTGACTCTGATTTATATGGGGAGGTGAGGGCATGAGTGAGGAAAGGGAGCTTTACTAATAGTTTTATTGAGTGCCTTCTGTGTGACAGGCATTTTACATATATTATTTATGTGTATAATTTATGTGAACAATTAAGACAACCCCTTGAGGTAGATGAATAAACAATCTCAGCTACATAAAATGATTTGTCTAGTCTCTAGGAGGTTAAGCGAAAATTCAAACCCAGGTTTCTGAACCCCAAGTTCATGCTGTTTCTGCCAGTCCATACTGCCAGGACTAAAGGAGAAAAGACATTTTGTCAGATCTCTTTGGAATCTGTTTTATGGAATTCTCTGTCTTCCCTCCCCAGCACATAGAACCTGATGGTTATGCCCATCACCTTTCCCCATTCTCTCTTGCATCACTCTAATTGGAGATGGTGTTACTGCTGGACCGTGTATTAACCTCTTATTTGGTCTGTCTGCCTTTTTACTCCCTCCTTTACTCTCATGCCGCCACACTCTGAAACACAGACATTGATTTCGCTCAGTTTCCTGGTTCTTCATTGATTGCTGGGTGAAGGGCAGGCTCCTGGTCCACAGTCTGACCCTCTCTCCAGTCTTTCTAGCTTTGTCTCCCACCATTTTCACCATCCTCATCTCTAGTCTCAGGAAGCTGCAGAAGTCATCACATCTTCATTCAGACTGCTTCTTCAGCCTTCTCCTGCCTTCTTCCTTCAAAGAAAAAAAATACATTTCCAGAGTCACCTTCCTGAAGGCTTTTTCCTTACCTTTCCGCCAATCTAAATTACTTGTTTTCTCTTTAAGTATTTTACCTGTGTTTACCTTTATAGGACTTAATTCATGCTGTCTTGTGTTTTGGTTATTTTGGTTGGTGGAATTCAAAGTTCCTAAGAGAGCAAGAACCTTGATTTCTTTTTCTCTCTTGTTGACACCTGATGTGGTAACTTAATTGCCCTCTAAGTTACAAAATGGACCCTCTTATGGTACCATAGACCTTTTAACTCTCGTTTCTCCTAACGAAGCCAGTGAGTATTTATTTAACTGAGAGTTAAAACTTTTCATAGTTGTCATGCTTAGTACATTTTAAGTTTCACTTTCTTTTTGTTTCTGGAGAACTGAATTTCTTTAAATATGTAAAATTGACTTTAATAGCTCAATAATAGAATCAGTCTAAAGATAATTAACCTAGTTATTATTTATATCTACTTCAGTGCTTGGTGAGTTCCCTTTCCTCCCTCACTAAGACGAATCTCATAGGTTAGCGTGACTGTTTTTTTGCGATCCCGAGAGAGCAGAGTGCATAGTGGGAAAAGCTGTAGATTACAGCTCTTATCGCTCTTTGCATTTAGTTTCCAGAGTTGTCTTGAGGCTTTAGGTGCTACATTGTAACCATTTTAAAATTATGTTCCTGTTTTGGCTTGTACATATTTAGCACTTTTTAAAACAGCTAGCTAAACAAGCGTGATTTATAGTGCTTAGCAAAAAACTGACTGCTGCAATGCACTGTTTTGAATCCATCATTTAAAGAAATAAAAATAGTGTTCATGGAAGTTGTAAACTCTATTGGGAAATGTCTTCTTCTACTGGAATATGCTAATATCTAAATCATTTTCTTGGCTACCTAACTGTAGAATACTGAACAACAGAAATACTGAATACGGAAAGTATTGTGTAACATGGCCCTCAAAATCTATTCTAGATTTGGAAAAGTTGTTGATGGATACCTTTTTCCAAGACAGAATTCTGCTTTTATCTAATAAGGCATCATGTTGTACCATCATGATTGAATAGTCTGAATTTGCCTCCTGAGAGCCCCGGGAAAGTGGAGAGTATGAACTGCGACTGCAATACTATTTCCTGAGGGATGGATTTGGACTTAACTAGCCATTTCTGCTATTTTTTCTCCCTTCTTTTCCTGTCATTCCTCTGTGGCTAGGTGTGTTGGTATTGTAGGGGACAAAGAACTTTCTCCTTTACCCTCTTAGGTGTTATAGCTGGGGCCCTGCCAATTCAGCTGACAAAAGGCAGATTAACAAGAGAAGGGGAAAAAAAACATAATTACATACATAAACATGGGAGTTCATAAAAAAATGTAACTTGAGGCTGTTAGACTTTGGGGTCTATATACCATCTTAACAAAGGGTGATAAAGTGTGGAAAAGAGGCTGGACAGAGGAAAAGGGGTTTGAGGCTTCTGGGAGGGGTAACTGGGGGAAGGTGACTGGGAAATGTGCTATAAATAGGGCTTGTTTAGTAAGGTTTGTCAGGCAGGTAAGAGCCCTTCTCTACCTCTTACCGTGAGGGTGAGGGGAACACCTTTACAATGGGAAATTTATGTCACCTTTACAAAGGTTAATTTAAGTCCTGCTTTTAGCCAGAAAGGGCAGAGAGTTAATACCTTCAACTCAAAACCATCCTTATGCCAAAGTGGCATACTCTGAGGTGGCATGCTGTGATCCCCTCTATTCTTACAGCTGCTTCTGTATTCGTACTGGCAAGAAATGCCAAACTACCGTAAGAGTCTCACAGACATTCCCTGAATGTGGATGTATTTTGGGAATTTTCATTACTTCTCTTCAAACTGGCTGCAAATAAAATATCCAACTTTTTTTTAAGTCTTTTAAAAAATAAATTGTAGCAATAGGAATGAACTAAAATGCTGTTTTCTACCTCATTTCAGTAATGATAAGTTTATAGTAAAGGTGCCTTAGATGTTTTGGCTCAATTCTAAAGGGATCCTTTTTAGGACTACCACCTGAAGACTAAATTATTTATGAGAAATGTCTTCTGATTTCACTGTTTCTAAATATATATTTTTATTTCAGGCACGTGTGGTTCTCAAATATAGGCATTCTGATGGGAGTTTGTGTATTAAAGTAACAGATGATTTAGTTGTAAGTATACATTTTTATTTGTTGAATACTTTCAGATTTGTTTGAGTTAATCACTTGTTTGAAATCATTTACATAGAATTTATGCAGATCACCCATTAGGATGCTTATTTTGCATTTCATTCCAAAGTCAAGAACCTCATTCTAGAAGCTACTTTTATAGGGTCTTGGGGAAATTATTTAAGTTGCTTCATTTATGCGGTATGTGAAGTGTAGTTTAAAAATTGCTCTCTTCAGACCATAAGCAAGAGGAATGTAGAGACCAAAACTAGATGTAAGGGGGTGGTGGTTTCCCTATAGGCGTGTGAAAAGTAAATGATGGTATTTGAACCCGAGTTACAGGCTTTATGGTTATCTCTCTCTCCTTCCCTGTCTGCTCACTCATGTCGCTTCCTCACCTCCCGATCATTCCTCCAGCCTCTGCCACCTGGTTCCTACAGGCAGCATGCCACTGAATGCTCTTCCTCAGCTCCACAGCAGCCTCTTAATTTTCAAACCCAACAGTCTCGTCAGTTCATATCTCATTTGCCCTCCCTGCTGCTTTTGATACAGAAAACCACTCTGGTGGAAGTTATTGTTTTAGCATCTGTGCTCCATTTTATCTTGTTTTTGTCTGTGTTTCTGTTTCCTTCTTTGCTAATTATTTCATTCATGTGCCCCCGTAAATATTGCTTTCTCCGGGATTCTGTCCTTGGTTGCCTTTTCATACCACTTCTTCTGGAGCAATCCATTCAGTCATTAAGTCCAGTACTGCCTGTATCTATGTCTATTTGCAAATTTGCACATTTAGCTCATATTTTTTCTGACTTCCTGACTAGCTCCAAGGTGAGCATCTTTACGTCACTACTCAAAATTAGCCTGTCTAGAATGGAACTCATCCTCTCTTCTCAAACTGGCTCTTCCTGTCTCCTAGCTTTGGTTGCACTGTCATCTACCTGCAGATCGCGTTTGGTCCCTTCCTTTCCCTCTCTCTCATGTCCACTGTACCTTCATTTGAAAAACTTGTGTTTTGATCCTCTGCGTTCCGTACACTTTCCTAGGCATTTGGGAATTATTGATTCAAGCTCTCATCTCATTTCCTATCGGGAGCTCTGCATCTTCACTGTTACTCTTTTAAGTTTAGAATCTCATCATCACTTGCTGGGCCTGTTAGAATAGCCTCTTAACTATGTCCCTGCTCCCTGTTCATCCTCCAGTCATCCTGTTCTGCCGGACTGGTTTCTAAAAATGCAAATTTGATTGTTACTACCCTGCTTGAAAACCTCCAGTGGCTCCTCATCACTCATAATGTAACCTCCACCCTCACATCCCTTCTAATCTCTGTCTTTTCTCTGTTACTTAAGAGCTCCTTTGATATGCCATGCTGTCTTAGGCCTCTGTGCTTTTGGACATTCCGTTTCCATCTTTGCAATATTGAATCCCACCCCCGCCCCAATGTGGCAAGACTGCTGCTTATCTTTCAAAACTCAGCTCAGAAGGATTACTTCATCTCTTGCTTTTCTTTTTGCCTCTCTTTGTGGTGTATCACAATTGTTTTATCACATTGGTCTTTTATTTAATAGGTTGTGAGCTTCAAGACAATAGAGATAGATCAGTAATAGTTTTAACGTGTATTTCCAGTGGCTAGCATGGTGTCTTACCCAGAGGGAACTTAGTAAACATTTCTTAATTGATTAATTCTTTTAAAATATATATGTGTTCAAAGCTTCATTGTGCGGTTGCATGAAGTTAGATCTTTTAATGATTACCATGTCTTCCAACAACTGATTGAGTTTGATGAAGTAACTGAAAATGTGAAAAAGGAAGAGTAAATTGAGCTGGAGTATGCTTCACTTAGATTCAAGAGATTTGAATCCTAGCTCAGCCATTTACCAGTGTTTCAGCCTTGGAAAACTCCAGGCCAAAAGTTTGGCTTTCTGGGCCTCCATTTCCTCATCTGGAAAGTGCCATAGTGACCGTCTGCTTCCCTATTTGGGCTGTTGTGGAAAGTAAAATATGAATGTGAAAGTACCTTGCATTAGCTTGCGACTTAGTAGATTCAATAAATGTGTACTTGAATCTTGAGCATCCACACCGAGAAAAATTTTAATTGTGATTGTTACAGAGTGGATAAATATATCTGCTGCAGAGAAACTGGTGTGTCCTGTTTTACAAATAGGAAAAAATGCAGAATTGATTTTAATACAAAAGGCTTTCTCTTCAAGTGATGACTTTTTACCCCTGGAAATGATTAAACATGGTTAAGGATCCATGGTAGGCAGTATTGGAAAGGACTGTGTTTAGCGTTGATGATTCCTGTGATGAGATCTAAATATGAAAAATACTTTTGTTCCCTTTCTTAAAACTACTGAGAATTAGTCCATATCTAGAAGGGACCACAGATGCAGTCAAACCCATCCTCCTAAATAGTAAATGTATAAATCAACTCCAGCAGTAAAAATCTATTTTCTAATGACTCATCTAAAGAAAAGTTTGTATATTCCCTCACTAATTTGTTTTAATAGGTAATAATTCCTTCAGAAAACTCAGTCTTAGACTTCATTTATTATTATCATCATATGGCTTTGACTTTTTTATAATCCCATTTGTGCATCATTTTTTCTTATGCCGTGACTGATTTATAATATTGTCTTCTATGGATCTAAAATCTTTTTCTGTCGTACTGTAGTGAGAAGGTATGTATATTCTCCCACAGCATGTATACTAAAATTGAAATGATGGAGATTATTATGGCCTTTTTATAAGATTATTATACAGATTTGTACAATGCGTGGATAAAAATTTTTTAAGTAAGTGAGTTAAAGGCTGAGTGAATTCAGATCAGTTGGGCATGATGAGGTTGAACTCCAGATTACTTAAGTTGGTGAATATTATTGCAGGATCATTAGTTCCTGTTGTTTAAAACTCATGTGAACCTTTAAGATGGGTTAAAGAAAAATGGACTTATATTACAAAATGAGGAAAAGAGCTGCCAACTTAAATTTGATATTTTTGAAGAATCTGGAACAAATGGTTTTATGAACCATAAGCAGATCTTAAGTTTCTCTCTAATGAAGAATTTAACTTATAGCAAGGAAGAATTTGGTTTGGTAAAAATTGTGAATACCTTCAGAAAATCAAGGTTGGACAGATTTATCTGGTTTAATTTAGGTGGTGACCAGCTGTAAGCAAGGGATTCTAGATTTTCTTTTTAAATTGTCTTCATCTCCCCCTCCCCCCACAACAATTTCACAGATAGGGGATGAGATCCTAAGTTTTCTATGCCTTTTCCAATGTAGCTCAGTTATTTATGACCAGATGCCAGGGAGAAAATACCTAATTCCAGGCCTTGTGTTCTCATCAGACCACAGCAGGATTTAACATATTATTTAACTGCTCGTTTTTGAGAAACTTCTGATAGAGTCCACTGAGTTTTTTATCTACAGCAGTGGCATTTAAAATACTATAAATTACATAAGGAATGTAATTGCTGGGGACTTGGAAACTTGAGTGTAGTTTTTCTTAGTATGACCTCCAGAGAGAATAGAGCAAAACAATGGTAGCAAGGACTCTCAGATTTTTACCCAGTCATGCGTTTGCTGCATTGTCGACAATCTAGTTTTACATAGCTAATTTGTACTTTTAAAATTTCTGACAGTGTTTGGTGTATAGAACAGACCAAGCTCAAGATGTAAAGAAGATTGAGAAATTCCACAGTCAACTAATGCGGCTTATGGTAGCCAAGGAATCCCGCAGTGTTGCCATGGAAACGGACTGAATGGTTTGAAATGAAGATTGTCATGTTCTTAGGAAGTAAATATCTTTTGAGTTTGAAAAAGTGTTGGGACAGAAAGTGCTTTATGTAATGAAGTGGGCTATTCTGAAGCCAAGAGATTGTTTTTGTATCTTGTTTTTGAATGTTTACTTTAGAGAGCTAGGAATGTAAATGCTTTCAGTTAGAAAACCTTTATTTATTTTTGGAAATTGAGCAAGAAATGCCTCTATCTTAGAAACTTTTTGCAGATTATTTGATGTTGGGCAAAATATATAATTATTTCTCTGCAGATTTGTATCGGTAATTTGAAAATGAGATGTCAAGAAAAGCCTATTCTTCCTTAAATTTAGTTAATCTGTCTTTGAAAGAAAATTAAATGTAACCATTTTGCTGGATTGATATATTTCTTCTGGAGCATAAAATTTGTGCTGTTGGTGACTAACAGATATAAAATATGGTAACTGGAATTAACTGTGCACAGCAGTATACCTGATTGTCTATGGTAGTGTAGTCTCAATTGTATCTAAAAGTAATTGTGAAGACAAGTATGCTTTACTTTAAACTTTGCAGATCTAAACTGTATTTTTGAATATAAGGGATTCATAACAATTGGTTTGTGGAACAAAGACTTACTTTGAATGTGGTTTTCAGTGCTGAAAACCAACTGCAGTTACTTTAAATGCGTGAACAGAATGGTCACTGATGGCCTGAAGCCACCGTGTCACAGAAATGTTTGCCACATATTTCCCATCTATAGTTTCTCAGAAGGGCTAAGGATGATTTGAACTGTTAAATCTTTGCTTACATCTGTGATACCCCTGCTCATTTCTCTCTACTTAACCAAAGTGTTAAACATGACTGACTTTCACAGCTGTTATGTTTTCCATTAAACCGGAAGTATATTATCTGATATTTATCTTATATTTGTAACCTGATTTTACCACCTACATGTAATATTCACATGTTGATTCCCTACATTAAAATATTTTTTTGTTAGGAATTTGTCGTGTTGAGCAACAGTTTACCATGGAAAGTTCCATTAGCCATACGAATTTGGCATGTTTCAGAGAGGTCAGTAAATAAAATATTACATGTGTATATATTGTTTGTCTTGAAGTTTTTAACTTCTCAGGAATTAACTGATTTCTTCACTGGGATATACTGTATTCATTTAGTCCAAAGTGAGCCTAATGATACTGTAAGTAAATTTTATTTGTTTTGTTTCTTGATACTTTTTATTTCGTGCCTTTCTCTGAGCTGTATGTTGATGGCAAGGTTGTTTCCTTGATTAAGGAAAGAAACATCAAACAGTGTAGGGCTTTTTGGGTTTGGGGTTTTTTTTTCCTTCCCAGAATTAGTGGGATCACTGGGAGTGTTTTTGGCCTTGTTCTTTCTCATTTACATCTTACACTCTTAACACTACTTTATAAAGAAATCTGGGAAGGCAGGGACTGGTATTTGGGTTCTTTTGAGTCCTTGTAGCTTATAGCAGAGTGGTTAAGAGCAGAGGTACCAAGGCAGACTGCCTGACTTGCAGTCTTGGCTCCACTACTCCCTAACCCTGTGGTCTTAGACGAGATACTTCTCTCTGCCTTCATTTTCTTCTCTGGAAGTTGAGCTAACAGTAGTACTCATAGGACTTTATGAGGATAAATAGCATAATCCATTTTAAGCCCTTAGCACAGTGCCTGGAACATAGTAAAGCTCCGTAAATGGTAGCAATTATTATTGCTATTATTATCATGGTTATTATTTTTCGGGGGAAAAGGTGTAAGTAGCCAGCTGTTAAGTCTTATAATTTTAATTGAGTGATTATTTTTAGATAATGTCTGCCTTTTCTCCTGAGCCATGTCTATTATTAAATGCCATTTTTAGCAGTTGGGAAATAAAACAAGATTGCCCCCCTGGAAGGTGTTCTTATGGGAGGGGAAGCCGAAATCCTTAAATCTAAAACTTGTATTTATTTGTGTCTGCACAAAATAAAATTAAGAGAACTAGTTAGTCGTAAAAGTATTGAATCTCTTAAAGACCATGTAAATAAAGAACACCAGATCATAGTATGTTCTGAAAATTGCAGTGCTGTGTACTGATTTGTTTTTTAATCATGAAGTATTTCTGGACCCTGTAATCACACTTTCATGGATTAATTTTTAGCAGACGGTTTTGTGATATATTTGCTCAAACACTGCTGACCCTAAGGTGATCCAAATGAAGTCACTGTAGTAACTGAGATTCTAGGTACAGTTAGAAGTTCAGATAATTTCATTTTATCCTTCTTTTGTAAAGACCTGCTCTCTTTGGAGCATAGAGTCCATTAAACACTACTGTTAAGTTGCATATGTTCTATGTTTTAAAGGGTAGGCTTCTCCCTTTCAGGGTACCTAGCCTGCCAACTTTTTGTCTTAAAAATATGAAATCTCTTACTCACAGCTGATTAGAGGCAGTGTTGGCAGCATTTTATAGTTGATTTATTACCCTTAGAAACAGCTAACATAATGACAATATGATGGTAATAGTCTTGAAAGTATTCTAAAAGTAATTGCAAATGAGTGAAGTGTGAATTGCCCAAGAATGGTAGGCGGTCCTGTCCTTTCTGTCTACTAAAACTGAAGCAGACAACCAAATCGCTATGTAATATTTATTGCATTCCTATTGTTCCTCTTTTGGTAAATAATGCTTTGTTGCAGAAATGGCAGTATCATACTATTTAGTATTATTTCTCATAAAAAATAGGGAACATGTTCTAGTTTGGCAGTTAAAATTTATGATAATGTGAGAGGTATTTCATTCCTCTTTCTTACATTGAAAGTACTAATTGGGCTAGTTCCAGGTAAGGTGGAGTAAGCACGCTACACCATGGCTCTTCTACTGAATACAGCTTTGAATGCATGGAGCAGCTGTCTGAGGACTCTGGAGAGAAGATAGCAGGGGGGCTTGGGGAAGAAGACTAGAATTTGAAGTAACACTGAACCAGTGATGAGTCTTTCATTTTCCCCTCTGGTATCCCTCAGCCTGAACTCAACACATTGGAAACCTGGAAGTGAATACTGGGGTGCAGACAAAAAGTGCCTGAAGCCCTCTGGGTCTGGCCCAAGGAGTAGAAGGGTAACTTATAATACTCAGAGAGTGTGGAAATCCTTTTGTTTTTTCTTTTCTTTTCTTTTCTGTATTCTGTTACACCTCATCTCCCAAGCAACTCATGGTGGTGACGGCGTCAGCTACTTGCATGGGAGCCTGAAGAAGCCAAAACTCAGGGAGGTGACCCTTCCTCTCCAGTACAACTGTGCTTCCAAGAGGGTAGAGCCAACCCTATTTTTTTCTCTCTGTCCTCCCAACTGCTTGGCCCTGGATGCAGACACAGTGGCAGAAGTACACAGGGTAACTAAAGCTTCAGCTAGTGGCCAGAGAACCAGTACAAGGAACCAGAAAGTACCGGGAGGTCATGGAGAGGAAGGAACGCAGGAAAGTGACCCTGTAAAGTTTATGAACTCCTGTGTCGACCCCCAAGCTGTACCTGTGTATGCACCTGATCCTTTTCAGCATACCAGAGACTTAGAGACTGAACCAATCCATAGACCACCACCCAAATCCCAGACTGACAGCCGGGAGGGGTTCACATGGGGTAGGTCCAAAAAGCACTGCCAAGGTTTTGAAGGCTGAGCTGACATCCCAGCCTGCCTTCTGCAGGCTGTGATTCCTGTGTCAGTTCAGCCTTCAAAACCTTTGCCTGATGTACACCTGAAATTAATATAATGTTATATGTGAATTATACCTCAATAAAGAAAAATTGAGGTATGCAGTCTTTGCCTGCAGACTAACCAGGTTGATTGCTGCCTCAACAAAACCCTCAATATTCCCCATAGGATTTAAACAAGACCCAGAGTTTAATAACAACGTTCAAAATGTCAAGGATACGATCCAAAATTACCTGGCATACCAGGAAGTGGGGAAAAACTCTAATAGAAAAAGACAGCAGATCCCAGCACTGGGACGTCATAGATGTTGGAATATCTGACAGAGACATTAAAGCAGCTGTTATAAAAGTGCTCCAGCAAATGATCACAAACAGTCTTAAAACCAGTGGAAAAAATAAAATCTTAGCAAAGAAGTAGAAGATTAAAAGAACAAAATGGGGGCTGGCCTGGTGGCGTAGTGGTTAAGTTCACGCACTCTGGCAGCCCAGGGTCTGCAGGTTCAGATCCCAGGCATGGACCTACGTGCTGTTTATCAAGCCACACTGTGGTAGGTGTCCCACATAAAATAGAGGAAGATGGGCATGGATGTTAGCCCAGGGAAAGTTTTCCTGAGCAAAAAGAGGATGATTGGCAACAGGCATTAGCTCAGGGCTAATCTTCCTCACACACACACAAAAAGAACAAAATGGAAGTTTTAGAACTGAAAAACACGGTAACCAAAATTAAAAATTCACTGACTAGTCTTTAGCATAATAGAGGAAAGAGTTAGTGAACTTAAAGATAAACCAAGAAAATTTATCTAACCTGAAGAACAGAGAAAAAGATTGGGGAAATAAAGCAAAACCGTGAGCAGAGCTTCAGAGAGCTACAAAACGACGAAAGGTCCAACGTTTGTGCCATCGAAATCCCAGAAGGAGAGGAGAAAGTGGTGCTCACAAAAATATTTCAAGAAATATTGGCTAGAAACTTCCCAAATTTGGTGAAAACTTAAATCTATAGATTCAAGAAGCTCAAAAAAAGTCCACGTCCACACAATCATAGTGAAACTGGACAATGATCTTGAAAGCAGCCAGTGAAAAACAACACATTACCTATAGGGAAACAGTGATTTGAATGACTGGATTTCTCATCAGAAATCATGGAGGCCAGAAGGTCGTGGCACAACGTTTCTAAAATGCTGAAAGAACTGTCAACCCAGAATTCTGTATCTGGTGAAAATATCCTTCAGGAATGCAAGTGAAATAAATCCTTTCTTGGATGAAGGAAAATGAAGAGAATTCATTGCTAGCAGACCTCATCTAAAAATAATTACTAAAGGGGGTTCTTCAGACAGAGGGGAAATGACACCATGAGAAAAACGGAAATATTCAGGAATGAAGGAAGAACAGCAGAAATGGTAATTATCTGGGTTAAAAGTTAATAAAGTGTTCTCTTGAGTTCTTAAGGTGTTTGATAGAAATAAAATATAACATTGGTGGTGTTTTCATTATATGTAGATGTAGTACATAAGACATCAATAACAAGGGAGGAGGATAAAGGGCCCCATATGATGATAAAGTTTCTACGTTTCACTCAAAGTGGTAAAATATTCTAAGTAGACTGAAAAGCTAAATATCTGTATATCTATATCAATATCTACCTGTCTGTCTGTCTATCTATCTATGTATCTATCTTTTTTTAAATAAATGGGGTCTGCTGGCTCATTTTGGGTTTCTTATTTTTACTTTTATTTTTTGGTGCGAAGATTCACCCTGAGCTAACATCTGTTGCCAACCTAGCTCTCTGTTTTTTCCTCCCCAAAGCCCCAGTACATAGTTGTATATCCTAGTTGTAAGTCCTTCTGGTTCTTCTGTGTGAGCCACTGCCACAGTATGGCTACTGACAGACGAGTGGTGTGGTTCTGCGCCCAGAAACAACCCAGGCCACCGAAGTGGACTGGACCAAACTTTAACCACTAGACCATCAAGGCTGACTCTAAATATGTATATTCTTATCCCTCAAGCAACCACTAAAAGAACTATGCAAAGAAATGTAATAACACACAATAGATAAAGTAAAATGAAATACTGAAAAACCATTTAAATGACAGAAAATGGCAAGAAAAGGGAATCAGGAACAAAAAATAGAGGAAACAAACACAAAACAAATAATAAAATGGTAGAGCTAAATGCAAACAAGTCAATACTTCCATTAAATGCAAATAGTCTAAGCACACAGAGATTGTCAAATGAAGAGACATATAGAATGAAGTCTGGGAGGGTACAAAATGTGAAGCTTTCATGTCCTTAGGACAAGTTACCCTCCCAGCACGTTCATGTATGATTACCAACCTGGGAAGCTCAAGCAAGCTTTGGCTGTCCAATATATTTTATTATGTAGGAATGATTGAACCATTGGCCACATGCTAGAACTCCAACTCCAGCCTCGCTTCCCTTCCCCAGAGGATGGGCAAATAACACCTGGCTTAAATCCTCAACCTTCTAGTCATATGGTTGGTCTTTCTGGCATGGCCAGCCCCCATCTTGTCATCTCATTAGAATAAACTCAGATATGGTCCCAGGGGCCCACCATGAATAACAGAGACTTCTCTTTCACTCAGGAAATTCCAAAGATTTAGAGGTTAATTCCCAGGAACTGGGGACAAAGACCAGACAATTTCTTTATTATGCAACAGTTCTGTCAGTAATAGAACTAGTAAATAGAAAATTAGCAAGAAGATAGAAGAACTGAACAACACCATCAACCAAGTGGATCTAATTGACATTTATAGAACATTCCATTCAACACAGCAGAATACACATTATTTTTAGTGCACATGGGACATTCACTAAGATCATACTGGGAACTCTTGCCAGTGCAATAAGGCAAGAAAAACAAATAAAAGGCATTCAAATTGGAAAGAAAGAAGTAACTTTCTATATTTGCATGTCTACTTGATTGCCTGCATAGAGAATCCTGTGGAATCTACAAAAAAGCTACTGAAACTAACAAGAGGGGCTGGCTCAGAAGCGTAGTGGTTAAGTTTGCGTGCTCCTCTTTGGCAGCCTGGGGTTCGTGAGTTCGGATCCTGGGTGTGGACCTACACACCACTCATCAGGCCGTGCTGTGGTGGCGTCCCACATGCAAAATAGAGGAAGATTGGTACAGATGTTAGCTCAGGGCTAATCTTCCTCAGCAAAGAGAGGAGGACTGGCAACAGATGTTAGCTCAGGGCCAATCTTCCTCACCAAAAAAAAAAAACCAATAAGGAAACAACCCTTCTGGCCCCAAATACACAAAAATTTGAACAGACACTTCACTGAAGAAGATGTACAGATGGCAAATAAGCAGATGAAAAGATGTTCAACATCATTAGTTGTTAAGGAAACGCAAATGAAAATCACGAGATACCACTACACATCTATTAGAATGGCTAAAATTAAAAAGATTGACCATAGTAAGTGCTGTCAAGGATTTGGAGCAACCAGAATTCTCATGTACTGCTGGTGGGAATGTAAAATGGTACAACCACTGTGGAAAATAGTTTCTTAAAAAGTTTTGCATAGGGCCGGCCCCGTGGCTTAGCAGTTAAGTGCGTGCGCTCTGCTGCTGGCGGCCCGGGGTTCGGATCCTGGGCGCGCACCGACACACCGCTTCTCCGGCCATGCTGAGCCTGTGTCCCACATACAGCAACTAGAAGGATGTGCAGCTATGACATGCAACTATCTACTGGGGCTTTGGGGGGAAAATAAATAAATAAAATCTTTAAAAAAAAAAAAGTTTTGCATGCATCTACCATCTATACAAAGACTTGTACGTCAGTGTTCCTAGCAGCTTTATTCGTTAATAGCCAAAAACCAGAAACAACCCAAAAATCCGTCAGCAGGTTTTTGAGTAAACAAATTGTGGTATACCATACTGTCTTGACACGAGTACAGCCATGTTTGGCCGCTCCATTGACCTACAGCCACCAGCACAAAAAAGAAATACAAAGCTGCTTTCTGTGTGGTGGGAACTGGCCTTTTCCCGGGAACTGGCCTTTCTCCCACGGAGAGAGTTGCAAGTTGTAACATTTCAAGGCTCTTGGAGCGTCCTAGCCCGGAATGGACTGGCCATCTGTGCCGGGCTAGGATGATAACCAAAGAAAACAATGCACGTACACAACTACTGGGCTGGGACGTTAGCCAGGGGGCTCAGTGCACGTACGCCACTGATAACCATTTGTGCATGGGAACACTAAATGCTTGCTCTGCAAACTCTGTAATTGCTTACTCTGAAAATTACTAATGGTATAAAAACTGCTGAAAACTGAGCCCCAGTGAGAGTTCCACCTGTGGAAGGGAAGCCTTGCCCAGGACATGTGATCCTTGCCCAGCCGTGTCGATTGACAGGACTCTCCCGGCAGTGGGGCGTGGATAGTGTGAGTAATTGATTTGATGTGAAGTAATTGATTTGATATGAAGTAATTGACTTGATGTGTTCTCTTTTCGGTCAACCTGGTGTTTCTCTTTCCGGTTGATTTGTGTCATTTCTCTTCAGCCGATGTGGGTGTTTTCCCTTTCCAGTTGGGCTGATGTTTTTTCCCTCTTAATATTTGACCTATTTGAATCTGTTTGCAGACTATCGCCTTTACTATCCTCTATATAATAAAATATACCTTCAGTTCATTTGTTTGGAGTGGAAAGTGTCTTTTACGTTTCCGATCGAATCCCTGAACCTCTCATAACACATACATAGCAATACTACTCAGCAATGAAGAGGAATGAACTGTTGATACACACAAGGTGGATGAATCTCAAAATAATTATGCTGAGTGAAAGAAGCCAGACATAAAAGAGTTCATACTGAATGGTTTAACTTACATAAAATTCTAGAAAATGACAACTAATCTATAGTGACCACAGATCAGTGGTTTCCTTGGGGAAGAGGGACGATGTGGGTGGAAGGGATTACAGTGGGACATGAGGAAACTTTTGGGGGTGATGGCTATATTCACTATCTTGATTATGGTGACAGTTTCATGGGTGTACATGCATACCAAAACTTATGAAATTGTATATTCTAAATATTTGTAGTTTGTCATGTGCCAATTATACCTCAATAAAGTGTTTTGAAAAAGAAAGAGGAGGGCCGGCCCTGTGGCTTAGCGGTTAAGTGCACGCGCTCCGCTGCTGGCGGCCCGGGTTCGGATCCCGGGCGCGCACCACTTCTCCGGCCATGCTGAGGCTGCGTCCCACATACAGCAACTAGAAAGATGTGCAGCTATGACATACAACTATCTACTGGGGCTTTGGGGGGAAAAAATAAATAAATAAAATCTTTAAAAAAAAAAAAGAAAAAGAGGAGAGAATCTGCTACAAAAACTGCGGTTAGCTGACAGCCTCCAAGTGCCACACCTATGAGATTTGCTGCAGGTTCACCCCAGTGCTGCACTCTTCCTGCGCTGCTCCCAGCTGGGAAGGGGAACGAGCACTGGGCCAGTCCTGCCCCATCTGGCCTGGCCAAGATTTAGAGCCACACTGTGGTTTGAGTATCTTCCTACCCAGTCTTCCTTCCTGCCCCCATCCTTTCACGGGTGTCAGACCTGCATCATGGCCTCAGGTTCTTACCTGCTGCTGCTCCCTCGCCTCTTCACAGGCTTTTCTGCCAAAAAATCTCCACTTTTTGTTGTTGTTGTTGTTGTTGTTGAGGAAGATTAGCCCTGAGCTAACATCTGTGCCAATCTTCCTCCATTTTGTATGTGGGACGCCGCTACAGCATGGCTGAGGAGTGGTGTAGGTCCGTGCCTGGGATCTGAACCCGTGAACCTGGGCCACTGAATTGGAGTATGCTGAACTTAACTGCTACGCCATGGGGCCAGCCCCAATCTCCACTTCTTATTTCATCTTGGTCTGTGCTTTCTGGAGGACTTGAGTTGATACAGCGTCTTCAAATGTGTGTTATCTGTTTGAATTTTAAATTTTTTGCTAATTTTCTGTTTGGTTGTTGTCATTTCTTTAAGGGTTCTTGGGACCTTAGACAAGTTACCTAACCTCAATGCCTCAGTTTCTTCAGATGTAAAATGGAATAATAATAATATTCACCTCATAGAGTTGTTAGGAAGATTAGATGAATTAGTATTTGTAAAGCACTTAGAACAGTGCCTGGCAGATAGTAATTTCCATATGTTCATTAAATTTAAAAAAGAGGACTCCTCTATGTATTCAGAATATCCGTTGTTAAATATGTTGCAAACTTTTTCGCCTGTTCTGTCAACTCATATTTTGTCTTTGGGTATGGATACTGTTTGGGTTCCTTGGAAACTTAATTTGTCTCCTATGGCTGTTATAACAAATTACTTACAAGTTTAGTGGCTTGAAACCACAGAAATTTATTCTCTTACAGGGTCAGAAGTCCGAAATGAATCTTTTTTTTGTGAGGAAGATTGGCCCTGAGCTAACCTCTGTACCCATCTTCCTCTATTTTGTATGTGGGATGCCGCCACAGCATGGCTTAATGAGTGGGGTGTAGATCTGTGCCTGGGATCTGAACCCGTGAACCCCGGGCTGCCGGAGCAGAGTGTGCAAACTTAACCACTGGGCCTCTTAACCAGGCCATCCCTTGAAATGAATCTTAAAGGGCTAAAATCCAGGTGTCGGCAGTGTTGTTCCCTTTGGGGGCTCTAGGGGAGAAGCTGTTTCTTTGCCTTTCCCCGCCTCCAGAGGCTGTCCTCATTCCTTGGCTCACGCTCGGCATTACATCACCTTTTCTACCCCTGCTTCTGTCGTCGGGTCTCCTTCCTCCTCCTTTGACCTTCCTGCCTCCCTCTTCTGAGGCCTCTTGTGGTTACATTTAGTGCCCACCCAGATCACCCAGGACCATCTCCCCATCTTAATCATGCCTGCAAAGTCCCTTTTGCCATATAAGGTAACATATTCACAGGTTCTGGGTGTTAGCTCATGAAGATCTTTGGGGGACCCATTGCTCAGCCTACTGCAGATGCCTTTCGTCACACAGAACTTGCAGATTTTGAGAATAGTCAGTTGCTCTTAGTGCATTCCTCTATGGTTTGGTCTGACATCAGTCTTCTTGGCATTCATGCACATGCAACCCAGAGATGCAGGGAAGTTAAAGACTGTGAGGTCACCCTTGACCAATGAGGGGTGGGAACTAACGCTCTCACTTCTTGTTCTTAGGCGGACAGTTCCGAGACTCATTTTATAAAGCTTCCCAGAAGGTCCCGTAGAATCAAGCACCAGTTGCCCAGAGCAGTGGCCAAGTTGAAAACACATCCTTGTGTTGTCTTTTCCTCCTTACCTGTTCACCTCCCAGCCCTGACTCCTGCCCTGGGATGACTTCCCAAATAAGCTACTTATATGGAAGCCTGTGTCTCAGGCTCTGCTTTCAGGGGAACCTAGATTAAACGAACAAAAAAGAGCTCTTGGAAATCAAGAACATGACAGCGAAAATGAAAAAGTAGAAGTGTGAAAAGAAAAAATTGCAGCGATATCTCAGAAAATAGAGGCAAAAAGAAAAAAAATGAGAGAAAGGATAGGAAAAGCAGTTCAAGATTTGGATAATAGGATTTCCATAGAAAAGAAAATTCAATGGAAGAAATCATCAATAAGATTATTTAAGAAATTTTTGCAAAATTAAAGGACATGAATTTCCAAACTGAAAGGGCCCTCTTAGTGCCTCGCACAAAGGGCGAAAGTAGACCAGACATCAAGACTGACGATCTGAGAATTTCAGTAAGTGGGGATAAAGAGAAGATCCTATAAGCTTCCAGAGGGAAAAAGAGTGTTCTTTAAAAGGATCAGGCATCAGTTCAATGGCTTTGAACTTCTCAGAGGCAATATTGGAAACTAGAAGATCGTGGAGCAATGCCTTCAAAATTCCATCCTGGAATTCTTTATTTTGTATTCAGCCAAAACCATTAATTAATGGGAAGCATTGAATAAAGACATTTTCAGACACATTTAGATTAGGTTTACTGTTTATGACCCCCCAATCTCAGTACCTTGAAACAAGTTTACTTTTTGCTCAAGTGTCAGGTGGCGGTGGCTCCACGGCCCTGCTCCTCTTCATTCCAGGGTCCAGGATGGAAGACCAGAACCTCACAACGGCTCTTAGAGCTTCTGTTCAGATGTCACATCAGATTCTATTGATCAAAGCAAGCGACATGTCCAAGCCTGATGTCAGGGACCTCGGGAGTTATATTCATCCACAGGGAGGCACGGGAGGTCACGGAGCACAGGGCAGGAATATCTAAGCAGCGAATCCTGGGGACAGTAATCTACTACACAATGTCTCAAAAATTTACCTCCCACATCCCCTTTTTTCAAGAAGCCCCTCAAGAATGTGTTCTTCTAAAATGAAGGAGTGAACCAAGGAAGAGGGAGAGGTGGGGTTTAGGAAGGGGATCCCTAACACGGGAGAGAGCAGGAAGGAGTCCCCAGGACGGTGGTGAAGGGGAACTCATGACAGCTGTGCACCAGGGATGGCGCGATCAGACCAGGGCAGAGGCAGGTCGTCAGGCTCCCGAGGCGCTTCTTCAAGAAAACAAAATTGAACAAAATCTGATGAGAATGAATTTACTGTGAAGGGATTTAGATAACTGATAGAGAGGTTGGTGTTGAAGTAGTGATTGATTCATAGAAAATTAAGCAAATTTTTGAAATATTAATTCTAAGGGAAACAACGTACAGGGAAAGAAAATCAATCGTAGTTACTACATTCAGCCCTGAATTGCCTTCATAATAATGAAAACACTGAATATTGATACAACTAAAATTATTTTGGGAATATGGGGGAGGATGGAAGTCCGTGTAGTGAGGTCGATTGAAGAAAGAACTCATTTCCGTGTCTGTTCAGGTCTTCAACAGATAGTGCCTAGGATGAGGTAAAAAAAAAAACTTAAACAAACATACAAATATAAAAAGAATCAGCTAAAAGGGTTTTAAGCCTGGTTTTTGCTCTTCAAGAAGGAAAATGGGGATGGGGGTTGTACAGGCAGAAGGACTGAAACAGTTGTCTTGAAAACCTTGTAGAGACAGTTGATGCTTCCAACAATTGACTCTGATTAAAATACGGAGTTGAGGGGCCGGCCCACTGGTGTAGTGGTTAAGTTCAGTATGTTCCACTTCGGCGGCCCGGGGTTCACGGGCCTGGAAACTGGGCACGGACCCATACTACTCCTCATGCCATGCTGTGGCAGCGACCCACATCCAAATAGAGGAAGAGTGGCACGGATCTTAGCTCAGGGCCAATCTTCCTCACCGAAAAAACAAAAAAAAAAACAAAAAAAAAACTGAGTTTAAGTAACAGTCACCCCAACTCCTGCAAAACAAGAACAAAATGATTCTTGGGGGCTGGCCCAGTGGTGCAAGCGGTTAAGTGCATGCACTCTGCTGCGGTGACCTGGGGTTCACTGGTTCAGATCCCGGGCGCGCACCGACACACTGCTTGTTAAGCCATGCTGTGGTGGCATCCCATATAAAGTGGAGGAAGATGGGCATGGATGTTAGCCCAGGGCCAATCTTCCTCAGCAAAAAAAAAAAAAAAAAACAGGATTGGCAGATGTTAGCACAGGGCTGATCTTCACCAAAAAAAAAAAAAAAAGATTCTCATACTCACGCAAGGCATAGTCACAATGCAGTGTCCAATGCAGGCCCATAGAGGGCCCAAGACGGCCTTTACTGCTTTGGAACTTGGTGTTTAGAGACTAGCTTCTGTTGACCTTTGATCTGCACGTGATTATGTCGTTGACCGTTGACCATTGCCCTTGAAGTCCTGGGGATATAAGAGAGTCGGAGATCTCAGGAAACCTGTAAGAAAGTACTTTGGCGATTCAGTGTGAAGTCAAAAGGATTGGTGAGTAAGAATCCTTCCTCCTTTCTGTGGACATAGGGAAAGTGCTTAAAAATGCATCATTTTGCATCTTTCCTCTTCATTTGCATCTTTTGATAAATACGAAATCTGTATCAAATCTAAAATTATTTTCTATTTGTAGTGACTCAGTGCATAGAATACATTATTTTGTCATTCCTGATACCTCCCAATAGGTATCTTTATAAATTGTCTTGTCCATTGTACGCGGGCAAGTTTCTAGAAACTGGGGATTCTGCTTGTGTTTTATTTATTGGTTGGTTTGTTGGTAGAATCGTATGCTAACAGATGATTGGTAAATATACTTGATTATAACAATGATGAGAAGACACAGATAGGAAACAATTCTGTATAATTAGTATTCTTACAAAATGCTCTCTCTTTAGGACATTTTGTGATATAGCCATTTGGTATCCCTACCCCCACTCCTTTAATGTCCCAGTGGATTTATAATCTGTTAATCTTGAAATAGATTATACTTTTGTAATGAGTAGTGGGTGATATGCCCTTTTGAGAATCTAACTATAATTAAATACATACAGGATCTGGTGCAGTCAATGATCTTTCAATTGGCATCTGGTAAAGGAATTTATTGGTAACTGGAGGGAGCATCCAGAGAGCAGATTGTGCAGAGCAGGAGCCCTGTGGTGAATAGAGCAAAGGAAAAGCTTGAGGTGGGAGCAGAAGGAAACAGCAGTGGAACTGATGATCTGAGCCTGGAATTTGGAAGAGTGTAAGACATGCTTTAGACTCTGGAGGAAAAGGCAATGAACCTGGAGTTTCCCATGGCCACAGAATACAATATTTTAAAATTAATTTTTACTTTTATCTCTGTGCATGTTTTTGTGTGTTTTTTTTTTTTTGCTGAGGGAGATTCACCCTGAGCTAACATCTGTGCCGATCTTCCTCTATTTTTCACGTGGGTCGGCACCACAGCATGGCTGCTGATGAGCAGTGTAGGTCCACACCCAGGAACCGAACCTGGGCCGCCGAAGCGGAGCGCGCCGAACTTAACTGCTAGGCCATGGGGCCGGCCCCTACATGGTTTTTAAACACTAAAATAATCAGGGCTTAGAACAAAATACAGCAGTCCCCTGTCTCCCATTTTTCCCATTCCACTTTTAAGTCTTTAGGCATTTACCTCTGTGTATCTAAACATTACGCTTATAATGCATATTTCTTAGTTTGTCAATTTTAGACATTGTCTATTGATTCTCTTTTATAGTAGATAAAGACTGAAGTATCATACACCCACCCCTACTGCTCCCACTGCATCCTCCCAATATAGTAATAATAATTTTTTGTGAAATCAATAGTGTTTACATAATTATGACTATGTAAATTTGTTCACTACAGAGCTAATCAGTGTACCATGATTACATTTTCTTTCTTGAACAGCTTTCTCTTTTTCCTGTAATTGATTTTTTCCTTTGCTTATTTTTCTGTTTCTTTCCCTAGTTTCCCCCCTAAATATGCCATCAGATCTGACAAATGTCTAGTCATATTATTTTTCAAAAACTTAACTCAATCGGTTAATGTATTAATTCCATTTTTTCCCTGGAGACCTGCCTCCTGGTGCCATTTGTCTTCCTCTTCTAATCTGGACAGGTTGCTCCCTAAGCCTGCTGCAAAGTTGGCAACCTGCAATGCTTTTGCTGTTCCTGTGTATGAGATCCCTTGTTTCCCGAATACCATGTCTTCCTCTTTCATATTTTACTCCCTTGTTTTGCTGGAGCACATCCTCTAGTACCCAAGAAAGGATACATGAGAAGTAAAAATGTTTTTAGTTCTTGCATATGTAAATATGTCTTTAATTTGCCCTCACACTTCATTATAGAATTCTCTGTTGGAAATAATTTTCCCACAACTTTTGAAGGCCTTGCTTCACTACTTTATGGCATCCAGTGTTAGGGCTAAGAAGTCTGATGACATTCTGATTATTGAGTCTTTGTGTTGACCTATTTTTGTTTTTTGAGTTTCTTTTTCCCTCTCTCTAGAAGCTTTTAGGATCTTTTCTTTTTCTTTAGTAGTCTTAAATTTCACAATGACTTGCATTGGTGTGGTTGAATTAGAAAATACACACTGAAGTATTTAAGGAGTAATGGAACATCATGTCTGAAATGGCTCAGTATATATATATGTGTGGAGAAAGAGAGAGAATTATGAAGCAAATGAAGCAAAATGTTAACAATTAGTAACTCCATTGTAACTTAGCAACAAGAATTAATAACTAATTAATAAGTTACTAAGTAACTCTGAATAAAATTAGTAACTTCGATTGGTGTGGCTTTTTATTGTGTCTTTTCAGTCTGGAGACTCCTGTCTTTTGGTTTTGGAAATATTCTTGGATTCTTTCTTTAATAATTTCCTTTTCTCTCTATCCTCTTTTCTCTCTTAGGGAACTCATAGTAGTCTGGTGGCTTCCTGGATTGATCTTCTGATTTTCTTTTCCTTTTTTTTTTTCTTCCACTGTCCATCTCTTTGATTTGTGTTCTATTTTTCTGGAAGAATTCCTCAACTCTATCTTCTGATCTTTCTGTTAAAATTTTTATTTCAAAAAGTACTTTCTAATTCTCTGAATGCTTCTTTTTGGGGGAGTGGGGGTGAGGAAGATTAGCCCTGAGCTAACATCTGTTGCCAATACTCCTCTTTTTGCTGAGGAAGACTGGCCCTGGGCTAACATCCATGCCCATCTTCCTCTACCGTCCCCTTCCTTTTTATATGGGACACCACCACAGCATGGCTTGATAAGTGGTGCCTCGGTCTGCGCCTGGGATCCAAGGCTGCAAACCCTGGGCCGCTGCAGCAGAGCGTGCCGACTTAACCACTATGCCACTGGAGGGAATCACAAATGTTTCTTTTTTTTATTGCCTCTTGTTCTTGTCTCATAGGTACAATTCATTTCTTATCTCTTTGAGGGTAGTATAGTTTCTTCCGTTCCCCGTGAGCACTTTCTCTCTCTATTTTGCCTTTCACTTCAGAGACTTTCCCAAGTGTCTGGTGACGTTGTGATATTTAGGAGTGAGGCACTAAAACACCAGTCAGAAGTTCTGTGTGCGTGGTGGGCAGTAGCCTGAGTGGCCTCAATGGAGGGCAGTCAAATCGGGATTCAGCTGTCTTGCTACGAGGCCCCAAATGTCATTGTCAGTGGCTCTTTTCTCGGGGACTGCTCATTTATTTTCGAGACAGAGCCTTCACTTCCTGCCTGGGGGCTATTACCTGGAAGCAGTGACCTGTGAACCCAGAGTGGGAAGGGGCTGGGGAGGGACTCACGTCTACTGTGAAGACTTTCTCTTGGTTCTTTTTGGTTTCACTCAGATGCCTCATCCCTGTCACTTGGATTTGGTGCCTCTGAGTTGGAAGCCTCTCAGTTCAGTTTCCAGAAAATAAACTCCTGGTCTGTTAAGATCGGGGAGGGCTGGTCACTGGCTTGGAGCAAGAATAAGGGACAGAGGATGTAATTGCTCCTTATGCAGACTTTAAATTAATCCTCTTGGGTTTCTTTTTTCTCCCAATTTTTTTATTGTGGTAAAATAGACATAACATAAAATTTACCATCTTCACCATTTTTGAGTGTACAGTTAACTGGTACCAAGTACATTCATATTGTTGTGCAACCATCACCACCATCCATCTCCAGAACTCTTTTCACGTTGAAAAACTGAAACTCTGTACTCATTAAACGTGTTCCATATTGAGTCTCTGTCTTGCATTCTTGGCACACCCAGCACGAACACGCAGGGACACTCGGGGTCTATGGTGGATTACCACTCCCACCCCGCCCACACCCCAGCCTTCAGAGATTCCCCACACCTCTAGCTCCCAACACTTTGCAGGGCTCTAAGGCAGGTGTTGGCAAACTTTTTCTGTAAAGGACCAAATAATAAATATTTTAGGCTTTAGAGCTAACTACTCAACTCTGCTATTATGGCATGAAAGCAGCCAATGTGTAAACAAATGTGTGACTGCCCCAATAAAACTTTATCATCTAAATCTAGGTTGTGGATTAGATTTGGCCCGTAAACTGTAGCTTGCTGATCCCTGCAAGTCTAGGCTAAGAATCTGCTTGCTCCTTGTTGTAGAATGGTTTTTAGCTTTACCTGTTTGCTAAATCAGTCACCATAACCTCCATCTTACAAAATTTGTTGACATCTCTCCTCTACTGTTGTCTTCCACTCACTTTGTCCTTGTGGAATTTATAGCTTTTTCTTTCCTCTGTAGTTATTTTCATGGTGTTTTCAGTAGGGAGCTGAGATAAATGCATATGTTTGTTTGATCCTCCAATTTTATTTATTTTTTAATTTATTTTGGTGAGGAAGATTCACCCTGAGCTAATGTCTGTTGCCAATCTTCCTCTTTTTTTTTTTTTTGCTTAAGGAAGATTAGCCCTGAGCTAACATCTATGCCAGTCTTCCTCTATTTTGTATGTGGGACGCTGCCACCGCATGGCTGACAAGTGGTGTAGGTCTGCACCCAGGATCCGAACCCGTGAACCCGGTGCGCCAAAGCGGAGCATGCAGAACTTAACTACTACACCACAGGGCTGGCTCCTAAGCCTTAACTTTTTAAACTTTTTATTTCAAAATAATTTCAAACTTAAAGTTGTTGCAAGAATAGTACAAAGAACTTCCATATACTCTTTACCTAGAGTTACTAATTGTTAACATTTTGCTTCATTTGCTTTATAATTCTCTCTTTCTCTCTACACACATATATATACTGAGCCATTTCAGATATGATGGTCCATTACTCCTTAAATACTTCGGTGTGTATTTTCTAAGATCAAAGATATTCACTTAGAAAAAATTCAATTCTCAAAATCAAGATATTTAACATTGCTGTAATACTATTATTTAATTTACAGACCTTCTTCAAATGTCCCCAGTAGTCCCAATAATATTCTTTGTAGAAACTGTTTCTGGTCCAGGATCTAGTTTAGAAAGGGCATTGCAATCAGTTTTCATGACTCTTTAGTCTCCTTTAATCAGGAACAGTTTCCCAGCCTTTCCTTATCTTTCAGGCCATCGACTTTTTTTTGACATTTTTGAAGAGTACAGGCCAGTTATTTTGTAAAATGTTACTTAATTGGGGGTTTTTCTGATATTTACTTATGATTAGATTCACATAATGCATTTTTGGCATAAAGAATATTTCCTTCCCTGTGAATCAGGAACGGATCTACAATTTTTATTCAAAACCTGCCCCCCTCACACATTATTTTTCATTCTACTGATGTACCTGGAAACTCTCCAGAAGTTTGTACAGAGAAACAGACTTTGTTCTGATTTTTTGAAAATATAATGTAGTCTAGGGGGCCGGCCTGGTGGCACAAGTGGTTAAGTGCGGGTGCTCCGCTGCAGTGGCCCAGGGTTCGCCAGTTCGGATCCCGGGCGTGCACTGACACAGCCCTTGTTGAGCCATGGTGTGGTGGCATCCCATATAAAGTAGAGGAAGATGGGCACGGATGTTAGCCCAGGGCCAGTGTTCCTCAGCAAAAAAAAATAAAAATAAAAAAATAAAAAGAGGAGGATTGGCATTGGATGTTAGCTCAGGGCTGGTCCTCACACACACAAAAAATATATGTATATATAATGTAGTCTAAAGATCAAATTATACCCCTTCTTTTCCTCCTTAAACCTTTCAACAGCTTTGACCAAAAGTGGTGAAAATCTGACCCTCTGAATTTTGCCCTGCTGAGTTGGACTCTGTGACTTATTTATTGGCTGCGTATATGTAGATTATACTTTGAAATATCTTGCACTATCTTTGATTTCATATTTAATGCTGGCTGGATGATCTAACTAAGGAGAGGAAGGATGATAGGATACAGGAGTGAAGTTACAACCTCACTGTAGTGTTTTTATATAAAAATAACAGCTTTTGCAAGATATAACTCACCTACCATAAAATTCACCCTTTTAAAGTACAATTCAGTAGTTTTTAGCATATTCACAGAGTTATGGCAATGCAGCCATCACTGGTATCTAATTTTAGAATGTTTTCATTATCACTGCAGTTTTAACCGTAACAAATTTGAGTCCCCTGATGAAATGGCCGGGGGCAGAGCTTCTGTTTCAAAGATTTGAGGGCCGAGTGGGGGAATTTCCCAGATTGCTAGTTTGGAAGGCGTACAGAGATGCCAGAGACTGCAGGGGCGAGAGGAGGCTTTTGGAGGAGGGTGTAGACTTAAAGACAGGAAGGATCCCACATTCGGATGCAGGAGGGCATCCTGTGCAGGGTAGCGGCAGGAGCGAAGGCCTGGAGGTGGGAACGAGTCCAGCGTGCTTGCTGGCCAGAAACAGCCTCTCTTAACTGAAATGGTGGGTTCATGAGCCAGGGTGAGCAGCAAGGCTGGAGGCCAAGGGGGTGAACTTGATCCTGAAGCTGTATGCAGAGCCACAATGGAAGCCTAACATCCCGCAGCAGGCCCTGCTCCTGGTCGCCTTGCTATGGTCCTCGGCTGAGATCTCGAGGATGCCGGTTGTTGAAATAAGTGCATCTCGGAGCACATGAAAGAGGTGTTGGAGGGGTGGGGAGAGAAGGACGAGCAATGACCCAGGTGACAGGGTAGGTTTGCTAAGGGATGCAGGTCTGGGGATTAACGCAGAAGTCACAAGAGCCCGGCATGCACTGGCCTGGGCACCGAGCTCCTTCGGAACCCGAGAGGATCCGCTAAGAGGCTACTCTCCAGGCGTTGAACTCGGCCTTGCAGTCCTGTCCTCACCCTGAAGACCTCTTTGAGGAGGCCCACTTTCATCCACACTGGTGCTGCTCAGACTTTGTGTTGAAAGACAAATTTGTTTTTAAATTTCCCAGTCTATCCCGGATCATGACATGTGGAAAACACAGTAACAATGAACTGCTAGAAGGATGAAATAGGAAGGACATACAAGCCGCAAGCTTGGGTTCTTTTGTTTTTAGCTTCAGCTGACAACGTTACTGTATCAGATTGATGTAAGGCAGGCTTCCTGAACTCCTGGGCTCCGTTTCTGTACTCGGTCCGCGGACCGCACTTTGAGTAGCTCTCCTCCAAAGCAGAGGCGGAGCCTTAGCGGAGGAAGAGACTGCCCCCGGGCGCTCAGGTAACGCGGGCGGGGCGGGACTGAACCTGGATGGGCCGGGCCGGGCCCGGGACCGCCCCGCTCGGAGCCTGGGTGGGGTCAGCGCCGGGCGGCCGGAGAGGAGCCGAGGAGGAGCGGGGGCGCCGGGGAGTCGGAAGGACCGCTCGCCTGCGGCCGCCGGAGCCAGGGAGCCGGGAGCCGACGATCGTAAGCGCCCGGGCGCGTGGTGCGCAGGTCCGGGGCCCGGGCGGCGGGGAGCGCGCTCCCGGGAGGCAGACGCGGATCGGGAAGCGCGGGCGGGGGGCGCGGGATGGGGGCCCGGTGGCCGCGGCTGGGGGACGTGCAGACAGGCCTCCGCTCACGCTTCTGGGGCCCGTCCCTCGCTCGCCACCCGCAGCTCCCTCCCGGCGCCGGGGACCTGGCGTGCCCGCGCCCTGCGCCCAGCCGCGCTCTGGCCTCCAAGTGCGCGCGGGTCGGGGCGCCGGAGGAGCGCAGCGGGGTCCCCGGGCCGGCTCTCCCGGAGCGTGTTGCTGCCAGGGCTGCCATGCACTTGTCACCAGAGCCCTAAACCCTCTCTCAGGTCCTTTCGTTGAAATGTGCTTTCTTGCCATCTCTGTCCGACGCCCCCTTGCCCTCCTGCTCGGCTGGGCGCACAGAAGAGGGAGCGTGGGCCTGGGGTTAAGACTTCACCGTGTAGTGGAAGCCACGGAGTGTGATCAGTCTGAGGAAGAGCGCAGCAGGGACCCGAGATTCAATCAGCCTCCCCCCCTGGCGGGGGCCCATTTACGGGAGAGCGGTGCAATAGAAGCTTCTGGCCCTCGCTTGCCCTGGCCCTTCCGAAGCCTTGCGCGGGGAGGGGGCGAGGGCAGGGCAGTGGCTCTAGCAGTGTTATAATCCTGATTTTGACTTCTTTTTCTTAAAGCTGCGTCCCTCCCCCACTCCCCTTCCCTCCACTGTATAAACCTCAGGCTTCACAGAGCCTGGATCCGCCCCCGGCTGGGCAGACACCGCTCCCCCTTCCCTGACACCTCTCTCTGCCCTGGCAGCTCTGTGCGGGCTCTGCAGGTGGAGTAGGAATGGGGGGTGAGGGGGACCTATGCGTCTGGCACTTCAACTCCTAGTGCAGCGCCTTGGCCTGGATTTATGAGCTGTTGTGGGAAATTGTTGAGGACATAGAGAATCATGCCTGTTTCTGTTCACTCTGCAGCCTCCTCTGAATTCAGCATAACTGAAAATAAACATTTGCAGGAAGCCAATTGCTCCAGAAAGTAGCTTGTCTTCTGGTGCCAGGCTTGCTTCCTTCAGGGAGTCAGGGCTTCGGGTTCCTTGTGGGGAACTTCCGCTGGCCCCACGGGGTCTGACTTAGCACCAAGCTCTGGCAGTGTTCAGCAAACAGCTGTTCTTTCTCAAATTCCCACACCAGGAAGGGCCATGTGAGGAAGTGTGGGCAGTGCTTAGGGACTGCCCTCTGCAGGGAACATGCCCTCGTGGGGTTTGCAGTTTTGTTGGGTGAAAAATGGACGATAAACAAAATAAGTTTGTAAAATATAAAGTCTGTTAGAAGAAGATGTGTGCCTTGGAGAAAAATAAAGCACAGAAGAGGGAAAGGGAGTGTCAGGTGACAGAAGAAGGCCACACTGAGAGGTGACGTTTGAATAATCCTGAGGAGTAAGGGAGAGGCAGGCTGCTGTCTGGGGCGGCAGTGCCGCGGGCTTCGGGCTTTGAGAAGAGCAGGTGCAGAGGCCCTGTGGCAGATGTGTGCCCAGCAGGGATGAGCTTTACATCCGTGTTTGCTGAGTGTGGGCCGAGCTGCCACCAGCGTCCTTGGTGTGAGTGACCTACTGGATAAACTGAACTGGCCCAGCCTGAGAGAAGAGGAGTCCAAACTTTCTGCTGCCTGCCCGCAATGGTCCCCCCGTTCCAGTTTCAGGAAAGGGAGGACTTCCATGGAAAATAACTGCTCAGCCAGGCAGCCTGGGTGAACCTCAGCACAACTGCTCCAACGCCCACATGCTCTCTGTGCCTCCCACCTGCCTCTCGGCTGTGCCTTAAGCACTCCAGCTGGTGTGGATTCATGGGAGGGGGCTGTCTGAATGAGGCTAGCAACTGAATGAGGGCTCTTTGGGTGGAGGGACCTTTAGAGAAAGGGTATCCGACCACTGGAGGAAGTGGAGTGCCTGCCCCCCTCTTCTCCTCTGGTGTCCTGGTTCATGTCTGACGTCCAAGTCCAGCACCAAGTGGGGCTCACAGGAAGCCCCATGTCACCAGTGCACAGTGCCCCTCCCACCCACACAAGAGCCCAGCAGGCCCCAGGCCTAGTGAGTGCTCACCTGGCACCTTGACTCTTCCCTTCCAGCATCCTGGCCTGGCCCAGACACGGGAAGGCAGGGGCTGCCCAGACTCCATTCTTTTTTGCTGAGGAAGATTCACCCTGAGCTAACATCTGTGTCAGTCATCCTCTATTTTGTATGTGGGTCATCGCCACAGCATGGCCACTGACGAGTGGTGTAGGTCTGTGCTCAGGAACCAAACCCGGGCCGCTGAAGCGGAGCGTGCTGAACTTAACCGCTAGGCCGTGGGGCTGGCTCCCTATTTCTTCATTCTTGAGCTGAGATACTCAAGGACGTGGAACACAGCTGGGCTTACAAGATCCGGGAGGGCTGAGTGTGGGCTGGTCACCGCTGCTGAAGAGATAGCCCAGGGCATACCACTGAGCTGGAGTGGGCACGGAGAGAGCGGGCCTGTGGTGGCGTCAGGGACCCCTAGGATCTCATACTCAAAACCCACCTCTGATAGGGCCCTACATCCCATCATTGGTGATTCAGTCCTTTGAGAGGCTATACAGTGATGCGGAAAGAGAACTGGCCCAGAAGGAAGACCCAGTTCATGTCCCCGCTCTGCCATTAAAATGTCCCCTCCCTGCACCTGATCTATAAAATGAGGAGGCTGGGCTCTCCAATCGGCAAGACTCCTCCCAGCTCTAGTATGTGATGTTCTGTGGTTAAGATCAGCAAAGGCATCTTCAGGAACCGTGGGTGGAGAGGGGTCAGTCTTGCCGGGGCCGGGGTGGGCCTGCAGGCCATGCCAGGTCCACTGAGGGCAGCTTCAAGTGCAGTCAGGGCCCTGGCCCAGGGTGTGGGGGGCAGAGCCTCAGACAGGTCAAGGGCCTGGAGTTGAGGCAGAAGGGTCACTGCCCAGCCTGGGTGGCCTCCTGGGGTCACTTGTGGGGGCTTCTTGGCCTAAGCTGGGCGCTTTAGGAGCAGAGTCTCCAGGGGGCTGTGTGGGTGAGGTGGGGACTTGCGGCAAGGACAAGGCACCCTAGTGGTTCCTCCAAGAGGGAAGCAAAGCTTTGCCAAGGCTCCAGCCACCCCCTTCCCTGAGGCGGGGCGGGGGAGTGGCGGGTGCTCCAGGAAGAGCTCCTCTCGCCAAGAAGAGCACAGGCAACCCTGCCCTTGGTTATGTAACTAAACACACAATGGTCCAAACCAGGGCAGCCTCTTCTGCCGTGAAAGTATATTTACTTTCTTAGGGGAGGTCGTAGTTTGTCCTTTCTCACCAGAGAGCAGCTGTTCTCACTCTCTGAAGTCTGGCCCAGAGCTTTCCTCCCAACGGCTCAAAGACCTGGAGTGGAGTCTTTGTGCCCACTGGACCCACTGTCTCTCTTTCCTTCTGTTGCCTGGCCAGTGGGCACTGTTCTCACAAGGAGCCAATTTCACGCACAGTCCGGCCGCTGCCAAGCCACACCTTTTAGGCTCTCCCAGGCCTAAGTAAAAGTGCTTCTATTAGGAAAGAAAATATTCTTCTCTCTGAGGAGTTCAAAGACTTTCCAGAAGGTTCTCTAGTTAACCCACAAACAGGGACCCCAGGCCTTGTCCTGGGTCAGGAGCAAAGGAGTTTTTGCTGCCTTTAGCGTTTGGGAAGATTGATAAACAGGCTGAGTTAAAATGTCCTCTTGGCACTTACCAGCTGGGTCCACTCAAGCTACTTAGCCTTGCTGAGCTTCATTTTTTTTTTTTTTTTTGCTGAGGAAGATTGGCCCTGAGCTAACATCTGTGCCCACCTTCCTCTATTTTGTATGTGGAACGCCGCCACAGCATGGCTGATAAGTGGTGTAGGTCTGCGCCTGGGATCCGAACCTGCAAACCCTGGGCCGCAAAAGTGGAGCACACGAACTTAACGACTACGCCACCAGGCTGGCTCCAGCCTTGCTAAGCTTCATTTTTAAATCTCTTTAAAACAGAAAAAACTACCCCAGACCTCTCAGTGTTATTGAGGTACAGGAGATGATGTGTTTAAGAGTCTTCCCACCCTCGTGTCACAGTCTGGGGCTTCTCTGGGCTTCCTCGCGGGAGGCTGTGGTGTCCAGACACATACCGATACTCTGGAAGGGTTCTGAGCATCCCCACCGTGGGCCTGTCCGGCTGGCTCTGGCCCAGCTGTGGCCTGCACCGTGAGCCTGGGAGGGCTGCGGGAGGCCCAGGTGCCGCCGAGAGGCCAGGGAGTGGGCCCTCCGCCCTTCCCCGAGGGCCACCACCTCAGGTTGTCCCCTGACAGCTCAGCCTGGGACTTGGCTTGCCCTGTGGGGTGAGCAACCTTTGCTACATTTCATGGTGACTCTCCAGTTGTACTCCAACCTTTTAGAAAGTAAGAGAAATCCTTTGGTCCCACTGTCAAGCCGCATGATGAGCCCTGTTGTGACCAGGGCTGTTCAGGGAAGAATGAGTCTCTCACCAGCTCTGTGTGGAAAAATGGATATACTTTCCTGCTTTCCTGGGTTTTTTGCCTGGGGCAGGACCTACTGGCTGGAGCACGTGGTCCCTGGCGGGAGGCAGGAGCTTGCCTGGCCAGCAGGTTCGGGAAGGCGCCTCCCTCCTGCAGAGGCATGGCTGTTCTCAGGATCTCCGGAATGCTCTGTGAAGCTGGACCATCTTGATTTCAGAGTCGCCCTCAGGACTGCTGATTGAACTCCAGTGGTACTTTTTAGCCTTTTGTGACTTTTTATTCCTTTTGGCAACCTAGATGTTGCCACAAGCAAACTCACTCCCACCAGGATAGCAACAACCCAGAACATTCCTCGGGACTCTGACCCTAGTCCTTAGGACTGCCCTGCCTGAAACACACGGGCCCTTCTGACAAGAATGCTGGCTCAGGTTACTCGGCCGGCCATGGCCAGCTAACAGCGCCATCCTGTTACACACAATTGAGGAAGCTTCCAGTTGGGGAGCACGTGGTTGAGGAGTAGCAGACTCGGGGGGGTGGGGAGGGGCAGAGTGTGGCTAATGGTGGGAAGGAGATCAAATAGCTGTATTACATGGCCCTCTCCTTTATCCCCTGAAATAGGAGTCTTCTCTACCCAGATGGTGAATGCCAAGTATTGAAACTCCACAGGAGGGAATGCTTTTTCCTCAGAGGCAGTGAACTGTGTTCCACTTGGGTTTTTTCTCCGGTAACTTAGAACCAATGGAAAGCTCGTCGGCTCTTATTTTAATTGGCAGAACGGGAGCTGGAACAAGACTTCAAATGAGACTCCCCGAGCATGAGAACATGAACCCCACAGTGTGGAGAGTCTGGTCCCTCCCTGCGTTATGTCACTTAAGGCCTGTGTAGAAGGTTGTGTGAAGGAGTTTATGGTGGGCCCCAGCTCAGGGGCATTTAAAATCTGTGGAGGTCACCATCCCCTCTCTAAAGTGCTCAGGGCTAGCCAGCCCACCCACGTGGTCCTCCCCTTCATCCGTCCAGACCCTCTATGGTGTTAGGTCCTGATGGGCCCTTTGCTCAGGCCCCAGAGCCGAGAGCCCTCTGGTCATCCCAGGCCATTCTTCCCCGCACTTGCTGCCTTCTAGCCATGCTGGCCTTCGGGTGCCAGACTCCCCCCTGGAGTCCTCTGCTCATTAAGGAGCACTCCTTAATGTCCCATCTCAGTTCAGGCAGCACTTCCTCAGGGAAGATTCCCTCAGCTTCGGGCTAGGCCCCTCTCCCCACCTTTAGTGTGCTCAGGATTTAAACACAAAACGTGAATGCAGCTCTGTGTGCGGTCCCCTTTCCCCGAGTTAACTCATCAATCTTCCCAACCTGGAAAGGGAGGTACTTTATTCTCCCCATCTTACAGCCGGGGAGACCGAGGCCTGGAGAAGTGGAGTCCCTGGGCTGAGGTTACATGGCTGGCAAGCGGCAGGGCCGGGATTGAAAGCAGGCAGTGGTGCCTGACCACAAGGCGGGCTGGCTCCCGACTCCCTGAAGGTTTTCGTCAGATCGACAGTCCCAAATTGTATTCTTTCTTTCTGTCTACACAAGTGTATCTATCTGTCTATCTGTACAGCTGGAGGTGGGGTGGGGAGAGCCCCCAGGCAGGTGGTGGATGTGCCTTCCTTCAGGCCCCAGAACAGGGCTCCCCCGAAGAAGGCTGCCCCCTCACACTGTTTTTACTTCTCTTTTCCTCTGCTTTGTTTTTGCCCACAAACAACATTTTTCCTTTCCTTTGGGTGTTGACACTTGGCCGTTCCCCCAGAGCTGGGCTCCTGGTCTTGCAGGGAGAGAAACAAGGCCCTGATCCCAGTCCAGAGCATTCTGCTCAGCCCAGTTCCCCTGCATTCGGCCTCGCCCATCCTGAGTGCCTGGTCGGCCACTGGGGTTCAGGGAAAATGGCTGTGGGTGCAGAGGCTGGCCACGTGCTGGGCTGTGCAGTCAGGGAGGCCCCCTCCCAGGATTTTCCCCCATCCAGGCTGGGCCAGCCCGCCACCCAGAGTGGTCTCTGCTGCAGTGACAGGGCCCGGGAGGAACTCCCAAAGGGCTGAAAGAAGATGGGGTGGGGGCTGGTTCCCAGCGCGGAGGGGACAGGTGGGCAGGTCAGACCACACAGGCCTTGAAGGCGACACTAACCCATGTGGCTGTGTCCCAAGGGCAGCAGAAAGCTCTTTAAGGGTTTTAACAGGGGGTGTGATATGGTGAGACTGGCATTTTCGAAAGGTCGCTCTGCCTGCCGAGTGTTGGAGGCGGCAGAGCGGGTGTGAGTAGACTGGACAGGCGCTGTGCTGTGGTCCAGGGGAGACCGCAGGACCCTGGGCGGGTCGTGGTGGTGGAGAGGGATTCGAGATGTTCTCTGGGGGTAGGGCTGCCGGAACTTGCTGTAGATCAGATGTGGGTGAAATGAAGGAGAGGGCTTTCAAAGACATCACCTGGGTTTTTGGCTTGGCATTTGAAAGGTGGGTAGTGCCAGCCACAGTGAGAGGGAACCCCGAAAGAAGACGAAGTTTAGGGGGATAAGTGCAATTTCAGATGCACCAGAGTGGGTTTCGAGACATGAGGAATAATCAGGTTGGCAGCTGGGTGTATGGGTCTGGAGCTCAGAGGAGGCCTGGGTTAGAGCCACGCACGTGCCTGTCATCTGTACAGAGGGGCAGCAGGAGCCACGTTCACGGAAAGGATGGCCCCGTTTGGACACCGGTTCTCTGGCAGCCCGGCCAGCTTCCCTGACCTAGTCTCACATTTCCGCCAGCCCCGGGCCTTCAGATGCCTGTGGGTTTCTGGATTAACCTCTGTTCTAGAGACTTCTTGGCCATGAGAAAGTCACACAAAGATGTCCCAGCCTTGGCTGCTTGAGCACATCCGTGCAGCTCTGGTGTTGTGAGGGCGTCTGACTCACCTCTGAAGTGGAATCACATGGTCTGTCACCCCTAAGGGTTTTCATCTTTTAAAAATGAATAATTATTTTGTTTTTGAGCAGATAGTACGTGCATTGGTAAAAAATGATTTTTTTCTAGGTGCAAACACTTATGGAGTGGAAGCTTATTCCCTCCTTGCAGGCGGTCACTGTTGCCAGCGTCTGGGTGAACTCCCAGGGCCAGTCTTCAACAGGGCGTGTGTGTCCCTCAGTCCACACGAAAGGCACCTGATAATTCTGCACACTTCTCTGCAGCCTGCCTTTTTCACCATACATCGTAGAGATCTCTCCAGAGCAGCATATAGATTTACCTCTTTTTTTCGCCTTCTGCATAGTATTCACTGTATGACTATGTCACACCTTACTTTACCAGTCCCCAGTTGAGGAGCATTAAGATTGTTTCCAATCTTCCGCTTTTACCAAAAGAAAAAAAAAAAGCTGCCGTGGATATTCTTGTACAAAGGACATTTTACCTAAATGTAGTATTTTGGGGAGATAAACTCCTGGAACTTGAATTGCGGGATTAAAGGCCATCTGTAATTCACAATTGGCAGCTGTTATGAAATTGCTTTTCATCCGGTTTTTTATTTAAAGAAGCCGGCTGAATACTTGGAGCCAAGTGGGACACCCTTTTCTGTCCTCAGGAGGGGTGGCGCCACCCTTGACAACACGTCTTCGAGGGGCCACACACTGCCTTGTGTCTGCCCTCTGAGAACATACTTTTTCTGTGATTGGGACGGCAGGAAAATGTTTATTTATTATATAAACGTTTCAGAGATAGACCATTACTGTGGCACTGGAAGTTCTGAAGACTGAGTGTTTGTTCTTGAGAGTCTGTCCACTGGGGGACTTGATATATTTTCTTTTCCCCCTGACTTTCTCAATTAGTTAGGATTATGTTTGGCTTTATATAATAGACAACACAAAATAACAGTGGCTTAAACAATATAGAAGTGTATTCCCCTGTCATACAAAGGAAGTTTGGGAGTAAATAGTCCAGGGCTGGGGGGCTGGCTCCATGGTGAATCCAAGCTCCTTCTGTCTTTCTCCATCATCATTCTAGCACTGACTTCCATCCTCGAGCTCACTTTATGTCCAAAACGGCTTCCAGAGTCCAGCCATCATGTCTATGTCCCGGGAAGCATGAAGAGGAAGGGGAAGGGCAGAAGGTGCATGCTTCCTGGCTAAGTCAGGGCTCTTTACATCATCTTCCACACACACGCAGGACCCATGTACTCTTCTGTAGGTTGTACACTGGACAACCTTAGAGGATGCCATTCACATCGTCAGCATCATGGATTTGTATTTTTATTTATAAGCCCTTCCTGGCAGATGGCAATGAGGCATCTTGTAACAAAAGCACTATATTAGGTTAATTTCCGGACAGTATTTTGAGGAATGGGTGTGTTTTCCTAATTCACACCAAGGTGCTGTCTGGACCGCAGATGGCTCTGTCTCAGATACACTTCACAGCTCTTTGTCAGCACTGAACCACTCTGCCATTCTGAGCGCCAAGGGGTGCCAAGAAATGTAGTGTTTAGCTGGGCTTCTCCAACTAAAATAAAAATCCCACTGCCAAGAAAGAAGGGGAAAACATAGCTGGCAGCCTGCCCCGCTATCTCAGTCTGACGGCATGTTTGCTGAGAGGCCAGCTCACTAAGGGCAGCGGAGGTGGGGGGTTGAGTTTTGAGTAATCTCCTGTCCAGGTCACCTCTTTGTCACACAACCATGAAATGCTCGCATCCCCCAGTCTATTTCCTTACCTCGCTCTTCTCGGCATGTAATTTACAGAGGGGTCATCTGAATTGCAAACACGATTTCTAAGTTAAAGCTCCTGGATGAAATAACAATTTATAAAAGAAATGAGGTAGGGACACCTTTCAGCTAATACAGAAATAAATGGAATGACCGCACTTCGAAGTTCAAAATCATCAACTCTTACCCTGAACGTGGATGTAGAGTTCTTGTGGTTCTTCGCCTACACCGTGCACTTTCTTCCTGCCATCCCTTTGCACGTGCTCTCCTTTCTCCCTGGATTTGTCCCCATGCCACTATTATTTTCCAACTGGTAAACTCCTATTCATCCTTAAAAACCCTGCTCAGTGACCTCTTCTCTGTGAAACCTTTGTGGCAGACTTAACCACTCCTACTTTTGCAGACTTCTCTTCCATCTGTGCACATATATCATTGTATCTATCACTAGAAGGGTCTTATTGTTCATCTGTTTGTCCTACTAGAGCAGGAGCTCCTGCAGGTACAGGGCTGTGTCTTATTCCCCATGCCTGCAAAGGGGAATAAGACTTGGGCTCCTAGTCAAATTCAGCTTCTGCTGAACCACCCTCTGGTCCAAAAGCGAATTTTTACTTGCTTTTCCAAGGAACCAATCCAAATCTCTTATTTACTTTAAAAAACAAATGACTTCTTGATACTTTCCAGACCAAATCCAAATTACAGAAAAAGAGTTTACTTGAGCTTTTACTATCAATCTCAAAATAAATCGTATGTTTTACAACTTGTATTTTTGTCCCAAGCATAATGGAAATATTACGTTCATTTAAATTATTAGACTGATGTTCCTTTTAACAGTCCGGGAGAACAAAGGGCCTACCCTATTTGACCTCCTATTTTTAAAATTGTCCTTTGTGAGTCAGACCCAAAAAGACAAAAGGAAACTAATAAATTGCTCTAGTAGCATCATTTGTCACTTTCAAATAGTTTACATTTAGTCAACCTTTTAAAGGTGAAAGTCATCATATTACTCAGCTAACTTCTTCAACTTGAACTCATTCTTGATTTTTTTTCAAGTTTCATAAATGCATGCACAGGACTTGACCTCCCTGCAGAATTTGGGGAATTCCACTTTATATAATCACATTTCTTATCAGAGTAATCAATTATAGTGCCTCAGGTTTCCGTCTAAGCACAGCCTCTTATAACGAAATGACCACTGTCCTCCAGTGATTGTGTTTTAGAAAAAAATCAGGCTTTACAACAAAAACTACATTTTCCTGGGGCTGGCCTGGTGCTGTAGTGGTTAAGTTTGTGGGTTCTGCTTGGGTAGCCTGGGGCTCACAGGTTCAGATCTGGGTACGGACATACACACCGCTCATCAAGCCATGCTGTGGCAGCATCCCACATACAAAATAGAGGAAGATAGGCACAGATGTTAGCTCAGGGCCAATCTTCCTCACCAAAAAACACCAAAAAACAAGAAACTACATTTTCCTTACTAGGCAAGCTAATCATTTTTTTAGGAAGGGTACTGTGGCTCCAAGAAAAAATACTTTCATTCAGATAGCCTTCCCCTCCCCACCCAACTATCCTAGCAAAGTATTTTGTCACTATTTTGGAAAAATGCATTACAAAACAACCTAATTGGATACAATATATTTCTAGAACTTTTAGGGTAGATCAGTTAAGCTCTTACTTCAGGTGCTGGTATGACAAAGAAGGCACCCTCGTTTTGTATTACATCTGAATTTTTCTTTGTGTCTCCTAAACGGTGATGCTTTGACGTGGTTAGAATGTTTTCTACACCAGCGGAAGGTGACCACACAGAAGAGATAAATATAGCTGTCCTTGGAAGCGTGAAGGCTCAGCAAACAGAATTGGGCAGCAGATTGTAACTTCTCGGATCAAATAAAAAAGAGGAGCTGAGACTGTCCTAAGGACATGTCTTGCAAAACGCTGATAGCTAAAGCTGTACATCACCTTGTGCTGTCCTTCATCCTCCCAAGCCATGTCCTTGGTGAGGGCACACGGGGAGGACAGCAGACGCCCTTGGACCACAGATGCCACGCCATGCACTTTTTTGCTTCCAGCGTGTTTGTGCGCATACGCTGCAGCTGGGCCCTGGGGCGTGGGCTAAATAATCTAACAGGGACAGGGGTTCCTCTGGGGTCTCTCCGGGCCGGAGATTCCGCGCAGTAATAAGGGGTTTAGGGGAAGAGAGAGGAACACACACTGGTGGAGCATGTGCTTTGAGCCAGGCCATCCTCACAGCCTGTGAGGTCAGCAAATGGGCTGAAAGGGGGGGCGGGGTTCGGAATGCGGCCATCTGGTGGTGTAGTCCTTGAGACGCCAGATCATCCCTTTTCCTTGTCACCAGTGATGGATACCAGCCTGGGGCTCCTTCCTGGAGTCCCTGAGAAAACTTAAGAACAAAGTTACTGCCTTATGGCTATAGGGAGGTCTGTGTATATGGCAAGGTGCAGAAAGCAGCAGAGCGTGCATATTGCTCAGAAGCAGGTGCGGACTCATCCAGGCTACGTGCAAACTAAAGCATTGCACACTCAGAAGAGGGGTGCCTTGTGGGTCAGGGTCATTTATAGCTCCAACACGGTTCCCTTCTACCAAGTGGCTTCCTGTAGGCTGACTTATGCTAACCTGTGACTACCTATCTATCATAGCTATCTCATCAGCACTGACATCTCTAGGCCTGTTATCTCGATTCCAGTTCTGATGGTACCCTGCACACACCTACTTCCACCTTAAGGGGCCTGTCTTACTTGAGTCCACTGGCAGGACAGCAGCCCGGCGGCCTCCAGCTTCAGGTGTGTGGTTGCACGACATCGAGCGCCTCTGTGTGCAGGGCGCTGTGCTCGGGGCGGCGGGGAGGTAGAAGAAATAGAAGATTGCATTTTAGCTGGAGGAGGGGAAGGATGGGAAGGAAACCCATGCTGCGGGGAAGGTGACTTGGAAGCGACAGCAGCCTTGCCCCGGCTTCTTGCGGAGCTCTCAGAAGCCCCCTGCCCTGGCCGTCCCAGCACGTGCCGGGAAGCCAGCAGCCTTCTGTGGGCCGGTGGAGGCCGTGGGAGCAGTGGCTAGCCTCAGGCCCCAGCTAGCCAGTAGCCCGTGGTGACCCTGAGCGGAGTCATTTGCCCTCCCTAAGCCTCGGCACCCCCTCAGCCCGCTCTGTCATGATGGGCTCGGCTATGACACTATTCAGTTCTGGGGTTTATCAGCCACCTTTTCTAAAGAAGGCATGGTGGGGATTTAGGGCTGAGAAGGACATAATTCCTGTCTTTGAGAAGTGCACAGTTTCACCGTACAGTTTCACAGTTTCCCCAAGCAACAAAGCATAAGGAGTTGAGGTGGTCTGCGGAGGGTGCAGAGCATGGGCTGTGGCGTCTGGCTGCCTGCACTAGAATCCTGCTGTTTGATCTTGCACAAGGTACTCAACCTTAGTCTTCTCATCTGTAAAATGGGAACGTTGTGGGGCTTCAGTGAGTTAAATGACACCAAGTGCTCAGAGCAGTGTCCGAGGAAGCCCTCCCCGACCTTGCCTGATACCCTCCGACAGAGGGCCCCCAGGAGGGAGAGGGCACTGGGGCGGGTTGAGGGGAGGGCGTGAAGACCCACTGCCGGCGGGGCAAGAGGAGAGGCTTGGCTGCCTCCTGAAGACGGAGGAGCAGGGTTTTGACAGGGGAAATGCAGGGTGTCCTAGGATTTGGAGAAACTGCCTAGTGTGGCTTCAGGCTCCAGAGTGGGGGCGCCTCGTGTGTCTGGCTACAAGTTTAGACTGTAGCTTGCAGGTTGTGAGAAGGAGGGGTTATGGAATTTCTCTGGTGCCCCTCCCAGGAAAAGAGAGTTAGTGAAATGCGAGAGAGAGCGGGGCTGCTGAGATTTTCACAGGCCCGGGGGAGAGGGCGGGGGGAAGCAGGCTGCCCTGGAGCTGCAACGCACTTCAATTTCTGGTGGGATCTTGGACACCACGGATGCAGAGTCGTGGGTCCACCCTTCCCCAGAGGGTCATAACCAGCTTGGGTGTCCAGCTTTCTGCGTGGGACCACCCCACCAGGACGGCTCTGGGAGTCCCTGCTGACCTGTTACCTCGGAGATGGTGTTTTCTCTCTGCCTTTCCTCTTGATCCTGCAGAAGGGCCACAGTTGCTCTGACCTCGGGCCCGGGTGTTCACTCAACAGCTCTTGGTGGGATCCCTGCATCTGCCACGACCAGGCCGGGTGCTCACTGGGGTGCCTTAGGGAGCAAGACAGACAACCTGGCCTTCTCCGAGTTTATAATCCAGTGCAGAGCAGGGGTTCTCAAAGTGTGGTCCCCACACCAGCAGCAGCAGCACCTGGGAACTTGTTAGAAATGCAAATTCCAGGGCCTCCCCCAGACTCCTTGAGTCAGAAAGTCCATTGAACAAGCTCCCGGGTGATTCTGACACATCCTAAAGAGGAACCACTGCTCGACAGGGTGCGTTCTCAACCGAGGGCAGCTTTCCCCCCGGGGAACATTTGGCCATGTCTGGAGACGTGTTTGGAGACGGGGGGAGAGGGGTATTACTGGCATCTAGTGCGTAGAGGCCAGGGATGCTACTGAACACCCTTTAATGCACAGGACAACCCTCACAGCAAAGAATTATCGGGTCCAAAACATCAGTTGTGCCAAGGTTAGTGAGAAACCTGCTTAGTGCCGCTACAGGAAGGGCGACGAGTGATTCTTCTCTCCCTTTACTCCAGACGTGTCGCTCTGCGGCCACATGACCTGGGGTGAGTCACTTCCCCCTCTGGCCTGTTTCCCCAGCTATGAAGTGAAGAGGTTGGACTCAAGGCTGCTGAATCCTTGGCAGCTTGGATGTTCAGTGGCTCCAACCTAGCCACTGGTTGGCCCTGTGGCGGTGGGGCTGATGCAGCTCTTCTCTTGCCCCCAGGTGCCACCTGGCCGAGAGAGGCCATGGAGAGGTGGGCTCCTCATCTGCCTGGTGCCACCTCCTCCCCAGGCCGCTGCTGCCAGAGTCCAGCTGGCCTTGGGTTTCCCGGGGAACAATCGTTCTCCCCATTGTGGGTGATGTTTGCTTCCACTGGCCCCACGCAAAGGAGCCGGCCCTGGGGAGGAAAGGGAGCCACCAGCTGGCTCCTCACCCTCGCCTGCTTCCTCCAGGGAGCTGTGGCGCCCTCTCTCCTGAGTCTCCAGCCTCAGTTTCCCCTACTCTAAAGAGAGCAGCAGCCCTGGCGAGGGAGCTCCAGAGGCCTGAGGGCAGCTGCGGCACCCTGGACGCCGGCCTGCTGGAGCCTGGCACTTCCCAGACCTTCCAGGCCCCCAGCGGTGGGCAACTCAGTTCTCACTCTCAGCCCAGGAGCCTGGGATGGAGTCTGGGCGCAGAGTTAGGACCAATGGCCGACTCATTGACCCACCACCTCCTTCCTCGTTGGACTGCAGCTCCTCTGGGCCAGGAAGGGGAAGGTCTTGTTCGTTATTATTTCAGTTTTTGGAAAAGATGTGCAAGCCTGGGAGACACGCTGGGGCCGACGTGCAACCGTGGCTCTGTGATCTGGGGTCCCCGAGAGCAGGTGTGAAGGCTCAAGGCTGAAAACAGGTGCAGAGGGGAGACGAGCTGGGGGAGCCGGGCTACAGCGTGCCCAACGGCAGACAGGGAACGAGTGCTTTGGCTACAAATTCTAATCCTCACAGTTGTGGTGTGATTGGGGCAAGACCCTTGCCGGCTCTGATCCTTGCCTCAAATAGGTGAAAAGGAAAGTCAAGTTCAATGAATTTTGGCTCCTGAGTGGATGGATTTGCACGTACCACAGTTTATCACATCCCTGTCCATCCAGGCTAACCTTGAACACCTTACTTCCTGTGCAGTTAAGACCCGCTGTTAAATAAAGGGAGGGTGCTAGGTGGCAGATTGACAGTTCAGTAAAGCCTGCTTTGTAATCTGAGATCAGTGGCTCACAAGCACCGTCCTTGACCCAAGTACTAATATTCTTATCTTAATTAGGATGCAGATAAAAGGGCTTTAAAATCTCTCCCTGAATCTGTTAGTTTGCCCTGGGCCGCGCCAGCGTGGGCCGTCATGATGCCCCTTGTCCTGGTTCTGGGGGTTTCGATGGGGTCCTTGGACACTGATCATTTCAACATACCGTCTCTGGTCAGCGGAGTTCATTCTGCCGCTTAAGTGCCAGGGGAGGTAATGGCACTGCGCACACAACAGATCTGCTGAGTTGGAATGACCCAGCAGTTGTAAAAAGGCAGTGGGGGCGGGGGGTGCCTCCTAGGGTGTCGCTGTGTGCAGGGCTCCAGAGCTCTGCCTCCCGAGCAGGTGATCCAAGGGGGAAGCCATGGAGCCCACCTGGGCAGGTGAAAGCACTGGAATCATTCTGCACAGAAAGAGGAAATTTGGGCATTTATATCCGAGGGAAGTGACAGCGGTGCTCATGGCCTCTCTGTGCTGAGGTCACAGAAGGAGAGTGGTTTGTAAAGTTCACCTGGGAGGTTGGAGAGGTAGACCCCTCTTTGCTGTTCTTTACGATTGCAGCCCCTTGACAACATTGCGCAAAATTTGTCTTATTTGCTTCCACTGTGTACAGTGATTGCACAAATATTGGCAGAGTGCCTTGCTGTGTCAGGTGTTATGCTGGGCACTGGGACCGGGACAGACACAGTCCTTGCCTGCCTGAGCTCCAGATCATTGCTATGTGACCCCTGCCAGGTGAACTTCATCCACCTACTCCTGCTGCTGGAGGCAGCTCTGCGTCTGCCTTCCGCCTCGTCCCACACGCTCGCCACATGCCCCACAGTGCAGCTGTCCCTCGCCTTGTTTTAACTATAGGAGTGCTGGTCCCAGCCACCCACCTGATCCCACTCACCCACACGTAGAGGGCCAGGCACTCTTGGTGCTTGGGGTTGAAAGATGGAAGGCAGGGCCTGTCTTCAGGCTGGGATAGAGCCCACGCCGACACACCACGGGCTACATCTCAGCTGGGATGGCAGAGGCCTGCTCTCTGGCACAGCTTAGACTTCCAGTACACGTGGAGTGAATGAGACCTTGAACCACTTTAGATTTCGTAACCCAAAGGGGGAGAGGGAAGTTCAGGGCTGGACAGGCAGGGTCCAGTTCCCAGGGAGAATGCTGCCGTGGATTCCAAGTGCGCCAGTGACCTGAGAGGTGGGCTTGGAAAGCTGTCGCAGTAATCTAAATGCTAGTGATAGGGGCTCTGGTTCAGAGGAGGGGGCTGGGCACGGAGGGGGCTGAATGTGAGCAGCATCAGGACTTGGGGAGGGACACGTGTGAAGGAAGAATCAGAGATGGCTCCAGAAACTGAGTGTGGGAGCTGAGAGGTCGGTGGGGTCACTGATAGGAACCGGGCATTAGATTTCCACTGTGCTGCAGGAAGGGGAGGGAGCCCATGCCAATGGATGTCTGTCTGGAAGCTTCATTAAGGACCACTGTGGACGAGTATTTCAAGAAATGGCCCCCCGTGGCCCAATTCTCACTTTAGAGGGGCAGCTCTTGGCAGGAGCAAACCTCAGGGCCTCAGCAAGCCCCCAGCGAGGTCCTGTAGTGAATAGAGGACATGCGAGTGTGGGTTTCCTAGTGGGGTCCTCCTCTTGCCTCAGTTTCCAAGACACAGTCAGGGCTGGGGCTGGGGAGTGGCTCTGCTGAGTCATCATCTGAAACACGATCATGTCTCCTGCAGTTGAGTCCTAACTCCACTGCGTCCAGCAGAACCTCCGCTGGCTCTGGTGTGAGGGCTGTGTCCACATTCACGCGTGTTTCTGGGAACTTGAACCTGCTGTGGGTTACTTCTCTGGGAATGTGGAAGATGAGGAGCCAGACAACCCTGCTGGGCCGGTGTCTGCCTGGTATTGGTTTGCAGGAGCTGAGCTCTTCTTTTTTCCCTTTCTGAGGAAAAAGACACAGGAGTCAGACAAATGGGGATTAACACAGCTGAGTTTATGTGAAATGTAATAGGTGAATCTATAGAGACAGAATGGGGTCAGTGATTGCTTAGGGCCTGGGGTGGGGTGGGGGGCAGTAAGGGGGTGATAGCTGAAGGAGTTTCTCTTTGTGGTAATGAAAATGTTCTAAAATTATGTTTGCACAAGTCTGTGGATATACTAAAAATCATCGGGTTGTACACTTTAAATGGGTGAATTATGTGGTATGTGAATTATATCTCAATAAAGCTGTTTAAAAAAACCCAGCTGAGATGTGTGGCCGTGTTTGAGCTGCCTAACACTCTTCCCCCATCCCCTAGAGTTGAACTTGACCTTCAGACCTCCCCCCTTGCCCTTGTTTACATCCTGAGGACAGGCTCTTCTCAGAGAGAGACGGCAGGGGGCTGAGCCTCGGTCCCATGCCCTCTCCTGAGCCCACCACTCAGAGAAGTCGCTGCTTGTCTCGTAGGGGAGGGAGTCGTGAGGGTGGAGAGAGGCTTCTCAGAAGCTTCTGGAGTAGACCCCTCAGAGAAACGTGAGGCCTCAGGAATGCAGCCCCCAACACCAGGGCTGTGCAGAAGCCAACCCAGGATTATATTTTCCCAATCTGATTAATGAATTTCATAGCTCAGTAGGATTATGAGTGACTTTTGTCTCTTTTTCTGTTTTCCAATTTTTCTATACTATGCTTATGTTCCTTTTTTAGGTCAAAAGTACATAAAATCCGGGGTTGGGTGGGAGAGAAGTTGGAGGTTTGGCATCTCTGGCCAGGCGTCAAGGTCCGGCCGGGTGGCCTCTGTTGCTGATGGCTTCTCCCCACTCTGCAGGAATCATGTGGCTGGAAATTTTCCTCGCCTCGGTGCTGGGCTATGTCATCTACTGGTTCGTCTCCAAGGACAAGGAGGAAACTTTGCCACTTGAAGATGGGTGGTGGGGGCCTGGGGTGAGGCCCACGGCCCGGGAGGATGAGAGCATCCGCCCTTTCAAGGTGGAAACATCAGATGAGCAGATCAACGTAAGGCTCCTTTTTCTAAGCAGAGGTGGGGCGTGGCTGGGGGCGGCGCCCCTTCTGTGGTTTCTCTGGGGCTGGGTTTGGGCCTTAGGCTGGGGCCGGGGAGGGGGCGGGGCTTGGAAAGGGGCCCCTCTTGGGAGTGTTGTTTAGTCTGCTCTTCTCCCAGGCGCACCTGGGCAGGTGCAGGTTGCTCCAAGAGAGGTGTGCTGAGCTCACTCACTCTGCCCACCTGTCCCTTCTGCTCCTTCCCTCCTCTGCCTCCTCCTTTCCCCTACCCAAGGCCCAGCAGTGCCCAGGCGGGAGAAGGGGTGCTAGCTGGACCCAGTTACGTGCATCAAAGGTCACAGGAAACAGCTGTTTTGCCTCCTTTATGCCTCACCTGAAACCTTGTGCCCCACCTGAGCTTGAAGGAGAAAGCGAGCGGGTTCTGGTCAGGGCTGTGGCGACATAAAATGCTGGAGCACAGAGAACCTGCAGCTGGGCCAGTGCTGGTTAAGCACCTACTGTGTGTCAGCCACTCATGGTCACACTCGGTCCCTGCAGTAATTCTGTTGGCTGAGGTCTGTTGTTCCATCTTACAGATGCAGAAACTGAAGCTCAGAGAGGTAAAGCCATTTGTCCAAGGTGACCGAGATAATAAGCAGAAAGGTTTGGACTCAGAGCTGTCTAACTCCTAAGCCACTGCCCCCTCCTCCGCGCAGGGCTGGAGTCAGGAAGGATGTGACCAATGGGGTGGGCTGATCTGACAGCTAGGCTTGAGCTGGGCCAGGAGGGTGGGAGGGAGCTGGGATGTCCCCACCCATTCTCGCTTTATTCTGTGGGTATTTGAGCACCTACTGTGTGCAGGCACAGGGCTGGATGCTTGGAAGAAGAGAGAGATCCTGTTCTCGAATAGCTCACAGTCCAGTAGCTGAGAAAAGAAATGTGCACAGAGAAAAGTTAACTAAAAGGTTAATAGAGGTAAATGCCATAAGAAGTAGCAAGAGGGCCGGCCCCGTGGCTTAGCGGTTAGGTGCGTGCACTCCGCTGCTGGCAGCCGGAGTTCGGATCCCGGGCGCGCACCGACGCACTGCTTCTCTGGCCATGCTGGGGCCGCATCCTGCATGCAGCAACTAGAAGGATGTGCAACTGTGACATGCAGCTGTCTGCTGGGGCTTTGGGGAAACAAAAAAGGAGGAGGATTAGCAATAGATGTTGGCTCGGAGCCGGTCTTCCTCGGCAAAAAGAGGAATATTAGCAGGGATGTTGGCTCAGGGCTGACCTTCCTCCCAAAAAAAAAAAAAAAAAAAGTAGCAAGAAAAAAGTCATGAAGGTTCCGAGGAGGATGGGATTAAAAAACAGAAACTAGGCTGCACCCCAGAGAAACTAGGCTGTGGCTCCCAAGGATAACTCCTTTCTAGGGTTCTTGGACTTGGGTCTAAGATTTCTGAAATCTGTTTGGGGTGATGGAGGTGCCTGGGAGGAAACCCTGGGAAGGGTAACACTTGAGAGTGTCTGTGAGCCGACTTGAACTTCCCCCACCTGGGCTGGTCTTATAGCCTGATGCACACCCATTAGACTTGCACTCTCTCTCCTGGTCTGTAATTTTTATCCCAAACGAGTTATAATGTATCATTGAGTCAGCAGGACAAATCCACCCAGCCACCTGTTTTTTACCGCCCCCATGCTAAGAACAGTTCTTACATCTTTAAATGGTTGAAAAAATCAAGATAAGAATAATTTTTCATGACGTGAAAATTATATGACATTCAAATTTCAGTGTCCATAAATAAGGTTTTATTGGAAGACAGCCACGTCCATTCGTCCGTGTATTGTCTATGGCTGCTTCCACACTACCAGGACAGAATGGAGTAGTTGTAGCTGGAAAAGTCCAAAATATTTACCATCTGGCCCTTTCCAGAAAGTTTGCCAGCTCCTGCTATATAGAAGGCTAGCTAAATTAAAGATGCGTATGGTGTATTGTTCATACATTTAAAAACCGAGAGATAAGAAGTGAACGTGAAGTTGAAAGTGAAGAACACATATGTTCTGGAAACAGTCACTCTTGTGGGAAGCCAGGAGGTCTCTTCTGGAATAAACTTGACAGCCCAGAGTGCGAGTCCATAGACCAATGGCCTCCTCACCTTCTCCCATGAAACTTTGCCTTGCCTCTTCTCTAGCTCAGTGTCTTGTGGCTGCAGGGTGTGCTCTGTCTTCTGGAAACAAACTTTCTCTTGTGCTCTGCCCCACCCACCCCTGTCTCCTTGGGGTCTTGCGTTTTGCTCCAGGACTTACACCAGAGGATCGAGAAGGCCCGGTTAACCCCACCACTGGAGGACAGTCGCTTTCACTATGGGTTCAACTCCAACTATCTGAAGAAAGTCATCTCCTACTGGCGGAATGAATTTGACTGGAAGAAGCAGGTGGAGATCCTCAACAGATACCCTCACTTCAAGACTCGGATTGAAGGTATGTTTCCAAAACACCGGCCGGAAGCGGTCGTCTGTCACAGGAACGGCCTTAGACGCCGGACGCGACTTAAACAAAACTGAGGAGGCCCAGAATCCAATTTTTAGGTGATTGAAATGTATTTATAAGGTGTAAACTCACCAGGATGCAAAAATAATGCAACATCCCAACAAAACCAATGGTCTTTAGAGCCAGACAGGAAATAATTTAAAAATCAAGGAAATGCAGCATCCAATCCAGTGATGGAGCAATCTTTGAGAGGATGAGATAGATGTAGACCTGGGCATGGCCTTGGTCAACTCAACCTCTTCTCAAGGTTTTGGAGTCCAGGATATTGTGACTGTTCAAGGGTGCTCAGCCTGTCAGTCGAGGTCCTAAGAAAAACTGTGCTGTCTGTCTGCAACTCTAGACGTCTGGTCCCAACTGTATCACAGGCTGTCGTACAACTTTACCTAGAAGACAAGATATCTCTCAAAATTTTCTTGGGAAGGTAACCTCAGCATCATTTGGGATGAGGTAATAGTTTCCTTAGTGGAAAAGCATTTTTTAACCCCAGAAAGATTTAGAAGCAAATACAGAAATATTTAAGAAAATCAAACTCATGTTGTTAATTTTTTAATTTATTTTTAATTGTAGTAAAATTATACATAACATGAAATTGACCATTTTAACCATTGTTAAGTGTACTCTGTAATGCCAAAGTTCAGTGGCATTAAGTACATTTACAATGTTATGCAGCCATCACTACCATCTATCTTCAGAACTTTTTTTATTTTGCAAAATGGAAACTCTGTACCCATTGGACAATAACTCGATTTTCTTCTCTCCCTAGCCTCTGGCAACCACCGTTCCACTTTCTGTCTCTATGAATTTAAGGCTGAATTCTGTATCTAAGTCCCTCATGTGAGTGGAATCATATAAAATTTGTCCTTTTGACTGGCTTATTGTACTTAGCATAATGTCCTCAAGGTTCATCCACGTTGTAGCATGTGTCAGGATTTCCTTTCTTTTTAAGTTTGAATAATATTCCTCTGTATGGATACAGCATATCTTGTTTATCCATTCATCCACTGATGGACACTTGGGTTGCTTCTACCTTTTGGCTATTGTGAGTAACGCTGCTATGAATATGGTTGTACAATTATCTGTCGATGTTCCTGCTTCTGTTCTTCTGGATATATACCCACAAGCGGAATTGCTGGGTCAAATAGTAATTCTGTGTTATATTTTTGAGGAACTATCATACTGTTTTCTGCAGTAGCCGCACCATTTTAAATTCCCACGAGCAATGTATGAGTCCCAACTTCTCCACATCTTTGTCAACACTTATTATTTTCTATTTTTCTTAATTACAGCCATCCTAATGAGTATGAAGTGGTATCTCATTGTGGTTTTGATTTGCATTTCTCTAATGATTAATGATGTTGAGCATCTTTTCATGTGCTTATTGGCCATTTGTATATCTTCTTTAGAGAAATGTCTATTCAAATCTGTTGTCCATTTTTGAATCAAGTTGTTTGATGTTGTTGATGTTTAGGAGTTCTTTATATATTCTGGATATCAATCCCTTATGGGATATGTGATTTGCAAATATTTTCTTGCCAAGCTATCAATTTTTCTTTTTCTTTTTTTTTTTAAAGATTTTATTTATTTATTTATTTTCCCCCCAAAGCCCCAGTAGATAGTTGTATGTCATAGCTGCACATCCTTCTAGTTGCTGTATGTGGGACGCGGCCTCAGCATGGCCTGAGAAGCGGTGCGTCGGTGCACACCTGGGATCCGAACCCGGGCTGCCAGCAACGGAGATGGCGCACTTAACCACTAAGCCACCGGGCCGGCCCCTATCAATTTTTCATGTTGAAGAAATTGTGCATTACAAATATTTAACATTCCTGGAATTTAAGAGATTTTGGTCTTTTCAAGTAACAGATAAAACTTTTGAGTTCTAATTTAAAACGTGTAATTGGGTAATGGATTTAGACCTGTAATTTTATATGGAAATCTTCCTGAATTTATATGCACAATTGGAAGATTTAAGCCTCACCATATTTATAAATTTAATTTATTAAAATTCTAAGAATTACTTAAAGTATGTGGAAGATGTATTGGTCGGTCAGATCAACTAAAGTTCTTAAAAAGGAGATTGAAATTATACAACATTGAGCAAGGAATGTCACTGAGCAAGTTTAGAAATGCAACCAGCCATCAATCAAAGGTCCCTGGAGAATGACTGTCAACATTTGCTGGGTTAATAAATATATAGAATAATATTTGTCAGGGCCAGCTAGGTGGTGCAAGTGGTTAAGGGCACACGCTCTGCTTCGGCGGTCCAGAGTTTGCAGGTTCGGATCCTGGGCGCTCACTGAGGCACCGCTTGTCAGGCCATGCTGTGGCGGCGTTCCATATACAGTGGAGGAAGATGAGCATGGATGTTAGCTCAGGGCCAATCTTCCGCAACAAAAAAAAAAAGAAGAAGAAGAGGAGGAGGATTGGCATTGGATGTTAGCTCAGGGCTGATCTCCCTCACACACAAAAAAAGGAATAACCTTTGTGAGTTGAGCTCAAATGCTAAATGAAGAACTAGGTTTTTAAATTTGTGACTGTAATAAGTGGAAGAATAATTTTAAATATAAACCAATTGTTGCTGCGCCTTTAGAGGACTTTGATATCTTCTGTTACGAACCTAACAAGAGAATCTAAGCTGCTTCCTCCAAGCCGAAGGTCATACAGGTCCTTGTGTATAATTTCCAAAGAGTGCCGTTTGGATCCCTGGAGCCAGGCTGCCCGGCTTCCTTGGGTTGACTCGGATCCCTGTTGCCCCAGCTCCTCAGTGTCCATCCAGCAGATACTGACAGGGCACCTCCTGTAGCCAGGCGTTCTGCTGGGGCTGGGTTCACGGAGTCAGAGAGGGCAGGGTCCCTGTCTTTGCAGCTCGCAGGCCACTCAGGGGCGATTACAGCCCATGGTGAGGGGTGCTATGAGGGAGGAGGTTCCGGGAGCTTTGTGAGCCCCGCATGCTGCCTGAGAGTGAAAGGGAAGGCTTCCTGGAGGAGGTGGCATCTAAGCTGAGACTTAAAGGATGACTAGGAGTTGGCCAAGTGTGTGGGGAAGGTGGTCCAGGAGGAGGAGGGAACAGCATGTTCAAAAACTCCGAGGCAAGAGGCACTAAGGGGCCGTTTCCCTCTTGGAGGCTGTAAACTTGGGAAAGCCTTCCCCTGCTGGACCATCTCAGGGTTCCTCAGGACATCACAGCACGTGGAGTGTTTACAGCGAGAAACCTCCCACAGGGTACGAGTGCTCTGGAGGTGGCGATTTCCGGCGTTGACTTCATCCCGGACAGCTGCCTGCTGGGACTGAAGCCCTGTGCCGTTCAGTCGCTTCCCCAGGCTGGCGGCCTGCCCCTGGCCCTGGCCCCTGCAGCGTGGAGGCCCCCGCTGGGCCCGGGCCCCCTCGGTGCGGGCAGCCGCCTGCCTCCCCGGGCACAGCAGGCCTCCAGCGCTTCTCCTGTCCTGGCTGCCCAGGCTGGCCTCCCTCCTCACTCTCTATTTGCTGCCGTCCTCCTCCATCGTGGTTAGACCTTTTCGGGGTCCTCTCTGCCCCTGCACTGAGCCCTGTGCTCTGAGGGCTCAAGCCTCAACCTCTGACCCCCAGTGCTCTGTCCTCGTCTCTACTGGCCTCATTATTCCGCCTCCCTGTGCCTGTCGCCTCCCTGTTCTGTGCTGAGCTTCTGGCCCTGGCCCGTGTCCTGGGCGGCCCACCGCAGGTCAGTCTCGTTCTCAGAGAGTCGGGGAGCATGCAGGGGCTTCAGAGGCCTCCGGGGAAGCCCGGCCCAGCCCCTCCAGAGGGGGAGGGTGTCACCGGAGTCAGACAGGTAGAGGTGCAGGGCCAGAACCCAGCTCTCCAGACCCCCAGCCTGTCGCTTTCCCTTCACCCCAGCCACAGTCCCAGCTCGGGCCCTAGGCTGTGACACCCCCACCCTGCGCCTCCCCTCACCACCCCGCCGGGCCCAGCGCTGCCCTCTGAGCCCAGCTCCAATTCTGACCCAGCAGCCTGGGCATGGAGCAGCCTTCAGGCCTCGCAGACTGTCGAGAAACCGGGAGAACATTTCAACCTCAAAGGGAAGAGGGGCTCCATAGGGCAAATGACAAAGTGTGGGCTTTTAACATTTTTCTTAATTTTTAAAATTCAAAAAGTGCAGAAGGATACGGAGTGAAAAGGAAGTCTCCCGCGGCCCTCCCCCAGCCCCCAGCTGCCGGCTCTCTCCCCAGGCACAGCTTTTGCTTCTCTCCTGCAGCCCGTGCACACGCAGGAATGTGCGTGTGTGCAGATGTGTGCTGCTTTTCCTAATTTTAAACTCAAATGATAATGTGATAGAGTTCGAATGAAAAATAATCTCACATCATGCAGTGTGTTCCAAAGGAGGTAAGATTACCTACTAAAATAAACTTTAGAATGAGAATAAATGTAGCAACATAGAAGGACACTCAGGGTATATTGTTAAGTGCAAAAAAATAAGGTTCCAAAATAGAATGAATGTAGAGTTCTATTTATGGTTAAAAGAAAGTTACGTTCTCTGAGTATTTAAAATCAAGTCTCAATTGTCACAGCCAAGAGCAGCCTAAGGAGACATGGTAACTAAAGTAATGTGGTCTCCCGGATGGGATCCTGGAACAGAAAAAGGACATTAGGTAAAAACTAAGGAAATCTGAGTAATGTTCCACTGTATGTATACACCAATATTATTCAGCCTTAAAAAAGAAGGAAATCATGGATGTGACAACATGGATGAAGATTGAGGACGTTATGCTAAGTGAAATAAGCCAGTCAGAGAAGGACGAATACTGCATGATTCCACTCCTATGAAGCATGATAGAGGCAGAGAGGAGAAGGGTGGTTGCCAGGGGCTGGGAAGTAGGGGAAATGGGGAGTCGCTAATTAATGGGTGTCAAGTTTTCATTATGCAGGATGAGTGAGTCCGGGAGATCTGCTGTGCTACATTGTACCTATAGATAACAGTGCTGTAGGACACACTTACACATTTGTGAAGAGGGTAGATCTCACGTTAAATGTTCTTGCTATCACAAAATAAAATAAATAAATACAAACTTAAAAGAAAAATCCCTAAGGAAATCTGAATAAAGTAAGGACTTTAGTTAATAACAACATATCAGTACTGGTTCATTCATTGTAACAAAATGTAACAAATGTTCTGTGCTAACATAAGATGTTAATAACAGGGGAACTGGGTCAGGGTGGACGGGAACTTCCTGTACTATCGTCACGATTTTTCTATAAATCTAAAACTATTTCAAAATATAAAATTTATTTTTAAAAAAAGTCTGGATGTGGGCCAGCCTTGGTGGACTAGTGGTTGAGTTCGAGGTGCTCCACTTTGGCGGCCCGGGTTCAGTTCCTGAGCACGGAACTACACCACTTGTTGGCGGCCATGCTGTGGCGGTGGCTCACATACAAAATAGAGGAAGATGGGCACAGATGTTAGCTCAGGGTGAGTCTTCCTCAGCAAAAAAGAGGCAGATTGGCAATAGATGGTAGCTCAGAGTGAATCTTCCTCAGCAAAAAAAAAAAAAAAAAAAAAAATTCTGGATGGACAACACAGTGTTCTCTCCAGATAGGGGGATTACAAGTGACTTTTCCCCTTTCAGTTTGTCTGTGTTTTCTGTTTTCTACAGTAAACATGTATTATTTGTATAATGAATTAACAATAGACCAGAACATTAAGTAGACCGTGCTGTCAACTCCAGCCCTCGTGACAGAAGCTTCCAGGTGTGACAGCAGCCCTGGCTAGGTTTGCTGTGAACCCAGCAAAATTCTGTCTGGGCCACGTCCTGGGAAGGGGCTGCTCTCAAAGGGACTCTGGAGACACCTGGAATCCGTTCACCTGCCGGTGGCTAGGTTGGTGTTCCAGGTGCCCAGCCCTCCACCTTTATAAAAATTTCTCCACTTAAACAAAAAAGTTATGCATTTAATATCTGTCCATTGTAGAAAAGTGAGAAAGTACATATGACACAAAAAGAAAATAATTCAGTTGAAATTCTATTGTTCAGACAGAACTACTTTTTACATTTTTGTAGTTTGTCCTTCCAGACTTTAAAATTCGTATACACACAGTATAAAGATATGCATATACATGACTGTTTACAAAAGTTGGACCATACACTGGATATAGCTGGGTAATCTGCTTTACTGCTTAGCAGTGCTTACTGAACTGTTTTCTATGCCTGATAAATACATATCTACACTGTCATGTTAAACAACTGTATTGTATTTCAATATATAATAGATTAATAGATTAAACTATAGTCGATTTAATTCTCTGCTGCTGTATATAAAGGACTTTTTCTTCCCAATCTGTAAATTGTTAAAGAAGTGTTCGTTGAGCTCCACCATGAGCCAGGGACTGTTCTGGAAATACAGCGGTGCACGAGCATCCTCATGGGGCTCATGTTCTAATGTGAAAGGGGCATAATGGCAGGACCGCCCTTGCAGGGTGGCTGTGAGGGCTGAGCGAGGGCACCCGTGTGGCTGGAGCACGGTGGAAGGGCTCAACCAGTGTTGCTGTTGTTACTGTGATCAATACCATGGGTGGGGGGCTGCTGAGGGTGGCGCCACCCGCTGTCTGAGCCCCAGAGGGTGCAGAGCCTGACCCGATACCCTGACAGCTGTGTTTGGGGACTGCAGCCTCCCCAGCTGCAGGGCCCTCTCCCACTCCCCGCCAATGCTGACTGTGCTGTGTCCCCCCAGGGCTGGACATCCACTTCATCCACGTGAAGCCCCCGCAGCTGCCCTCCGGCCGCACCCCAAAGCCCCTGCTGATGGTGCACGGCTGGCCCGGCTCCTTCTACGAGTTTTATAAGATCATCCCATTCCTGACTGACCCCAAGAACCACGGCCTGAGCGATGACCACGTTTTTGAAGTCATCTGCCCTTCCATTCCTGGCTACGGCTTCTCAGAGGCATCCTCCAAGAAGGGTACGGGGACTGCGGGGGGCCATGTCACCGCCCCCTCCTCGCCCACCCAGTGTGGGCCAGGTTTTCCCACCAGCCTCTCCTTCTGCGAGGATGCGGTGGGGAGTCGGCTGGGACAGCCTCCTTCAGAGCCTGAGAAGTCCAGGGAAGGAGGCGTCTGAAAGCGGAGGGAAGAGAAGCGAGGAGAGCATTTTTATTATGCCAAAGGGCCAGCACATCTTAGGACCTGTGGTGGGCAGGGGACCGGAGGAGTCACGACGCTCAGGGTCGAGGTCCTGACTGTTCAGTGCTGGCTCCGGGGCCTGGCTTCTTGTGTTCTCGTGAGCTCCCCACACAGAGGCAGGTCCACATCTGGGCCCTGGACTGTTCCAGGCCAGCAGGGCTGACCAAGCCTCACGTGCAGTGTGGGCCCACAGAAGCTCCCCGGGGCTGGCCTGAGCCCATCGTATGCCCTCTCAGCCTGGCTGTCACTCACTGTCCCTCTCCACCAAGGCAGGCACTGGGCACACTGGGCACGGGCACACCCAGGATTCCTTCTCACCTCCTGTGAGCTGCTCTCACCTCCGCCTGGGGGTGGGGGGTATGAGGGATTTCACAGGACGCCAGGAGGACCTGAGGAGTGACCCCAAGACTCTGTTCTCTTCCCCTTCACAACCAGGCTTTAATTCAGTGGCCACTGCCAGGATCTTCTATAAGCTGATGCTGCGGCTGGGCTTCCAGGAATTCTACATTCAAGGCGGGGACTGGGGGTCCCTGATCTGCACCAACATGGCCCAGCTGGTGCCCAGGTGAGGGTGACTTGCTGGTGTGTCTGTGTCCACGTGCACAGCCTCTGCGAGGTGGACATCTATGCAGGTGGTAGCGTTATTCATGCCAGGCCTTGCCCGGGCATGGCGTCTGAGCCTTGGAGCACCCCCTTGCCACAGGCCCCCCAGGCAGGATGTCTCTGGGCCCAGGGGAGAGGAGGGAGGGTGCCCTGTCATTCAGCTCTGCCTGGGGCACTCTGACTCGAATCCTCCCTCCAATCCGTGTCACACAGTGTTGGTGACTGTAGGCCAGATGCCCAGGCAGAAAGGGCCAGTTAGAAGAGGGGAAGGTCAGAGAATGGACCTCTCTGATGGACCAAGCCCTGGGAGAGACCTGACCGGAACTTTCTAGAAACTGTATTTTCTCCCCAACCTGCTCCTCCACCTCATGTAGCCCCTCCAGAGGGGCAGATGCGAAAGGGGGCTGGTGCTGTGCTCCTCAGCCCTGTGGCCTCTTCCTCCCCCGTCTCTTGCCTCCCCCTTTCCTTGACGCCAGCCCAGCCTCAGCTGGCGCCTCTCTGCCCTTAGCCACGTGAAAGGCCTGCACTTGAACATGGCTTTGGTTCTAAGAAATTTCTACACCCTGACCCTTCTTCTGGGACGGCGTTTCTCGGGGCTTTTTGGCTACACCGAGAGGGACGTGGAGCTGATGTACCCCTTCAAGGAGAAGATTTTCTACAGCATAATGAGGGAGAGCGGCTACATGCACATCCAGTGCACCAAGCCCGACACCGTGGGTGAGCGCTGGGGGCGGCCCGGCTCCGCCGACCTTCTCCACCCAGGGGTCGGGGGCGGGAACACTGCTCACAGGGTAAAATTCTTGTGAAGAACTCTGGCTCTTTTGACCCTTAAACTGCATTTCTCCATGGAAGTGAGTTGATGCATGATCATCAAATTCCCAAACAACTCCATTTAGCAGATTCAGTGTTCCTCTGGTTTCACACCTGATTCCTCCACCCCTGAGCCTAAATCCTACAGGAAGAAGCAGAGCGGTGGAGAGGGGTGGGGGGAGGAGGAGCCTGGGGGTTTGGCAGCTCTGGGACTGTGGGGGACGGGAGTGGGGGGCCCCAGGACCCTGAGGGGGACTCCCCATGATAGTGAGCGAGGGCCCAGCAACTGTTTCTGCCACCAGAGCCCTGTTAAAAGACAATGTGTTTTAAAAAAGATAAAAACATTGAAAAAGAATCATACAAATATAGAATGAACACATGTCAAAGATTTTATTTAACTCATTAAGTAATAAAGGAACCAGTAAAATGTGAAACAACACAAAACAGTTCAAAGGCAATTAGGAACACTAAAACTTTTTTGCTAATAGATGCAAAACTTGTCAAAATGCACAGAGTAATAATCAATTAAATCTCCACTGGGCAAAATTTTTTTCTTTCAGCTTTTTTTACATACTGCAACATAGTATATGTGTAAGGAGTACAACATCATGATTTGACTTACATATATTGCAAAATGATTACAACAGTAAGTTTAGATAACATCCATCGTCTCACATAAATACATGGGGAAAAAAGTGGTTTTTTTTCCTGTGATAAGAACTTTTAGGATTTACTCTCTGGACAAAATTCACTTGCTTCTCTATGAACAAGAACCACTTGCATACTCTCCGTTTTCTACAGTTTACAGAGCTGTAAAATACTGGAAGACAAGAGAAGAGGGGACCCCTACAGAATCAGATAACCCCGGCAGTGTCCACGAGATAACTCCCGAGTCCCACCCAGAGGATGCCCAGGAATCATTTTGCCCATTTCAAAGTCTTCTATGAGTTTTCATGACCGTCTCTCACACACACGTTAGGAGCTCACGATAATAATGATAGCGCTTTAGAAAACCAGTTTTGTCCTCTGTGGATAAAAGTAATCTAAGTTCATTGTTAAAAAATTGAAACATGCGAAAAACACAAAACAGAAAAGCCGATCACCTGTAACCTCTTGTCTCTCCCCACCGCCCCTCTCCCCAGCCTTCAAAGGAACTTGCTAACATTTGGGTTGAGGAATTTTCCCCAGTGGAATCCGTCCCTGTAACCAGCACTCACGTCAACAAACAGAGCGTGACCCACCAGCCCAGAAGCCCCTGTGGCCTCTTCCAGGCACTAACCCCCCACCCCCCCAGGGTAACCACCCTCCCCACGTCTGACAGATGGAGGGGCTCCGCCTGTACTTAGCTTCATATGAGACGGCCTCCTACAGGGGGGCCTCCTCTGAGTGTGGCTGCTTTCGCTCCATCTTACGTTTGTGAGATTCCTCCAGGCTGTTGTCCCCGCCATTTTTAATGCCTGCCCAGTATTCTAGCTTAGGGGTGGATCAATATTTATTTATAACTGATCTCCTAGTTTAGACTTCTAGGTTGTTTCTCATTTTTCACTGATAATAGTGAACCCAAAAAACCCACCTTTTTAAAAACAGCATTCAGATGTAGTTCTCATCTGGATCTCAAAACCCAGAGTCACAGACCCTTCAGGGTGAAGGAAGCTGCCATATAGTGTGTGAATCCCCATGAGGCAGTGGGGGGGATTGTCCCTGTTTATCGGGCCGAGGCGTAAGTAAGTGGGGTGCAGGAGCCCCCGAGAGCTGGGCAGAGCTGTGCCCCAACAAGGGCTTCCTGCCCCCACCTCAGTCCTGGCGCCCAGCTCCCTGGCCTGGGCCTGAGCCGCTCCCTCGCTTCTCCCCGCTCCAGGCTGTGCCCTCAATGACTCTCCCGTGGGCCTGGCTGCCTATATTCTAGAGAAGTTTTCCACCTGGACCAACTCGGAGTTCCGAGACCTGGAGGATGGAGGCCTGGAGAGGTGAGACCCCACGCACCCCTGCTGTCGGCCCGTCCCAGCCGCCCCTTCCTCCCCATCACCCTCCTCTCCATCCTCATCTCTGGTGGCTTCCTCTGGGGGGATGGTCGGCAAGTTCCAGGGGCTGTGGGAGGACCCACAGATCCTCACCCTGTGACCAGCGGAGCCCCGATCTCTGGATGAGGAGGCGGTGGCACAGAGAGATCCAGTGATTTCCACAAGCCTCACAGTGGGGTGGCCAAGAAGAGGATGCGGAGCTCGAGGCTGTCTGTCCCTCTGCCACAGAGCCCCTCCTGGGACCAGGGAGTCCCAAGGGCAGTGAGCGCACATCATTGCCGAGAGGCGGTTGCGGTCGGGGCCTCTCCCTCCTGACCCCCTGGAGAGCCTGGCATCATGGCCACAGGACTGCGCGTGTGTGGAGGCCCATCCCGGAGGGTGGTGCAGAGAGATGGGGGGCTGTCCCGCCTCCCAGAACCTCAGAGGCTGCAGCCTCCTCAGTGCGTCTGCCCGGTCCCTGCCTGACCCGGCTTCACCACGGTCAGCCTGACCGGCCTTCTCCAGGGCCCAGGCCTGTCTATTCCTGCAGAGCACCCGACACAGTGTGGGGGTGGGGAACAGAGAGTGAATGAGACCGGGTCCTGCCTTCTGGGTAGGACTCTGTCTGGACCGTGCCCCAGCCCAGCCCCTGGAACAGGGCCAGGCATACAGCAGATGCTCAAGAAATGAGCTCTAAAGACACCCGCAAAGGACAGTGGGATTCCAAAGAAGAGGATTTGCTTTGTCTAAGGGGCAGGGAGGGGAAATGACTGGGACAATCTATCTGGTCTGGGTCTTGAAGGATGAGTAGGAGTTTGCTGGGTGGAAAGGATGGAAAAAGGGAATTTAGGCAAAGGGAAAAGCAGAAGCAAAGGTTGGAGTGATTGAAATGCAAGGTGTGCCTGGAAAGGCTGTCTTGTCCAGAGGCGGGAGCAGGCACGCTGGGGCCAGACCGCGAGCTCGTTCCCGTAGGGCGGTCCTCCAGGAGCCTCACAAGCCCCCGCCCCGGGATATGTTTCCCCCACACCACTGGGCAGGACCCAGGGTCGATGGATGTGCACACGTGTGAGTGTGCATATGTGCCAGTGCACTTGCGTGTGTGAGTGAGTGTGCAGTCGGGTCAGGGGAGGGGCTCGGCAGAGACGTGGAGCTCATCTTTGTCGTGGACATGCTGAGGGGGACGTGCTGGCAGGATGTCCCAGAGGAGACGTCCACGTGGTGACTGGACTCCCGGATCTGGAGCTCGGGGAGGGGGCAGACTGGAGGAAATTTTCCTGCTGTGCTCGAGGTGAATTAGCAGTGGAACCCTGGGGCAGATGTCCTCAGACAGAGTGTAGGCAGAGCGGCATCCAGGGATGCTGGGAGAAGCCTGGTTGGCTACAGGAGGAGGACCAGAGGGAGAGAGGGAGTCTGGGGGACAGAGCTAGTGAGAGGCCCCCACCCATGAGGCCTGGGCAGCAGGGCGGCTGCAGGTGGACAGTGTCAGTGTGCAGGGGTGAGGAGGTGGGGGAGGGAGGGGAGAGGGGACAGGGCGTGGAGGGGAGGGAAGGCCTGGGGTGACATTTGACAGACTGTAGGCGGTAGAGGGAGGAGGTGACTGACAGAGTTAGGCCCGAGGAGGCGGATGGGGGGCTTCAGGGCCAGCACAAGGAGGCAGCAGGTCTCCTAAGCCCCCCAATCTGGAATCAAGCAGGGAAGGACCTGGGGGAGCTGCTGCTCCAAGGACTTGCATTTCCTCAAAGAGGAAGGCAGGGATGGCGGGAGGCTGTGGGTGGGCACAGAGCCATCAGGACACAGATGGTTGGGACCCTCTGAGGAGGTGGCAGCAGAGATTGGAGAGCATGCTTATAACGGACCTGTCAGCAGCGCTGTGGTCCCCTCTGGTCTGTGGTTGGTCAGGTGGGTCCCGGGTGGCAGAAGGCCCCCAGGGATGAGGGCATTGAAGGGGTGAGTGATGTCATGGGAGCCTGAGGGCCTGGGGTGCAGTGCACGGTTATTCTGGGGGAGAAGTGCTGATAATGAAGGAAGATGAGTTGAGGGGGAGCAGAGGGGAAGAAGTGGAGGCCCAGGAGGCTCCCCCAGTGAGCACCAGCACCTGAGGTGGACAGATGGGGAGGACATGGAGGGCTCCTGCGGGCTCTGGCTGCTGGGGGTTGAGGGAGCCCAGCACCAAGAGAGGGAGGGCAGGGCCAGGAGAACATGGGGCTTTCCAGAGTCCACAGACCACAGGCTCCAACAGTGAGTACCAAATGAATATTTCCTCCCGGAGTGGGGTCTGCCTGCTCAGCAATTCCCAGGCTGGAGGGAAAAAGGGGCATCCCACCCTGGGTGAGGGGCTCTCTGCAGGGCCCCAGGGCCCCCTCCTGGGGTGACACAGGTTTGGCAGGAGGCACGCTGACAAGCTGGAGACTGGTGAATAGAAACGCCCCAGGAGCTGCCAGCCCTGCCCTGCTGCCCGTGGTGCCTGGCAGGGTGGTCCAGGGGCTCTGAAGGCTGCTGGAGACCAGCTTCTGCCCAGCGCCTGGGAGGGGCAGGCCCACCCGAGGATGCTCTGAGGATGGCCTATACTGAGGGCCCAGGAGTGGGCACCACCTCTGAGCAGGGGTTGGAGCCTCCTGCTCACAGTCCTGGACATTTGGCAGGGACCAGCCCAAAGCCCCTGGGTTCAGCTGACTTCGCCTGCTCCTTCCCACCTGGGCTGCTCCTCTGGGGGCTGGTGTGGGGGGAGTCGGCTGACATCACGCAGGATGACGGTGACAGCCAGCGTAGCCTGCCTCGTATGTGGTCAACCCTGCATTACCTGTCATCGTGGTGACCCTGGGCCGAGCCTGCCTGTGTTACGGGGACAATACCCCCGAGTAGTGAGGTCTGGGGACGGACGCCCGATGGGCAGGGCGCCTGGCATGTGCTCGCAGCCTGAAAGTGGCAGCTCTTGTTTGTCGTACCACTGCACGTGGCACTGAGGGTGGCCTTCCGGTTCTGCTTTCCCAGGAAGTTCTCCCTGGACGATCTGCTGACCAACATCATGCTCTACTGGACCACGGGCACCATCACCTCCTCCCAGCGCTTCTACAAGGAGAACCTGGGACAGGGCTACCTGGCCCAGAAGCATGAGCGGTGAGCGTGGCTGAGCCAGAGCGGGGCCTCTGAGGAGGGGCCTCTGAGGCAGGGGCAGGGGGACCACCCAGTCCTGAACTCACCAGAGAGCATTTGATGGTGGGAGTACAGCCTTGCCTGCGGTGTGCACAGGGTGCGGAGGAGGAGAACACGATTTAAAGAAGGTTGGGGTGCTGGGAGAAATCCCTGTGCCTTTAAAATTACCTCACAAGGGAACAGGGGGCCTGGCCCCCAGATGTCCTTCAGGGTCTCCACCAGGGCCAAGGTGGGGGCCTGGTGTGGCACTGATGGTCTGGGACTTCCCCGGCACCCTTTCCAAATCTCAGGTGGAGACCCTCAGGTGGCAGCAAAGGGAAAGGAGCAGTAGAGGCTGTCCCGTCCCTCTCTGGGCCTGTTCTCCATCTCTCCTCTTTCTGGGCCGCCCTTCCAGAAAGGCGGGCCCTTAGTGGGGTGGAATTGAGGGGAGTGGCTAAAACTCTGGGGCTATCCCTTTCATTATGTCTTGGTGTGGGTGGGCGAGCTGACCCTGCTGTGGGGGACGGAGAGGGGGGCCAGGCCGCAGCCTCACCCCTCCGGGGGACCTGTCCCTTGCAGGATGAAGGTCTACGTGCCCACCGGCTTTGCTGCCTTCCCTTGTGAGTTACTACACGCCCCAGAAAAGTGGGTGAAGTTCAAGTACCCGAAACTGATCTCCTATTCCTACATGCCCCGCGGGGGCCACTTTGCCGCCCTCGAGGAGCCGCAGCTGATGGCTCAGGACATCCGCAAGTTCGTGGGGCTGCTGGAGCGGCAGTGACCCTGCCCCTTCACCGGGAAGCCCCGTCTCCCAGCGCCAGCTCCCCGAGGGAGGGGGGCTGCCAGGGAGGCGGCCTCCCCGTCTCCTCCTGGGGAAGATGCCCCTTTTCTGAGAATGAGTTTGCTTCTGTCCCCTGCCCAGGCTGGGACCCCGTGCTCACCGCCTCCCCGCGCGCTCCCCCCCGCCACGTGTTAGCAACCTGGCTTTGACGATAAACGATTTTACTTCTAAGCGGCTGGAACCAAGTGACGCGCGTGCCCCGACCCCACAAGGGGTTCCCCTTCCAGCGGTGCTGGCGGGTCCGCATCTGGGATGGGGAGGGCGTCCCCCACCCTCGCTGGGAAGGGCAGGACAGGCCCCCTGGGGGCACCAGGATGCCGCTCTGCCCCCTCCCGGTGCCCGGGGCAGCTCGGAGCAGAGGCCGAGGCTGAGCGACCGCTGGGGGCGCGGTCTGCAGAGGGGGCTTGAGGGCTCGGCCGCACCGCCGCGCCCCACGCCGACTCGCGCCTCTGGCGCCCCCTGGGGGCAGTAGGAGGCGGCTTCCCCAGCAAGCGCCCGAAGTCTCTTCCCAGCTCCCGGGATGACACGGGGAGAGAAACGGCAAGGGGCTGCCTGTCCTTCCTTCGGGGTTTACAGCCCAAGGGTGGTGCACAGCCCTGCACCCAGCCCAGACCCCCCCCCCTGCCCCCGCCACAGTCCTCCTTTGGCTCCGAGGAGGCCCTGAGCCTCCCCCTACCCCCACCCCCCTTGGAAGGAGCAGACAGATGGGGTTGAGAGATGGAGATTGCGCCCCACGCCCTGAAGAGGTGAGAGAGGCTGAATCTCACAGTCCGGCTGAACGGGCACTTTATTAGTGGTCCTCATTGTCCCTGCCTTGTGCAGGGCGACCCTGACCCCGACACAGCTTCCCTGGCAACGCGATACAAGAACACGGACCCACCGCCGGGATGCGGAGGCGTGCGCAGCTGCAGGAGCCTCTGCAGCCCAGCACTGGCCCGTTCCCTTCCTGCTCCCACAGCTCTCTCCCGGGACGGGCGGGTGAATGGCTCCATACACGGAGGGGGAGGCTGGAATGAGTCTGGACCACCGTCTGGACCCGTCTCAGGCCCGGGACAGCTGCAGGCCCTGTGGTTATCAGCACGTGCACTTGTGTGAGCGCCGGGGGACGGCGGGCGGGGTCTGCGTGCTCAGAAGGGAGAAGGTCTTCCACTTGTTACCCTCTCCCTGTGACCTGGCAGTCATGGCAGCTAATGGGTCTGGAGGGACATGATTCCAAATCACGATCTTGCCTAAAAATCACTGGGGACATCGTCCCAGCTTGAGCTGGCCGCTTGTGCAGAAGGGGCACTGGAAATGGGCAGAGCCTCAGGCGGCCGGAGCTGCACGGGCTCCCCTCTCGGCAGCTGTGACCAGAAAACACCACCACCCGATGGCAGTCCCGCCCTCCAGTCAGCCCAGGGCCTGAGCCCCTTCCCGGTCCCATCTATTTAGAGCAGTGGGGCTGAAGACAGGTGGAAAGAAGTCCGGGTTGGGGTCAGAGTCAAGCTGCTTCTCCAGCAGTGTCCCCTCACCTCCCGGCTCCCAGAGCCTGGCAGCTCACAGGCCCTCAGGCCTCCTGGTAGGCAGGGGCCACACCATCCCCAGGACTCTGGGCCAGGCCCTGCCCCGGGACGGTTCCACTGATGTTGTGGATGGCGCCATAGGTCTGCTGCTGCTGCGGGGACAGGGCTGTTTTCTCAGAGGCCAAGCTGTTCAGAATCCGGGGCACGTAGGGCTGCGGGCAAATGGGGTGTTAGTGCTCGGGTGGGGCGGCCATGAGATTCCATCCTCCCCCACTGCCCTCCCACTTCCAGCCGTAGGACATGTGCAATGCTCAGACAAGACATAGAAAGAAATAACAAGGTCAATTTAGGATGTCAGGACCCAAAATAAGCCAACTGCAGGATTTCCGAGCAGCCAGAGCTAATCAGAGAACGCAATCAATTACCCAGTTCTTGTCACCTCCATTTCTCAGAGGAAACAGAACTTCTCCTAGCACTGGATTCTAGAATTCCTCACTTTATATAGGAAACAGGTCTACCCACATAGGACAGGCTTAGAATGCTGTCAATGGGACTTCCGGGAAGCTGAAGGAACCCATGTAAGTGATATTTCCTCCCAGTCCCAGGCTCTGGCTGCCGAGCCCGGGCAGACCCAGGCTGCGATGAGGACTTTCCCTCATCCACCTGTCCTGCTCGTCCCTTGTCTGGGGGGCACAGTCACACCCGTGGGCCTCAGGGTAATGAACCTGTCTGAGAACCTTCTCCCCTGGGGCTGGTGCAAGGACAGACACTGATAAGACTGCCTGACACCCGGGTGGCGGCCACTGGGAAGAACGCTGCTGATGAGACGGGCCGCTGTCCTGGCCCTGGGTCTGTCAAGAAGGCAGCGGTCACAGTCCTGGAGTCCTGTGACTCCATTTTCCTTTCCCAGTTCCACCCCCAGGAGCAGGACCCTGGAGGCTGGAAGCAGGGAGAACCAGGAAGGAAAGGAGTCCTGGTGTCCTTCTAATACTGTGCCATCCTCTCAGGCAGGTGCAAGGTTCATTTGTTGAATTCAAAAGGGAGTTGGTGCGACACCCTCTTGGTGCCTGGCAGGGGACCTCCCACAGGCAGGGGCTGGTGAAATGCTCAAGATGGAGCTTCATCAGGCCACAGGGCCTTGCAATATTGCTCACTGAAGGCCCACACTCAACAGGCATTAAGTGTGCAGAGAGGGAAAGTGAGCAGGGACCAGAAGGGGGATGGGCGTGCCTCGTGGCAAAACTAATCACCTAACAAGAACGATCAAAGGACGTTTGAGGGCCCGTGTGGTTGTGATGGCTGCAAGGACTTGGTGCCCGGGTAAGAACCACAACTTACTGTGAAGGGTGGAGGCACGTGGGCCTCTGCCTTGCTTCCTGTGTTACTTGCCATTTCTTCTGTCTGCAGATAAGAGCAAAACCTTGCAATGATAAGCAAAACTGATCTTCCTGAACTAACACCCTCCAAACAAACAGACTGTTAACACCCAGAACAATAGTACCAGCTGGCAGCAGGCTCCCAGCGGCAGCCCAAGAGAGGATGGGGGGGCATTGCAGGGAGCAGGGAAGGTGGTGTGGAGGGAAGCTACACATAGTACCCAACCACCCATGCCTTCCCCCGTAGATAAATAAAACCTGGAGAAGGCTGTTGACGTGCTGACACGTGGAGGGGTGGAGGAGGGGTGGAGGGTGAACCCACGGTCTTCTCCTCCCAGGCCCCGCTCGGCAGTGGTGCGGGGACGGGCTTTACCTTGTAGTTCAGAGGGATGAGGTGCTTAAAGCATCCGAAGCAGGTGTAGGCCAGGCCGACCAGGATGGTGAGCAGCACGACCAGAAGGGTGAACAGGGTGGGAGGGGCCATCGGACCTGGAGAACAAAGGATGCTAGCCTTGGGGGTGCGTGAGAGTGGGGGAAGGGGCTGCCACTCGCCCTCACCCTGCTGAGGCAGAGGGGCCACCCTCGTGCAGGAACTGTGTGTGACTTCCTCCTCAGGCAGAAAATAAAGAGATGGCATCACCCCCCACCCCCTCCAGCAGCTGGGGTGGTGTCTTCACAGCCCGGAGCACGGAGAGTGACCCACTGAAGGGTGGTATTATCCCTGGTCAGATTTCAGGAACTGGGACACCAAGTCAGTGGCAATTTGCCAGCTTCCTTGCCAGGTCAGTTTCCTCCAGGCTCCAGAGTCCTGGGCTAGGTAGGATGGAGGCTCCCCCACCTGACTGGGACAGAGTCACACACCTCCTCTGCCTTTTTCTTTTCCCAAGAGTGTCAGTTTTCCCTCCCACGTGCCCCACCTCCTCCACACTGTGAGGTGTGAGGGCGTGAGCCCATCCACACCCACAAAAGCAATCGGGACCAGCTTCCCACCTCCTCTGGTTCAGCCCCTTCACAGCTCATAAAGGGACTATCTTCTCTCTAAGGCTGTCTGGGGCAATCGACCTGGCCTTCACCAGGGTTGCACTTGAGCTCAGGCCAGCTCAGGAACTGGGTAGTCAATGCTGCACCCAACCAGCTCTCACCCTGGGTACCACGCTCTGATTGGACACCCCACCAGCCCTGGGTACCACGTTCTGATTGGACACCCAACCAGCCCTCACCCTGGGTACCACGTTCTGATTGGACACCCAACCAGCCCTCACCCTGGGTACCACGCTCTCATTGGACACCCAACCAGCCCTCACCCTGGGTACCACGTTCTGATTGGACACCCAACCAGCCCTCGCCCTGGGTACCACGTTCTGATTGGACACCCAACCAGCCCTCACCCTGTGTACCACGCTCTGATTGGACACACAGCCAGCCCTCACCCTGGGTACCACGCTCTCATTGGACACCCAACCAGCCCTCACCCTGGGTACCACGTTCTGATTGGACACCCAACCAGCCCTCACCCTGGGTACCACGTTCTGATTGGACACCCAACCAGCCCTCACCCTGGGTACCACGCTCTGATTGGACACCCAACCAGCCCTCGCCCTGGGTACCACGCTCTGATTGGACACCCCACCAGCCCTCACCCTGGGTACCACGTTCTGATTGGACACCCAACCAGCCCTCACCCTGAGTACCACGTTCTGATTGGACACCCAACCAGCCCTCACGCTGGGTACCACCTTCTGACTGGGCACCCAACCAGCCCTCAGCCTGGGTACCACGTTGTGATTGGACACTGAGTTGATGCTATTAAAGCAATGAGGGATTTGACTGACTGGTGTGGATGCAGGAACGTGAGGCCAGGGTCTGCCTCCTCACCCCTGCCCAGTCAGGAGGGCTCCTCACCCAGGCGCAGGAAGGAGAAGAAGTAGAGCCAGAACAGGCACAGGATGGGAGCAGCCAAAGCCTGCCTCACAGCCGCGAAGTGGATCCTCTTCTCCAGCTTGGCCGGGAGGTAAACGAAGTAGAGGTTGTGCCGGTCCACCATGTGCTTGAGCAGGATGTAGACGAGGCCTGCAGAGACGGGGCTGTGAGCTGCAGACCCGGCTGGGCCACAGGGGCCCCTCTGCCCCTTCCTCCTGGGGGTGGCTTCTTGTGCATGGAGCTGGGGCTGGGTCTGCTGTTCAACCACAGGAACCTGAAGTTGTGCTAAATGCATAAATGCCTCTCCTGGCTGTAGTGCTCTCTCTCTCCCTACCCCTCCCCTCTCCCTTCCCCCTCCCCTTCCTGCCCTCTTTCTGACCCCAAGGAGTAGAGGTGTCTGATTCTGTCCCCATGGAACACTGAGATTCTAGGATCATCTTGGGGAAAGAGGCTATTTTGCACCCAGATGTCTAGGCCCCTCCCATGCTGAGCCCCCCATCCCTCAGTGCTCCCACTCTCCCTCCCTCTCCCCCCAAGCTGACCCCTGCACTCATCACAGTCAACAGATGCCCGAGGGTCTTACCCCAGGGGCGGCACACAAGGGGAATGCTGCCTTTTCTATTCTGTCAGCTTCTTTTGAAAATTTCTTTGTTTTGAAAGAGTGATACTTAAATTTTTAAAATAGTACAAGAGAATACACAGGGAAAACTAAAACTTCCTCCTACCCCTAAACCTCAGCTATCACTACCAACTGTCTCTTGGGTCTTCTGTTTGCTTCCAGAGTCTTCCATTTTTCTGCCAGTTCCTGATGTTTTCTTTTACAGTCATGCATCGCTTAATGATGGGGACATGTTCTGAGAAATGCATTGTTAGGTGATTTTGTCTTTGTATGAACATCATATCGTATACTTACACAAACCTAGGTGGTACAGCCTACTACACACCTAGGCTATACGGTGCTAATCTTACAGGACCACCATCATATATGCAGTCCCAGGTTGTCATTATGAGGCACATGACTGTACCTGCAAGACCTCGGCCTTTAAAGTCAAACCGTCCTAAGCTCAAATCCTGGCTCTACTTACTAACAACGTATCAAGTGCTTCATCTGTGAAAAGGGAACAGAAACAAGACCCGCCTTGTAGGACTTTGTGAGCATTAAATGTGATGATCTGTGCGGATGCCATGGTGACTGGCCAGAGCAGAGGGCACAAACATGAGAGCCTCGGTCATCACTGCTGGCACTGGCCTAGCTGCTGCTGGAGAATCAACCAGGAATCAAATGGTCAGCTGGCAGAGAGCCTCAGACCAGGAGAAGTACTGAGAGAGGAAGACTAATGGAAGGAATTCATTAGGATGGAAGTGAATTTAAATGTGGTGTCCCAAGGGGCTCCTTGGCAGCTTGTGGTTGTGGCTACACGAGGACCGGCATTGGAGGGGCTCCATAATGCCCTGGTGAAGGCTGCCCCTGGGCGCTTGGAAGAATCAGCCATCCTACCCACCCCAGGACCAGCTCCAGGGCCACTCACCGAATGGCGTGATGAGGGGGCAGGTGATGCTGTAGGCCATGACGACGGTGAAGACGCACAGCATCCACGCGTACATGGCTCCAAACTCAGACTGGAAGGCCTGGTTCTGGGAGGAGGAGGAGGTGACGCGCTTACAGGCTTGTTCCACCCAACACTCCTCCGTGCACTCCAGCTGGTGCCGGGAGAGCAGGGTGGAGAGGGACCCTGGAAATGGGAGACTCACAGCTACCCCGCCCCCCCGAGGTCCTTTCCATCCGTCCACAAGCCTTCTCCAGCTTCACGCAGCTCACCCCTGACCTCCAAGCTGCAGTGATTTATGTTTTCTTAGTGTTTCTGTTGTTCGACTCATGTCGACCCTCAGGCCCTTGAGCCCCTGGAGGGCAGAGAGGGTGTGTCTGAGGACAGACTGTAGGGTGACCACCCCCACAGACTTTGGCGTCAGACCCAACATCAGCTCTGCCCCTTCCAGCCGTGAGTCCTGGGCCAGGCGCTTAACCTCCCTACATCTTACTCTGCGCATCTGCAAAGTGGGGACACCAGCACCCATCTCCTGGGGGTCTGAGGATAAATGAGAGTGCAGTGCTTCTCCAGCTCTCCACTCACGGTACCCACAATGGCAAAGGAGAATAAGAGAACCCCTCACCACCCAGTTTAGGGAATCTTAGAACAAATGCCAGAAGCCCAAAATGCCTTTGACACCTATGGTGATCTTAAGAGTTTATGTGAATAGCTGCTCCTGGAAAAGAAATTTGTGGATTTTAATTGTATGGATGGGTGTGATCAGACTGGTTAAAATGCAAGATTCCCAACTCTCCTCCACCTGTGAGTCAGAGTGGAGGATTATGAAGACACGCCACATTCCCGCCGGGCTCCTCGGACCTCCGCTCCCCGCAGAGGCGGCCCTGTGCCCTGGTGAGAAGCACTGAGCACAGGGGCTGGGTGAGTGCCCGCGCTGGAAGCTCTGGAGGGAGTCGGGGCCCTGGCCCGCCCCGCCACCGCACCTGCTTGACGTTCCTGCGGTCGCCGGCCGTCTTGGCCATGCCCATGCGGAAGGTGTAGAGGATGAGGCCGGGCAGCCGCAGCAGCTCCATGCCGTTGCCGATGAAGGCCGAGGCGATGACGTAGTTCACAAAGAAGGCGCCCTGGTCGGGCAGGAAGACGCACCTGGGGGACCGGCCAGTGTGTGAGCTGGGAGCCAGAGGAGCCTCCTTCCCACTGGAGGGAGAGAGGGGCCCTCGGCTGGGCAGACGCAGAAAGTCCCGGAGACATTATGCTCAGCCTCCACCCAGTAGGTGTGTGTGCAGCACACACATGTGCCAGCACTTTCTCAGCCCCTTCCCCGCTCTCCTGGCGCTCACATCCTAGCTGGGGACACCAACAAGTAAATACACAGCACGCCAGGTGCCACAGGGGCTCCAGAGGGAGAGAAAGCAGGGCGGCAATGTTTACTAGGTTGTGTAGGGCGGTCAGAGAGGCCTTTCTGATGAGGTGACATTTGTGCAGAGACGTGGAGGAGGGGAAGAGAGAGAGATCGAGAAACCTGGGGAGAGAGCATTCCAAGCAGAGGAAACAACAGATACAACATGCCTGACATGTCAACGGAACAAGGGCAGGGCCGGGCGGGCCAGGGTGTGGGGACAGGTGTGCAGGCTGGCCCGGAGCAGCTCTGACTGCCCGAGGGACCGTGGGGCACGGAGACCTCACAGATGGCAAGGCTGTCACCATGTGCAGAATGAGGGTGGTTGGGCTGGAGGAGGTGAGAATGGTCGGATTCTGGATCCACCTCAGAGACAGAGCAGTCAGGATTTGCTGGTGGAGGGAAGAGAGGAGACAAGAAGTACTCCGAGGGTTTTTGCCAGAGTAACCGGAAAACCGGAGTAATGGGCGGGGAAGTTTGTGGGAGCAGCAGACGTGGAGACAGACGTCAGGAGAGTGGTTTGGGGCAGGTAGAGTCTGCGATGCCCAGTGGAGCTCCAGGTGGGGAGCAGCAGGCAGCTGGATGTGCGAGTCTGGAGGGGCAGATGGCGTTAGAGTTCAGGGGTCGTCAGGTGGCATTAAAGCCAGGGTCCAGCTGAGGTCACCTAGAGAGGGGGCGTGGACCGAGGACTGACAGAAGCCCTCAGACAGCCGGCATTTAGAGCTCGGGGAGATGCAGGAGAACCTGCCAAGGAGGCTGAGGAGATGCTGTGGGATGGGAGATCCAGGAAAGGGGGGACCCAGAGCCGGGTGAAGACAGCGTTTCAAGCAGGAAGGCACAATTAATGCGTCAGATGTTGTCGACAGATCACATACGATGAGGACTGAGAGCTGACCGTTGGATTTGGCAATCTGGAAGTCACTGTCACCCTAGACAAGAGCCATTGGGGGTCTGTGTGTCTGTCCGTGGTTGCCAGCCCCCGAGTCATCAGCTTACCAGCAAGAACCTATTTAAAATGATTCACTCCGTCCTTCTAAGCAAGCATGGCCAGCCTTCCCCACAGACAGTCCTTTGGGAAAGTCAATCCCGAGCCCAGGGCCTCTATTAGGACCTAAAGTATAGTGTAAGGGGGGCTGAGGTGAAGCCCAGCTCTGTCTCTTAACAGCTGGATAACCTTGGGCAGGTTATTCCAGATCTCTGGGCCTCAGTCTCCTCATCTGTAAAATGGGGGTAATAGGAGTGTCTACCTCATAGCTTGTTGTAAAGATTAAACGAGAAAAGAATAAGCACTTGGCATAGCGCCTTCTTCAACAATAGGTATTACTATTAAGTGGGTGAAGGGGAGCAGACTATCCCACCTCAAAATATGCCACTTTGGCATATTGATTATGTTGAATTAAAGTGACTTCAGAAACAGTTGGTATAAGAAGGACCCTCTGACCTGCCTTTGTCCTCCTGAAAGCAGGAAATCTCCCATCTGAAAGGCACCCTCCCTGCATCAGGAGGGCAGAATGCATGCTTATCACCAGAGATAGGGAATTTAGGGCCAAGAATACTATATATAAAGAAATCTTATTTCTTCTTCACTAATTTGCTACCCCAAGTCCAAACCCCTTTGTCTTGTCAATTCTTCACAAATTTCTTGTTTCTTTGTCTAAAAGGTATAAAAAGCTGAATCGTTTGGTCACTTCTTTGAGTCTCATATTTTATGAGCTCCCGTGCATACAAAATTATATTTGTTTTTCTCCTGTTAATCTGTTTTATGTCAATTTAATTATTAGACCAGCCAAAGAACCTGGAAGGGAAGAAGGGAAAAGCTTCCTCCCCTACGTGGGTGTGGTACGAGCTTGAAATGCTAACAAGGACACACATCAGCAATAAGTTTAACTCCACTCTCCTCGAAAAATAATCCTCAGTCCAGACAGTCATTCTGGTTGCAATGTTTAAATATTATTCTCCTTCCCCCTCCCTGGCACCACTGAGACCCAGCAATCCCTTCTCCCCAAGAGGCTCTGTTCTCAGTAAGTAAGTTTCATAGAATGACACTGCAACTAATTGAGTTTGGGCCTAAAAGATGAACCACATTTCTGCACATGTAGCACAAAGTGGGTCAGCTCCCATGGTGTGGCCAAAGGTCCTGCCTGGCCCCAGCCCAGCCAGGACGCTGGTAGGGGTGGTGGGGAAGCCCCAGGCCCTGTGGTCTGGGGGAGGAAGACGGTGTGTCCTGAAGCACAGACTACCCTCCCCCGAGTGCAGCCCCAGCCGGAGCCCCTGCGGCTCTGGAAACTCCAAAACTCAACGTGGCTGATACTTACTCCAACCTGACAGAGGCCTCCAAGAAAGTCTTGTCAAAGAGCCACCGGAAGAAGAAATCCAGACTGAAAGAAAAATGAATCCCATAAGAATTTATTTCTAACATTCCATGTGATCACTACACGTTTTCATTTTTTTTCTGCTCTGAAAGACAGGCGGAATCTCAAAATCTACATTTGTTCTCTAAAATGCTATTACTACAATGTAACTTAATCAGTGCCTGTTTTAACAGCAAGTTCCTTCCTGAGAAACAAAGCCAGGAGTAGACCCCCCACCTAAGTAGGAAGTCGGTGATGTTTCGTTTTCATGCTTTTTTCTAAGCAAGAAAGATCTATCTACGGAAGAATCAATGGGCCAGTGCCACTGCACTCCACGTGGGTGGGACAGGCTTAAACGTTGTTAGGGCATCTGGTCCCAAACCATTTCCATTTTCCTGAGGACAGTGCTCTCCAGATGTGACCCTGAGTCTGAATTCAGGGCAGAAGGTGTTGAGATGTACCTGGTGAGGCCGAGAGAGGGCAGAATTAGCACCATGAAGATCAAGAATATGTAGACCTTGGTCATCATGATCCGGTTTTCCCCTGACCTGCAGGAAGTCAGAGGTGAGCCCTCACAGTCCCTCAAATGCTCCAGATGTCCCCAGTAAGGCCCCTGCTGCGTGTGCATTGCCCTGGGAGGGGGCATCAGAGACACGCTTCTCAGGGGAGGGGCCCTGAGCTCCCGGGCACTCACGTGGTCCAGTGAGACTCCAGCAGCGTAGAGTAGTAGACGATGGTGGGGAGCAGGGCTGAGAAGGACCACAGGAGGAGGGTTGGGAAGAACTGGCTGATGATTGGGTCCTAGAAAACAAGGGCCTCACTAGAGTGAGTCGGGGGACTGTGGGCCACGGGGGCTTTGAGGCCATGATCTGTTAGCAGGGCGGCACAGTGAACTCCTGGGGTCCGGTTTTGATCATCCTTGACCCCCAGAACCAGTGCTGTGCCTGGTACAACATAGATATTCCATAACGTTGGATGAACAGGCAATAACAGGACTTGATATTTGTAGAGCTCTTTAGAGCCAAGAAAGCAACTTCACATCCAACTGAGCTCCACTCATCTCACTGACCAGAGACAACCTCCTCTGTTCCCTGGAGAAAACCAATGATGGATGCCAAGGGAAGATGGAACGATGGAGGCCAGGGCCCTCCGCAGCTGGCCTGCCCTCTCAGCTCCAACCCGACTCACCAGGACTGCTTCATGTTTGTCCCCAACCCCATCTAGGCCCGTTGTATTGTTATCATAACTACATGGTTCGATTAACTGAGTACTTTCCCTGATTAAATGTGCATCAAAATAGAGAGAAAATCTCTGAAAACTAAGTTGGATACTTTCCAAAGACTTGAGAAAGGCCAATTTCTTACAAATGCTGTTGAATTAGAGGAAAGCAAGTCAACTATAAAAGAGAAGGAAATGGAATCTGGGAGGCTCTATACTTAGAACAGCTTTGCAAGTAACTTCACATTCTTGCTTTACTCCAAGAAACCACAATGAAATGAGGGTGTGGTTCACGTAAAAGAGAAAAGGGGACTCTCATCAGCAGATCCTCCCTCAAAAGAACACGCCTTGACCACTTATCAAAGGATTGGCAAGGAATGAACATCTACATGCTTGAAATCTAAACAAAACTGCTTAATGTACCCTATGTACTTCTTATATATACTGAGTCAGATAAGAGGGCTTCAACCACACGTTAGCTATTCGAGCATCATCACAGCAGCCCCGTGAGTATAACACGGCAGGGGTTTTAACTCCAGGTTTTGGATGAAAAGCCAAAGCTCAGAACCCATCAGCCAGGGACTGGCCGGGCGACGACCAGGACCTCTGGCCCCCAGCCCAGCATGCTTCCCAGCAGGATTAAATGCCACATGGGACTGGAAGACAGAAGGAGATTCAGGGTCATTTTTCAGCAAAGCCAATATGGGAAACCCCTATCTTTTTAAGTAGATGCCAATTCAGGGCATGTTTAGCTGTTATCTCATGGATTCATCTAAGATTTTTAAAAATCATTCATTCCCTATCTAGAATCAATGACTTTATAACAAGATTATCAGAAACTGAAATGTAAAAGAAATAATTAACTTATGATTCTGCCACTCCAGTCAACAAAGCTCTTTTCATTCTTTCCTACCTGGTCCCCGCAGCATCCACTGTACACACGAATCACTACGACCATTGTGTAGAGACAATTTTACATTCTACTTTTATCACAAGCCCCCCACGTCTGCCACAAAGTCTAGACCATTTCTTAATGGATGTTTAACATTCTATCAGACTGAATATACCTCATTCAACTCAAAGGACCTCTACTGTTGAACATTTAGATTGATTCCATTAAAATATATACATACGTTACTATATTACAATATATAATATATACAAATATATATATTACTACATTACTATATATATTACTCATTACTATGAAGACATTGTAATAAATATGGCCATGCCTGCTCAGGGCTTCAAAGCACAGACATGAGCTGAGTGACATGGCCTCCTGGTTCAGTGTCCCCCACATCCCCTGGTTCCCATTCCTCCCCCACACACCAGCCCTCCTGTTTCCAGCCCCACTGGGATGGGCCCTGCAGAATGCTCACTCACATTCAGCGCACGGATGGGTTTGGTGACATTGAACTTGTCCATGGTGGACAGGATGATGGAGGGTGTGGTCAGAAAAAACAGCACCACGAAGAGAGTGAAGTTGATGCCCAGCCACTGGAACCACCAGCGGAGGCCCTGGACAGAGAGGTTCTTCCTGCAGAGGGGAGGACACAGGCCCTGTAAGCTAATCTCCCAGGCCCTGGCCACCTAGACACCAAGAGCGCCCCCAGCTTAGGAGGGTCAGAAGGTCAAGGGCTCATTTCCACCTCAGGAGTACACACAAGCGTTCTGCACTGACCTTCAGCTATAGGAAGGTCAAATTTTGGGTTCCTGTGAGCTCAGAGGGCAAACAGGTTATTCGCTGCTAACGTGGCTCCCCAGCTGGAGTCTGGGTGTTAGAACCTGCCTAAAGGGCTACATGAGCACGCAAGCAGACCAAACGAGGCTCTGACACGGCCATTCTTAGACATGCCTGCTATGCTCTGTGACTAATGACACATTCTTCCTGCGGGGGCCACGGTCTGGGGTGCAAGGAGGACGGAGGCAGGGACAAAGGTACAAAGACCCAGCTGGACCCTGCCCTGGCCTCTCACCCACCAAGAACAGACCCACAAACCAATCCCAGGTTTAGACAGCCCTATGAACCCAAGAGCAGAAGAGTCAGAGGCCGAACTAGAGCCCAGTGGAGACAAGCACCCAAAGCTCGCTCTGGGTGAGGAACTGAGCCAGGCTGGACGGCCAGCCGTGCTGGGGCCACTGCTGGGGCTGCCCTCACCCCGGTCACTGGGCTTAAGGCTCCAGATGGACCTGCAGACACGGCTTAGCTCACCAGCATGTCCCCCAGGCTAGACAGGCTGCTGACACACTTGACCTAAGGCGGCACTGTCCCATACAGTAGCCACGAGCCACATGTGACTACTGAGCATTGAAATGTGACTGCTCCAATCAAGATGTGCTAGAAGTGTAAAATCCACACTGGATTTCAAGACCATGAGTATAAAAAGGAGAACGTAAAACACCTCAATTTTTAAAGAACTGATTACATGTTGAAATGATAATATTTTGGATATATAGGGAGAGATACGTTATTAAAACTAATTCCAACCGTTTTTTACTTTTTTAACATAGCTACAAGGAAATTTAAAATTCCACATGTAGCTTGCATTATATGCCTACTGGACCCGCTGATGCCAGGGAGCAATGCTGGAGTGAGGTGCTAGGTGAGGACGCGCACCCCCGCATCCCGCCCTCCACCCCCAGCCCAGACAGCTGCAAGAGACCTGTGTGGTCTCCCTGAGTGCAGGTCACATCTGTGCTTCCAGGTGACAGGGGGTAGGGGGAGGCGTGGGGGAAGCCCCCACCGCCGCCCAGGCCTCTTTCCCGCCCCTCCCCAGCCCGGGGCTCACCAGCAGATGTCCTCGGGGTAAGAAGCGAAGGTGACCGTCCACTTGGAGGGGCAGAGCTCTCTGCTTTGGGAGGACGGCTGGGGCTCACCTTTGCACCGAAGGCCCTGACACTTGCAGGCGTTGAAGTCTTTCAGGATGCTGCCAGGAAATGCAGAAATGCCAGGGCCCAGACCACCCGGGGTACCAGGTACATACATGGCCAACAGGACCCAGTGAGAGTGGGAGCCTCGTGGCACAGGGCTTTGCCGTATTATTAGTCCCTTATCATTCACGCTATGAAGAGATGCCATGCTCGGCATACTATGTGGAGGATTTTGTTTAATCCTGAGAACAGCTCTACAAGCCAGGGATTACTATTCCTATTTCACAGATGAGAACACCGATGCTCTCTGAGTTAGGTTCTGCGCCCCATCCATCTGACTCCAGCGTCCATGCCGTTTGTACTGCCCCGCACTCTGCTCCTCCTCGGGGCCGTCCCCCTCTGCCCCGCCCAGGAAGCTGGAGCATGGTTGCACCCTGCTGCCAGTGGCCTCACCTTTCCAGCCCTCTCTTCTTCCGCAGCCCCAGAGCAGCACGAGACCATGTTACATGTGGCCTGTTCCCATTCTGACTCCAAGATTTCCCTCTCTAGGACTCCCACCTCAACCCTCGCCACTCTTTCCCCCTTTAGTCTCATGAAGAACCCACCAGTGCCCTGCTCCTCTCCCCCTGCACCCCTCCTCTTGCCACTGGCCTCCTCCAGGCCCCCTCACTTCCGGGTCTGCAGGGCACATCCGGGAGACTGTTCCCAGGGTCCACGCTGCCCGAGCAGGGAAGACACGGGAAGGGGCATTTGCCTGGCCGCCTCCTTTCCATGTCATTCACCTGACCCCATCCCCTGTGGCTCCCAAGGCCAGATGACACCAGATCTCAGGAGCTTTATGAGCTGGGGCCCAGGCCAAGGAGCACTATGGGAATGCACTCCCAGGGCCGGGCTCTCCGCAGCCGTGAGTGCCCTGGGTGCCCAGGGCTCTTCCCCACAGCTGTGCAGTGGTAGGAGGATGGGACGCCCATCCTCAGAAGGATCTGTGGTCCCAGAGTGCACATCTGAAGGAGGGCGGCATCCATCCCACCCGGCAGAAGGCTGGGACACAGAGGCAACGGCACCCGGGGGGCAGCTGGAGAGAGCCCAGCAGGGGGAAAGGCCACATCAACCCAGGAGGGGCTCAGCTAGAATCACCCGGGCCCAGCTGTCCACGAACAAGGGCTGGGCTCAAAGAGGGAGTGAGCGTGATGCTGCCTCCCAGCCACGCCCGGGAAGGAGATGGAAATGCCAGAGACAAATCCCAGCCATGCTGACTCAGAGGGACAGCAAGTCATCTGGAGGGGACAGGGAGTCAGCCGAGGAGGTGGCTGGGACACGCCCACACTCACTAGGTGGCCATGGACTTCTCCTGGAAGGTGACGAAGGCCATTCCCAGCGGCTGGTCCCGGACCCTGGATTCCTCCTCTGTGATCTTCTCCATCAGCCGGTCCTTCATGCCCCTGTAGTAAGAGATGGCGTCCTCCTGCCAGAGGACACATCTCCTTGTGATGACGTGGCCCTGCGCAGGTGTCGGGGGACCCCAGTGCCTGCACTCCTGATTGAGGTGTGGGTCCTCACCCGCTCACACCCTGGCACTTCGCAGCAGCAGAACTGGCCGCAGGGCTTGGTGTTGATGAGGGTCCTCTGGCCTGTCTTCATCTGCAGGTTTGTGTAATAGGTCAGGCTCTTCTCGGTCGTTTTTCTGCAGTGGAGGGAGAAACTTCAGACTCACAGTCCTGTGGTATGGACCCCACACTCACTGTTCAACCATTGGTCACCACCAGACCCGGGAGTTCAGCTTTCTGAACAAGAAAGGGGCGGAGCCACCCTCCCCCCTCCCCAGCTCGGGGAGCCAAGGCCACCATGGAAGAAGGGTGAGCATCTCAGAGGGGGAAGTGCGTCAGACAGCTGCGGGCCAGCTTAACCCAGGCACACCCGCCCGCCAGCCCTCCCTTACCTCTCCTGGCACAGGTCCATCAGCCTGGCCACATCGTAGCAGAGCTGGACCTCCACCACTTCACACGTGGGGTACGCGTCCCTGTGCCCAGCACGGGCCAGAGGCAAAAGACGGCCATTAGAAAAGAGAACCCCCAGGTGGGAGAGACCCCCAAGTCTCCAAGAGTGGCAGAGCAATCACGCTGCTCATTTCTGTGCCAGCAGAAACCTCTTTTCTCTTTGTCTTTACCAAAGGGCGAAGTTTTGAAATTTAATACAAATAAGGCTTTAACAGCATGAAAGTAAAACTGCCAAGTTCATACCCACTTGGCTTTAAATCGGCTGGCACTTTCTCTGGGGAAAAATGAACACTGTTCGTTATCTCTTCTACCCACCCGAAGGAACAGGTTTATTGTCTGCTCTAGGTCCTATCTGCCTTGGACCATCACTGAAATCCTTCAGTCTGTGACCCTTTTGAAGGTCACAGGCATTTTAGGTCTAATGAAAGCAAAGGACCCTCAGTGCAGAAAACGTCCACACACACCTTCACAATCACAGTAAAATGCTCATAAGTGTGCCATATACATACTTACTACTGGCCAGGTACTGTCACAGCGTTAACTTATTTAATCCTCACCATAGCCTGTGAGGTTTTGTCCCCATTTTACGGATGAGGAAAATAAGGGTCAGAGAGGTTAAATGACTTCTGCCCCAGGTCACACAGCTGGTGAGTGTCTGAGGCAGGATGTGAATCCAGGTGGCCCAGCTCCAGGGCCCATGTCTGTAGCCACCATACGATGCTCCCTCAGCGTACACATAAAACCGTACACACGGCTCCTGGGGCGTCCTGGACCATGTAAATCCCCACCTACTACATGTAAAGCCCCACCTACTATGTGTAAAGCCCCACCTACTACGTGCCAGGCACTGTGCTGGGTACCAGGGATGGAGCCTGGGTAAGTTTACACTTTAGTGAGAGAGACAGCCCATAGACACATCAATCATTCATTTACTGTCGTGTGCCACATAACAACATTTCAGTCTAGGATGGAACACATATACGATGGTGGTCCCACAAGATTAGTACCATATAGCCTAAGTGTGTAGTAGGCTGTACCATCTAGGTTTGGTTAAGTACACTCTATGATGTTCACACAACAACGAAACTGCCTAATGGCACATTTCTCAGAACGCATCCCCGTTGTTAAGCGATACATGAGTGTAATCAGTAGGACAATTTCAGGTCTCAGAGCTCTGAGGAAGAGAACTGCGGTGTACACATCCCTGCTACAGGGCAAGTTCACACGTCACTCCCCATGGATTGCAGCATCGTGCATAGAAGGGCCTCCTAAGACAGGAGAAAGTGTGACTCAGTGTTTGTCTGGGCAGGAGGAGACCTTTTCCTCTTTAAGCTTATACATTCAGTGGAACTACTGTTTCCAAATGTGGCCTAGCAGGCAACTCTGGGAGCTGTTTCAAAGATAGAGAAGAATGATTCCAGTGTCCAGGGTTTATATATAAAAGAATATTTCTCAAATAGTTGGAGTTTCTGAAGAAGAGGTTAGTCAATAAATTTTAACATTCTGTTTATATTAATAGTTCACTTAGCAAGTGTTCTTATAAATAACACAGTTAAACTGTAACCAACCCCAACTCCAGACTACAACTTAGTGATGCTGAATCGATGACGAATGAATACAGACTAAACCTCAGCTCCTGGCCCCGCTTCAAGCATCTCCAGCCCAGGATCCGGGGACCTTCCTGGCCTGCTGGCCCCCGCCCACCTCCTTTCCTGATGCTCCATACGAGTCCCCCTGGGGCCTTTGTCTGCATTCCCGGCATTGTGCACACAATTTCCTTCACACAGGAAAGCCCTTCCTCCATCCTCCACCTGCAGCAATCCATGGGGCAGGTGCTCAGGGGGGCTGCTGGAAACGGGGTTCTGCAGGGGAGAGCTCAGATTCACTGACCAGTGAGCTCTGTGAGGACAGGGCTCCAAGAGATACCTGCTGAGTGGATGGATGAACCAATGGATGCATAGATGGTTCCCTTCCCTTCTGAGACTGGCTCTGTCTCATATATCTTATTGTGAAAAGCTGACGCTGAGAACCCTGGGGGGAATCCTTCTCTTTTCCCAAAAAGAAATCATTGTCTTTGCACCTACACCCTGGCCCGCACTCTGGTTACACTGGTCACATGGGGCAGCCGTGGCTGCCTGCAGAGGACGGGCCACCTCAGCCCCGGGCCCCTCCACAGCACCAGCAGAGCTAACACACAGCAGCCATTCGATGCTCATGTGGCAGGGCCAGGCCCTTCTTGGACCTCACCCGTGTGCCCAAAGGGAAAACGTCAGGTGCTCACCTAAGGCGCCTGCCCCGTGGGACTGTGCTGGTCGCCCTTGGAGGGGGCTCAGCTCCCCTTCCCACCCCACAGCCCTGCTCACCGGAAGTGGTTCTCCACGGTCTCCTTCCTGGCATCTCTGGGGAGTCCTGTGATGAACAGCGTCCGCCTCACCTGCCAGAGAAACACACCAGGGAGAAAAGTCACCAGGGCCAGCCAGCCTGCAGGTGAGCCCAGGTTTTCCACCCCCTTCAAGCCTCCCAAAGGAAAACAATGGGAACTCAGAAGGCTCAGGTGTTCTTCCGTGGCCTGGCAGAGCCCTGAAGCCTGTTATTCACACAGCATCTTCTTCCAGGCTGCACAAAGAATACTTTTCCAAAGCAATTCCATGAGCCTCCTGTGTGACAGGAGACTGAGAAGAACCCAGAGAGGGGAAGTGACTCAAATGGGGTCACACAGCAGATCAGAGGAGGACCCAGGCCTGGGACCAAGTCACAGAACCACTCCCCCATGGTGGTCACTTTAGTTACTTAGAGTCAGTAACTACAAGCCCAAACACCACAAATCTGAGGGCTAGTTGGCAGAATGAGGGAAAAATATCTAAATCTTAGAACAATCTATCAGAAAATTAAAAAAAAAGATAATGCCAACTTTGAGTGCAAATATGCAAGCCAGATTCCACAGAGGGCCCCCCTCCCCCACCCGCCAAGCTCACACTACATTGGTCCACTGAAATGAGTCTGGGCTGCCATTCCTTCCGGCCTCTCCTGAGACCCTCCCCAGCACAGCCAGCCCCCAGCCTCACTCACCAGGTTGTCCTCTGAGCACCTGATGGACCGGGTGTGGTGCCGCATGCAGCCCACGGTGAGGAAGAGGTAAATGACGGCAAAGACGGAGTGCAGCCAAAGGAGGTTGTTGCTGAGGAGGGGACGGCGCCCACCATCAGGGCTGGGCTCCCAGGCAGGGACTGAGGGTGCAAGGGCTGGGCGGGGTTGCCCTCATGGCACTGGGCTGAGGGCCGAGGGCTTCATCACCACAGACGCCTCCAACAGAGGCCGTGTGGCCCACGTGAACACTTGAGACGTCCCCTGGCCCTGTCCTGACACCCAAACCCCAGTCCCAGGGGGCCTCCGTGTTTCCTAAAACCCGCTGCAAAACTGCAGCTGCCGGGGCGTGTCCCTGCCCACAGCCCAGCAGCACACTCGCTTTCCGCTTGGTCCCACCCATCAGCACCCCCACACCCTCCACCCCAACTCACCCAGTCTGTAGGTTTGCTATTGTCGTCCTCCCAAAACTGTAAGGGTTTTTGTCTGCAGAGAAGCACAGATTGTTAGTCCAGGGTCACAGTGGGGAGGGGGACAGGGGCAGGACCAGCCTTGGTGTCTGGAGCTCTGAGGAGAAGCATAAGCCGGCCAGCCCAGCGGGAGGACAATGACATCTGTCCAGTCTTGTCACAGCTACAACAACCATGGCCTCTACTTCACTCCAAGACGCTCCCTGACAACTTCCCAACCTACCATGTGGGCAAAGTCAAATTGGAATTCGTCTTGCTTTGAGATTCTTGTGGCGTTCCCTGAGAAATCTAGAAACATCCTAAGCTGCTCCCAAAACCAAGGCTGGGAATCACTAGGGCATTAGAAGTAGATTTGTGGTGACATTTTGGAAGCCGGATTCCTGCAGTTGCTTGGAAATATAATTCCATGCCCTGATTTTGACTCTGAGCATCACAAACACCTTCTGGATCCCATAACTGTAGCCTTCTGACTTGGGTGGGGCAGGAAAGTGTAAAGTACTCTCTTAAAGCCCCTATTTCCATAGATCTTGGGTTTTTCCTCCTACTTAGATAGAACTGGAATTGATATTAGAGGCCCCTGCTCTTGGCCCAGGTTTGGAGTGGATTCTTCTCCAGATCTTTAATCAGATGGAAAAGTCCAGAACGTCACCTTGAGACCCTCTCACATCTGAACGTGGGCACGAATCCTGGGGTTCTGGTCACCACGATGAGCCCTTCCCCTAGGGCTGCAGCTCTGCCCGGGCCCAACTCAGACAAGACGAGGGGTCCTTACCCAGCAAGTCTCCCGAGAGGTTGACGGGCAGGATGACACACAGAGACAGGAAGCTGACCACCACCAGCAGGAAGATGATGTGTTTCTGGAAGGACAGGTAGTGGATGGCGTCCTCCCCACACCGCTCGCGGATCTGGTCATCGCTGGCAAGACACACACACGGGATCTCAGTGAGCAGTAGTAACAGGCCGGGCCCGGGGTCTTGTACGGATTGTCTCATTTAATCCCCATGACCGTCCTGTGAGGCAGGTTCTCATTTTATCCATATTTTTTTACGTATGAGGAAGCAGAGACACAGAAAAACTGCATAACTTTACGGTCACATGGGTTATAACAGCAGAGCTGTGACAGAACTTCAGAGCTGCCCTCAGCCCCACAGTCCTGGGCATGGGAACCTACCACCACTACATCTGACAGCCCTAGAAACATTTGTGCCCACATCTGCACGTGGGTGAGGTGTGTAAATACACTCACCCACAGCCCCTCCCGCGTCCATGGACAAGAAAGCCACCTACGGTGCCTGCGGGGCAGCCCCTCCTGAATGAAGCTGGGGGGAGCCCCGGCTCAAGGCCTCATCTCTTCTCCGTCTCCCCTCAGATGAGCTGGGAGAGAGAGGTGCAACCACTGCTCTAAACGTTCCATGGCTCAGTCCATCCTGCTGCCCCCGCCACGTCCCTGCCATGGCCCCAGAGATGGGGGGTGACTGGCTCCGCCCTTTCCCACCCTCAGTGCTGCATTTGGAGGCTCCAGGTCACTGGGGGACCCAGAAAATTCCGGGTTCTCACAGCCAGACTGCCGTGCTATGCAGGGAGCCGGGGGATCTCCCCCTTTCCACTCTCCTGAAGGGTCCTGCTTCCGGAAGGCCGGGAAAGCACTGCCCTGGGAAGAGTCAGGGAAGCCAGCACTGCAGCATAAAAAGGCAGATCTGAAAGGTGTGGAGCGTGGGCTGTGCGCTCAGACAGACAGACGGACCACAGTGGAATCCAGCTCAGCCCCCTCCGGGAGCGGGTCACGGGCTCACTGAGGCTGGGACCTGAAGCAGGGAAGCTACTGCCGCCAGGTCCCCGGAGACTCAGCAGGTGCCCAAGAGGCGGCAGGACGAGGCCCCCGACGCCGCGCCCGCACCTGGCGGATGCTCGGAAGGATGCTCGCTAACGTGACTCCTTTCTACCATTTACCCGGAGGACGAAGCTTTGCAATGAACTACACTGCTCTCACTTCTGCCTAAACCACCAAATGACACACTTTGCAAAATACGTGCCTACGAAACAAACATTGAGGAAGATCAAAACCAACAAGTCAGCAGTTTTCAGTACAGTTTTCCATGAGATGCTCTTCTGACTTCCCTATCCTGCTGGGGAAAGGCCACTCAGAAGGAAACGGAGAGGCCTCTTTACAGGTCAGTTGTAACACTGGCCACGAGCAGCTGTTAAAACTTAATTGTAGCTTCAAAAAAGCCAAAGGGCAGTCCATTCTGTGACTAGAAGAGAAGAGAAGCAGCACTGGGAGTTGAGACGGAAAAATACGCCTGATACGGCACTAAAATGACCAAGCAGAATACACAGCTGCACCCACACGACAGCCCCACTCGATGTCCACGCGGAGGGGACTGGAGGGGGACACGGAACAATGAAACAGCAGGAACGGCGAGGGGAGCGACTGCACTGCAAACTTGTCAACAGCCTTGCTGGTTACCAGGAAAACGATGAGCCTGAGTCCTGGTTTTGCCCCACCCGGTCCAGGCTGAGAGTGGGTCCACAGCCCAGGGGTAGGAGGGGTGGTCTGAGCCCCCACCAGCAGAGGCCATGGAGAGCGGCCCTCCAAAGGAAAACAAGCTGTGGCATCTTTCAGAGGTGGGTTATGGTGACTTACAATTCCTTCTTATTGCTTCTTTTCTGTGTGTGATGGACTCGATCACAGTGACTGTATCACTTCCAACATGAGGAGGAAATGTGTCCTAGTGACACGCTTTGTCAGGGGCAGGGAAGGGTGGTGTTGGCAAATCCACCTCTCCCACCACGGGCCCCTCCCCTGTGAACCCCCTCCTCCTGCCCCCTCCTGCTCCAGACCAGAGGTCACTGTCTGCTTCTCCAGAAACCCTGCCTCCTGCCGGTTCCCGAGAACAGCTCCCACCCAACTCTACCGTTTACAACATGCTCTCGCGCGTACTAATTCATTTGATTCTGACAGGGCAGATGCTATCCTCGGCCCCTTTTACAGTTGGGGAAACTGAGGCCCAGAGAGAGGGACTTACCCAAAGTCCTATAACTACCATATTTCATCAATTCTAAGACGTCCTTTTCATATTTCGACCCCTCTGAAATGGGGTGCACCCTAAAGTCATAGCTGATCACAGCCTAACAGGCAGCATTTCGCATCCCCAGTGCTGTGTACAATAAGGCGTGTGTGACAACGATGGCTCCTTAGACTCGCTGGACACAGCAGCAGGTGGCAGAGCCGAGACCCACGTCTTGGCTCCTCCACCACATGAGAGGAGACCACCCAGCTCTTAATACCGAGAGCCTCTTCAGGATTTCTCTCCACAGCCCCAAGTTTTGAAAAAAGAAAACGTTTAACCAAGTGAGCTGAATGTATCACGCAATCATTATTTCTCCACTTTTCACTAAATCAAAGACATGCAAAACGGCCTAGAAGGGCTTCCACCCAAATATATCAGTGTTAACTATTAGTAGATAAAACTCCCGCCTAAAGCAAAACATTGGTTTCAATTAGCTTGCGGGGGGCAGCCTGGGCCACCTGGATTCTCGGCCCCCACACACTGCCTCAGACAAGAACTGAAAAGAATCTAAGAGACCCCAGCGCCGGGCCAGGCGTCTTGGCTCTTTCCTCCTGTTTGGCCCAACACCCAAACAGACCCGCCCATACAAACACCCCCAGCCGCCCCTGCTGAACCCACCTCAGACTGAAGATCGCCGTCAGCCAGGGGCAGCATCCCTGGAAACGGAGAGAACGGGGGTTAGCTTCCAACATCTTTGTCTTTGGGAGGCAGACAGAATCATCGTCTTTGACATTAAATAACCATTAACTCCTCTTATACAAAAACAGGGCTTTTGTCCCAAATTCAGCAAGTGACTCCCTTGTCTCACACGTGACAGAGTCTGCACACTCCCAGTCCTTCAAAATATGCACCTGTGCCTGGAAATCTGAGGAAAACCTCTCTAGTTCTGACAATTTGTGGAGTTACACATTTCCCTTCCCATTTAGAGAGGGAATAGGGTCAGTAGGTTTTCTTGTCCATCGCGTCTCTTACACTTACTACTCCCTAAAGCCGGACTGTTACCAGCTGGGAAAGACAAATATTCATTCATCATTCGTTCGACAATTACTCAGCAGCTCCTGGGTGTCAGGGGCTGGGGAACAGTGCTGGGTAAGACACGGTCCCTGCTCACATTTGGCTCATAAGCTAGCGGGCACGTTAACAATTAACTGTCCCAGCAAGCCCTTACAAGTGCTGGGACCACAGGGGATTCCGCAGCCCGCTGCCTGAGAGTCAAGTCTCAGGGTCCTGGGTCATCCAGCTGCCCTCTTCCCTGTGGCACTTCCCGACTTCAGGAGCCTCTGTCAATGCAGAGAAGAGCTCTCACCAGCAGCTGCCACTCGAGACCGGGGACTAGGTTAGCACAACTGCCCTCTCTCCGCCAATTCATTATTGCCCATCCCTGCCCCACCCCCCCAGCCACAACACAACTGTCCCTCAAATACCAACCAGCTCGCTTTCAAAGTCGTGTTGCCCTGAGGAGGAAGACGACGATAATCTCTGGAATCTGGACCCACTAGAAACACAGAGGAAAAAATGACAGATAATTCTTTTAAAAAGTCTAAAGACTTATGTCCAGTATCTTGCTGCCTCTTAGAGTTCAGGAGCAGAGCTACTAGCCCCCAATGGCTGGGACAAAATATAACCCACCCTGTGAACAATACAGACGAGGGCAATGGCCATCCCTAGGTGTGGCAAAACAAACTCTCTGTTATATGGGATGAACACTGTGGGGTCAGCACATCATGGACCATCCTGTGCCCACACCCTGGAACCTCTGCATCGTGACTGGGTGACCTAAAGTGACTCCAAAGTGTTGCCTGTCTACAATATTTCCCAATACAGCAAATGAAACTTGGAATATACTGTATTTTATCAAATCTAACACACCACTGGTTGTAAGGAGCACAATTATTTTATGAACCACTAAGAAAGAAAAAACGCTGTTGATTAAACTATGAGCACCATTGATAATAAGTTACATCCCAGAGACTAGAAAATGTCAAAATGTGCTTTTTAGAGTTGATGAACTATGACATTTTAATCAGATCCTTTCTTCTGAGTAACCCATAAAAATGGCCCCAGCACTAGGAATTTGAAGTCTTTGCAATACGTTAATTTTGCTTCTCTCTATTTTCCTATCCTGGCTCCACCATCCCACCTCTAATGGCATAAGACATGGAGAATCTTAACCCTCAAAGCCGTTATGGAGAACTGTCTCACTTGACCCTCACAGCCAGGGAGGTGGCGGGGTCTCCTGACGTCCAGTGCTCTACTCTATTGCGGGACACAGCCCCTCCTAGGGGTGAATGTGCCACAAATGCATGGGATGTCCCAAAAGCTCCCCCCACCCCCACAACAGGCTAAGGCTCCAACACAGCTGAGTAGGACCTGCCACCTGACCCCACGGTTAACGCCCTGGTGCTTTCGCAAATGCCAGAGCAGAGACTGTGGGGAAAGAAGGTGCGTTTACAGATACACCCCTCACCCCTCCTGCACAGACCACATTTCAACACAGGAGCAGCCTGTGGAGCAAGAGTGGAGGGTCGACCTGGAGAACAGCAGGGGAGGCTCTGGGCGGGGCAGCCTGGGCCAGTCCCCGTGTCTTCCCCACTCGCTTCCTATTGCTGCATCCGACACCAGCGGTGCATCCTGCAGTGTTCGACAGCTGGCTGGAGCTGAAAACTTCAGTGGCGCAGATCTGGCATTCATTTTCCCCCTTCAGGTGACGTGAGCACAGAGCCGTCAGAGCCCAGGGTGCAGGTGGAAGGCCCTGAGGTCTGGCAGAGGGAGTCTGTGCTTTGTAACAGACTCGCCTGAAGCCGGCTGAGTCAGGGCCATCAGCCCGCACTGACCAGGAAGGAGGACGGGAGCAGCTCACCCACGGCCCTACCGCCCTTCTTAATCCGCCCCAGCTCATCCCTGGCCCCAACTAATGATTTTCAAAGAAGGTACACTGGAAAATATTCAAGATGAGAAAGAAACTGGCATCCTAGGCTGACGATGAAAGCCCTAACCATCGAAAGCAATTAGATTCCTCCATAGCCTGAAGCCAATGAGGTTCAGAGCCATGGCCAGGCCAAAGCCCCAGGAGAGAGCTGGGTGTGTGGGTCTTGGTTTCTCATCAGATAATGAGTAATGAGGCTGACCTCCCAGGTCTGTGGTGAAGAGCAGAGACACAGTTTCTGGTACAGGCCTGGCAGATACACTCAAAGAACACAATCTAATATCAGCGTCATGTGTGGGCCCTGCCTGGTGGGCTTCACAAGCCCCCATCCCGTCCCAGTCACTCACACACACACACACACATACACTCTCACATTCCACGTGATGTTTCTTTCTTACCTGTCTGCTTCTGACACCAAGGCAATACGGCCATAATCCCAGAATCTTCTTCTTATGATGGAAAACACCAATATTAAAAACTAAAAGGAGAAGAGAAACCAAGTGAAAACATATGGATGATTCTAATTAGAAGAGACAGCTGTCTCAGGGGCAAAGCCCACCTGCCTAGACTCAGTAGGGCTAGAAGGGCCTTGGAGATCACCCAAATCCAGAGAGGGTACTGAGCTGCCCAAGGCCACACAGCTCAATGGCCCGATGCTTTGCTCACCCCCTTCACCAGCTCCCGTCGCCTGTGTCCAAGTCACGAAGGCCAACGCCGAGCTTGCTCTGGTGCCCTCCTAGTCAAGCTCACCTGTCCTGTCCTTTGCTCTCAAGGCAGCATCAGCAGCCACGACCTTCCTCCGCTCATCTGCCTTCAGCGGCCCCTGAGCAGGAAGGCAAGGTCTAGCCTCACAGCTGCCCTGTGGACCTGCGCCCTTCCTCACTTCAAACAGAGTTTCATTTTAATTACAGAACCAAGGTCAGAGCACCCCCAGGCTGAGCCGGAAGTGGCCACATCTCTACTTAGAGTTTGGTTCTCCTGGAGGCAAGCCCTGTGGATGCCCAGCACGCAGCTGGCAGGAGACGATGCCCACCGAGGACCTGGTGCTCTGGCCGGCTCAGCCCCCACTAGCTGGGGCCCTAGGTGTCTCTCTAAACCACTTTTAGCTCTAAAATTCTGTAAATTCTAGTCTGTCTCCTCTCTCCCTACACGTCCATCTTGGCAGGTTCTCGAACCTCTTCCTGCCTCTCTCTCTCCCCTCCCTGGACAGGCTCCCTCCTTCAAGGTTCAGGAGGTAGAGAGATGTTTTCATTAGCATATCCCTGCCTGCCCCAGTCAGGAACTGGGGTTTCAAATGTGGGTTTTGTTTTCCTAAAGGGAATCCAGGGGGCCTGGACCCCAGAGGGGCTGAGTTCCCGTGGAATTTTCTCAGGGTGGATCAGGAAGTTGGTGATACATTTTCAAAGGCAGGTGAGTCGTGTTGTAGGATAAACAGGAAGGCTGCTCAGCCAGTGCTGCCCTCTCTGCCCGGCTGCTGCTTCCTAGGCTCCTGTGGTGTGGCCATCTCCCACGTGTCCATGTTTCCCAGGCCCCTCTGGCTCTTATGTGCACCCCCATAACTTCCTGCAATAAAAACCCACCCCCACCAGCACACCCCAGTGGAGAGCCACTCTCTCCTCCACTGATCCTGTTCCAGCCATACCTACCCCACCCGCCTGGGGCCCTGCCCATCTCCCTCTCCAGACTTCTCACCTTGGCCCAAACTCTCCCATCCCTGAAGATGCTGGATTACAGCTCTTCCATTAATCCCACTGACCCCCAAATCCATCACCACACTCCCGCCTACTCCCCGCTCTCAACCAAGGCTGGTACATATGAGAGTGTTCTCAACCTGCAAATGGGTTTTAGCTCCAAGAGATGGGTTATTTGACACTTAAAATAGCCCTTGTTGAAAAACGCAACTCGAGTAGCATACAGGTTCCCTCATCAGCCCATAAAGGACCAACAATGTAGCATAACTAGTGCAACAATTCAGACCACAATCCCAGGCAGGAAACTGGAAAGAGAAGCAGTGGGGAACTCCCTCTCCCCTTTCTATGAACATTTTTGTGCCAGCAAACTCATGTTTGATACCCACTTCCTCTCAGGGACAGGGCCCCATGCTACCCTAACTCCCCGTCCCCGAGGCCCCGCCCAAGCCTCGCCTGTGGCCCAAAGCAGCCCAAGGGAGTCTACTCCCTCCTCCCCCATCTTGCCCCCTGTACTCAGATGGTCTCCACTGCATGTTAGGAGAAGGCATGAACAGGGACCGACCATTCCATGGGCATTTATGAAAAGAAGGTGCGCCTTAGCCCCAGTAAATTTCACTCAACCAATGTTGAGTCAGCACAGGGAAGAAAATGGTGTATTTCAAATTGGAGGGACCTTTGGGAACAAGCAGGTCTACATTACAGAAAGGCCACCTGTGAGGTCACTCTGACCAGGTCTGCCTTTCCCCAGCTTTCTCCACGTCTCATCCTCTAAAAGGCCCAGGGACCCCCTGGGGAACAGGAGGTGACATGTATAAATTGGGAATAGCAGCTGCTCTGATTCTAACCCACACTCTCCATTCACATGCCTCCTCCCTGTGTACTGACCCTTCCCGAGGGCCTTAAACACACGACAGGCTGATAACTCGGTAATAATCCAGGGAGCAGGCATGTGTGTTCTTTCCACACGTTGCCTCATTTAATCTTCTCCAAAACTCTCCGAGGTGAGAATTATGACCTCATTTTACAGAGCAGAAACCTGAGGCCCAAGAAGCTATGGAACACGACCAAGGTCACAGAGCTGGTAAGTAGCAGAGATGGCATTTGATCCAGGTATGTCTGGCTCCTCGCTAGAGTTTCCCAGAAGGCCCTGGGGGGGTGTGCCTGGGGTCAAACCAAGGAGTAAGGTGGGGGGTATGATTCACGAGGGGTCTCACCAGGAAGCAGCAGAAGTCTATGAGCAGGACGGTGGGGATGCCACCGAAGTTGACCCCCTGGAGCACAGTGCCATTTTTGGCTGAGTTGTAGCAGTAGGAGTCATTGGGCTGGTCCCCGATGCCCAGCCGCCCATGGATGGACACCTCCTTAGACGGCCACAGCTCCAGGAATGGGGAGTCGGTCATCGCGCCTGTCCTCCCTGGAGAACAGCACCAGACGCATGGTCAGGGCTGGAACTCTCCCGCAGTTTCCCCAGCCAGCGCTGGCAGAGCCAAGGGTGGGTGTCTCCTCCAGGGGCTGGCAGGGCGCAGGGAGCCAGCAGCAAGGACTCAGGGAGAGCAGCAAGGACACCACACCCCCGTGTGCCTGGCAGAGTCTACAGAGAATAGCTCCATTGTGGAACAGTCCCGAGGGTCAGAGGGACGGGCGGATGGCTCATCCAGGACACAGCGGGCAGCCTCCCTGGGCGGGGGGACCCAGAGGAAAGGGAAGGACAGGAGCTGCTGCGGCTGCCTGCTTTAGAGGTGCCGGAGCTCCTGCAGCCTCAAGGACCACTGCTGGGAAGGTGTTCCCGTGGGAGCCACTGGAGCCCCAGAGTCCAGGCAGGGGACAGGGGTACAGGGAGGGAGCGCAGAGGACAGCGCGGAGACACAGCAACGAGGGAGAAGGGACACCCAACAATGCAGAGCTGGTGATCCACCTGAGCCACAGACGAGACCCTGTGCCCACTGCGCATGGTATGTCAGGCTGGGACCTCATAGACAGGCCCACTGGACACACTTGGAAACGGAGGCTCAGAGCTAAGAGCCCGCCCCAAGATTACCGAACTGGTTGGGGCAGAATCAGGTCCCACACCCAGCCTCCAACTCCCAGTTCCCTTTCTGCTGTGCCACGTTCCCTTTCTGCTGTGCCACGCTCCCTCTCCAGCCCGCTGACGACCACGCCTTAGTTCATCGAGAGAGGAAAGGCGGGGAAGGGGCAGCCGGAGAGGAGATGTGGGAACGGAGAACACGGAGGAGACAAAGAGGGGGTGGTCGAGGGCGGGGAGGGGGTCTCAGGGCCTCCTCAGGGAGCGCCCCCCCTAGCTCCGCCCTCTCACCCCTGCACTCCTGGTACCTTTGGTCTAAAAGGAAGGCCCAGCATTTCCAGAGCAGACCAGCTCCAGGCTGGGGGCTGACCTTTCCTTTCTGAGGCTCCTGGCGGCCCTGGTGCAGCTCATGGAATCTCCAGTGTCTGTCTCCCGACACCAAAGGCCCAGAGTTGGTGCCCAAGTTCTGGCCTCTCTCACACCGTCTGCGGCTGAAGAGCCAGCAGAGATGCTCAGCAGGCCCTTCCTCAAGCTCCCACCTCCCCAGTCTGCTGAAACCAGATCCTCAGGGGACTTCTGCTGCTCTTTCTATGGGTTATAGTGAGAAAAACCTTGGGGAAAAGAAGAAAAGGTACGGAGAACCCAAACAGATGTTTGGACTACCTGGTAATGCCGGTGATGTGTATGTATGTGTGTGTGCGCGCGCGCACCCGCGTGTGGCAGGTCCAAAGGCATGGGAGGATTCCCCAGAAGGCCGAGGCACTTTCTCACCCCTATAAGAGACTTGGCAATGGCTGGAGGGTGTGATGTCAGAGCCATAGAGTGGTGGCTCTGAACAGAGTCAGGAAAGTTACCTCTGGGAGAGAGATGGTCTTGGCTTGCCCGCTTTAAACACCACCCAGTGGCACCACTCTGACAGAACGTCCCAACCCAACACTGCGAGGCCAATGCCCGCCCCTCCCTGTCCCCACACTTACCAGACGCCTGTGGAAGGATGGACTGTGGATGAGTCCTTGGAGGGGTCCTCAGTGGGAGCTGGCTCTGGCAAAGGCAGCCGCAGCCTGGCCACCTCTCAAGCTGCCTCGGCCCCGCCACTCATTTCCCGTAGGGCTTCCCTGACCACAGGGTCGGGGGCACCAGCCTTTAGAGACCCCCCTGAAGGAACACGGACGGCCAGAGTCATGTGGGAGCGGCTGTTTGCCCGCTCAGGGGTTCTGGCCGGACCCCCAGCACATCCCCCTGCACTCACTCACACCTGCGCAGTGTCTCTGAACTCAAACGCTCACCTGGAGCCTGTGGTTCTTCCCAAAGGGCTCCCTCCCGCCCTGGCCCTCTCCCCCAACTCCCAGAACTGGTTCCTGCTCCACACTCCTCTCCTCTCTCCTCATCCAGCATCTCCTTGGACTCCACTTCTCCCCTCTTTTCTAACGGCTCCAGGCCCTGCTGGGGCCAGGGCAGTGTCCCGTCTCCCTGCCCCCCAGAAGCACTGGCGGCTGTGGGCTCCAGGTAAGACTCTGAGCATAAGACCTCATCCGGGTCCCAAGGGCAGCTGCTGCGGGGAAGGGGAAGGCTTCCCAAGGTCCCCCAAGGGCTAGAACCAGGAAAAAGGAACTCAGCAGAACAAACAAGGAAGGCTTGAACAGTGGAGTGGAAAGCAAAACACATCCCTGTAAAATGCTCACAGAGGGAGCACTGTCCCTGGAAAGGGAGGGGCTGCAGTGGTGATGCTGGGGGCGGGACCACTCTCCCCAGTGCTGCTTTATGGCGCTTTAGAAAAGCAGAGGCCCTGTGGGAGGAAGGCACCTGTGGCTCCTCTTGCCCCTTCAGCCCCAGTCACACCTCTAAGTCACTTCCCTCTTGCCAAATAGGTCCCCTGGGTGGTTGTACACAGTTTGATGAGAAGAACTCAGTGAGGTCAGCCAGCAAATACTACCAGCCTGGGATGGAGCCTCAAGGCTCCTCAGGTGGTGGCCTGGCCCTTCTGCACCCTCCAGGTGAGGAGACCAGGCGAGGGCACAGCTTCGGGGGCCTGCAGTCTTTCTCAGACCTTTCAGCTCAGTGGTAGTCTGTCCCTGCCCGTTACACACATAAAGTCTAGATTCTGCCGAAACATCACAGGCTCTCCAGGGCCAGCCTGTCTGCATCTTCCTGAACAGGCCGCTCTGAGAGGGCAGCCCTGCCAGGCTGAGGGGGAGGGGAGGAGAGAGGGGACCAGCTGGCAGTGACAGGGAGGGAGCTGGCTCAGCGTGGGAAAGACTGATAATGCTGGGCAGAGGCCAAACCAGCAGGGAGGCCCTGTGGCCACAGGGGCCCTGCCTGGCCTGTCCCTTTGGCAATATTCAGACATCCCATATTTGTTAGATATGCATATGCAAATATCTAGCACTTATCCTTGCCTTCCAGAGAGCTCTCTATTCATCATCTCATTCCTAGCCAATACCCCGAGGGTAGGAAAGCCAAGAATTATTGCTGAGGCCCAGGAGCCGGGTGAGCAGCAGGTGACTCAGGCCCCCAACTTAAAGCCTAGCTCAAGTCCACACCCCAGAGTCTGGTTGTGGCCAGTGGGAGAGAGAGCTGAATCCAACAGCTGTTCTCAAACTTGCCACCAAGTCAAGTGCCAACGCGAACCCACTGCCCACCCGAGCTGGCAGCATGGACTACTCCCTGCAGCACACTTGACCCTCTAGGCCTCCCTTCCAGAAATGCTAGCAGAATGCTGCAGGAAGTGTGTGAGCATTGTCGGCTCTGGTAAGAAAGCCCAGTACAAATTCAGGGTATTTTTATCATCACAAATCTTTCCGTTCTGTTGCAATGATAGCAAGACCACAAGGAGCTCCAGCCCTTCTGCCCCGGGGAGCTACCTCTGATCTTCCAGACGCAGAAGAAGGCTGCAAAGTCAACGCAAACTTCTTCCAGTACCACCAAACAGGGCCCAGGAACCTGGACAACTGTTCACCTCGCAGACATCAGCCCTGGAGCGCCAAGGAAGTGGCGTAGCCTCTGGCTGCAGTGGGAGGCAGTGTGTGCGCCCCAGTCACCTGAGCAGGCTCCTGAGTTAGGGTCACAGCGCCATGTCCCTTAGACAAGTGGCTTAACCACTTCGTGTCTTGGCTTCCTTTTCCATAAAGTGGGGACGATGCTGTTTCTCTTACAGGGCTGTTGGGAGGCATACACCTGTTACAATGCCCACACAGGACTCAGCCCAGGGCCTAGCTCTAGTGAGCACTCAAAAGCTGTTTGCTTTTCTCTTAAGTCACCCTCCAGCTAATGAGAAACACAATTGCAGGCCCCTATCTGATGTTCTTCCTGGTAGAGCCCAATGAACAGCCAAGAGAGACCTTTGCGCCAACGCTCAACAAACAAGAGGGTGTGTGAAGGGAACAGGAGGCCTCTGCTTCTGTTCGCATGCACCTCAAGGCAGAAGCAGACTCAGGACTCTCTGACAGGTGTCAGAGGAGCAGAGAAGAGAGAAAGAAGCAAGGCATGCAGAAGAGAGAAGGGGGAAATGAGTCTTTCCTCACCCCCTGTGAGTGTCTAACGACCTGTAGGAGCCAAGGCCTCAGAAAGGCCCAGGGATGCCTCCCGCAGCCCCCTTGCACCCACCGGCCGGGACTGGTGAGCACAGCCACTGGCTTAACCTCACTTCCTCCCTGTAGGGGCTGGGACACAGTCACACCGCTTCAGGGTGGAAGGAAGCTCACAGGTCATTTGGTCTACCACGCTGTCAACTGCTGCCCTTGAGGACACCCCCTGGGGCTGAAAGATAGAGGCCACCCCAAAGGCTCAAGTAGCCGGTCTTATCAGGTACTGGAACCCTGGGGTTTTTGGTTTCCTAGCAGAGCTCTCCTCACTCTCCCCTCCCCTCCCCCAAGCCTCCAGGTTCCCTCCTGGGACTCCACCAGGGCTGTAGGAGCGGTCACTGAGGGACAGCCCCAAGTGGTTTCCACCTTCCCAGCGGCAGGGAACTCGGCGCCTGGCCCCTGCCCAGACCTGCCTCGCTTACAGTCCGAGAAGGAAGAGTCCCATGGCTGCGCTTCTGGTTAGGCTGGGAGGTCAGACTGCAGCAGACAAATCCCCAGAGAGCGGGGAGGGGAAGAAGGAGGGGTCAGCCCTAAAAGCGAAAAGCTGGACCTCGGAGGGGGAAGGCCCAAAAAGCTGTCAGGAAGAGGCGCGGGGCTGGAATGGGGGCGCGGGGTCTGCACAGCCCCGGGACTGACCCTTTTCACCCACCCACTCCTGCCTGGGAGCGGGGGCCGCGCCCCAGATCCGGACACTTGACGTGGCACCCCGGCCTAGCGCCCTGGTCCTGCGGGTCCCGGAAGGCGGAGGGCGACTTTCCCCTCCTCACGGCCCTGCCCACCTTACCTGCGGCGGTCGCGCGGCTGGCCCGGCCTGGGGAAGTTATCTGGCTCCACCTGGCCGGGTGGGGCGGGGTCCTCACCACTGAAAAGTTACAAAGTGAAACTCCGGCGCCTCCTGCACATGCGCAGAGCTGCGCCCACGGCTTGCCCAGTTTGGAGCCTCCCCCGGCGCCGCTGTCCGCCCAGACGCCGCCACCCGCGCCCCGGGCCGTGCGCCCCTCGGCCCTGCTCCGCCCCGGCCCGGCCCCAGGGCCGCCGCTCAGCCCGCGCGGCTCCTCCCGGCCGTCTGCTGGCGTCCAGGGGCCGAGGAGGGCGCCGCCTCGGCGAATTCCTCTCCTCGGCCCCCGCACGTCCCCATTCCCCGGGCACCTCGGGGAGACCCGGGCCAAGCACAGGGGTTCGCGGCCCGGGGACGCGCGCGCGGAGAGCATCTGCACACGTCCTGATCGTCCCTGGATGGCACTGAATGTCCTCGACGGGCTCTGAGGCCCGCCCGGGGCAGTGGGAGGATGGGGAGCTGGGCCGGCTCATCCTGCACCTCGGCCGCCAGGGCCGCTGCGACAGCCCGCGACTGCGCCGCCGCTCTAAGCAGCCGGGACCCTGAAAGCCCCGAGGTGCTCCGTTTGGCCCCAAAGGGAGATCGCAGTGTTTCCAGCGGCTCTCCGGGTCCCGGGCCGCCGGGGGCACCGATCTGGCCCGGCTCGCTGAGCGCGGCGTGTCTCCGGGGCCGGGTAGCACGGTGTTTCCAATGAGCCAGTGGCCTCGGCGCCTGGACTGGAAGCTCGCCGAGGGCACCGGGCTGTGCACCGCGCAGGGCGCGGGACGGGGTTGACACAGGACCGCGTGTCCTGGGGAGCGGGAGAGCGCCACCTGCCTGCCGCCGCCGCCAACTGCCCCCCAACGCAGGCCTGCGTTTCCGCTTCTGCAAAACCAGGGGCTTGGACCAAAGCTTCCTCTCAGACCCTTGCTAGCACTGAAGATCTCCAAGTCCTGAACAGCTCTTCCCTCCGCGCACGCGCAGCTCTGCAGGGCCTCTGGCCTCTCTTCGTTTCTGGGCTTTCCTCTTGTATTGTAATGACAGAGGGATTCTCCTTGCCTCCCCGCTGTGGCTCTAGCACCAGCCTGGGGCTCTCTGGGAGTTGGGGGGGGGGGTCTCCTGCCTCTCCTCCACTTCTTTTCTGTCCCACCTGGCTTCCTCCTTCTCCCCTCCCCCTCCTTAAACCCCAGGCACTAGTTATTTCCCAGAGTTCGCCCTTGGCCCCTGCGCTCAGCCCCTGTCCCTCCCACCTGTGCCTGGACATCTCTCCTCTCCTGCTGTGTCCTCCTGCTGCCAGGGCCCCACACCCGACCTCCTGCAGGTTCCTGGGTGTGGCCCACCGGACTCCCCCCTGGCTCCTCAGACTGACTCTGTCCATTCTCTTCCCCCTCCCCACCCCTACCTGCCTGTCCTCATTCCTTCCCTGCCTCATTAATGCCACCACCACCTATCTGGTCTCTGCCGTGGGGTCCAGGGAAGGGCAAGATTCCAACCCCAGTAATTAGAATGGAGGAACCACTGACAAAGAGGAAAGTTAGGATCCTTGATTTCACAGAGGAAAGGGATTTCTAAATTTGATTTTCAATAGGTTATGTTTATTTCAAAATCAAGAGAAGGCCAAGATGGATGAGAATGGGAGTTGAGATAACCACAGTCTCTGTTATGTGTCAGGCAGACACATTTCCTTACATTTCCGGTAAAAGTACGGGAGTCAGGGATTGTTCCTATTTGATAGAGAAGGAAATGGAGACTTAGAGGATATAGGATTTATAGCTAATAAGAGCTGTGCAGACTGGCAAGGAATCTAAGCCTCCATGCCCCAGGCCGGGATCCTACATCCAAGTCACAGCTTAAAAGGCACTGTAATCTTGGCATCCTGAAATCTTATCCCCAACATTTCAACCTTCGCTCCCTTCATCTGCCCCAGCTCTAAAGGAGTGACCTCTCTTCTTGTAGTCCTGATCATGATTTGGACCACACATCTTTTTTTTCTTTTGTAGCAAGTAGAATTGAAATAGAGCCCACTCACTTTGCCCAGAAAAGTAAAAATGTCAACGACAATGACAAAAAGATTTCTGCCTCAATTCTAAGAGGACAGGCACGGGCTGGCCCCGTGGCTGAGCCGTTAAGTGCGTGCACTCCGCTACTGGTGGCCTGCGTTCGGATCCCGGGCGCCCACCGACGCACTGCATCTCCGGCCATGCTGAGGCCGTGTCCCACATACAGCAACTAGAAGGATGTGCAGCTATGACATACAACTATGTACTGGGGCTTTGGGGGGGGGGGGAATTAAGAGGACAAGCACACCAGAATCTAAATGCATTTCAATTCTACCTTCCTGTTACTTAGCTGAGACCTTGAACAAAGTCTTTTTTAGTTTTCTAATCAGGTTGATCTAATCCCTGTAGAACTTTCTAGTCCCTCCAAATTTGCAGGCTTCTGGGTCAAATATAGAAATAGAGAATAAAATGTGTTATTTGTTTCTTGCAAAATGCCCGTAGCATCTGAGATGGGAATGCACAGCCCTTCTTGATCCTGGGTTTCAAGCCCAGAGTGGCAGCTGGATCTCCCGTGCATACCACAGAGCTCAGCCCAGATCCAGCGATAGGACAGGGGAACAATGACAAATTGGGGTTTCTGCTCTTAGGTTCCAGAACCCACACAGGTAAGCGCTTAGGATAGAGTGCAGTGAATCAAATGAAGAATAGAGCAGACTGGGCAGGGCTCCCCAGGGCCAGGGAGTCTTGTTCCTGGGAAACAAAAAATTAGGAGGGGAGCTGACTGGTCAGAGGAAGCAAATTCGGCACCAAGGAGAGAGCACAGGCATTTGCCCATCAGCAGTGCAGCAATCGCCGTCTCTCCTGGTGCCCCAGGACACTTCTGACACACACGGAAGCCAAGACCTCAGTGGCTACACCCGCACCTACGGCTCCAGCTTCCTCTGCACGGGCGCCCCGTCCCAGGCGCAGCTGCACTTCTGCACCCTCACATTGGGCAGGCTGACCACCTGGGGCCTGGGCCTGCCTCCCTCCTGGAGGATGACAATCATGGGCAGCGAGGTCGTCTCCGAGGCGATGCACTGCCGCGGCCCCAGAAGCAGCCACTTGGAGGTTAGGGGCTCCAGGGGCTGCTGGCAGGTGCCCACACACTCATAGGCCAGAAGCCCCGGGGCTCCAGGACCCAGTTCTCAGCCCACTTCATCCCCTGCAGGTCCAGGTACATCTCCTGGCAGCAGCAGCGGGTGCCCTCAGTTACTAGCACCTCAGGGTCACAGTCGCCCTGAGCTCTGTGGGGGCAAGGAGAGGCAGAGTCAGAGGTCAGCTGGGAGGGCCGAGGTCAGGGGCCCCGGGCGGGGCCTAGTGGGGCATCGGGGAGGGAGATTTATGAGCCATCTCTCATTATGTTCAGATGCTGGCTATGTGTGATATGTATGGATAACTAGAAATAACCAAATAATAATAACTGATATTACTCCTAAGAGTGAAGGAGAAATTTTATATATTCGTTCATTGCCCTAGCACCCTGCAAAGGTGCCCTATGGATACAAGTTGAATTCCCTATTTGTCTCGTTCTCGGGGTTCACCCCCTGGACCCACAGCGCCTACCCGTAGTCCCTGAGCTCCAGGCTGTGCAGCTCCAGCTGGGGCTCGCCCCGCGCGCCGCCCGCCGGGCCCTGGGCGGCGAAGCGGACCAGCCTGTGGGCGCCGGAGGCCCGCGGGCCCGGGGGCTCGCTCTGCACAGACACCTGCAGCAGCAGCGGCTGCCGGGGCCGGCTCAGCTGCCGCCAGAAGCTCACGGCCTCGGTCACGTCGAAGGCCTGCCAGCCGCTCTCGTGGACGGACACCAGCCTGCGCGCCACACGGGGAGGAGCCGGCGCTGAGCGGGGCCGGGGCCGGGCTCGCGGAGGGCCCTGGGGCGCCTCTGCCCCCCCCTCCCCCCGGGGCCGGGCTCGCGGAGGGCCCTGGGGAGCCTCTGCCCCCTCCTCCCCCCGGGGCCGGGCTCGCGGAGGGCCCTGGGGAGCCTCTGCCCCCTCCTCCCCCCGGGGCCGGGCTCGCGGAGGGCCCTGGGGAGCCTCTGCCCCCCCCCTCCCCCCGGGGCCGGGCTCGCGGAGGGCCCTGGGGAGCCTCTCCCCCCCCCCCCCCCGGGGCCGGGCTCGCGGAGGGCCCTGGGGAGCCTCTGCCCCTCCCCTCCCCTCCCCCCCCCCGCGCTGGGCCCCGCCCCCTCCCCGTCCCCTCCCCCAACACAGACCCCCAGCCGCCGCCTCCCCACCTGGAGTCGATGAGGGCGGTGCGGTTGGAGCCGTCGTCGCGGACGTGCAGCCACTCGACGGTGACGCGGGCGCGGGGGCTGCGCGGGGACAGCCGCTCGTGCCTGCGGAGCGCGGCCCTGGGGACCGGCTCCTGGAAGAGGCGCAGCGCGGCCCCAACCAGCTCGCGGTCGGGCGGCAGCCGCTGCTCCAGGCCGAACACCAGCAGGTGCCGGGAGGCCTCGGACGCCAGGAGCCGGCCGGCCACCTCTGGGGACACGAGCGGGTCAGGGGCCTCTGCGGGCGCCAGGGGAGCTCTGAGGGTGGCAGGGCCCGGGGCCAGAGAACAGAGTTCCCCAGTCACCCACAGGGAGGAGTTGGGGCTGGGAAACTGGTGCGCCAGGACGGAAAGGGAGCTCCCCCTTCTCTGAAGAAATTCTGGGGCCAGCCCCAGTCTCCTACAGCAGTCGTCTGGAGTGGGGCTGTTCGCCGGCGACCTCCCCCTTCCGCTGGCCGGTCAGCTGGGGACCCTGAGCCAAGGGCTGGGGCTTCAGGCGCAGAGCAGACGGACAGCCTTCTTTAGACAGAGGGGGCGGGCAGGAAGGGGAGCAACGGGGGTGGGGGGCGGAGAACCCAGCCCGGGGAAGTCTGTGGGCCCCAGCTGACCCCGGCTGTCCTAAGGGGCAGAGGAAGAGCCCGACCTTTACTCTCCTTTCCCTCTCTGGAGAGGGGGCTCATGCCCCAAGAGGAGGAAGAGGGGCCGGGGCCTGGAAACAACTGAGCCCTGAGGTCAATGGTGGGGACAGGTCCAGCACCACTGTCAGAGGCCACAGGCAGCGTGTCCCTAACACCCGAGGCTCCAGGCTGGCGCTGTGATCACCGAGCAGCCCGCAGCCACCAGCACTCGCCTCTGCTGAGGCCTTGGGGACCGTTCTCCCTGTCTCCCCCGGGACCCGGCCTGGCTGCAGAGCCGGATGAGTGTGGGTCTAGCTCTGAGCGCTGAGGAGCTGAGCCCTGGCCCCAGGGAGTGAGGGGGATTCAGGCCCCACATCCCCAACAGGCCTTTTTTCAAACTATGAACTTTAAAATGATGAAATCGCCCCCTACATCCCATTATTGCCCACGACCCTGGGAAGTCTCACAGCCAGTTTAACCTCATTTCCAGAGAAGCAAACAGGCTCAGAGATGTTCTGTGACTTGTCCATGTTAGAACAACAAATGTCAGAGCTGAGAACTGACCAGAGGTCCTTTCTCTCTAAGGCAGCTCTCTGCTGAGGCCAGCCTCTGTGTCCACAGCACGAAGTTCTGGCCAGTGTGTCTTCTCCTCTCTGCCCTCCCCTCCTTCCTCTTTGCTCCCCTCCCTGTGGATTTCTGTTCTTGCCTGGGTTTTGGCAGCGGGTCCAGCCTGCACACTGGGTGGGGCCCTCAGTGCAGACAGGGGCCCAGGCCCAGCCGTCCTCACAGTCCACGGTCCCTCCTCACTGTCCCGTGGGCCCCGGGCCCCCAGACAGCCTCCCCGGATGGGCACATGCAGTCTCAGCCCCCTCCCCAGGGACCAGGGTGCAGCAGGGAGGGAGGCCTCACCCCGGAAGTTCGGGCTGAGCCTTTTCCCTCGGGAGTGGGCCCCGTGGCTGCGCTGCAGCAGGGCCACGTACTGGGCCCCCACGTGGGCCGGGGTGACCAGCTCCTCCACGTCGCCCTCGTCCAGGACGGGCACCTCACTGAGCTGCAGCTGCTGCAGCAGGCTGCCCAGGATCTGCTCCTCGGTCAGGGCCACCCCCGGGCTGGTCAGGGGCAGCACCCAGAGTGCCCAGCAGAGCCACAGGGGCTGCATGGTGCTGCTCAGGAGGAGGAGGGGCAGGGCAATGTGTCCCCTGAGGACGCTGCAGGAGGGTCCCAGGGGGTGTGCTGAGAGCCAGGCTGGGCCAGCTTTATAGCCAGCCCTGGGCTGGGCCTGGGCGGTGGGAGGGAGGAAGGAAGGGAGGTCACACCCCTCGGACCACCTGGGAGCTCAGCAGCCAGACAGGTCCCTGAGCCCCGAGGAGGGGCTGTCTAGAAAGGGCACAAAGGGCTGTCTGGACTGTGGACAGCTGGCTGCTGCTGTCTGTACAGAGGTCATGAGCCTCCTCCTGGGCTTGGGTGCCTGACCAGGTAAATTAAAAAGCTTGTTGCCTGGAGAAGAGCTAGGGATCTCATTCTGCTAGATCCCCTCTCATACCAGTCCCAGAGCACACTAGAGTCCCTGGGGTGTGACCCTGAGTCCTGTTCCTTGCTGTCACTAATCTGCGCCCTCAACACCAGGGCTCCCTGACTAAGGACCAGTCCTGCCTGCAGGGATGAGCGGCTGGGCCAGGTGCTCAGAGGGCTCCGGAGATCCTGGGCTGTCCATGGTTGGGAAAGCCAGTGTTCCCCACTGTTCTGGGGGGACCTTCCAAGGCAAGGGAGCCTGGGAACATTTAGGACCAATGGGGTTTTGTCCAATAAGGAAACTCATCCTTTCCTACTTCCTGGGTGTTCATAGGTTTAGAGATTAGAATTGAAAGGACCATTCAGTCTACCCCTTCCTCCAATTTTGAGCCAAGAAAACCGAGGCTCAGAGATGTGAAAATGTCCCCAAGCTCATACAGTCAATGAGGGATGCCAGCATAAAGTCAGATCTTCCAATTCCCAGCGCTAAGGTCTTTTCACGTCCTCCAGCTATTTCCAGCCGGAGTCCTACAGACTCACTGGCACTGGCCAAGTGGACTTGCCTCCGAGCCCTAAGGGACCAGTCACCTGCGAATGGCTCCGTTTGCTCGGAGCTGCTTGCGCTAGTAGAACGAGATTGGGTCGGAATAGCAGAGCTGAAAGTTTAATCATTGATCCATGAATGGAGGAGGCAGAGCTGATGCTCTAAAACACCTTCTCCCCGAAGGGAAGGTGAGCAGCGTTCTTATGGGATGTGAAGGGGGCATTTGGGGCATGCGCAGATCTTCCCTTCTTGCACGCGGCACCTTTTGCACAGGTTTCCTTTTGCGCTTGGCACCCCATCGCCATCTTGGGCCTTTCCGGTTTGGACCGGTTCTGCTGTTTGGCCACCTGACAATGTTCTACCTTGGTCCCTGTAAGCAAGCACAACTTAAAAACAAAGCATTAGACATGGAAAGTCTTTTAGGGACTTCTCTGGGTGACAAAATCCCTCCTCTGACCATGTCCTGCTCCTCATTCATGGGGGTCAATGGATGAAGGTCTGTCTTCCGTAACTACTTCCAGCTGACCAGGGGCATTGTCACTGGGGCCCATAGAGGAGCAGAACTTATCCCTAGCAATTTTTAGATATGTTTGGTTGTCACCGGGTTGAACTGCCAACCTCTCATATCCCTGGGTTAATACCAGTTAGAGTTTAATAGATTCTAGTCTTTTGCCAACAAAGAAAACCAGACAGTTTAGAATGTAAGGTCCAAAGAGTAGAAGAAGCAAAATAGCCACCAGAGGCCAAAAAAGTGGTGGAAACCAAGTCAGGCTGGGAAGAGCCTGTTCAACCGCATTCCAGATCTGTGTGGTTAGGTCTGCTTGGCCTTTTTCATTTAACCAGTTAGCCTGTCTTTGTAGCCTAGAGGTGCTGTGGGTATAGGCACTCCAGGGGCAGCATAGGTCAGGGTGAGGATAAGTATAGTCATGAGAGATGATAGAAGAAGGAGTCCCAGCACCTCCATGGGGGTAGGATGCCAGCCCACCAAGGACTTATCTTTGTGTCTCTGGAATAAGAGCTTCAGGTCTGAGAGGGGCTCATAGGAGAAGTCAGGAGGGCTTGGAGTTTCCAAGTCTTCTGGTTCGGGGGCTCTCTTGACTTGTGTATGGTGCACCCAAGGGGTGACTCACTGTAATTTTAGGGCAGATTGAGTGGTAAGAATCACCAGATAATGCCCATTCCACTTAGGAGTGAGCTGGTCCTGTGGGGTCCCAGTTTTCCATGTTTTTAGGTATAGCCAATCACCAGGCTAGAAGGGATGGAGGGCCAGGTCTGTTGGGCTGGTTGCCATACGCTGAGTGCCTTCACTGTTTTCCCTATCTGGAGGGCATACTCTAGCTGTTCTCCTGTACCTCTGGTATTCCCCAGTTGGCTTTTTGACCGGGAGGATTGGAGTGTTGCATGCTGATTGGCATGGTCTCCTGAGGCCTTGATCGATCAAATTCTTTATGCCAGGGGCCATGCTGTTTAGGGCAGTCTGTCTGAGAGGATATTATTTAACATTTGGGCTCTTCTGCCTAGGTTTTAGTTTGGCAATCATGGGTTCTTCTCAGATGGCATGTCCTGCTCTTCCTTGGGCCCAAACTCAGGGATTTACCTCTGGTAATTCCATTAAGTTTCCCTTTATTTTTTTATTTTTTATTTTTTTGTGAGGAAGATCAGCCCTGAGCTAACATCCATGCCAACCCTCCTCTTTTTTTTGCTGAGGAAGACTGACCCTGGGCTAACATCTGTGCCTATCTTCCTCCACTTTACATGGGATGCCACCACAGCACGGCCTGACAAGCAGTGCATTGGTGCACGCCCAGGATCTGAACCCAGGCCACCAGCAGTGGAGCGCATGCACTTAACTGCTATGCCACAGGGCTGGCCCCTAAGTTTCCTTTTAAATCTTTTGACTCAGTCCCTTTTGTCAGGAGCATAATCAGCTGGTGACCAAAGGCTGAGGGGACATTTACCTCCAATTGGTCCCCTTTCAAATAATTGGAGGCTCCTACTTTATGTAGTAGGTCCCTACCCAGCAAAGGAATAGGGCATTCTGGCACATATAGAAAGGAATGGGTTAACTGTTTTTCACCTAACTTGTAGCTTAAAGGTTTAATAAACTGCTTGTTCTCTGTGGCCCCTGATACCCCCACTATATTACACCTCTGGCTAGTAAGTTTGGAGATTTATAGCCAGATATTTGAGGAATCTAGAAGAATTTAAGATCCAGTCCAGTTTACAGGTAGAAAACCAAAACCTCAAAGACAATTAATAGAACTAGAATCTAATATCAACAAGTGTGTATTATAGTTTCTACTGAAACATAATTTTTTTCTCTAAGATCACCCTCATTTTTACCAAAGATAGCTAAATTAACACTCATTGGTTTGTAAAATAAATATAGTTTCAATAAACTTGGCCCAATTATTTACATAATTACAGCAAGAATAGCAATTGATCATATAGGCCCTTTTAAATCTGCTTAGCTGGAACTTTTTATGAGGAATCTCAGACTGGACGTTAAAGGCCTCTCAAAAGAAAGCAAAGCCAAGGACTTATCATCAGACTCAGCCTGTAATACCTATAGATTTGGGTGGATTCCTGTCTTCTCTTGAGGTTCCCCCAAATATCCTGAGATTCCTTGCACCTGTCAGGAAAGTGACATTCTTTACTCATCTGGTAAGGTTTCTGGGAACCCTGTAAACAAGGTACCAGGCCAATATTTCCGAGTGGCTTTATTCCATAAAGTCCAATCTTTGTTTCTTAGCTGTCTGGTCATGTCTGAGTCTGTTTGTTTCTCTCAAATGTGACATTCCAGTCAAAGTTTTGGTAATATAATCAATTTTCCAGTTGTGTCCTGTTTTAAGGAGGACAGTTTCTTATTGAACTTATGTAAATAACTATATTGCCACAAAAATAGCAATATTAACTCACTAGGAGTTTCCAAATTCTGGAGGGATAACGTAGGGAGAAAAAGAGAAATGTTTGAATTCTGCTTACAAAAGCTTAATTACCAAATTGCTATAAGTCATAGTCAGCTTAAGAGGAAAGAGAAAATTTTCCTTAAATCTGAAAAAAACCAAAACATTAAAAAAATCAGCAGTATCTCAAATGAAAAGTCGTAAGAATTATAATCATCCTCATCAGTTCATTCAGTCCTGTGTAATCAACTCTTGATCTTGATCTCAGGTTAGCACTTTCATGAAGTCATCAGTTTCTCCATTAGAGTTCTGTAATTTTTTTACCCAGATCAGTTTTATGATCTGAAAGTTTCAGAAACTTGTATTCTCGAGTAAGTGTCAGAGTCCTTTCCATGACTCTCTTTGAAGATGAAACATATTTGCAAAAGTAGAATAAAACAAAACTGTCTGTAAATGACAAAAGATTTTAAAATGGCAATTGACAAAGAAATTTGGCTATTTTTGTGACATACAACACTTTGAAGTGCTGACTAGAATTATGACTGATAACCAGGAGAGATCAGAATTTTAGGAATGTTATAGAATTTTGGAAACACTTATAATAAGATTTACCCCAACAATATCATAGGTACCTATGAAACAATGCTTAGTTATCCAGTTAACCACGGTGACAAAGATATTCAGGCAAATGCAGAAAACTAAGTAGGTATAAGAAAAACCTTAGCGCCTGTGATGAAAGACTTGATAAAATCAATACAGGAAATTTAATTCGATACAACATAAAATCCCTACCATTCTGGTAGACTTCTCAAAGACAAAACCTTTCATAATCTCTTTATCAAGAGCAGACTAAAAGTTATAGAAAGTGATCCTTTTTTTTTTTTTGAGGAAGGTTAGCACTGAGCTAACACCTGTTGCCAATCTTCCTATTGTTTTTTCCTCTCCTAAAAGCCCCAGCACATATTTGCATATCCTAGTTGTACATCCTTCTAGTTATTCTACGTTGGAGGCCACCTCAGCATGGCTTGATGACTGGTGTGTAGGTCTGCGCCCAGGATCCAAACTGGCAAGCCCCAGGTAGCCAAAGCGGAGTATGTGAACTTGACAGCTCTGCCACTGGGCTGGCCCCAGTTATTCTTTTAAGAGAGAGAAAAAGTCCAAATTCTAATTTTGCACCAGCTTACTTTTGACATTAAAACGGTTTACTTGATTAGATTTACTTCAATCTTAGCCAACTTGACCATGCATGAAACACTTTCCTCAGGGTTCTTCAACAAACCTCCTGTAACTTTCTTTTTACATTCAGAATTTGTCCCATGCCTTCTTTCTTCCCTCCTAGTACTTTAGGACAAATTTACCTTTCTTAACAAAACAAAACAAAACAAAAAAATTTACATTCTTTATACCTTCTTTACTGAAAACATATATTTTACTTTCCTTGAATACAAAGATGTCTTTCTTATTAAATTTTAGTAGCTTTAATCACATTTATTAATTAGAATTTTTAAGCCTTACAGACCTTAATTTTTATTTTTATTTTTATTTTTTTAAATTTTTTGTTTATTGCAGTAACATTGGTTTATAACATTGTAAAAATTTCAGGTGTACATCATTGTACTTCTATTTCTGCATAGATTACATCATGTTCACCACCAAAATACTAATTACAACCCATCACCACACACATGTACCGAATTATCCCTTTCACCCTCCTCCCTCCCCCCTTCCCCTCTGGTAACCACCGATCCAATCTCTGTCCCTATGTGTTTGTTTATTGTTGTTATTATCTACTACTTAATGAAGGAAATCATGTGGTATTTGGCCTTCTCCCTCTGACTTATTTCACTTTGCATTATACCCTCAATGTCCATCCATGATGTCACAAATGGCTGGATTTCATCGTTTCTTATGGCTGAGTAGTATTCCATTGTGTATATATACCACAGCTTCTTTATCCGTTCGTCCCTTAATGGGCACTTAGGTTGCTTCCAAGTCTTGGCTATTGTGAATAACGCTGCAATGAACACATGGGTGCATGTACCTTTACAAATTGGTGTTTTCAAGTTCTTTGGATAAATACCCAGCAGTGGGATGGCTGGATCATATGGTAGTTCTATCCTTGATTTTTTGAGGAATCTCCATACTGTTTTCCATAGTGGCTGCACCAGTTTGCACTCCCACCAGCAGTGTATGAGAGTTCCCTTCTCTCCACATCCTCTCCAACACATGTTGTTTCCTGTCTTGTTAATTATAGCCATTCTGACGGGCGTGAGGTGATATCTCATTGTAGTTTTGATTTGCATTTCCCTGATAGTTAATGATTTTGAACATCTTTTCATGTGTCTGTTGGCCATCTGTATATCTTCTTTGGAGAAATGTCTGTTCAGGTCCTTTGCCCATTTTTTAATTGGTTTGGTAGTTTTTTTGTTGGTAAGATGCATGAGTTCTTTATATATTTTGGAGATTAAGCCCTTATCAGAAGTATGGTTTGCAAATATCTTCTCCCAATTGTTAGGTTGTCTTTTCGTTTTGTTGATGGTTTCCTTTGCTGTGCAGAAGCTTTTTAGTTTGATGTAGTCCCATTTGTTTATTTTTTCTATTGTTTCTCTTGCCCGGTGAGACGTGGTGTTTGAGAAGATGTTGCTAAGACTGATGTCAAAGAGCGTACTGCCTATGTTTTCTTCTAGAAGTTTCACAGTTTCAGGTCTTACATTCAAGTCTTTAATCCATTTGGAGTTAATTTTTGTGTATGGTGTAAGGTAAGGGTCTACTTTCATTTTTTTGCATATGGCTATCCAGTTTTCCCAACACCATTTGTTGAAGAGACTTTCTTTTCTCCATTGTATGCTCTTGGCTCCTTTGTCAAAGATTAGCTGTCCATAGATGTGGGGGTTTATTTCTGGGCTTTCGATTCTATTCCATTGATCTGTGTGTCTGTTTTTGTGCCAGTACCATGCTGTTTTGGTTACTACAGCTTTGTAGTATATTTTGAAATCAGGGAGTGTGATACCTCCAGCTTTGTTCTTTTTTCTCAGGATTCCTTTAGCTATTTGGGGTCTTTTGTTGTTCCATATAAATTTTAGGATTCTTTGTTCTATTTCTGTGAAAAATGTTGTTGGAACTTTGATAGGGATTGCATTGAATCTATAGATGGCTTTAGGAAGTATGGACATCTTAACTATGTTAATTCTTCCAATCCAAGAGCACGGAATATCTTTCCATTTCTTTGTGTCTTCTTCAATTTCTTTCAGAAATGTTTTATAGTTTTCGGTGTACAGATCTTTCATCTCTTTGGTTAAGTTTATTCCTAGGTATTTTATTCTTTTTGTTGCAATTGTAAATGGGATGGTATTCTTAATTTCTCTTTCTGCTACTTCGTTGTTAGTGTATAGAAATGCAACTGATTTTTGTATGTTGATTTTGTATCCTGCAACTTTACCATATTCGTTTATTACTTCTAAAAGTTTTCTGGTGGATTCTTTGGGGTTTTCTATATATAAAATCATGTCATCTGCAAATAGTGACAGTTTCACTTATTCCTTTCCAATTTGGGTCCCTTTTATTTCTTTCTCTTGCCTGATTGCTCTGGCTAGGACTTCCAAAACTATGTTAAATAGGAGTGGTGACAGTGGGCATCCTTGTCTGGTTCCTGTTCTTAGAGGGATGGCTTTCAGTTTTTCACCATTGAGGATGATATTAGCTGTGGGTTTCTCATATATGGTCTTTATTATGTTGAGGTACTTTCCTTCTATACCCATTTTATTCAGAGTTTTTATCATAAATGGATGCTGTATCTTGTCAAATGCTTTCTCTGCATCTATTGAGAAGATCATGTGATTTTTATTCTTCATTTTATTAATGTGGTGTATTACGTTGATTGATTTGCGAATGTTAAACCATCCCTGCATCCCTGGAATAAATCCCACTTGATGATGGTGTATAATCTTTTTAACGTATTGTTGTATGCGATTTGCTAGTATTTTATTGAGGATTTTTGCATCGATGTTCATCAGTGATATTGGCCTGTAATTTTCTTTTTTTGTGTTGTCCTTGTCTGGTTTTGGTATCAGGGTAATGTCAGCTTCATAGAATGAGTTAGGGAGCTTCCCCCCCTCCTCAATTTTTTGGAAGAGTTTGAGAAGGATAGGTATTAAGTCTTCTTTGAATGTTTGGCAGAATTCACCAGGGAAGCCATCTGGTCCTGGACTTTTATTTTTGGGGAGGTTTGTGATTACTGTTTCTATCTCCTTACTGGTGATTGGTCTATTCAAATTCTCTACTTCTTCTTGATCTAGTTTTGGAAGGTTGTATGATTCTAAGAATTTATCCATTTCTTCCAGATTGTCGAATTGGTTGGCATATAGCTTTTCATAGTATTGTCTTATAATCTTTTGTATTTCTGAGGTGTCTGTTGTAACCTCTCCTCTTTCATTTCTGATTTTACTTATTTGTGCCTTCTCTCTTTTTTTCTTGGTGAGTCTAGCTAAAGGTTTGTCAATTTTGTTGATCTTTTCAAAGAACCAGCTCTTGGTTTTATTAATTTTTTCTATTGTTTTTTTGGTCTCTATTTCATTTACTTCTGCTCTGATTTTTATTATTTCCCTTGTTCTACTGATTTGGGGCTTTGTTTGTTCTTCTTTTTCCAGTTCCTTCAGGTGCATTGTTAGATTGTTTATTTGAGATTTTTCTTGTTTGTTGAGATAGGCCTGTATCGCTATAAACTTCCCTCTTAGAACTGCTTTTGCTGTATCCCATAAATTCTGGCATGTCATATTTTCATTTTCATTTGTCTCCAGGTATTTTTTGATTTCTTCTTTGATTTCTTTGTTAACCCAGTCGTTGTTCAGTAGCATTTTGTTTAATCTCCACGTATTTGTGGCTTTTCTGATTTTCTTCCTATAGTTGATTTCTAGTTTCATACCGTTGTGGTCAGAAAAGATGCTTGGTATTATTTCAATCTTCTTAAATTTATGGAGACTTGTTTTGTGGCCTAATATGTGATCAATCCTGGAGAATGTTCCATGTGCCTTTGAAAAGAACATGTATTCTTCGGTTTTTGGATGGAATGCTCTGTATATATCTACTAGGTCCATCTGTTGTAGTGTGTCGTTTAAGGCCAATGTTTCCTTATTGATCTTCTGTTTGGATGATCTATCCGTTGGTGTAAGTGGAGTGTTAAAGTCCCCTACTATTATTGTGTTACTGTCTATTTCTGTTTTTATGTCTGTTAATAATTTCTTTATATATTTAGGTGCACCTACATTGGGTGCGTAGATATTTACAAGTGTTATATCCTCTTGTTGGATTGTTCCCTTGATCGTTATGTAATGCCCTTCTTTGTCTCTTTTTACAGTTTTTGTTTTAAAGTCTATTTTGTCTGATATGAGTACTGCTACCCCAGCTTTCTTTTCATTGCCATTTGCGTGGAGTATCTTCTTCCATCCCTTCACTTTCAGTTTGTGAGTGTCTTTAGGTCTGAACTGTGTCTCTTGTATGCAGCATATATATGGGTCTTGTTTTTTTTATCCAGTCAGCCACCCTATGCCTTTTAATTGGAGCATTTAGTCCATTGACATTTAAAGTAGCTATTGATAAGTATGTACTTACTGCCATTTTTTAACTTTTTTTTTTCTCAGTGTTTTAGTAGTCCTTCTCTGTTCCTTTCTTCTTCTATACAGAATTGATGGTCACTTTAGTTTGAACTCTGTCTGAAAGCTGTACTCTTTAACTTCCCTCCTCCCTCATGTTTTTGATATCATATCTAACCTCTTTGTTGTGCATTTGTATCCATTACGTTCTAATCATGGAAATAGATAATTTTTCCTATTTGTGGTCTTTTCTTTTCCCCTTAAATCAGTCCCTTTAACATTTCTTGTAGCACTGGTTTCTTGGTGACAAACTCCTTTAATTTTTGCTTATCTGGGAAAATTTTGATCTCTCCTTCCATTTTGAATGATAACCTTGCTGGGTAGAGTATTCTTGGCTGTAAGTTTTTTAGTGAAAACTAAGAAATAAGCAATTATAAACTGTCATTTATATTATCATTCTGTGGCTTGGCAAATTTATAAATACTTCTTATAATTTCTAGAAACATACTGGTTGATAGTACAATCTTTTAATAAAATACAAGGCACATTTACTAATAGACCAAAACATATTTTAGTTTCTCTGTAATAGGAAGCCAAAGATAGATAAACCTATATTTAATAACTTTCTTTTTTGGTTTATAACATTGTGTGATTTCAGGTGTACACTATTATATATCAGTTTCTGTATAGACTACATCGTGATGCTCACCAATAGTCTAGTTTTTATCAGTCATCGTACATATGTGCCCCTTTACTCCTTTCACGAACTTGCCCACTCCCTCCCTTCTGGTAACCACTAATCTGTTCTCCTAATCCCTGTGTTTGTTTATCTTCCACATGTGAGTGCAATCATACAGTATTTGTTTTTCTCTGTCTGGCATATTTTACTTAACATAGTACCCTCAAGGTCCATCAGCGTTGTTGCAAATGGGACAACTTTGTCTTTTTCTACAGCTGAGTGGTATTCCATTGTATATCTATATATCTGTGTATCTATATCTATATATCTAGATCTAGATCTAGATATATGTATATACACACCACATCTGTTTTATCCATTCATCAGTTGATGGGCACCTGGGTTGCTTCCACATCTTGGCTGTTGTGAATAATGATGCAATGAACATAGGAGTGCAATCTCTTTGTATTGTTGGTTTCATGTTCTTTGGATAAATACACAATAGTGGGATAGCTGGATCTTATAGTATTTCTATTTTTAATTTTTTGAGAAATCCCCATACTGTTTTCCATAGTGGCTGCACCAGTTTGCATTCCCACCAGCAGTGTATGAGGGTTCACTTTTCTCCACATCCTCGCCCACATTTGTTATTTTTTGTCTTGGTAATTATAGCCATTCTAACAGATGTAAGGTGATATCTCATTGTAGTTTTGATTGGCGTTTCCCTAATAATTAGTGATGTTGAACATCTTTTCATGGGCCTATTGGTCATCTGAATATCTTCTTTGGAGAAATGTCTGTTCATCTCCTCTGCCCATTTTTTGATTGGGTTGTTTTGTTGTTGTTGTTGAGTTGTATGAGTTGTTTATATATTTTGGAAATCAACCCTTGTCAGATATATGTGATTTGCCAACATTTTCTTCCAGTTGATGGGTTGTCTTTTCATTTTGTTCAAGGTTTCTTTTGCCTTGCAGAAGCTTTTTAGTCTGATGTAGTCCTGTTTGTTAATTTTTTCTTTTTTTTTCCCTTGCCTAAGTAGACATGGTATTCGAAAAGATGCTGCTAAGAGTGATGTCAAAGAGTGTACTGCATATACTTTCTTCTAGGAGTTTTGTGGTTTCAGGTCTTATATTCAAGCTTTCATCCATTTTGAGTTAATTTTTGTGTATGGTGTAAGATGATGGTCTACTTTCATTCTTTAGCATGTGGCTGTCCAGTTTTCCCAAAACCATTTATTGAAGAGACTTTCCTTTCTCTATTGTATGTTCTTGGCTTCTTTGTGGAAAATTAGCTGTCCATAGATGTGTGGTTTTATTTCTGGGCTTTCAATTCTGTTCCATTGATCTGTGTGTCTGTTTTTGTGCCAGTACCATGCTGTTTTGATTATTATAGCTTTGTAGTCTATTTTGAAGTCAGGGATTGTGATGCCTCCAGCTTGGTTCTTTTTTCTCAGGATTCCTTTGGCTGTTCAAGGTCTTTTGTTGTTCCATATAAATTTTAGGATTCTTTGTTCTATTTCTGTTAAGAATGTCATTGGGATTCTGATTGGGATTGCATTGAACCTGTAGATTGCTTTCAGTAATATGGACATTTTAACTATGTTTATTCTTCCAATCCGTGTGCACAGAATATCTTTCCGTTTCTTTATGTCATCTTTGATTTCTTTCAATAATGTCTTATAGTTTTCAGCATATAGGTCTTTCACTTCCTTGGTTAAATTTATTCCTAGATATTTTATTCCTTTTGTTGTGACTGTAAATGGGATTGTATATTTGACTTCTCTTTCTGCTAGTTTATTATTAGTGTATAGAAATGCAACTGATTTTTGTAGGTTGATTTTGTACCCTGCAATTTTACTGTAGGTGTTCATTATTTCTAATAGTTTTCTGGTGGATTCTGTATGGTCTTCTATATATAGAATAATGTCATCTGCAGACAGAAAGAGTTTTACTTCTTTTCCAGTTTGGATACCTGTTATTTCTTTCTCTTGCCTAATTGCTCTGGCCAAAACCTCTGGTACTATGTTGAATAGGAGTTTTCAGAGTGGGCACCCTTGTCTTTTTCTTGTTCTCAGAGGGATGGCTTTCAGTTTTTCACCATTGAGTATGATGTTGGCTGTGGGTTTGTCATATATGGCCTGTATTATGTTGAGGTACTTTCCTTCTATCCCCATTTTATTGAGGGTTTTTATCATAAATGGATGTTGGATCTTGTCAAATGTTTTTTCTGCATCTGTTGGGATGATCATGTGATTTTTATTCCTCATTTTGTTAATGTGGTGTATCACATTGATTGATTTGTGGATGTTGAACCATCCCTGTGTCCCTGATATAAATCCCACTTGGTCATGGTGTAATATCCTTTTAATGTATTGCTGTATTCGATTTGCCAATATTTTGTTAAGAATTTTTGCATCTATGTTCATCAGCGATACTGGCCTATAATTTTCCTTCTTTGTGTTGTCTTTGTCTGGTTTTGGTATCAGGGCAATGTTGGCCTCATAGAATGAGTTAGGAAGCATTCTGTCTTCTTCAATTTTTCAGAATAGTTTGAGAAGGATAGGCATTAACTATTCTGTGAATATTTGGTAGAATTCTCCAAAAAAGCCATCTGATCCCGGACTTTTGTTTTTTGGGAGGTTTTTGATTGCTATTTCTATCTCTTTACTTGTAATTGATCTATTCAGATTCTCTATTTCTTCTTGATTCAGTTTTTGGAGGTTGTAGGAGTCTAAGAACTTATCTATTTTTTCTAGATTATACAATTTGTCGGCATGCAGTTTTTCATAGTATTCTTTTATAATCTTTGTATTTCTGTGGTATCTGTTGTAATTTCTACTTTTTCTTTTTTAATTTTATTTATTTACACCTTCTCTCTTCTTACCTTAGCAAGTTTGCTAAGGGTCTGTCAATTTTGTTTATCTTCTCAAAGAACCAGCTCTTAGTTTCATTGATCCTTTTTAGTGTTTTTTTAGTCTCTATTTTATTTATTTATGCTCTAATTTTTATTATTTGTCTTCTTCTGCTGACTTTGGGCTTTGTTTGTTCTTCTTTTTCTAGTTCTGTTAGGTATAGTTTAAGATTATATATTTGAGGGCCAGCCCCGGTGGCCTAGCGGTTAATTTTGGCACGCTCTGCTTTGGCAGCCCGGGTTCATTTCCCAGATGCAGACTGACACGGCTCATCAGTGATGATGCTGTGGTGGCAGCTCACATAGAAAAACAAGGAAGATTGGCAACAAATGTTAGCTCAGGGTGAATCTTCCTCAGCAAAAAGAGAAAGAATTATTTATTTGCAATTTTTCTTGTTTGTTGAGGTGGGCCTCTATTGCTATAAATTTCCCTCTTAGCACTGCTTTTGCTGCATCCCCTGTGAGTTGGTATGTTGTGTTTTCTTTTTCATTTGTCTCCGGGTATTTTTTGATTTCTCCTTTGATTTCTTCTTAGATCCAATTGTAGTTCAGTAGCATGTTGTTTAATCTCCACAGATTTGTGTCTTTCCCTGTTTTTTCTTGTAGTTGATATCTAGTTTCATAGCATTGTGGTCAGAAAAGATGCTTGATATGATTTCAATCTTCTTGAATTTATTGAGGCTTGCCTTGTCTTCCACCATATGTCTATCTTTGAGAATGTTCCATGTGCACTTGAGAAGAATATGTATTCTGCTGTTTTTGGATGGAATGTTCTAAATGTATCTAATTAAGTCTATCTGGTTTAGTGTTTCATTTAAGGCCACTGATACCTTGTTGACTTTCTGTCTGGATGATCTATCCATTGATGTAAGTGGGGTGTTGATATCCCCTACTATTATTGTGTTGCTGTCAATTTCTCCCTCTAGATCTGTTAGTAGTTGCTTTACATACTTTGGTGCTGCTGTGTTAGATGCATATATATTCATAAGTGTTATTTCCTCTTGGTTGAATGTCCCTTTTATCGTTATACACTGCTCCTCTTTGTCTCTCATTGTCATTTTTCTCTTGAAGTCTGCTTTGTCTGATTTAAGTATGGCACAACCTGCTTTCTTTTGCTTGCCATTTGCTTGGAGTATGGTCTTCCATCCCTTCCCTCTGAGCCTATGTTTGTCTTTAGAGCTGAGACGTGTTTCCTGGAGGCAGCATATGCTTGGGTCTTGTTTTTTAATCCATCCACCCACTGTGTGTCCTTGTATTGGAGAATTCAATCCATTTACATTTAGAGTGATTATTGATATACGAGGGCTGAATACTGCCATTTTATTTCTCGTGTACCAAGTGTTGTATATATCCATTGTTTCTTTTCCCTTGTATTTCTGACTGCCATTTCAGTTGGTGTTTTCTGTGATGGTTTTCTCAGTTGTCTCTTTATTTACGATGTGTGGCTCTGCTCTGATTTTTTGTTTAGTTACCATGAGGTTTCTATAAAAGATCTCACAGATGAGATAGTCCATTTTATGAGAGACTCTTATGGCCATTAGCCTAAGCAGGTTCCATCCCTTTCCTCTTTGCCTTCTAAGTCATCATCAAATTATTCCTTTTTGTGCTGTGAGTTTGTGACTAAATTGAAGTATTTGTAATAATTTTTGATGCTTTCCTTCTCTTTATCTTTTGTGCTGTAATTAAGTGTTTGTTAACCTGTTCTGATAGAGATCTGCAGTTTTCTGATTTTGTCTGTCTATTTTTTTAAAATTTTTTATTTATTTATTTTTCCCCCAAAGCCCCAGTAGATAGTTGTATGTCATACTTGCACATCCTTGTAGTTGCTGTATGTGGGACGCGGCCTCAGCATGGCCAGAGAAGCAGTGTGTCGGTGTGCATCTGGGATCTGAACCCGGGCTGCCAGCAGCGGAGTGTGCACACTTAACCACTAAGCCACGGGGCCGGTCCTTGTCTGTCTATTTATCTCCTTGCTCAATTATTTGTAAACCTTTGCCTATTTGTTAGAAGTAGGAAGGTTTCCTTCATCATTTCTTGTAAGGGAGGTCTAGTCGCAATGAACTCCCTCCACTTTTCTTTATCCGGTAAAGCTTTTATTTCTCCATCGTATCTGGAGGATAGTTTCACTGGGTAGAGTATTCTTGGCTGAAAGTTTTTGTCATTCATTATTTTGAATATATCATTCCATTCTCTCACAGCCTGTAAGGTTTCTGCTGATAAATCTGCTGAAAGCCCGATAGGGGTTCATTTGTAGGTTATTTTCTTCTGCCTTGCTGCCTTTAATATTTTTTCTTTGTCATTGACTTTTGCCAGTTTTAATAGTATATGCCTTGGAGAAGGCCTTTTTGCACTGATGTAATTAGGAGTTCTATTGGCTTCATGTACTCATAAGTCCAGTTGCTTCCCCAGGTTTGGGAAGTTCTCAGCTATTATTTCTTTGAACAAGCTCTCTGCTCCTTTCTCCCTCTCTTCTCCCTATGGAATACCTATAACTTATATTGCTTTCCTAATTGAGTTGGATATTTCTTGAATAATTTCTTCATTTTTTAAAAATCTTAGTTCTCTCACCTCCTCTACCTGAACCATTTCTATATTTCTATCCTCTCATTCACTAATTCTGTCCTCCATAACATCAGCCCTATTTTTTATGGTTTCTAGGTTATTTCTTATCTCATTAATTGTGCTATTCATATCCAGAATTTCTGGTTTGTGTGTGTTTTTGGCAAGGAAGATTGACCCTGAATTTTTATCTTTCAATTTAACCTCTCAAAACTTCAAAGTTTCAAGTTACCAAAGAGATTTTGGTAGCTATTTTAAGTATTCATGTCATAAACTATAATTATTGTTATAAGTTTATCTATAAACTCTTATCTCACTTGCATTGAGATCATTTTTTGTAACAATCATATGCAGATTACCCTCAAAAACTTTATGTGACACTAAAGCAGTTAGCCATCATCTTAAGTATATACATCATAACACATAATCATTGTTTAAAAGTTTCCTCAAAAACTTTTACCTTTTTTACATTTATTTAGTTTACCTGTTTCAAATAATTATTTAGATTCCCTATAAAGACTTTGAGACATCAGACAAATCAGTTATCATTCAAAGCTATTATTTTGCTGACAAATTTGTAACAGGAATACCACGAGCTTATTTGATGAGTAAACCCAGTAACCATGATGCTGAATAAACATGATGCTGCATGTCTGCATCATCTCCAATGCTGATCACTCTGAGGACATGTCTATTTTAATCAAACCAACAAACTTAAATAAGCTTTTATTTACCAAAGATTATTTCAAATCACATTAGGTTGAAAGACATTTGCATTAGTTTCTATTACATTTAGAAATTATTTATTTATTTTTGTTAAATAATTTTATTTATTTATTTTTCCCCCAAAGCCCCAGCAGATAGTTGTATGTCATAGCTGCACATCCTTCTAGTTGCTGTATGTGGGACGCGGCCTCAGCACGGCCAGAGAAGCGGTGCATTGGTGCACGCCTGGGATCCGAACCCGGGCCACCAGCAGCAAAGCGCGCGCACTTAACCGCTAAGCCATGGGGCCAGCCCTAGAAATTATTTATGTAAGCACTTACTTTAAGCCAATTAAACAGAGCTCTTGATTTTGGCCCTACTATCTGGAGGTAGAAAAATATTTCACATTTAGAATGTGTATCTATAGACTCACACATAAACAACAGACAGACACAACAAAGATTTTATAGCCTCTGTTTTAAAAATTTTCCTTAGATTTTTGGGCAAAGGTGCTTTCATAGGAGTCTGCATCTCCTTCCTTCCTTTCTTTCTTTCTTCCTCCCTTTCTTTTCTTCCTTCCTTTCTTTCTTTCTTTCTTTCTTTCTTTCTTTCTTTCTTTCTTTCTTTCTTTCTTTCTCTCTCTCTCTCTCTCTTTCTTTCTTTCTTTCCTTCTTTCTTTCTTTCTCTCTCTCTCTCTTCCTTCCTTCCTTTCTTTCCTTTTCTTTCTTTTCTTCCTTTCTTTCCTTTCTTCCTTTCTTTCCTTTCTTCCTTTCTTTCCTTTCTTTCTCTTTCTTTTCTTTTCTTTTCTTTCTTTCTTTCTTTCTTTCTTTCTTTCTTTCTTTCTTTCTTTCTTTCTTTCTTCCTTTCTTCCTTTCTTCCTTTCTTCCTTCCTTCTTTCCTTTCTTTCTTTTCTTTTCTTTCTTTCTTTCTTTCTTTCTTTCTTTCTTTCTTTCTTTCTTTCTTTCCTTCCTTCCTTCCTTCCTTTCCTTTTCTTTCTTTTCTTTCCTTTCTTCCTTTCTTTCCTTTCTTCCTTTCTTTCCTTCTTTCTTTTTTTCCTTCTTTCTTTCTTTTCTTTTCTTTTCTTTCTTTCTTTCTTTCTTTCTTTCTTTCTTTCTTTCTTTCTTTCTTTCTTTCTTTCTTTCTTTCTTTCTTTCTCTCGTTCCTCTCTCTCTCTCTCTCTTTCTCCCTTTCTCCCTTTCTCCCTTTCTTTCCTTTCTTTCCTTTCTCTCTTTCTCTCTTTCTCTCTGTCTTTCATCTCAGGGATCTGGGATGGTCTAGATGATAGCTCTCAGAAAGGACACAAGTTTTTGATATTAACAGGGGAAGTTAGTTACTTATCAAAGGATTGAAATGCCTAACCAGTTACATTATTCTTAGTTTGCTTCTTTCCCTCTGGGTACATAGTTTGATCCTAATTTAGGGAAAAAATTCCTATCCAGTTTTAAATATCAGCTTCTAATTTGGCTAAATTTCTGATCATAAGTTACTAAATCCTTTCAAATATCTTGTCAAGTTTCAGCTGGGACAAACAGTAACTATTCCTGACAGCATTAAACAACTCCACTAATTTTTTATTTTCAGTTTCCCCTTGACTGCTTAAGGGTAGCAGTGTCCCAGAAAATCTCTCAGAGTCTCGTTAACCCTGAGAAGGGCTCATATTGGGTCCTCCTTCGAAGGCAGATAATGGTGGTGTCCATAAAGCCATGACTTAATAAGTGTACTTCTTAAATGATCTTACCCAATTGGAATGGTCCTTCTAATAATCCATGTACAAGTTTTGGAGGCTCAAAGGAGCCCCAAAGTGGCCACTGTAATTTTAAATTATCCCAGGTTATCTTGATCAAAAGATTTTTTTCTTTTTGCAGTAAGGATCCTTTTTATAGCTGTTTTTGAAGTCAATTTGACCTTTTAAAGTGAGATCTCCTTTACTATGCTTAGTTAACATTGCCTAAGGGTGGATTTATATGCCTTCACAATATCAGACGAGGGAAACATTTCCCAGTCAGACACAATATTTATCCCCACAATGTAATTTAATATACAATCAGGCATAAGAGAGGTAATCACCTTTATACAAAGCCCATCATTCCCGGCCGGTCCTGTTGGAAGAAGATTAGCACAAAGAAAAACAAAACAAAACTCTGAACAAGCTGATCTTACCTCCTTCCATTGCCACCTCGAAACCTCCTGCTGAGGTGTCTTGGCTGCGAGGGTCGGGTGCCCCCAACTGTGACTGGGGTAGATCAGGCATCGCTGACCCCTCACCCAGTCTGTCCCTTTGGACTGGTACCATTCTTGGGGAGAGGGGCTCCCTCAGTTCATTCCTGGGGAAAGCCTTCTCCTTTCCCTCAGTCCATTCCTGGGGAGAAGCCCCTCTTCTCCCTCAGTCCTGCATGCCTGCACACACCCTGTTCTGATGCTAAAGAGAAGGTAGACTTTATGTTGGCTCACTGGAGAGCCCCCTTGACTTGAATGAAGTGACAGAAGACAAAAGTCTAAGGGCGGCCATAGGTGCTGGTTCAGTTAGGAGTCAGTGGGGAGAGTCTGGGGGCCAACCACTGCGTGGGACAGTCCTAGTTTCCCTGTCATTCACAAGCTTCTGACAACGTAGGTGAGTCAGCCCAGGACATGCTTCTGCAGCCCATTGCTTCACCTATTGGGAGTCGAGAGGCTGGAATCAAAGAGAGGAGCCAGGGACCATTCCAGTCCCACCAGAGTCACCATATTTTGTTACTGAGCCCTAAGAGACCAGTGACCCCCAAGTCGGTCATTTTGCCCAGAACCACTCATGCCAATAGAATGAGACTGGGTTCAGAATAGCAGAGCAGAAACATTATTCATTGGCCAACAAATGGACTAGGCAGAGCTCGTGCTCTAAAACACCTTCTCCCCCAAGGGAAGGTGAGCAGGGTTCTTGCGGGATGTGAAGGGGGAGGGGTCTCTGCACCATCACTCGTGGCGGAAACATTTGAGGCATACACGGATGCAGATCTTCCCTTCTTGCAGATGGCACCTTTTGCACTCATTTTCTTTTGTGCACAGCACCCCATTGCTGTCTTGGGCCTTTCTAGTTTGGACTGGTTCTGCCATTTAGCCATCTGGCATTGTTCTGCCTTGGTCCCTATAAGCAAGCACAACTTAAAAACTAAGCATTAGACATGGAAAATGTTTTAGGTACTGCCCTGGGTGATGGACTCAATCCAGGTGATCAGGGCTGGGCAGGGCAGGGGATGAATCCCCCAGTTTCCTGGGGCTCCCTTGAAGTGAATGTGGATTTGCAGATGGTTGAAGAGTTTTACTGGGGGAATAAAACAATTGAGCAGTCTGCCAGGGGGAGGGCTGCCAGATAAAATGCAGGACACAAGTGATGTCTGCAACTTGGTGGAGTGAACTGTTCCCTTTATCTCTCCCCTTTTGAACTACAACTAAATGGACATTCATTGATCAGCAGAGGATACCCACACAGCACAACAGGATGCCTGAGAGACCCAGGAAGCTATACATCTGAAGGTGGATGGACTAACTCCCAGGAGATAGTGGAGATAGGTGAGCACTTTCGGGCCCCCTGGCACAACAGTGGATGTGTGCAACTGCTCTCCCAGCTGGAGCACCCATGGTACTGCTGCAACCCTGAGGGTGCAACTTTGGGAAGAGGTGACGGCAGCCCTGAGCCTCCGAGTGAATGCTTTCCTGTCCACTGGGAGAGCCCCCATGCCACTGCAGTCCCAGAGAGTGGCCCAGGCTCAGACAGGCACAGCTGCCAGGGAATCAAGGCTGGTTCCAAATACACAGCTCCTGACCACCCCCAGTGGCAGCAGGTGGAATCTGCGACCAGATACTATCACTATGCAAAGGCATAAATCCACTCCATCAAATAGTATGAGGAAATATATTAATACTCCAGACCAGAAGGAACATGACAAACACTCAGAAATCAATCCTGAAGGCACAGAAATTTATTATCTAAATGAGAGAGAAATCAAAATAGCTATCATAAAAAAACTCAATGAGTTACAAGAAAACTCAGAAAGACACCTCAATGAAATCAGGAATAAAATTAATGAAAAGGGGGAATTCTTCACAAAAGAGATGGAAACTATAAAGAAAAACCAAGCAGAACTTTTGGAGGTGAAAAATGAATGAGATGACAATAAATGAAGTAAAGAAAAATCTGGAGTCCTTAAACAACAGAGCTGATATTATGGAGGACAGAATTGGCAATTTAGAGGACAGAAATATAGAAATGATTCAGATGGAGGAGGAGAGAGAACTAAGATTAAAAAGAAATGAAGAAATTCTCTGAGAAATATCCAATTCAATCAAGAAATGCAACATAAAGATTATATGTATTTCAGAAGGGGGAGAAGACAGGGAGAAAGGAGCAGAGAGCTTGGTAAAATAAATAACAGCTGAGAACTTCCCAAACCTGCGGAAGAAGCTGGAATTACATATAGAAGAAGCTCATAGAACTCCTAATTACATCAATGTAAAAAAACCTTCTTTAAGGCATATATTAGTAAAACTGGTGAAAGTCAATGACAAAGAAAATATATTAAGGGCATCAAGGCAGAAGAAAATAACCTACAAAGGAACCTCTATCAGGGTCTCAGCAGATTTCTCAGCAGAAACATTACAGGCTAGGAGAGAGTGGAATGATATATTCAACACTCTGAAAGACAAAAACCTTCAGCCAAGAATACTCTGTCCAGCAAAAATATCCTTCAGATATGATGGAGAAATAAAAACTTTCCCAGATAAACAAAAGCTGAAGGAGTTCATTGCCACAAGACCCCCCCCTAGAAGAAATGATCAAGAAAGCCCCCATAACTGTAGAAAAAAAGAAAGGGTTTATAAAGCCTTGAGAAAGGAGATAAATAGGCAGACAAAATCAGAAAATTGCAGCTCTCTATCAGAACAGGTTAGCAAATACTTAATTATATCATTAAAGATAAAGGGAAGGAAAACATCAAAAATAACTATAATCACTTCACTTTAAACACAAACTCACAGCGCAAAATAGAATAAGTTGTGACAACAATAACTTAGACAGGAGAGAGGAAAGGGATGGAACCCACTTAGACTAAGGGAATGGGAGGCTATCAGAAATTGGACTAGCTCATCTACAAGATCTTTTATACAAACCTCACAGTAACCACTAAACAAAAAATCAGAACAGAGACACAAATGATAAATAAAGATAAAACTGATAAAACCATCATAGAGAACCAGAACTGAATTGGCAGTCCAAAACACATGGGACGAGAAACAAGGGAAATACAGAACAACCAGAAAACAAGTGATAAAATGGCAGCATTAAGCCCTCATATATCAATAATCATTCTGAATGTATGTGGATTGAATTCTCCAATCAAAAGACACAGAGTGGGCTGGATGGATTAAAAAACAAGACCCAACAATATGTTGTCTCCAAGAAACACATCTCAGCTCTAAAGACAAACACAGGCTCAGAGTGAAGGGATGGAAGATGATACTCCAAGCAAGTGGCAAGCAAAAGAAAGCAGGTGTTGGGGGCCAGCCCGGTGGTGTAGCAGTTAAGTTTGCACATTCTGCTTCAGTGGCCTGGGGTTTGCTGGTTTGAATCCCGAGCGCAGACCTACACACAGCTCATCAAACCATATTGAGGCAGCGTCCCAAATAGAAGAGTTACAACTCTGCAACTATGATATACAACTATGTACTGGGGCTTTGGGGAGAAAAAAGAAAAAGAGGAAGATTGGCAACAGATGTTAGCTCAGGGACAATCTTCCTCAAAAAAAAAAAAAAAAGCCAGAATGGTTTACAAGCGCACACGCACACACACATACACACACACACACAAATATGGTTATAAAAAAAAAAGAAAGAAAGCAGGTATTGCCATACTTATATCAGACAAAGCAGACTTCAAGATAAAAAAAAACAATGAAAGATAGTATATAATGATAAAAGGGACATTCCACCAAGAGGACATAACATTTATGAGTATATATGCACCTAACACAGCAGCACCAAAGTATATAAAGCAACTATTAACAGACCTAAAGGGAGAAATTGACAGCAACCCAATAATACTAGAGGGCCTCAACACTTACATCAGTGGATAGATCATTCAGACAGAAAGTTAACAAGGAAATACTGGAATTAAATGAAAAAATAGACCAGATGGACTCAATAGATATATACAGAACACTCCATCGAAAAATAGCAGAATACACATTCCTCTCAAGTGCACATGGAACATCCTTAAAGATAGACATATGCTGGGAAACAAGGCAAAACTCAATAAATTTAAGAAGACTGAAATCATATCAAGCATCTTTTCCAAACATAATGCTATGAAACTAGAAATCAACTACAAGAAAAAAACTGGGAGAGTCAGAAATATGTGGAGACTATTCAACATGCTACTGAACAACCATTGGATCAATGAATAAATTAAAGGAGAAATCAAAAAATATTCAGAGACAAATAAAAATGAAAATGATTGTACCAACTCTTATGGGAAGCAGTGAAGGTGGTTCTAATTCACAGCAACACAAGCCTATCTCAACAAACAAGAAAAAATCTCAAACAAGCAATCTTAAATTACACCTAACAGAACTAGAAAGAGAAGAACAAACAAAGCCCAAAGTAAGCAGAAAGAGGGAAATAACAAAAATTAGAGCAGAAATAAATGAAACAGAAAGAACAAAACAACAAAAAACAGTAGAAAGGATCAATGAAACTAAGAGCTTCTTTGAGAAGATAAACAAAATTGACAAACCCTTAGCCAGACTCATTAAGAAAAAAAGAGAGAAGGCACAAATAAATAAAATTAAAAATTAAAAAGGATAAATTACAATGGATACCACAGAAATACAAAGGATTATAAGAGAATACTATGAAAAACAACATACCAAAAAATTGGATAACCTAGAAGAAATGGATAAATTCTTAGACTCATACAACCTCCCAAAACTGAATCAAGAAGAAATAGAGAATCTGAATAGGCCAATCACAAGTAAAGAGATTGAAGGAGCAATCAAAATCCTCCCAAAAAACAAAAATCCAGGACCAGATAGCTTCTCTGGAGAATTTTACCAAACTTTCAAAGAAGAGGTAATATCTATCCTTCTCAAACTATTCCAAAATGTTGAAGAAGACAGAATTCTTTCTAACTCATTCTATGAGGCCAACATAAGCCTAATCCCAAGCCCACACAAAGAAGGAAAATTACAGGCCAATATCGCTGATAAACATAGACACAAAAATTCTCAACAAAATATTAGAAAATCGAATACAGCAATATATTAAAAGGATCATACACCACGATCAAGTGGGATTCATACCACAGACACAGGGATGGTTCAACATCTGCAAATCAGTCAATGAGATACACCACATTAACAAAATGAGGAATAAAAATCACATGATCATCTCAATAGATGCAGAGAAGGCATTTGACAAGATCCAACATCCATTTATGATAAAAACTCTCAACAAAATGGGTATAGAAGGAAAGTACCTCAACATGATAAAGGCTATTTATGACAAGCCCACAGCCAATCTCACACTTAATGGTGAAAAACTGAAAGCCATCCCTCTGAGAACAGGAACAAGACAAGGATGCCTGCTCTTGCCACTCCTATTCAACACAGTACTGGAAGTTTTGGCCAGAGCTATTAGGCAAGAAAAAGAAATAAAATGTATCCAAATTGGAAAGGAAGAAATGAAACTCTTGCTGTTTGCAGATGACATTATTCTATTTATAGAAAATCCTAAAGAATGCATCAGAAAACTATTAGAAATAATGAACAACTACAGCAAAGTTGCAGGGTACAAAATCAACCTACAAAAATCAGTTGCATTTCTGTAGTCTAATAATGAACTAACAGAAAGAGAAGTCAAGAATACAATCTCATTTATAATCACAACAAGAACAATAAAATATCTAGGAATAAATTTAACCAAGGAAGTGAAAGACCTATCCACTGTAAACCATGAGACACTATTGAAAGAAATCAAAGATGACATAAAGAAATGGAAAGATATTCCATGCACATGGATTGGAAGAATAAACATAGTTAAAATATCCATATCACCTAAAGCAATCTACAGATTCAATGCAATCCCAATCAGAATCCCAATGACATTCTTCACAGAAATAGAATAAAGATTCTTAAATTTATATGAAACAACAAAAGACCCTGAATAGCAAAGGCAATCCTGAGAAAAAAGAACCAAGCTGGAGGCATCACAATCCCTGACTTCAAAATATACTACAAAGCTATAGTAATCAAAACAGCATGGTACTGGCACAAAACCAGACACACAGATCAATGGAACAGAATTGAAAGCCCAGAAATAAAACCACACACCTATAGACAGCTAATCTTTGACAAAGGAGCCAAGAACATACAGTGGAGAAAGGAAAGTCTCTTCAATAAATGGTTTTGGGAAAATTGGACAACCACATGCCAAAGAATGAAAGTAGACCATTATCTTACACCATACACAAAAATTAACTCAAAATGGATTAAAGAGTTGAAGGTAAGATGTAAAACCATAAAACTCCTAGAAGAAAATATAGGCAGTACACTCTTTGACATTGGTCTTAGAAGGATCTTTTCGAATACCATGTCTACTCAGGCAAGGGAAACAAAAGAAAAAATAAATGGGACTTCATCAGACTAAAGAACTTCTGCAAGGCAAAGGAAACCATGCACAACACAAAAAGACAACCCACCAACTGGGAGAAAATAATTTGCAAACCATATTTCTGACAAGGGGTTAATTTCCAAAATAAATAAAGAATTCATACAACTCAACAACAAACAAACCAACAACCCAATCAAAAAATGGGCACAGGATATGAACAGATATTTTTCCAAAGAAGATATACAGATGGCCAATAGGCACATGAAAAGATGTTCAACATCACTAATCATCATGGTAACACAAATCAAAACTACACTAAGATATCACCTTACACCATTAGAATGGCTATAATTACCAAGACAAAAAATAGCAAATGTTGGAGAGGACGTGGAGAAAAAGGAACACTCATATACAGCTGGTGGGATTGCAAACTGGTGCAGCCTCTATGAAAAGCAGTATGATTTCTCAAAAAATTAAAAATAGGGCCAGCCCCGTGGCTTAGCGGTTAAGTGCGCGCGCTGCACTGCTGGCGGCCCGGGTTCGGATCCCGGGCGCGCACCGATACACTGCTTCTCCAGCCATGCTGAGGCTGCGTCCCACATACAGCAACTAGAAGGATGTGCAGCTATGACATACAACTATCTACTGGGGCTTTGGGGGGAAAAAATAAATAAATAAAATCTTTTAAAAAAAATTAAAAATAGAAATACCATGCGATCCAGCTATCCCACTACTGAGTATTTATCCAAAGAACTTGAAATCAACAATTTAAAGAGATTTATGCACCCCCATGTTCATTGCAGCATTATTCACTTTAGCCAAGACATGGAAGAAACCCACGTCCCCATCGACTGATGAATAGATAAAGAAGATGTAGTATACATATATATACACAATGGAATACACCTCAGCCAAAGAAAAGACAAAATCGTCCCATTTGCAACAACATGGATGGACCTTGAGGGTATTGTGTTAAGCAAAATAAGCCAAACGAAGACAAACACCACATGATTTTGCTCATATGTGGAAGATAAACAAACACATGGACAAAGAGAACAGATTAGTGGTTACTAGAGGGGAAGGGGGTTGGGGGGTGGACGAAAGGAGTAAAGGGGCGCATATATGTGGTGATGGATAAAAATCGGACCATTGGTGGTGAGCACGATGTAGGCTATACAGAAACTGATAAATAATAATGTACGCCTGAAATTTCACAATGTTATAAACCATTATGACCTCAATAAAATTTTAAAAAATCTAAGATGAAAAATGGCATTTCACTGTAGTTTTAATTTGCATTTACTATTATGAGTGAGTCTGTGCATTTTTTCATATGTTTAAAGCCATTTGTATTTCTATTCCTGAGAACTATTTGTTCATACATTGTATTCACTTATCTTTTGAGTTGTTGTTTTTTTCTTATTGATTTGTAGACACTCTTTATATATTAGGGACATAGCTCTTTTTCTGTTGCAAATATTGCAAATACTTCCCCCAGGTTTATCATTTGTTTTTCACTTTGTTTATGTTGAGTTTTGCCATACTCTAATATTTTTATTGAAGCATGTTAAATTTATAAATTAATATCAGAAGCCTTGACAACTTCTCATCCAAGGACACAGTTTGTCTTTTCTTCATTCATTCTTTTTCTAAATTGTTGTTATTGGTCTTACTTACAGCCTATACGTAACTTGTTAAATCAATTACTGGGTAGTTTATATTTTTTGTTGTTATTGAAAAGGGGATCTTTTATTCCACGGTACTGCTTAATTATTGTTTGTATCATTGAAGACTATTGATTTCTATGCACCAATTTTGAACCCGGCCTCCTTACTGAATAATCTTATCATTTGTAGTAGTTCTTAGTTGGTTCTCTTGCATTTTCTAGTCACAAAATCTTAATGTTTTCTAATAAGGATAATTTAATTCTTCTTTTTCAAATTTTATTCCTCTGGGTTCTTTCTGTTGTCTTATTTCATTTGCTAGTATCTCCAGGACAATGCTAAATAAAAGTGATGATAGGAGATACCACTGTCTTGTTTCTGATTTTAATAGGACTTATTTACTGTTTTCCCATTACTTGTGGGGAAACATACTTACAGTTGAGATAAATACATTTTATCATGTTAAGGAGATATCCACAATAGAGGTTTTTAAAAACCAAGAATGGACGTTGGTGTTCCAGCCGGGTGGCGGAGCAGTTAAGTGTGCGTGCTCTGCTTCGGCAGCCCTGGGTTTGCAGGTTCAGATCCCAGGCGCGCACCAGCGCACTGCTCGTCAAGCCATGTTGTGGTGGCGTCCCATATAAAACAGAGGAAGATGGGCACGGATGTTAGCCCAGGGCCAGTCTTCCTCAGCAAAAAGAGGAGGATTGGCAACAGATGTTAGCTCGGGGCCAATGGTCCTCATCAAAAGAAAAAAAAAGAATGGATGTTGGAGAAGATTGGTGGAGACCCGGAGCAGCAAGGATCTCCTATGTTGCTGGTGAGAGTGGAAAGTGCTGCAACCACGTTGGAGAATTTGGCAGTATTTACTACAGTTCAAGATACCACATTACCCAAAGACCTAGAAATTCCACGCAGATGGACGGAAATGCATACACACGGATGATTTTAGCAGCATTGTTTATAACAGCCCAAACTGAAGCAACCTGCCAAAAATATCCACCAACAGTGTAACGGACAAATAAAACGTAGTATAATCCTACAATTCCCATAATTCCTACAATTCCATTGTAGGAATATTCTTCAGCAAAGAAAACGAACCAAAACTATATGCAACATTGGTGATGATCACAAACAGAACATTGAGCAGAAGCCAGACACGCAAGATGTGATTCCATTTATTTAAATTCAAAACCAGGCAAAGCTATAGTGTTTAGAAATGGATTCCCTGGCTTTCTTAGGAAAGAAAAAAAAAGTCCTTTGCTAGTAATGATAATTTTACTCCTTGTCTTTAATATTTACACCTCTGAGTTCTCTCTACAGTTACTTTGAATATTTGTAGTCAGTGTGCACAAATTTTTTAGGAAATGTCTCTAGGCTGGCAGTGATTTTGACGTATCAATTTCCTTCTTTATACTTTATACTATTATTCTATAATATACATACTGTACTACTGTTCCCTTACCCTCCACCGACCAGTGATGTGGAGACAAGAGGGGAGTCCACCCCACAGGAGCCCCGAGCCCCATACCCATCTCCCGTCCACAGCCTACTAACAGCCAAGCAGGCCCCAGTGGTGAGTGGGGCCCTGCTCCTCACACACCACTGTCCTCCTGGGGCCTGGCTGAGGCAGGCCTGGCTCCTGGCCTGTGAGAGACACTGGTTCTGCCCTGGTGGAGAACCTTCATCCCGAGCTCTCCCTCTGAGCCTCCGGACTCAAAGGGTTTTCCCCATGCACTTGGCAAGAGGGGTGTTAGGACCTCTCACCTGGCATCCAAGACCTTCCACTTAAAGCCCCAGGAAGCCCTCTCTCTTAGCCCCACTTCTCCAATCAACTCCCACAGTTCCCCAAGCTCTGTGAAAGAACAACTTTGAATTATCCACTGGTGGGTCTCCAGGACCTACCATGGCAGCAGGCATAAATAGGGGCTCGATAAATATTGAGTGAAAATGTGCCCTGCCCTCTCCTGCCTCCAAACATTTGCTACCATTCTCTGGGCCTGCAATTAGAGACTGGACATCTTCCTGCTGAAATCCACTGTCCTATGGGGAGCAGGACAAGCTTCCACCAGGGGACACATCAGTGGTTCCACTGAATCAGAAGATGCGATGTGTGGCCATTTTAGGTTCCTTATGCACTGACCCACCAGGCCAAAAAAGGAAGCTACTCCCCTGGCTGGCGTGACGGACCCCAATCACCCAGGGGAGATAGGTTACTGCTACACAATGGTGGCAAGGAAGACTATGTCTGAGATCCAGGGGATTCTCTGGAGAGCTTCTTGGTACTCGCGTCCGCAGTAGGAAAGGTGATTGAAAACCACAGCCATCAAAAAAGGCAGGATGACTGAGGACTCAGACCTTTTGGGAAGGAAGCTGTGGGTCACTCCAGAACCCGGAACAGCTGAAGTTCTGACCTGGGGCAAGGGAAATACGGAATGAGTGGGTGAAGAAGGAAACCACAGATACCAACTATGACCCGGTGACAGCTTACAGACATGAGTCCTGTAGAAGCTTTGCAGTTTCTCTATGCTTGTTACACGCGTGTGTTGATGTGTATAAACCAACCATTCTCTTCCCTATCTTCCCTTTTAAAAAAACTTTACATGCAAGTTATTGAAGGTTAACTCTACAATTTAGTAAGAAACAGAATTTCCAGTAAGACCGTGAGACCTCAAATCTGAGTAATTAATATAGCCTGTGATGGATACAATAGCTATTTGGACTTATTTTGGAGAAGAGTGAACTGCTCCACGGGTGATAAAGACGGATGGATCTTGTTAGGTAGAAATATAGTCTTGTGCTCTTGTTGTAAGGCAGTTCAGATGTGTGTAGAAGGGCGCATATGGGAGCTGAGTAGCCGAAGGGCTGGGCTGCGAAAGTTATCAATTTATTGCCTCTCAGCTCTGGGAGCATCCTTCAATATACGCTCTGTGATAAACAAAGGAATCTCTTTTTGTGTGTGTGAGGAAGATCAGCCCTGAGCGAACATCCATGCCAATCCTCCTCTTTTTGCTGAGGAAGACCGGCCCTGAGCTAACATCTGTGCCCATCTTCCTCCACTTTACGTGGGATGTTGCCACAGCGTGGCTTGACAAGCAGTGCATCGGTGCACGCCTAGGGTCTGGGCCTAGGCAGCCAGCAGTGGAGCACACACGCTTAACTGCTACGCCACGGGGCTGGCCCCCAAAGGAATCTCTTGAAGCATGTTCCTTGAAAGTGAGCATGATGTGAAGCTTGCTTGGTGGAGGGCGCTGGAGGGACGTTGCAGAAGAAGAGGCTCTCCTGTAGTGCCCCGCGCAGGCGGGGGGTCCGCGGCGCAGGTGTGAGGACATCTGGCGGAACCCTGCCACAGCACAGGCCCAGAACATGGTCCCTCTGTGGCCTTGTAGCCTTGGGCTGGTGATAACCTTTCTGCAGCTCTTTTAACATGGAAACCAGAGGCCCTGTGCAGTCTAAGCGCTCTGAAGGTCTCTTGCCCACCCAGACTCCCTCTGCAAGCCCCCACACAGCTTGTGTGCAGCTGCTGCCTGTGGCCTAGAAGTTCCTACACCGGGCTGCCACTCCTTCTGCAGGCCCCTGCACAGCCCCTGCACAGCCTCCTGTCCTCACGGGTCCCCTAACTCCCACTGCCCACACACACACACCAGTTGCTGATCGCCTGCTCCCACCTGCCTGTTGCGCCTGGCAACACTAGACAGACTCCGGCAGGGCCAAACCCGCCAACTTCTCTGCTATCTGGTGGGCTGAACCACGCCTTCTCCAATAAGATCTGAACCTTTCTAGATTTGTCCTTCCTTGGGCACCCTCCCTCAGCCCTAGGGTACCATATATAGTTTCCATACATATCATAGACAATACTTCTTTTATCATAGACAATACTTTTTATACTAAACTTCCCCTGTTTAACCTACTTTGTAGTTTCTTTCTCCTGATTGGACCCAGACCACTACGATCCCCTTTCACCCAACAACGGTTTTGTCTCTGAGCTATGTGGGAAAGAGAAAGAGAGTGCTCACCTGAAAGAACTAGGGGCAGCTTGGAGCATTTAACCTACAGAAATACTGGCACACAGCCAAAGACATATGCACAAAGAAGTTCGTTGTAGGATTATTTATGGAATAGTGAAAAATTGGAAAAAACGAAATGTCTGTCAATAGGCGATTAGTTAAATAAATTATGGGACATCATATTATAAAATAACATGCAGCATTTTCAACGATGGCAATTCAAATGTGTTGGCATGGGGAGAGTTGCAAAACATATTAACTGAAAAAAATTGCAAAAAAATACCAATGTATACCGTTTATACAACACAGAATGATACGCTTACGTGTACATAAAAGCATAGAAAAGGATCTGAAAGGATGCGTAGCAAACTGTTACCAGTGATTAACTGTGGGAGGCAGAATTTCTAAAATGGCCACCAATGATGTCCTATCCTAATCACCAGAACGTGGGAATATGATGAGACACCACTTCCTCAGTTATGTTATTTTATTACATGGTGCAGTTAGATTATCTTAGATTATCTGAGTGAGCCCACTTAATTATATCAGCCCTTAAAAGCAGAGGGCTTCTTCTGGCTGGTAGCAGAAGAAGAAGTTAGAGAGATTCAAAGCATAAGGGGCATTTGACACATCATTGCTGGCATTAAAATGGAGGGGCCAAATGAAAAGGAAGGAAAACACCTTGTTATGGACCAAATGTTTGTGTCCCCTCCCCAAATTTATATGTTGAAACCTTAACCCTCAGTGTGATGGTATTTGAAGATGGAGCCTTTGTGAGGTGATTAGGTCATGAGGGTGGAGCCCTCATGATGGGATTAGTGCCCTTATAAGAAGACACCTGAGAGAGCTTGCTTCTCTCTCTGCCATGTGAGGACACAGCAAGAAGGCAGCTGCCTGCAAACCTGGAAGAGGGTCCTTACCAGAACCCAACCAAGCTGGCACCCTAATCTTGGACTTCTAGCCTCCAGAACGGTGAGAAGTACTTTTGTTGTTTAAGCCACCCAGTCTGTGGTATCTGTTACAGCAGCCTGAGCTGACCAAGACATGCCCACGAGAGGCTCCCGGCCAACAGCAAGCAAGGAAAGGAGACCACAGTCCTACGGCCACAAGGAACTGAATTCTGCCAACAACCCGAATGAACTTAGAAGCAGATTCTTCCCTGGAAACCACAGATAAGAGGCCAGGCCAGCGGTCACCTCGACTTTGGCCTTGTCAGACCCTGAGCACAGAGCCCAGCTGAGCCTGCTCAGACTTCTGACCTACAGAACTGCGAGATTATTTTTTAAAAGTGTTGTCTTAAGCAGCTAAGTGTGTAAGATTTGTTATGACGACAACAGAAAACTAACACATTACTGCTGGGGAGAAAAGTGTGAGGGGAGAAGGGAGACTTCCACTTCTTAATCTGTATGCGTCTGCATTGTTGGAATTCTTTACAAGAAGAATGTATTCACGTATTACTTGTTTAATTTAAAAACAAACAATTAAAAACTAAATTGATCTGGAAACTTATCATGACCTGGAAACAGGTCCATGGTAAAGTAAATGGAAATGAAAAAGCAAATTTCAAAACAATATGTATACTATGATGTCTCTCTTATTTTAAAATCTGTATTTACATATAGATCTCCATATAATCCCACTGGAGAGTCACATCAGTGCGCTTCCTTTCCAGGGATGTTTGCATTTTCAGCTTCATCTCCCATGCCGGAGCAGCAAGCAGGCTTTGCTCCCTGCTTGCGGAATACCAGGCCTTTTCACCTAGATGTAGAGAGCCACAGGGTGAGGGTGTTGGGGGAGCCATCCTGAGTCATCCCAGCCACCAGCCAGAACCCCAAAATAGGACACTCAGCCTCCAGAAGCTCCATAGTCTCTAGGGCAGGGAGCGTAGGGGCGACAGACCATTGGAAAGGACAAACAAATAAAATACGGTATATAGTACTTGAGTAGTGACATGTGAGGAAGAAAAAGCAGAAAAGGCAGATATGCAAAGGTGTTTGGGGTGGGTGTTGGCAATGAAAGGCTTTGAGGAGTAGGAGGGGAGGGAGGGAGGGAGCCATGGGGAGGCCCAGAGGGAGAGCATCCCATCCCACTCAGGACACAGGCCCTTGCTGAGCGAGATGCTGCACCCTAAGCACCCACCTGAACAGCTACAGGGGTGGGGAGTGGCTTGCCTGAGTTTGGAAGCTTACTCCGGGCCAGATGCTTTCTTGGAGAGGGCAGTGCAATGTGGAGGGGGATGTGTTGGGAAGGTGGGGAGCAGCCTGGGACGCACTAGAGAGCAGAGGCAGGAGGGAGGGAGCCTTCCACAGCCCACAGGGCCTCCTTTGGCCCTTTTCTCTCCCTGGTAAGAATTTCATCTAGCTCTCTGAGCTAAGCACCAGACAGGAAGAGGAAGTGGGGGCAGGAGGGGCCGGAGGTGGGGGTTATCAGACCATTTATGCCCCCATATTCAGAGCCCACCAGAGTCCCTGGGAGCCTGAAATCCCTGTCCCAGACCTATGCCACCAGCACTCCGCCCTCCCAGCACCTATCTCCTGCCTGAGTGACGGTGGCCAGCCCAGGGCTCCAACGCCACCCAGTGCTGTTGGCAGCAGAAGCATGTCAACCTCTGGCAGAGGAGATGGGGCTTCCACTGGCTCTTCCAGCCCCCGGCGCGGGCCTGCTAGTGTGCGGGGAGCTGCCCACAGCCGCCAAGTCTCTTGCAGTGCACGGAGACCACCAGCTCCCAGTGCCCGCTCTCAACACCATCCGGGAGGGCAACGGGACCCACATCGGCCTAAGTGAGTCAGGTGCATGGATGGAGACATGCGACCCGGGTGCCCAGCCACCCAGTTCCCAGGACCCCGTGTCTTCCGGGGGCTGGGGGCAGGTTGGGGAGCTGGGGGCGGATGGCTTTGCAGGGTGCAGTTGTACCATTTCCCCCACACATTAAAGATGAATCTCAAGAGTTCGCCTTTTCCTTTCTTTGTCGTGGGCCTCACTGGGGGGGCTCTCACTCTGCCCAGAACAAAAGCACCTAAGACCTGGTAGGAGCTGGAATTGGTAATGCACGTAGAACAGGAACCAACACGAAGGAGCCCTCAGACAGGCCGAGAAGCAGATAGGCTTGGTTCTGGTTTGTTGGCTTGATCGTGTTTTCTCTTCAGGGCGTCAGTCATACCTCAGCCCTGCGTGTCCATGAACACCACCTCGCTGGAGAAAACACCGAGGAGGGCTCTATCGCCAGTGAGCTTTGGATTCTCCCGCCTCCAGTCTGTGGTCGGCTGCCCCCTGCTGTTCTCCCTCCACGGTAGCAAACGCGCTTCCAACTCCTCCTCATTCCACACCTCCCGAGAGCTGCTACTTCCCAGCAGCTGAGTTCAAACACCGCCTTCCCCTTTTCACAGACAAGACTTCCTGCGCTCAGAAAATCACAAGCCAAAAATCACTGTCAGGTGGGAGAATTGTACACAGATTGTTTCCTTCCTTCCTTCCCTCCTTCCTTTCTTCCTCCCTCCCCCGCCTCCCTCCCTCCTTCCCTCCTCTTTCTCTCTTTCTTTCTTTTTTGAACATGGAGTTGTTAGCAGTATTTGTCTATTTGCCCCCCAAATAAAAAATGTTCAAAAACAAAAACACCCACATAAACCAGACTCTTTCCCCAAATCTTGCCCTGAAGAAAGAACTTCTAGAAGCCATCTGTCTCCATAAGCTTCTCTTCCTCCTCTCTTTCTCTTCAATTAATTAAGCAAATATTTATTGACGATTTTGCCCTGGGGACACCCGAGGGGAAAAAGAGGCGCCTGCCACAAAAGGAAGCTCCAGTGCAGCACGGGGACCCCAGGGGAGGGGGGCACTCTGCAGAGCTGTGTTGGGGAGCCCCAGGGCACCCTAAATGCCCCTGCTTTAGGTGGTCCCACAGTGTCCGCACCCCCACCAAGGGAGGCTGTGGCCTCGGGGCAGCCCGGCCTCTCCCTCCGCCCTCCCCACCTCCCGTGTCTCATTCGCTCTCCCCGGGAGGGTGACACTGGACATTGCACCAAGGAAGCTCAGAGCATTTAAGACCTTGTCCAAGGTCACAGATTGTTGATGAGAGCCCTGAGGGGGCCAGTCGTGGCCGGCTGACCTTGGACAAGTTCCTCACCTGCCCGTGCCCGGTTTCCGTGTCTGTGGGAGGGGCGTTAACACCATCCGTCCCGGAGCTCCTGGCGAGGGTCAGCGAGCACCTTACAGGCCTGGAGTAAATGCCCATCAACACCCACCGTGTCACCTGGCTCCTTCCCGGCCCTCTTTCCAGAATCCGGGCCTCGCCCTGCCTCACCCAACAGACTAGCAGACAGCTGTCGGAGGGAGGGTCACAACTCGCCTGAGGCCACACAGCTGGTGAGAGGCCCAGTGAGGACTGCGCCCAGGACTCGCTCTTGCCAGGAAGGGGCTGGATGAGCTGAAACACGGGTCTTATTCCCGCCCAGGGAGCCCCCCAGCTGCTCTGGGAGAACAGGGAGGCCCACTCTCCACCCAGGGGTGTGTCTGGAGACCCCAAGGAGCCACATGGGGCCCCAGGCCTGGGGTCAGGGAGGCTGATGGGTACAGTGTTGGGGCAGCCCAGTGCACCCGGGGCTGGGCTTGGGAGCGTCCCTGGAGCGCCCACAGTAGTGTTTGCCCCTGGCTAGGAAGCAGACAGGAGCCACCCTCGAGACCCTACATGCTGGGCTCTAATCCAGAAGCGAACCCCCGGCTGGGCTCCAGCCTTCATGGACCTCACAGCTCCCTTTGGTTCTAAGCACAGGTTCTGGTCCAGTTTGTCGCCACCCACGGAGGCTGCAGGAGGACCTCTGACCTCCACATTTTCTCCTGGCCCTCACCTGGCAGCCTGGCCTCTGGTTGGGGTCATTTGTTGTTCTAACATGGACAAGTCACAGAACATCTCTGAGCCTGTTTGCTTCTCCGGAAATGAGGTTAAACTGGCTGTGAGACTTCCCAGGGGCGTGGGCAATAATGGGATGTAGGGGGCGATTTCATCATTTTAAAGTTCATAGTTTGAAAAAAGGCCTGTCAGGGATGTGGGGCCTGAATCCCCCTCACTCCCTGGGGCCAGGGCTCAGCTCCTCAGCACCCAGAGCTAGACCCACACCCATCCCGCTCTCCAGCCAGGCCAGGTCCCCAGGGAGACGGGGAGAACGGTCCCCAAGGCCTCAGCAGAGGCGAATGCAGGAGGGCTGGTGGCCACGGGCTGCTCAGTGATCATGCTGCCAGCCTGGAGCCTCGGGTGTTAGGGACACGCTGCCTGTGGCCTCTGACAGTGGTGCTGGACCTGTCCCCACCATTGACCTCAGGGCTCAGTTGTTTCCAGGCCCCGGCCCCTCTTCCTCCTCTTGGGGCATGAGCCCCCTCTCCAGAGAGGGAAAGGAGAGTAAAGGTCGGGCTCTTCCTCTGCCCCTTAGGACAGCCGGGGTCAGCTGGGGCCCACAGACTTCCCCGGGCTGGGTTCTCCGCCCCCCACCCCCGTTGCTCCCCTTCCTGCCCGCCCCCTCTGTCTAAAGAAGGCTGTCCGTCTGCTCTGCGCCTGAAGCCCCAGCCCTTGGCTCAGGGTCCCCAGCTGACCGGCCAGCGGAAGGGGGAGGTCGCCGGCGAACAGCCCCACTCCAGACGACTGCTGTAGGAGACTGGGGCTGGCCCCAGAATTTCTTCAGAGAAGGGGGAGCTCCCTTTCCGTCCTGGCGCACCAGTTTCCCAGCCCCAACTCCTCCCTGTGGGTGACTGGGGAACTCTGTTCTCTGGCCCCGGGCCCTGCCACCCTCAGAGCTCCCCTGGCGCCCGCAGAGGCCCCTGACCCGCTCGTGTCCCCAGAGGTGGCCGGCCGGCTCCTGGCGTCCGAGGCCTCCCGGCACCTGCTGGTGTTCGGCCTGGAGCAGCGGCTGCCGCCCGACCGCGAGCTGGTTGGGGCCGCGCTGCGCCTCTTCCAGGAGCCGGTCCCCAGGGCCGCGCTCCGCAGGCACGAGCGGCTGTCCCCGCGCAGCCCCCGCGCCCGCGTCACCGTCGAGTGGCTGCACGTCCGCGACGACGGCGACGACCGCACCGCCCTCATCGACTCCAGGTGGGGAGGTGGCGGCTGGGGGTGTGGGGGGAGGGGACAGGGGAGGGGGCGGGGCCCAGCGCGGGGAGGGGAGGGGAGGGGAGGGGCAGAGGCTCCCAGGGCCCTCCGCGAGCCCGGCCCCGGGGCAGAGGCTCCCCAGGGCCCTCCATGAGCCCGGCCCCGGGGAGGGGGCAGAGGCTCCCAGGGCCCTCCGCGAGCCCGGCCCCGGGGAGGGGAGGGAGGGGAGGGAGGGGAGGGGAGGGGTAGAGGCTCCCAGGGCCCTCCGCGAGCCCGGCCCCGGGGGGAGGGAGGGGGCAGAGGCTCCCCAGGGCCCTCCGCGAGCCCGGCCCCGGGGGGAGGGGGAGGGGAGGGGAGGGGAGGGGGCAGAGGCTCCCCAGGGCCCTCCGCGAGCCCGGCCCCGGCCCCGCTCAGCGCCGGCTCCTCCCCGTGTGGCGCGCAGGCTGGTGTCCGTCCACGAGAGCGGCTGGCAGGCCTTCGACGTGACCGAGGCCGTGAGCTTCTGGCGGCAGCTGAGCCGGCCCCGGCAGCCGCTGCTGCTGCAGGTGTCTGTGCAGAGCGAGCCCCCGGGCCCGCGGGCCTCCGGCGCCCACAGGCTGGTCCGCTTCGCCGCCCAGGGCCCGGCGGGCGGCGCGCGGGGCGAGCCCCAGCTGGAGCTGCACAGCCTGGACCTCAGCGCCCGCGGGTAGGCGCTGTGGGTCCAGGGGGTGAACCCCGAGAACGAGACAAATAGGGAATTCAACTTGTATCCATAGGGCACCTTTGCAGGGTGCTAGGGCAATGAACGAATATATAAAATTTCTCCTTCACTCTTAGGAGTAATATCAGTTATTATTATTTGGTTATTTCTAGTTATCCATCCATATCACACATAGCCAGCATCTGAACATAATGAGAGATGGCTCATAAATCTCCCTCCCCGATGCCCCACTAGGCCCCGCCCAGGGCCCCTGACCTCGGCCCTCCCAGCTGACCTCTGACTCTGCCTCTCCTTGCCCCCACAGAGCTCAGGGCGACTGTGACCCAGAGGCGCCAGTGACCGAGGGCACCCGCTGCTGCCGCCAGGAGATGTACCTGGACCTGCAGGGGATGAAGTGGGCTGAGAACTGGGTCCTGGAGCCCCGGGGCTTCTGGCCTATGAGTGTGTGGGCACCTGCCAGCAGCCCCTGGAGCCCCTGACCTCCAAGTGACTGTTTCTGGGGCCGCGGCAGTGCATCGCCTCAGAGACGACCTCGCTGCCCATGATTGTCATCCTCAAGGAGGGAGGCAGGCCCAGGCCCCAGGTGGTCAGCCTGCCCAATGTGAGGGTGCAGAAGTGCAGCTGCGCCTGGGACGGGGCGCCCGTGCCGAGGAAGCTGGAGCCGTAGGTGTGGGTGTAGCCACTGAGGTCTTGGCTTCCGTGTGCGTCAGAAGTGTCCTGGGGCACCAGGAGGGACGGTGATTGCTGCACCGCTGATGGGCAAATGCCTGTGCTCTCTCCTTGGCGCCGAATTTGCTTCCTCTGACCAGTCAGCTCTCCTAATTTTTGAATTCCAGGAGCAAGACTCTCTGGCCCTGGGGAGCCCTGCCCAGTCTTCTCTAGTCTTCATTTGATTCACTGCACTCTATCCTAAGCACTTACCTGAGCGGGTTCTGGAACCTAAAAGTGGAAACCCCAATTTGTCATTGTTCCCCTGTCCTATCGCTGGATCTGGGCTGAGCTCTGTGGTATGCACGGGAGATCCAGCTGCCACTCTGGGCTTGAAACCCAGGATCAAGAAGGGCTGTGCATTCCCATCTCAGATGCTACAGGCATTCTGCAAGAAACAAAAAAACACACTTTAATCTCTATTTCTATATTTGACCCAGACGCCTGCAAATTTGGAGGGAATAGAAAGTTCTACAGGGATTAGGTCAACCTGATTAGAAAACTAAAAGAGACTTGTTCAAGGTCTCAGGTAAGTAACAGGAAGGTAGAATTGAAATGCATTTAGATTCTGGTGTGCCTGTCCTCTTAGAATTGAGGCAGAAATAGTTTGTCATTGTCGTTGACATTTGTACTTTTCTGGGCAAAGTGAGTGGGCTCTATTTCAATTCTACTTGCTACAAAATAAAAAAAAAGATGTGTGGTCAAAATCATGATCAGGACTACAAGAAGAGGGGTCACTGCTTTAGAGTTAGGGCAGATGAAGGGAGCAAAGGTTGAACTGTTGGGGATAAGAATTTAGGATGCGGAGATTACAGTGCCTTTTAAGCTGTGACTTGGATGTAGGATCCCGGCCTGGAGCATGAAGGCTTAGATTCCTTGCCAGTCTGCACAGCTCTTATTAGCTATAAATCCTATATCCTCTAAGTCTCCATTTCCTTCTCTATCAAATAGGAACAATCCCCGACTCCCGTACTTTTACTGGAGATGTAAGGAAATGTGTCTGCCTGACACATAACAGAGACTGTGGTTATCTCAACTCCCATTCTCATCCATCTTGGCCTTCTCTTGATTTTGAAATAAACATAACCTACTGAAAATCAAATTTACAAATCCGTTCCCTCTCTGAAATCAAGGATCCTAACTTCCCTCTTTGTCAGTGGTTTCCTCCATTCTAATTACTGGGGTTGGAATCTTGCCCTTCCCTGGACCCACGGTAGAGACCAGGCAGGTGGTGGTGGCATAAATGAGGCAGGGAAAGAATGAGGACAGGCAGGTAGGGGTGGGGAGGGGAAGAGAATGGACAGAGTCAGTCTGAGGAGCCAGGGGGGAGTCCGTGGGCCACACCCAGGAACCTGCAGGAGGTCGGGTGTGGGGCCCTGGCAGCAGGAGGACACAGCAGGAGAGGAGAGATGTCCAGGCACAGGTGGGAGGGACAGGGGCTGAGCGCAGAGGCCAAGGGCGAACTCTGGGAAATAACTAGTGCCTGGGGTTTAAGGAGGGGAGTGGGGAGAAAGAGGAAGCCAGGTGGGACAGAAAAGAAGTGGAGGAGAGGCAGGAGACCCCCCTCCCCAACTCCCAGAGAGCCCCAGGCTGGTGCTAGAGCCACGGCGGGGAGGCAAGGAGAATCCCTCTATCATTACAATACAAGAGGAAAGCCCAGAAACGAAGAGAGGCCAGAGGCCCTGCAGAGCTGCGCGTGCGCGGAGGGAAGAGCTGTTCAGGACTTGGAGATCTTTAGCGCTAGAAAGGGTCTGAGAGGAAGCTTTGGTTCAAGCCCCTGGTTTTGCAGAAGCGGAAACGCAGGCCTGTGTTGGGGAGCAGCTGGCGGCGGCGGCAGGCAGGTGGCGCTCTCCCGCTCCCCAGGACGCGCGGTCCTGTGTCAACCCCGTCCCGCGCCCTGCGCGGTGCACAGCCCGGCGCCCTCGGCGAGCTTCCAGTCCAGGCGCCGAGGCCACTGGCTCATTGGAAACACCGTGCTACCCGGCCCCGGAGACACGCCGCGCTCAGCGAACCGGGCCAGATCGGTGCCCCCGGCGGCCCGGGACCCGGAGAGCCGCTGGAAACACTGCGATCTCCCTTTGGGGCCAAACGGAGCACCTCGGGGCTTTCAGGGTCCCGGCTGCTTAGAGCGGCGGCGCAGTCGCGGGCTGTCGCAGCGGCCCCGGCGGCCGAGGTGCAGGATGAGCCGGCCCAGCTCTCCATCCTCCCACTGCCCCGGGCGGGCCTCAGAGCCCGTCGAGGACATTCAGTGCCATCCAGGGACGATCAAGACGTGTGCAGATGCTCTCCGCGCGCGCGTCCCCGGGCCGCGAACCCCTGTGCTTGGCCCGGGTCTCCCCGAGGTGCCCGGGGAATGGGGACGTGCGAGGGCCGAGGAGAGGAATTCGCCGAGGCGGCGCCCTCCTCGGCCCCTGGACGCCAGCAGACGGCCGGGAGGAGCCGCGCGGGCTGAGCGGCGGCCCTGGGGCCGGGCCGGGGCGGAGCAGGGCCGAGGGGCGCACGGCCCGGGGCGCGGGTGGCGGCGTCTGGGCGGACATCGGCGCTGGCCGAGGGTCCAAACTGGGCAAGCCGTGGGCGCAGCTCTGCGCATGTGCAGGAGGCGCCGGAGTTTCACTTCGTAACTTTTCAGTGGTGGGGGCCCCGCCCCGCCCGGCCGGGTAGAGCCAGAACATCTCCCCAGGCTGCGCCCGCCGCGCGACCGCCGCAGGTAAGGTGGGCAGGGCCGTGAGGAGGGGAAAGTCGCCCTCCGCCTTCCGGGACCCGCAGGACCAGGGCGCTGGGCCGGGGTGCCACGCCAAGTGTCCGGATCTGGGGCGCGAGTTTCTGGCCTCCGCAGCCCCACCACCACCACCAAGCAGGGGTGGCCAGGGTGGGTGGGAGGATAAGGTCAGTCCCCGGGCCCCGTGGAGCAGGAACCAGTTCTGGGAGTTGGGGGAGAGGGCCAGCGCGGGAGGGAGCCCTTTGGGAAGAACCACAGGCTCCAGGTGAGCGTTTGAGTTCAGAGACACTGGGCAGGTGTGAGTGAGTGCAGGGGGATGTGCTGGAGGTCCGGCCAGAACCCCTGAGCGGGCAAAGGGCCGCTGCCACATGACTCTGGCCCTCCGTGTTCCTTCAGGGGGGTCTGTAAAGGCTGGTGCCCCCGACCCTGTGGTCAGGGAAGCCCTACGGGAAATGAGTGGCGGGACCGACGCAGCTTGAGAGGTGGCTGGGCTTCGGCTGCCTTTGCCAGAGTCAGCTCCCACTGAGGACCCCTCCAAGGACTCCTCCACAGTCCTTCCTTCCACAGGCATCTGGTAAGTGTGGGGACAGGGAGGGGCGGGCATTGGCCTCGCAGCGTTGGGCTAGAATGTTCTATTGGAGTAGTGCCACTGGGTGGGGTTTAAAGGAAGGAAGCCAAGACCATCTGTCCCCCAGAGGTAACTTTCGGGTCTCTGTTCAGAGCCACCATTCTATGGCTCTGACATCACATCCTCTAGCCATTGCCAAATCTCTCATAGGGGTGAGAAAGTGCCTCAGCCTTTGGGGGCATCCTCCCGTGCCCTTGGACCTGCTGCCCCCACTTCCTGCATTTCCTGTCATGTGTGTGTGACATGTGACCCCAACCCAGCGGTCCCAGGGGTCAGAATTGGGAATGACCCCCCTACTCCCCTCCCCACACACACATACGCCCCACCAGCATTACCAGATAGTCCAAACATCTGTTTGGGTTCTCCATACCTTTCCTTCTTGTCCCCAAGATTTTTGTCCCTGTAACAGGTAGAAAGAGCAGCAGAAGTCCCCTGAGGATCTGGTTTCAGCAGACTGGGGAGGTGGGAGCTTGAGGAAAGGCCTGCTGAGCATCTCTGCTGGCTCTTCAGCCACAGACGGTGTGAGAGAGGCCAGAACTTGGGCACCGACTCTGGGCCTTTGGTGTCGGGAGACAGACACTGGAGATTCCATGAGCTGCACCAGGGCCGCCAGGAGCCTCAGAAAGGAAAGGTCAGCTCCCAGCCTGGAGCTGGTCTGCTCTGGAAATGCTGGGCCTTCCTTTTAGACCAAAGGTACCAGGAGTGCAGGGGTGAGAGGGCGGAGCTAGGGGGGGCGCTCCCTGAGGAGGCCCTGAGACCCCCTCCCCACCCTCGACCACCCCCTCTTTGTCTCCTCTGTGTTCTCCGTTCCCACATCTCCTCTCCAGCTGCCCCTTCCCCGCCTTTCCTCTCTCGCTGAACTAAGGTGTGGTCGTCAGCGGGCTGGAGAGGGAGTGTGGCACAGCAGAAAGGGAACTGGGAGTCGGAGGCTGGGTGTGGGACCTGATTCTGCCCCAACCAGTTTGGTAATCTTGGGGCGGGCTCTTAGCTCTGAGCCTCCGTTTCCAAGTGTGTCCAGTGGGCCTGTCACTGACGTCCCAGCCTGACATGCCGTGCGCAGTGGGCGCAGGGTCTCGTCTGTGGCTCAGGTGGATCACCAGCTCTGCATTGTTGGGTGTCCCTTCTCCCTCGTTGCTGTGTCTCCGTGCTGTCCTCTGCTCTCCCTCCTTGTACCCTGTCCCCTGCCTGGACTCTGGGGCTCCAGTGGCTCCCACGGGAACACCTTCCCAGCAGTAGTGCTTGAGGCTGCAGGAACTCGGGCACCTCTAAAGCAGGCAGCCGCAGCAGCTCCTGTCCTTCCCTTTCCTCTGGGTCCCCCCGCCCAGGGAGGCTGCCCGCTGTGTCCTGGATGAGCCATCCGCCCGTCCATCTGACCCTCGGGACTGTTCCACAATGGAGCTATTCTCTGTAGACTCTGCCAGGCACACGGGGGTCCGGTGTCCTTGCTGCTCTCCCCGAGTCCTTGCTGCTGGCTCCCTGCGCCCCGCCAGCCCCTGGAGGAGACACCCACCCTTGGCTCTGCCAGCGCTGGCTGGGGAAACTGCGGGAGAGTTCCAGCCCTGACCATGTGTCTGGTGCTGTTCTTCAGGGAGGACAGGCGTGATGACTGACTCCTCATTCCTGGAGCTGCAGTAGTCCCAGGAGATGTCCGTCCTTGGGCGGCAGGGCATTGGACACCAGCCCGATGACTCCTACTGCTACAACTTGGCCAAAAATGGCACTGTGCTCCAGGGGGTCAACTTTGGTGGCATCCCCACCGTCCTGCTCATAGATGTCTCCTGCTTCCTGGTGAGACCCCTCGTGAATCGTGTCCCTGCCCTTACTTGTTTGTTTGACTCGAGCCCCCCTACCCCCACTACGGCCTTCTGGAAAACTCAGGTTTTTCAGGAGCCACACATACCTGGATCAAATGCCATCTCTGCTACTTACCAGCTCTGTGACCTTGGTCGTGTTCCATAGCTTCTTGGGCCTCAGGTTTCTGCTCTGTAAAATGAGGTCATAATTCTCACCTCGGAGAGTTTTGGAGAAGATTAAATGAGGCAACGTGTGGAAAGAACACACATCGCTGTTCCCTGGATTATTACCGAGTTATCAGCCTGTCGTGTGTTTAAGGCCCTCGGGAAGGGTCAGTGCACAGGGAGGAGGCATGTGAATGGAGAGTGTGGGTTAGAATTAGAGCAGCTGCTATTCCCAATTTATACATGTCACCTCCTGTTCCCCAGGGGGTCCCTGGGCCTTTTAGAGGATGAGACGTGGAGAAAGCTGGGGAAAGGCAGACCTGGTCAGAGTGACCTTGAAGGTGGCCTTTATGTAATGTAGACCTGCTTGTTCCCAAAGGTCCCTCCAATTTGAAATTGTCTTGACATGAGTGCAGCCATGTTTGGCCGTTCCATTGACCTACAGCCACCAGCACAAAAAAGAAATACAAAGCTGCTTTCTGTGTGGTGGGAACTGGCCTTTTCCCGGGAACTGGCCTTTCTCCCATGGAGAGAGTTACAAGTTGTAACATTTCAAGGCTCTTGGAGCGTCGTGGCCCGGAATGGACTGGCCATCTGTGCCGGGCTAAGACGATAACCAAAGAGAACAATGCACGTGCACAACTACTGGGCTGGGACGTTAGCCAGGGGGCTCAGTGCATGTACGCCACTGATAACCATTTTGTGCATGGGAACACTAAATGCTTGCTCTGCAAACTCTGTAGTTGCTTACTCTAAAAATTACTGACGGTATAAAAACTGCTGGAAACTGAGCCCTAGTGAGAGTTCCACCTATGGAAGGGACACCTTGCCCAAGAGGTGTGATCCTTGCCCAGCCGCGTCGATTGACAGAGCTCTCCCGGCAGTGGGGCGTGGATGTTGTGAGTAACTGATTTGATGTAAAGTAATTGATTTGATATGAAGTAATTGATTTGATGTGTTCTCTTTTCGGTTAACCTGGTGTTTCTCTTTCTGGTTGATTTGTGTCATTTCTCTTCAGCCGATGTGGGTATTTTCCCTTTCCAGTCGGGCTGATGTTTTTTTTTTCCCTCTTAATATTTGACCTATTTGGATCTGTTTGCAGACTGTCACCTTTACTATCCTCTATATAATAAAATATACCTTCAGTCCATTTGTTTGGAGTGAAAAGTGTCTTTTACGTCTCCGATCGAATCCCCAAACCTCTCATAACAGAAATACACCATTTTCTTCCCTGTGCTGACTCAACATTGGTTGGGTGAAATTTACTGGGGCTAAGGTGCACCTTCTTTTCATATATGCCGGTGAGATGGTCAGTCCCTCTCCATGCCTTCTCCTAACATGCAGCGGAGACCATCTGAGTACAGGGGGCAAGATGGGGGAGGAGGGAGTAGACACCTTTGAGCTGCTTTTGGCCAGAGGCGAGGCTTGGGCGAGGCCCCGGGGAGGGGGAGTTAGGGTAGCATCCGGCCCCACCCCTGAGAGGAAGTGGGTATCCAACACGAGTTTGCTGGCACAAAAATGTTCATAGAAAGAGGGGAGTGAGTTCTCACTCCTCTTTCTGGTTTCCAGCCTGAGATTGTGGTCTGAATTGTTGTGCTAGAGTTTTGCTACATTGTTGACCCTTTATGGGCTGCCGTGGGAACCTGCATGCTACTCCTGTTGCATTTTTGAAAAGGGGCTTTTTAAGTGTCAAATAATGCATTTCTTGGAGCTAAAACCCATTTGGAAGATGAGAACACTGTCCAGACTTGGTCGAGAGTGGGGAGTAGGCGGGAGTGTGGTGATGGATTTGGGGGTCAGTGGGATTAATGGAGGAGGGTGGCCCTGGAGCTGTAATCCAGCATCTTCAGGGATGGGAGAGTTTGGGCCAAGGTGAGAAGTCTGGAGAGGGAGATGGGCAGGATCCTGCGGTGGGTATGGCTGGAACAGGATCAGTGGAGGAGAGAGTGGCTCTCCAGTGGGGTGTGCTGGTGGGGGTGGGTTTTTATTGCAGGAAGTTATGGGGGTGCACATAAGAGCAAGAGGGGCCTGGGAAACATGGACACGTGGGAGATGGCCACACCACAGGAGCCTAGGAAGCAGCAGCCGGGCAGAGAGGGCAGCACTGGCTGAGCAGCCTTCCTGTTTATCCTACAACACGACTCACCTGCCTTTGAAAATGTATCACCAACTTCCTGATCCACCTTGAGAAAATTCTGCAGGAATTCAGCCCCCGTGGGGTCCAGGCCCTCTGGATTCCCTTTAGGAAAACAAAACCCACATTTGAAACCGCAGTTCCTGACTGGGGCAGGTAGGGATATGCTAATGAAAACATCTCTCTACCTCCTGAACCTTGAAGGAGGGAGCCTGTCCAGGGAGGGGAGAAAGAGAGGCAGGAAGAGGTTCGGGAACTTGCCAAGATGACTGTGTAGGGAGAGAGGAGACAGACTAGAATTTATAGAATTTTAGAGCTAAAAAGAGTTTAGAGAGATGGCCTAGGGCCCCAGCTAGTGGAGGTTGAGCCAGCCAGAGCACCAGGTCCTCGGTGGGCATTGTCCCCTGCCAGCTTCATGCTGGGCGTCCACAGGGCTTGCCTCCAGGAGAACCAAACTCGAAGTAGAGATGTGACCACTTCTGGCTCAGCCTAGGGGTGCTCTGTACCATGGTTCTGTAATTAAAAATGAAATTATACATGATGGAACATTCTCAAAGATAGACCATATGTTGGGAAACAAGGCAAGCCTCAATAAATTTAAGAAGACTGAAATCATATCAAACATCTTTTCCAGTCATAATGCTATGAAACTAGAAATCAACTACAAGAAAAATATTGGGGAACTCACAAACTCACACTAAACAACATGCTACTGAACAACCAATGGATCACTGAAGAAATTAAAGGAGAAATAAAAAAATACCTGGAGACAAATGAAAATGAAAATACACCATACCAAGTCAAATGGGATGCAGCAAAAGCAGTCCCAAGAGGGAAATTCATAGCAATACATGCCCACCTTAACAAACAAGAAAAATCTCAAATAAGCAACCTTAAACTACACCTAAAAGCATCAGAATAAGAAGAACAAAGCCCAAAGTCAGCAGAAAGAGAGAAATAATAAATATAAGAGCAGAAATAAATGAAAGTGAAACCAAAAAACAGTAGAAAGGATCAATGAAACTAAGAGCTGGTTCTTTCAGAAGGTAAACAAAACTGACAAACCCTTAGCCAGACTCACTAAGAAAAAGAGGGAAGGCTCAAATAAATAAAATTAAAAATGAAAGAGGAGAAATTACAACAGATACCACAGAAAAACAAAGGATTATAAGAGAAACTATGAAAAACTATATGCAAACAAATTGGACAATCTAGAAGAAATGGATAAATTCTTAGACTCTTACAACGTCCCAAAACTGAATCAAGAAGAAATAGAGAATCTGAATAGATCAATCATAAGTAAAGAGATTGAAACAGTAATCAAAAACGTCCCAAAAAATAAACTCCAAGACCAGATGGCTTCTCTGGAGAATTCTACCAAATATTCAAAGACCATGTAATACCTATCCTTCTCAGACTATTCCAAAAAGTTGAAGACAGAAGGCTTCCTAACACATTTTACAAGGCCAACATCACCACTATCCCAAAGCCAGACAAGGACAACACAAAGAAGGAATATTACAATATTGTTGATGAAGATAGATGCAAAAATCCTCAACAAAATATTGTGAAACAAAATACAGCAATACATTAAAAAGAACACACACCATGATCAAGTGGAATTTATACTAGGGACACAGGGATGATTCAACATCTGCAAATCAATCAGTGTGATACACCACATTAACAAAATGAGGAATGAAAATCACATGATAATCTCAGTAGATGGAGAGAAAGCATTTGACAAGATCCAACATCCAGTTATAATAAAACCTCTCAATAAAATAGGTATAGAAGGAAAATACCTCACCATAATAAAGGCCATATATGACAAACCCACAGCCAACATCATACTCAATGAGAAAAAACTGTGAGCCATCCCTCTGAGAACAGGAACAAGACAAGAGTGCCCACTCTTGCCATTCCTATTCAACATAGTACTGGAGTTTGGCCAGAGCAGTTAGGCAAGAAAAAGAAATAAAAGGAATCCAAATAGGCAATGAAAAAGTGAAACTCGCACTGTTTGCAGATGACATGATTTTCTATATAGAAAACCCTAAAGAATCCATTGGAAAACCATTAGAAACAATCAACAACTACAGCAAAGTTGCAGGGTACAAAATCAACTGACAAAAATCTGTTGCATTTCTTTTTTTTTTTTTTAATAATTTTATTTATTTATTTTTCCCCCAAAGCCCCAGTAGATAGTTGTATGTCATAGCTGCACATCCTTCTAGTTGCTGTATGTGGGACGCGGCCTCAGCGTGGCTGGAGAAGCGGTGCGTCGGTGCGCGCCTGGGATCCGAACCCAAGCCGCCAGCAGCGGAGCGCGCGCACCCAACCACTAAGCCACGGGGCCGGCCCTGTTGCATTTCTATACTCTAATAACGAACTAACAGGAAGAGAAGTCAAGAATACAATCCCATTTACAATTGCAACAAAAAGAATCAAATATCTACGAATAAATTTAACCAAGGAAGTGAAAGACCTATGCAATGAAAACTATAAGACATTATTGAAAGAAATCAAAGATGACATAAAGAAATGGAAAGATATTCCATGCTCATGAATTGGAAGAGTAAACATAGTTGAAATGTACATATTACCTAAAGCAATCTATGAATTCAATGCAATCCCAATCAGAATTCTTCACAGAATGACATTCTTCACGGAAATAGAACAAAGAATCCTAAAATTCTTATGGGACAACAAAAGACCCTGAATAGCTAAAGCAATCCTGAGAAAAAAGAACAAAGCTGGAGGCACCATAATCCCTGACTTCAAAATATACTGCAAAGCTATAGTAATCAAAACAGCATGGTACTGGTACAAAAACAGACACACAGATCAATGGAACAGAATTGAAAGCCCAGAAATAAAACCACACATCTGTGGACAGTTAATCTTCGACAAAGGAGCCAAGAACATACAATGGAGAAAGGAAAGTCTCTTCAATAAGTGGTGTTGAGAAAACTGGACAGCCACATGCAAAAGAATGAATGTAGGCCATCTTCTTTCACCATACACAAAAATTAACTCAAAATGGATCAAAGACTTAAGGTAAGACCTGAAACTATCAAACTCCTGGAAGAAAATATAGGCAGTACACTCTTTGACATCAGTCTTAGAAGGATCTTTTTGAATACCATGTCTACTCCAGCAAAGGAAACAAGTTAAAATAAAAAAGTGAGACTTCATCAGACTAAAAAGCTTCTGCAAGGTAAAAGAAACCTTGAACAAAACGAAAACACAACCCACTAACTGGGAGGTAATATTTGCAAATCATATATCCAGCAAGGGGTTAATCTCTAAAATATATAAAGACCTCACACAACCAAACAACAAAAAAACAAACAACCTGATCAAAAAATGGGCAGAGGATATGAACAGACATTTTTCCAAAGAAGATATACAGATGGCCAAGAGGCACATGAAAAGATGTTCAGCATCGCTAATCATCAGGGAAATGCAAATCAAAACAACACTAAGATATCCCCTTACACCTGTTAGAATGACTATAATCACCAAGACAAAAAACAACAAGTGTTGGAGAGGATGTGGAGGAAAGGGAACCCTCATACACAGCTAATGGGAATGCAAACTGGTGCAGCCTCTATGGAAAACAGCATGGAGATTCCTCAAAGAATTAAAAATAGAAATACTATATGATCCAGCTATCCCACTACTAGGTGTTTATGCAAAGAACTTGAAATCAACAATTCAAAGAGTCTTATGCACCCCTATGTTCATCGCAGTATTATGCACAACACCCAAGAAGTGGAAGCAACCCAAGTGCCCATCCCTGATGAGTGGATAAAGAAGATGTGGTATATATACACAATGGAATCCTCCTTAGCCGTAAAAAGAGACAAAATCGTCCCATTTGCCACAATATGGGTAGACCTTGAGGGTATGATGTTAAGTGAAACAAGCCAGACAGAGTGAGACAAAGACCGCATGATTTCACTCATGTGTGGAAGATAAACTAACACACGGACAAAGGAGACAGATTAGTGGTCACCAGAGGGGAAGGAGGGCGAGGGGGTGGGCATAAGGGGTGAAGGGGCACATGTATATGGTGACTGACATACAATAATGTACAACTGAAATTTCACAATGTTATAAACTATTATGACCTCAATAAAATAAAAAATAAATAAAAATGAAACTCTGTGTGAAGTGAGGAAGGGCGCAGGTCCACAGGGCAGCTGTGAGGCTAGACCTTGCCTTCCTGCTCCGGGGCCGCTCAAGGCAGATCAGCTGAGGAAGGTCATGGCTGCTGATGCTGCCTTGAGAGCAAAGGACAGGACAGGTGAGCTTGACTAGGAGGGCACCAGAGCAAGCTCGGCGTCGGCATTCGTGACTTGGACACAGGCGACAGGAGCTGGTGAAGGGGGTGAGCAAAGCATCGGGCCATTGAGCTGTGTGGCCTTGGGCAGCTCAGTACCCTCTCTGGATTTGGATGATCTCCAAGGCCCTTCTAGCCCTACTGAGTCTAGGCAGGTGGGCTTTGCCCCTGAGACAGCTGTCTCTTCTAATTAGAATCATCCATATGCTTTCTCTTGGTTTCTTTTCTCCTTTTAGGTTTTAATATTGATATTTTCCATCATAAGAAAAAGATGCTGTGATTATGGCCGTATTGCCTTGGTGTCAGGAGCAAACAGGTAAGAAAGACATACCATGTTGAATGTGAGAGTGTGTATGAGTGTGTGTATGTATGAGTGTGTGTGTGTGTGTGTGTGTCTGATGACTGGGATGGGATGGGGGCTTGTGAAGCCCACCAGGCAGGGCCCACACATGACGCTGATATTAGATTGTGTTCTTTGAGTGTATCTGCCAGGCCTGTACCGGAAACTGTGTCTCTGCTCTTCACCACAGACCCGGGAGGTCAGCCTCATTACTCGTTGTCTGATGAGAAACCAAGACCCACACGCCCAGCTCTCTCCTGGGGCTTTGGCCTGGCCGTGGCTGTGAACCTCGTTGGCTTCAGGCTATGGAGGAATCTAATTGCTTTCGATGGTTAGGGATTTCATCGTCAGCCTAGGAGGATGCCAGTTTCTTTCTCATCTTGAATATTTTCCAGTGTACCTTCTTTGAAATTCATTAGTTGGGGCTGGGGATGAGCTGGGGCGGATTAAGAAGGGCGGTAGGGCCGTGGGTGAGCTGCTCCCGACCTCCTTCCTGGTCAGTGCGGGCTGATGGCCCCGACTCAGCCGGCTTCAGGCTGTTACAAAGCACAGACTCCCTCAGCCAGACCTCAGGGCCTTCCACCTGCACCCTGGGCTCTGACGGCTCTGTGCTCACGTCACCTGAAGGGGGAAAATGAACGCCAGATCTGCGCCACTGAAGTTTCCAGCTCCAGCCGGCTGTCGAACACCGCAGGATGCACCGCTGGTGTGGGATGCAGCAGTAGGAAGCAAGTGGGGAAGACACCGGGACTGGCCCGGGCTGCCCCGCCCAGAGACTCCCCTGCTGTTCTCCAGGCCGACCCTCCACTCTTGCTCCACAGGCTGCTCCCGTGTTGAAATGTGGTCTGTGCAGGAGGGGTGAGGGGTGTATCTGTAAACGCACCTTCTTTCCCCACAGTCTCTGCTCTGGCATTTGCAAAAGCCCCAGGGCGTTAACCGTGGGGTCAGGTGGTGGGTGCTACTTAGCTGTGTTGGAGCCTTAGCCTGTTGTGGGGGTGGGGGGAGCTTTTGGGACATCCCATGCATTTGTGGCACATTCACCCTTAGGAGGGGCCATGTCCCGCAATAGAGTAGAGCACTGGACGTCAGGAGACCCCGCCACCTCCCTGGCTGTGAGGGTCAAGTGAGACAGTTCTCCATAAAGGCTTTGAGGGTTAAGATTGTAGGGGGAAGAGGGAGAATCTCCTTCTGCCCTTTTCCTTAAGGTTCTTATGGCTGGCCAAATAATAACAAGACAGGTTAGCAGGAGAAAATAATACCAAGTTTAATAACATGTATGCATGGGAGAAAGTAGGGACACTGTGTTTCTCAACACAATAGCAGAAATTCTCGTCTTAAATACCATGTTCAGCCAATGACAAAGGAGGATTTTGGGGGTTGGGGGAGTCAGTTACAGGAGATTACCACTAAAGCACAGTAAACAAGAGTAAGGTTTATTATGCAGCCCCAAGGCCTCACCTTCCACATTGATAAGTCTCTAGAAATGAGCTCATCCCCCCTCTTCCCAATACAGAGAGGGAGATACCCTTACAAATGGAGACTTCCCTTGTAAATGATGGTCTGGCAACTCCTCGCAGGGCCATCCAAAGAATGTGGCCAGAGAGACAGAACTCCCGATAAGATGGGCTTGTTGGTGCCTTTTCTATTGTAACCTCTATCCTACATTATCTTTATAGCAGTCATGATAATAACTCCTTCCTGAAACAGATCTTTTGTTTTAAATTCTTTAGGCAGTTTGTGGGGGAGGTCAAACGTCCCTCAGAGAAAACAATCAAGGTAAAGAGATATATTTCAGGGTGGCCAAATCTTGATCTCCCACAAGATTCTCCATGTCTTATGCCATTAGAGGTGGGATGGTGGAGCCAGGATAGGAAAATAGAGAGAAGCAAAATTAACATATTGCAAAGACCTCAAATTCCTAGTGCAGGGGCCATTTTTATGGGTTACTCAGAAGAAAGGATCTGATTAAAATGCCACAGTGTAAAATGTCATAGTTCATCAACTCCACAATGCACATTTTGACATTTTCTCGTCTCTGAAATTGGGATGTAACTTATTATCAATGGTCGTCACAGTTGAATCGACAGCATTTTTTCTTTCTTAGTGGTTCATAAAACAAGTATGTTCCTTACAACCAGTGATGTGTTAGATTTGATAAAACACAGTATATTCCGAGTTTTATTTGCTCTATTGGGAAATATATTGTAAACAGGCAACACTTTGAAGTCACTTCAGGTCGACCAGTTACAGTGCTGAGGCTCAAGGGTGTGGGCACAGGATGGTCCATGATGCGCTGACCCCACAGTGTTCATCCCACGTAACAGAGAGTTTATCTCACCACACCTAGTGATGGCCATTGCCCTCATCTGTACTGTTCACAGGATGGGTTATATTTTGTCCCAGCCATTGAGGGCTGGTAGCTCTGCTCCTGAGCTCTAAGAGGCAGAAAGATACTGGACATAAGTGTTGAGACTTTTTTTAAGAATTATCTGTCATTTTTTCCTTTTGTGCTTCTGGTGGGTCCAGATTCCAGAGATTGTCATCGTCTTCCTACTCAGGGCAACACGACTTTGAAAGCGAGCAGGTTGGTATCTGAGGGACAGTTGTGGTTGTCACCAGGCGGTAGGGGGTGAGGGACAGGGATGGGCAGTAACGAATTGGCAGGGAGAGGGCAGCGGTGCTCCTGTTCAGCTGCTAACCTAGTCCCCGGGTCTCGAGTGGCAGCTGCTGGTGAGAGCTCTTCTCTGCATTGACAGAGGCTCCTGAAGTCGGGAAGTGCCACGGGGAACAGGGCAGCTGGATAACCCAGGACCCTGAGACTTGACTCTCAGGCAGTGGGCTGCGGAATCCCCTGTGGTCCCAGCACTTGTAAGGGCTTGCTGGGACAGTTAATTGTGGACTTGCCCGCTAGCTTATGAGCCAAATGTGGGCAGGAACCGTGTCTTACCCAGCGCTGTTCCCCAGCCCCTGACACCCAGGAGCTGCTGAGTAATTGTCGAGTGAATGATGAATGAATATTTGTCTTTCCCAGCTGGTAACAGTCCGGCTTTAGGGAGTAGTAAGTCTAAGAGATTCGATGGACAATAAAACCTACCGAAACCCTTTTCCTTCCCTAAATCCCGCCCCAAGGAACTGTCCAATCAATTAGGCTCCTTTCCTCGTTTTAGTCCCACATCTCACTCCGTCCTTTTGAGACAGTCAAGCAGAAGCCCCTGTCAGCTTCTCCAGAGCTGCCCTGAGCGGTCTTCAGCTCTTGGTTCAAGTTTCACGTTTGACCCTGGAGCCAGTGTAACTCCACAAATTGTCAGAACTTGAGAGGTTTTCCTCAGATTTCCAGGCACAGGTGCATATTATGAAAGACTGGGAGTGTGCAGACTCTGTCACGTGTGAGACAAGGGGGTCACTGGCTGAATTTGAGAGAAAAGCACCGTTTTCATATAAGGAGTTTAATGGTTATTTAATGTCAAAGACGATGATTCTGTCTGCCTCCCAAAGACAAAGATGTTGGAAGCTAACCCCCGTTCTCTCCGTTTCCAGGGATGCTGCCCCTGGCTGACGGCGATCTTCAGTCTGAGGTGGGTTCAGCAGGGGCGGCTGGGGGTGTTTGTATGGGCGGGTCTGTTTGGGTGTTGGGCCAAACAGGAGGAAAGAGCCAAGACGCCTGGCCCGGCGCTGGGGTCTCTTAGATTCTTTTCAGTTCTTGTCTGAGGCAGTGTGTGGGGGCCGAGAATCCAGGTGGCCCAGGCTGCCCCCCGCAAGCTAATTGAAGCCAATGTTTTGCTTTAGGCGGGAGTTTTATCTACTAATAGTTAACACTGATATATTTGGGTGGAAGCCCTTCTAGGCCGTTTCACATGTCTTTGATTTAGTGAAAAGTGGAGAAATGATGATTGTGTGACACATTCAGCTCACTTGGTTAAACGTTTTCTTTTTTCAAAACTTGGGGCTGTGGAGAGAAATCCTGAAGAGGCTCTCGGTATTAAGAGCTGGGTGGTCTCCTCTCATGTGGTGGAGGGAGCCAAGACGTGGGTCTCGGCTCTGCCACCTGCTGCCGTGTCCAGCGAGTCTAAGGAGCCATCGTTGTCACACACGCCTTATTGTACACAGCACTGGGAATGCGAAATGCTGCCTGTTAGGCTGCGATCAGCTATGACTTTAGGGTGCACCCCACTTCAGAGGGGTCAAGATATGAAGAGGACGTCTTAGAATTGATGAAATATGGTAGTTATAGGACTTTGGGTAAGTCCCTCTCTCTGGGCCTCAGTTTCCCCAACTGTAAAAGGGGCCAAGGATAGCATCTGCCCTGTCAGAATCAAATGAATTAGTACGCGCGAGAGCATGTTGTAAACGGTAGAGTTGGGTGGGAGCTGTTCTCGGGAACCGGCAGGAGGCAGGGTTTCTGGAGAAGCAGACAGTGACCTCTGGTCTGGAGCAGGAGGGGGCAGGAGGAGGGGGTTCACGGGGGAGGGGCCCGTGGTGGGAGAGGTGGATTTGCCAACACCACCCTTCCCTGCCCCTGACAAAGCGTGTCACTAGGATGCATTTCCTCCTCATGTTGGAAGTGATACAGTCACTGTGATCAAGTCCATCACACACAGAAAAGAAGCAATAAGAAGGAATTGTAAGTCACCATAACCCACCTCTGAAAGATGCCACAGCTTGTTTTCCTTTGGAGGGCCGCTCTCCATGGCCTCTGCTGGTGGGGGCTCAGACCACCCCTCCTATCCCTGGGCTGTGGACCCCACTCTCAGCCTGGACCGGGTGGGGCAAAACCAGAGACTCAGGCTCATCGTTTTCCTGGTAACCAGCACAGGCTGTTGACAAGTTTGCAGTGCAGTCGCTCCCCTCGCCTTTCCTGCTGTTTCATTGTTCCGTGTCCCCCTCCAGTCCCCTCCGCGTGGACATCGAGTGGGGCTGTCGTGTGGGTGCAGCTGTGTATTCTGCTTGGTCATTTTAGTGCCGTATCAGGCGTATTTTTCCGTCTCAACTCCCAGTGCTGCTTCTCTTCTCTTCTAGTCACAGAATGGACTGCCCTTTGGCTTTTTTGAAGCTACAATTAAGTTTTAACAGCTGCTCGTGGCCAGTGTTACAACTGACCTGTAAAGAAATCGCTTCATTTCCTTCTGAGTGGCCTTTCCCCAGCAGGATAGGGAAGTCAGAAGAGCATCTCATGGAAAACTGTACTGAAAACTGCTGATTTGTTGGTTTTGATCTTCCTCAATATTTGTTTCGTAGGCACGTATTTTGCAAAGTGTGTCATTTGGTGGTTTAGGCAGAAGTGAAAGCAGTGTAGTTCATTGCAAAGCTTCGTCCTCCGGGTAAATGGTAGAAAGGAGTCACGTTAGCGAGCATCCTTCCGAGCATCCGCCAGGTGCGGGCGCGGCGTCGGGGGCCTGGTCCTCCCGCCTCTTGGGCACCTGCTGAGTCTCCGGGGACCTGGCGGCAGTAGCTTCCCTGCTTCAGGTCCCAGCCTCAGTGAGCCCGTGACCCGCTCCCGGAGCGGGGTGAGCTGGATACCACTGTGGTCCGTCTGTCTGTCTGAGCGCACAGCCCATGCTCCACACCTTTCAGATCTGCCTTTTTATGCTGCAGCGCTGGCTTCCCTGACTCTTCCCAGGGCAGTGCTTTCCCGGCCTTCTGGAAGCAGGACCCTTCAGGAGAGTGGAAAGGGGGAGATCCCCCGGCTCCCTGCATAGCACGGCAGTCTGGCTGTGAGAACCCGGAATTTTCTGGTGCCCCAGTGACCTGGAGCCTCCAAATGCAGCCCTGAGGGTGGGAAAGGGCGGAGCCAGTCACCCCCCATCTCTGGGGCCATGGCAGGGGCGTGGCCGGGGCAGCGGGATGGACTGAGCCATGGAACGTTTAGAGCAGTGGTTGCACCTCTCTCTCCCGGCTCGTCTGAGGGGAGACGGAGGAGAGATGGGGCCTTGAGCCGGGGCCCCCCCCAGCTTCATTCAGGAGGGGCTGCCCCGCAGGCACCGTAGGTGGCTTTCTTGTCCATGGACGCGGGAGGGGCTGTGGGTGAGTGTATTTACACACCTCACCCACGTGCAGATGTGGGCACAAATGTTTCTAGGGCCGTCAGATGGAGTGGTGGTAGGTTCCCACGTCCAGGACTGTGGGGCTGAGGGCAGCTCTGAAGTTCTGTCACAGCTCTGCTGTTATAACCCGTGTGACCGTAAAGTTATGCAGTTTTTCTGTGTCTCTGCTTCCTCATACGTAAAAAAAATGTGGATAAAATGAGAACCTGCCTCACAGGACGCTCATGGGGATTAAATGAGACAATCCGTACAAGGCCCCGGGCCCGGCCTGTTACTACTGCTCACTGAGATCCCGTGTGTGTGTCTTGCCAGCCATGACCAGATCCGGGAGCGGTGTGGGGAGGACGCCATCCACTACCTGTCCTTCCAGAAACACATCATCGTCCTGCTGGTGGTGGTCAGCTTCCTGTCTCTGTGTGTCATCCTGCCCGTCAACCTCTCGGGAGACTTGCTGGGTAAGGACCCCTCGTCTTGTCTGAGTTGGGCCCGGGCAGAGCTGCAGCCCTAGGGGAAGGGCTCATCGTGGTGACCAGAACCCCAGGATTCGTGCCCACGTTCAGATGTGAGAGGGTCTCAAGGTGACTTTCTGGACTTTTCCATCTGATTAAAGATCTGGAGAAGAATCCACTCCAAACCTGGGCCAAGAGCAGGGGCCTCTAATATCAATTCCAGTTCTATCTAAGTAGGAGGAAAAACCCAAGATCTATGGAATCAGGGGCTCCCAGAGAGTGCTTTATACTTTCCCGCTCCACCCAAGTCAGGAGGCCACAGTTAGTGGATCCGGAAGGTGTTTGTGATGCTCAGAGTCAAAATCAGGTCATGGAATTATATTTCCAAGCAACTGCAGGAATCCAGCTTCCAAAATGTCATCACAAATCTGCTTTTTATGCCCAATGATTCCTTTGGTTTTGGGAGCAGCTTAGGATGTTTCTAGATTTCTCAGGGAACGCCACAAGAATCTCAAAGCAAGACGAATTCCAATTTGACTTTGCCCACATGGTAGGTTGGGAAGTTGTCAGGGAGCGTCTTGGAGTGAAGTAGAGGCCATGGTGGGTGTAGCTGTGAAAAGACTGGACAGATGTCATTGTCCTCCCGCTGGTCTGGCCGGCTTGTGCTTCTCCTCAGAGCTCCACACACCAAGGCTGGTCCTGCCCCCGTCCCCCTCCCCACTGTGACCCTGGACTAATAATCTGTGCTTCTCTGCAGACAAAGACCATAACAGTTTTGGGAGGACGACAATAGCAAACCTACAGACTGGGTGAGTTGGGGAGGAGGGTGTGGGGGTGCTGATGGGTGGGACCAAGTGGAAAGTGAGTGTGCTGCTGGGCTGTGGGCAGGGACACGCCCCGGCAGCTGCAGTTTTGCAGCGGGTTTTAGGAAACACGGAGGCCCCGTGGGTCTGGGGTTCGGGTGTCAGGACAGGGCCAGGGGACGTCTCAAGTGTTCACGTGGGCCACACGGCCTCTGTTGGAGGCGTCTGTGGTGATGAAGCCCTCGGCCCTCAGCCCAGTGCCATGAGGGCAACCCCGCCCAGCCCTTGCACCCTCAGTCCCTGCCTGGGAGCCCAGCCCTGATGGTGGGCGCCGTCCCCTCCTCAGCAACAACCTCCTTTGGCTGCACTCAGTCTTTGCCGTCATTTACCTCTTCCTCACCGTGGGCTGCATGCGGCACCACACCCGGTCCATCAGGTGCTCAGAGGACAACCTGGTGAGTGAGGCTGGGGGCGGGCAGTGCTGGGGAGGGTCTCAGGAGAGGCCGGAAGGAATGGCAGCCCAGACTCATTTCAGCGGACCACCGTGTTGTGAGCTTGAGGGAGGTCGGGGGGTCCTCTGTGGAATCGGGCTTGCATATTTGTGCTCCACATTGGCTTAATCTTCTTTTTCTTTAATTTTCTGATAGATTGTTTTGGGATTTAGATATTTTTCCCCCATTCTGCCGACCAGCCGTTAGATTTGTAGGGTTTGGGCTTGTAGTTACTGACTCACAGTAACTTCCAAGAAGTCCGGGTGGAGAGAAGCCCCCTCTCTTTGCAACCACAGCTTGAGGGGGGAGGGAGAGTTTCTAGCACTTGGTCCCCGGCCTGGGTCCTCCTCTGATCTGCTGTGTGACCCCATTTGAGTCACTTTCCCTCTCCGGGTTCTTCTCAGTCTCCTGTCATCAGGAAGTTCATGGAATTGCTTTGGAAAAGTATTCTTTGTACAGCCTGGAAGAAGATGCTGTGTGAATAACAGGCTTCAGGGCTCTGCCAGGCCATGGAAGAACACCTGAGCCTTCTGAGTTCCCATTGTTCTCCTTTGGGAGGCTTGAAGGGGGTGGAAAACCTGGGCTCACCTAGAGGCTGGCTGGCCCTGGTGACTTTTCTCCCTGGTGTGTTTCTCTGGCAGGTGAGACGGACGCTGTTCATCATAGGACTCCCCAGAGGTGCCAGGAAGGAGACCGTGGAGAGCCACTTCCGGTGAGCAGGGCTGTGGATGGAAAGGGGAGCTGAGCCCCCTCCAGGGGGGACCAGCACAGTCCCACGGGGCAGGTACCTTAGGTAAGCACCTGACGTCTTCCCCTTGGGCACCCAGGTGAGATTGGAAAAGGACCTGGCCCTGCCACATGAGCATCAAATGGCTGCCGTGTGCCAGCTCTGCTGGTGCTGTGGAAGGGCCAAGGACCCTGGGCTGGAAGGCTTGAACCGGGGCCAGGAGCTGAGGTTTAGCCTGTATTCATTCCTCATCAATTCAGCATCACTAATTTGTAGTACAGAGTCGGGGTCGGTTATGCTTTAACTTTGTGTTATTCATAAAAACACTTGCTAAGCAAGTTATTAGTATAAACAGAATTGTAAAATGAAATCTCCCAGAGTTGCCTGCTAGGCCACATTTGGAAACAGTAGTTCCACTGAATGTATAAGCTTAAAGAGGAAAAGGTCTCCTCCTGCCCAGACAAACACTGAGTCATACTTTCTCCTGTCTTAGGAGGCCTTCTAGTGCCCCCTGCTGCAATCCATGGGGAGTGACATGTGAACTCGCCTTGTAGCAGGGATGTGTACACCTCGGTTTTCTTCCTCAGAGCTCTTACTGGAACCTGAAATTGTCCTACTGATTACACTCACATGTCGCTTAACGACGGGGATGCGTTCTGAGAAATGTGCCATTGGGCAATTTCGTCGTTGTGTGAACATCATAGAGTGTACTTAACCAAACCTAGATGGTATAGCCTACTACCCACCTAGGCTATATGGTACTAATCTTTTGGGACCACCATCGTATATGTGTTCCATCCTAGACTGAAACGTTGTTATGTGGCACACGACAGTAAATGAATGATTGATGTGTTTACTGGCTGTCTCTCTCACTAAAGTGTAAACTTACCCAGGCTCCATCCCTGGTACCCAGCACAGTGCCTGGCATGTAGTAGGTGGGGATTTACACGTAGTAGGTGGGGATTTACACGGTCCAGGAAGCCCCAGGAGCCGTGTGTACGATTTGTGTGAACGCTGAGGGAGCATCATATGGTGGCTATAGACGTGGGCCCTGGAGCTGGGCCACCTGGATTCACATCCTGCCTCAGACACTCACCAGCTGTGTGACCTGGGGCAGAAGTCATTTAACCTCTCTGACCCTTATTTTCCTCATCCGTAAAATGGGGACAAAACCTCACAGGCTATGGTGAGGATTAAATAAGTTAACGCTGTGACAGTACCTGGCCAATAGTGAGTATGTATATGGCACATTGATAAGTATTTTACTGTGATTGTGAATGTGTGTGTAAACATTTTCTGGGCTGAGGGTCCTTTACTTTCATTAGACCTAAAAAGCCTGTGACCTTCAAAAGGGTTGCAGACTGGATAGGATTTCAGTGATGGTCCAAGGCAGATAGGACGTAGAGCAGACAGTAAATCTGTTCCTTTGGGTGAGTAGAGGAGACAACAAACTGTTCATTTTTCCCCAGAAGTGCCAGCCGATTTAAAACCAAGTAGGTATGAACTTGGCAGTTTTACTTTCATGCTATTAAAGCCCTATCTGTATTAAATTTCAAAACTTCCCCCTTTGGTAAAGACAAAGAGAAAAGAGGTTTCTGCTGGCACAGAAATGAGCAGTGTTATTGCTCTGCCACCCTTGGAGACTTGGGGGTCTCTCCCACCTGGGGGTTCTCTTTTCTAATGGCCGTCTTTTGCCTCTGGCCCGTGCTGGGCACAGGGACGCGTACCCCACGTGTGAAGTGGTGGAGGTCCAGCTCTGCTACGATGTGGCCAGGCTGATGGACCTGTGCCAGGAGAGGTAAGGGAGGGCTGGCGGGCGGGCGTGCCTGGGTTAAGCTGGCCCGCAGCTGTCTGACGCCTTCCCCCTCTGAGATGCTCACCCTTCTTCCATGGCGGCCTTGGCTCCCCCAGCTGGGGAGCGGGGAGGGTGGCTCCGCCCCTTTCTTGTTCAGAAAGCTGAACTCCCGGGTCTGGTGGTGACCGATGGTTGAACGGTGGGTGTGGGGTCCGTACCACAGGACTGTGAGTCTGAAGTTTCTCCCTCCACTGCAGAGAAAATACCAAGAATAGCCTGACCTATTACACAAACCTGCAGATGAAGACAGGCCAGAGGACCCTCATCAACACCAAGCCCTGCGGCCAGTTCTGCTGCTGCGAAGTGCCCGGGTGTGAGCGGGTGAGGGCCCACACCCCAATCAGGAGTGCAGGTGCTGGGGTCCCCCTGACACCTGCCCAGGGCCACGTCGTCACAAGGGGCTGTGTCCTCTGGCAGGAGGACGCCATCTCTTACTACAGGCACATGAAGGACTGGCTGATGGAGAAGATCACAGAGGAGGAATCCAGGGTCTGGGACCAGCCGCTGGGAATGGCCTTCGTCACCTTCCAGGAGAAGTCCATGGCCACCTAGTGAGTGTGGGCGTGTCCCAGCCACCTCCTCGGCTGACTCCCTGTCCCCTCCAGATGACTTGCTGTCCCTCTGAGTCAGCATGGCTGGGATTTGTCTCTGGCATTTCCATCTCCTTCCTCGGACGTGACTGGGAGGCAGCATCACCCTCACTCCCTCTGTGAGCCCAGCCCGTGTTCGTGGACAGCTGGGCCCGGGTGATTCTAGTTGAGCCCCTCCCGGGTTGATGTGGCCTTTCCCCCTGCTGGGCTCTCTCCAGCTGCCCCCCAGGTCCCGTTGCCTCTGTGTCCCCCAGCCTTCTGCCAGGGGGGATGGATGCCGCCCTCCTTCAGATGTGCACTCTGGGACCACAGATCCTTCTGAGGATGGGCGTCCCATCCTCCTACCACTGCACAGCTGTGGGGAAGAGCCCTGGGCACCCAGGGCACTCATGGTTGCAGAGAGCCCGGCCCTGGGAGTGCATTCCCATAGTGCTCCTTCGCCTGGGCCCCAGCTCATAAAGCTCCTGGGATCTGGTGTCATCTGGCCTTGGGAGCCACAGGGGATGGGGTCGGGTGAGTGACGTGGAAAGGAGGGGGCCAGGCAAATGCCCCTTCCCGTGTCTTCCCTGCTCGGGCAGCGTGGACCCTGGGAACAGTCTCTCGCATGTGCCCTGCAGACCCGGAAGTGAGGGAGCCTGGAGGAGGCCAGTGGCAAGAGGAGGGGTGCAGGGGGAGAGGAGCAGGGCGCTGGTGGGTTCTTCATGAGACTAAAGGGGGAAAGAGTGGCGAGGGTTGAGGTGGGAGTCCTAGGGAGGGAAATCTTGGAGTCAGAATGGGAACAGTCCACATGTAACATGGTCTCGTGCTGCTCTGGGGCTGCGGAAGAAGAGAGGGCTGGAAAGGTGAGGCCACTGGCAGCAGGGTGCAACGTGCTCCAGCTTCCTGGGCGGGGAAGAGATGGTCGGCCCCGAGGAGGAGCAGAGTGCGGGGCAGTGCAAACGGCATGGGCGCTGGAGTCAAATGGATGGGGCACAGAACCTAACTCAGAGAGCATCGGTGTTCTCATCTGTAAAATAGGAATGGTAATCTCTGGCTTGCAGGGTTGTTCTGAGGATTAAGCAAAATCCTCCACATAGTGCGCCGAGCATGGCATCTCTTCATAGAGTGAATGATAAGGGACTAATAATACGGCAAAGCCCTGTGCCATGAGGCTCCCACGTGTGTACGTGGTACCCCGGGTGGTCTGGGCCCTGGCATTTCTGCATTTCCTGGCAGCATCCTGAAAGACTTCAACACCTCCAAGTGTCAGGGCCTTCAGTGCAAAGGTGAGCCCCAGCCATCCTCCTACAGCAGAGAGCTCTGCCCCTCCAAGTGGACGGTCACCTTGGCCTCTCACCCCGAGGACATCTGCTGGTGAGCCCCGGGCTGGGGAGGGGCAGGAAAGACGCCTGGGCACCGGTGGGGGCTGCCCAGTCATCTGGAAGCACAGAAGTGACCTGCACTCAGGGAGACCACAGAGGTCTCCTGCACCTGTCTGGGCCAGTGGTGGGGGCAGGATGCAGGGGTGTGCGTCCTCACCTGGGGCTTCACTCCAGTCTTGCTCCCTGACATCAGCGGTGTCCAGTAGGTGTATAATGCGAGCTACGTGTGGAATTTGAAATTTCCTCGTAGCCATGTAAAAAACAGTTGAAATTAATTTTAGTAATGTATCTCTCCCTATACATCCAAAATATTATCATTTCAACATGTAATCAGTTCTTTAAAAATTGAGCTGTTTTACGTTCTCCTTTTCATACTCATGGTCTTGAAATCCAGTGTGGATTTTACACTTCTAGCACATCTTGATTGGAGCAGTCACATTTCAATGCTCAGTAGTCACATGTGGCTCGTGGCTACTGTATGGGACAGTGCCGCCTTAGGTCAAGTGTGTCAGCAGCCTGTCTAGCCTGGGGGACACGCTGGTGAGCTAAGCTGTGTCTGCAAGTCCATCTGGAGCCTTAAGCCCAGTGACCGGGGTGAGGGCAGCCCCAGCAGCGGCCCCAGCACGGCTGGCCATCCAGCCCGGCTCAGTTCCTCACCCAGAGCGAGCTTTGGGTGCTTGTCTCCACTGGGCTCTAGTTCAGCCTCTGACAGTTCTGCTCTTGGGTTCATAGGGCTGTCTAAACCTGGGATTGGTTTGTGGGTCTGTTCTTGGTGGGTGAGAGGCCAGGGCAGGGTCCAGCTGGGTCTTTGTGCCTTTGTCCCTGCCTCCGTCCTCCTTGCACCCCAGACCGTGGCCCCCGCAGGAAGAATGTGTCATTAGTCACAGAGCATCGCAGGCATGTCTAAGAATGGCCGTGTCAGAGCCTCGTTTGGTCTGCTTGCGTGCTCATGTCTGCTTGCGTGCTCATGTAGCCCTTTAGGCAGGTTCTAACACCCAGACTCCAGCTGGGGAGCCACATTAGCAGCGAATAACCTGTTTGCCCTCTGAGCTCACAGGAACCCGAAATTTGACCTTCCTATAGCTGAAGGTCAGTGCAGAATGCTTATCTGCACTCCTGAGGTTGAATAGGCCCTCAGCCAGAGCCCTGGGGCTAGTCTCTTGCCTTGCCTAAATTTGACCTTTGACCCACCAAAGCCGTGGGCATTGTTGGTGTCTAGGTGGGAGATTAGCCTACAGGGCCTGTGTCCTCCCCTCTGCAGGAAGAACCTCTCTGTCCAGGGCCTCCGCTGGTGGTGCCGGTGGCTGGGCATCAACCTCACTCTCTTCATGGTGCTGTTTGTTCTGACCACACCCTCCATCTTCCTGTCCATCATGGACAAGTTCGGTGTCACCAAACCCATCTATGCACTGAATGTGAGTGACCCTTCTGCAAGGCCCATCCCAGGAGGGCTGGAAACAGGAGGGCTGGTGTGTGGGGAAGGAATGGGAATCAAGGGATGTGGGGGACACTGAACCAGGAGGCCATGTCACTCAGCTCATGTCTGTGCTTTGAAGCCCTGAGCAGGCATGGCCACATTTATTACAATGTCTTTACTGTAATGATATATATATATTTTTTAATGGAATCAATCTAAATGTTCAACACTAGGGGTCATTTGAGTTGAATGAGGTATATTCATTCCGATAGAATGTTAAACATCCATTAAGAAATTGTACAGACTTTGTGGCAGACGTGGGAGGCTTGTCATAAAGTAGAATGTAAAATTGTCTGTATGCAATGGTCATAGTGATACATGTGTATGATGGATGCTGTGGGGACCGGGTAGGAAAGAATGCAAAGAGCTTTGTTGACTGGGGTGGCAGAATCATAAGTTAATATTTCTCTTACATTTCAGTTTCTGAGAATCTTGTTATAAAGTCATTGATTCTAGATAGGGAATGAATGATTTTTAAAAATCTTAGATGAATCCATGAGATAACAGCTAAACATGCCGTGAGTTGGCATCTACTTAAAAAGATATTGGTTTCCCACATTGCCTTTGCTGAAAAATCACCCTAAATCTCCTTCTGTCTTCCAATCCCACGTGGCATTTAATCCTGCTGGGAAGCATGCTGGGCTGGGAGCCAGAGGTCCTGGTCGTCGCCCGGCCAGTCCCTGGCTGATGGGTTCTGAGCCTTGGCTTTTCATCCAAAACCTGGAGTTAAAACCCCTGCCGTGTTATACTCACGGGGCTGCTGTGATGATGCTCGAATAGCTAACGTGTGGTTGAAGCCCTCTTATCTGACTCGGTATATATAAGAAGTACATAGGGTACATTAAGCAGTTTTGTTTAGATTTCAAGCATGTAGACGTTCATTCCTTGCCAATCTATTGATAAGTGGTCAAGGCCTGTTCTTTTGAGGGAGGATCTGCTGATGAGAGTCCCCTTTTCTCTTTTACATAAACCACACCCTCACTTCATTGTCTGTGATTCCAATTGTGGTTTCTCAGAGTAAAGCAAAAATGTGAAGCTACTTGCAAAGCTGTTCTAAGCATAGAGCCTCCCAGATTCCATTTCCTTCTCTTTTATAGTTGACTTGCTTTCCTCTAATTCAACAGCATTTGTAAGAAATTGGCCTTTCTCAAGTCTTTGGAAAGTATCCAACTTAGTTTTCAGGGATTTTCTCTCTATTTTGATGCACATTTAATCAGGGAAAGTACTCAGTTAATCGAACCATGTAGTTATGATAACAATACAACGGGCCTAGATGGGGTTGGGGACAAACATGAAGCGGTACTGGTGAGTCGGGTGGGACCTGAGAGGGCAGGCCAGCTGGGGAGGACCCTGGCCCTCAGCGCTCTATCTTCCCTTGGCATCCATCGTTGGTTTTCTCCAGGGAACGGAGGAGGTTGTCTCTCGTCAGTGAGACGAGTGGAGCTCAGTTGGATGTGAGGTTGCTTTTTGGCTCTAAAGAGCTCTACAAATATCAGGTCCTGTTATTGTCTGTTCATCCAACGTTATGGAATATCTATGTTGTACCAGGCACAGCACTGGTTCTGGGGGTCAAGGATGATCCAACTCGACCCCAGGAGTTCACTGTGCCACCCTGCTAACAGGTCATGGCCTCAAAGCCCCGTTGGTGGACAGCCCCCCGACTCTCTCTGCTGTGGCCCTTGTTTTCTAGAATGCAATCATCAGCCAGTTCTTCCCAACCCTCCTCCTGTGGTTCTTCTCAGCCCTGCTCCCCACCATCGTCTACTGTTCTACGCTGCTGGAGTCTCACTGGACCATGTAAGTGCCCGGGAGCTCAGGGCCCCTCCCCTGAGAAGCGTGTCTCTGATGCCCCCTCCCAGGGCAATGCACACACAACAGGGGCCTTACTGGGGACACCTGGAGCATTTGGGGGACTGTGAGGGCTCACCTCTGACTTCCTGCAGGTCTCAGAAAAACCGGATCATGATGACCAAGGTCTACATATTCTTGATCTTCATGGTGCTGATTCTGCCCTCTCTCGGCCTCACCAGGTACATGTCAACACCTCCTGCCCTGAATTCAGACTCAGGGTCGCGTCTGGAGAGCACTGTCCCCAGGAAAATGGAAATGGTTTGGGACCGGAGCCCTGACAACGTTTAAGCCTCTCCCACCCACTTGGAGTGCAGTGGTGTGGCCCATTTGTTTTTCCGGAGATAGATCTCACTTGCTTAGAAAAAAGCATAAAAAACGAAACATCACCGACTTCCTACTTAGGTGGGGGTCTAATCCTGGCTTTGTTTATTTCAAGGAAGGAAATTTCTGTTAAAGCAGGCCCTGATAAGTTACATTGTAGTAACTGAGAGAACAAATGTAGATTTTGAGATTCCGGCCTGTTTTGCAGAGCAGGAAAAAATGACAACGTGTAGTGATCACATGGAATGTTAGAAATAAATTGTTATGGGATTCATTTTTCTTTCAGTCTGGATTTATTCTTCCGGTGGCTCTTTGACAAGACTTTCTCAGACGCCTGTATAAGGTTGGAGTAAGTATCAACCACGTTGAGTTTTGGAGTTTCCAGAGCCACAGGGGCTCCGGCTGGGGCTGCACTCGGGGGAGGGTAGTCTATGCTTCAGGACACACCGTCTTCCTCCCCCAGACCACAGGGCCTGGGGCTTCCCCACCACCCCTACCAGCGGCCTGGCTGGGCTGGGGCCAGGCGGGGCCTTTGGCCACACCATGGGAGCTGACCCACTTTGTGCTACATGTGCAGAAATGTGGTTCATCTTTTAGGCCCAAACTCAATTAGTTGCAGTGTCATTCTATGAAACTTACTTACTGAGAACAGAGCCTCTTGGGGAGAAGGGATTGCTAGGTCTCAGTGGTGCCAGGGAGGGGGAAGGAGAATAATATTTAAACATTGCAACCAGAATGACTGTCTGGACTGGGGATTATTTTTCGAGGAGAGTGGAGTTAAACTTATTGCTGATGTGTGTCCTTGTTAGCATTTCAAGCTCGTACCACACCCACGTAGGGGAGGAAGCTTTTCCCTTCTTCCCTTCCAGGTTCTTTGGCTGGTCTAATAATTGAATTGACATAAGACAGATTAACAGGAGAAAAACAAATATAATTTCATACGTACTGGAGCCCATAAAATATGAGACTCAAAGAAGTGACCAAACGATTCAGCTTTTTATACCTTTTAGACAAAGAAATAATAAATTTGTGAAGAATTGACAAGACAGGGCCGGCCTCATGGCTTAGCGGTTAAGTGTGCGTGCTCCGCTACTGGCGGCCGGGGTTCGGATCCTGGGCGCGTACCGACACACCGCTTCTCCAACCATGCTGAGGCCGCGTCCCACATACAGCAACTAGAAGGATGTGCAACTATGACATACAACTATCTACTGGGGCTTTGGGGGAAAAAAAAGGAGGAGGATTGGCAGTGGATATTAGCTCAGAGCCGGTCTTCCTCAGCAAAAAGAGGAGGATTGGTGTGGATGTTAGCTCAGGGCTGATCTTCCTCACAAAAACAACAACAACAGAAAAAAAAGAATTGACAAAGGGGTTTGGACTTGGGGTAGCAAATTAGTGAAGAAGTAATAAGATTTCTTTATATATAGTGTTCTTGGCCCTAAATTCCCTATCTCTGGTGATAAGCATGCCTTCTGCCCTCCTGGTGCAGGGAGGGTACCTTTCAGATGGGAGATTTCCTGCTTTCTGGAGGACAAAGGCAGGTCAGAGGGTCCTTCTTGTACCAGCTGTTTCTGAAGTCACTTTAATTCAAAATAATCAATATGCCAAAGTGGCATATTTTGAGGTGGGATAGTCTGCTCCCCTTCACCCACTTAATAGTAATACCTATTGTTGAAGAAGGCGCTATGCCAAGTGTTTTATTCTTTTCTTGTTTAATCTTTACAACAAGCTACGAGGTATACACTCATATTAGCTCCATTTTACAGATGAGGAGACTGAGGCCCAGAGATATGGAATAACCTGCCCAAGGTTATCCAGCTGTTAAGAGACAGAGCTGGGCTTCACCTCAGCCCCCCCTTACACTATACTTTAGGTCCTAATAGAGGCCCTCGGCTCGGGATTGACTTTCCCAAAGGACTGTCTGTAGGGAAGGCTGGCCATGCTTACCTGGAAGGACAGAGTGAATTATTTTAAATGGGTTCTTGCTGGTAAGCTGACTCGGGAGCTGGCAGCCACAGGCAGACACATAGACACCAACCAGCTCTTGTCTAGGGTGACAGTGACTTCCAGATTGCTAAATCCAGTGGTCGGCTCTCAATCCACGTCTTATGTGATCTATCGGCAACATCTGACACATTAATTGCGCCTTCCTCCTTGAAACGCTGTCTTCACCCGGCTCTGGGTCTCTCCCACCTTGGTCTCCCATCCCTCGCGTCTCCCTCTCAGCCTCCTTGGCAGGTTCTCCTGCATCTCCCCGAGCTCTAAATGCCAGCTGTCTGAGCGCTTCTGTCAGTCCTCGGTCCACGCCCCCTCTCTAGGTGACCTCAGCTGGACCCTGGCTTTAATGCCACCTGACGACCCCTGAACTCTAACGCCATCTGCCCCTCCAGACTCGCACTTCCAGCTGCCTGCTGCTCCCCACCTGGAGCTCCACTGGGCATCGCAGACTCTACCTGCCCCAAACCACTCTCCTGACGTCTGTCTCCACGTCTGCTGCTCCCACAAACTTCCCCGCCCATTACTCCGGTTTTCCGGTTACTCTGGCAAAAACCCTCGGAGTTCTTCTTGTCTCCTCTCTTCCCTCCACCAGCAAATCCTGACTGCTCTGTCTCTGAGGTGGATCCAGAATCCGACCATTCTCACCTCCTCCAGCCCAACCACCCTCATTCTGCACATGGTGACAGCCTTGCCATCTGTGAGGTCTCCGTGCCCCACGGTCCCTCGGGCAGTCAGAGCTGCTCCGGGCCAGCCTGCACACCTGTCCCTACACCCTGGCCCGCCCGGCCCTGCCCTTGTTCCGTTGACATGTCAGGCATGTTGTATCTGTTGTTTCCTCTGCTTGGAATGCACTCTCCCCTGGTTTGTCGATCTCTCTCTCTTCCCCTCCTCCACGTCTCTGCACAAACGTCACCTCATCAGAAAGGCCTCTCTGACCGCCCTACACAACCTAGTAAACATTGCCGCCCTGCTTTCTCTCCTTCTGGAGCCCCTGTGGCACCTGGCGTGCTGTGCATTTACTTGTTGGTGTCCCCAGCTAGGATGTGAGCACCAGGAGAGCGGGGGAGGGGCTGAGAAAGTGCTGGCACGTGTGTGTGCTGCACACACACCTACTGGGTGGAGGCTGAGTATAACATCTCCTGGACTTTCTGCGCCTGCCCAGCCGAGGGCCCCTCTCTCCCTCCAGTGGGAAGGAGGCTCCTCTGGCTCCCAGCTCACACACTGGCCGGTCCCCCAGGTGCATCTTCCTGCCGCAACAGGGCGCCTTCTTTGTGAACTACGTCATTGACTCGGCCTTCATCAGCAACGGCATGGAGCTGCTGCGGCCGCCCAGCCTCATCCTCTACACCTTCCGCATGGGCATGGCCAAGACGGCCGGCGACCGCAGGAACGTCAAGCAGGTGCGGTGGCGGGGCGGGCCAGGGCCCCGACTCCCTCCAGAGCTTCCAGCGCGGGCACTCACCCAGCCCCTGTGCTCAGTGCTTCTCACCAGGGCACAGGGCCGCCTCTGCGGGGAGCGGAGGTCCGAGGAGCCCGGCGGGAATGTGGCGTGTCTTCAGAATCCTCCACTCTGACTCACAGGTGGAGGAGAGTTGGGAATCTTGCATTTTAACCAGTCTCATCACACCCATCCATACAACTAAAATCAGCAAATTCCTTTTCCAGGAGCAGCTATTTGCATAAACTCTTAAGATCACCATAGGTGTCAAAGGCATTCTGGGCTTCAGGCATTTGTTCTGAGATTCCCTAAACTGGGTGGTGAGGGGTTCTCTTATTCTCCTTTGCCATTGTGGGTACCGTGAGTGGAGAGCTGGAGAAGCACTGCACTCTCATTTATCCTCAGACCCCCAGGAGATGGGCACTGGTGTCCCAACTTTGCAGATGCGCAGAGTAAGATGTAAGGAGGTTAAGCGCCTGGCCCAGGACTCACGGCTGGAAGGGGCAGAGCTGATGTTGGGTCTGACGCCAAAGTCTGTGGGGGGGTCACCCTACAGTCTGTCCTCAGACACACCCTCTCTGCCCTCCAGGGGCTCAAGGGCCTGTGGGTCGACATGAGTCGAACAACAGAAACACTAAGAAAACATAAATCACTGCAGCTTGGAGGTCAGGGGTGAGCTGCGTGAAGCTGGAGAAGGCTTGTGGACGGATGGAAAGGACCTCGGGGGGGCGGGGTAGCTGTGAGTCTCCCATTTCCAGGGTCCCTCTCCACCCTGCTCTCCCGGCACCAGCTGGAGTGCACGGAGGGGTGTTGGGTGGAACAAGCCTGTAAGCGCGTCACCTCCTCCTCCTCCCAGAACCAGGCCTCCCAGTCTGAGTTTGGAGCCATGTACGCGTGGATGCTGTGCGTCTTCACCGTCATCATGGCCTACAGCATCACCTGCCCCCTCATCACGCCATTCGGTGAGTGGCCCTGGAGCTGGTCCTGGGGTGGGTATGATGGCTGATTCTGCCAAGCGCCCAGGACAGCCATCACCAGGGCATTATGGAGCCCCCCCAACGCAGGTCCTCGTGTAGCCACAACCACAAGCTGCCAAGGAGCCCCTTGGGACACCACATTTAATTTCACTTCTCGTGAATTCCTTCCATTAGTCTTCCTCTCTCAGTACTTCTCCTGGTCTGAGGCTCTCTGCCAGCTGACCACTTGATTCCTGGTTGATTCTCCAGCAGCAGCTAGGACAGTGCCAGCAGTGATGACCGAGGCTCTCATGTTTGTGGCCTCTGCTCTGGTCAGTCACCATGGCATCCGCACGGATCATCACATCACAAAGTCCTACAAGGCGGGGCTTGTTTCTGTGCCCTTTTCACAGATGAAGCACTTGATACATTGTTAGTGAGTAGAGCCAGGGTTTGAACTTAGGACTGTTTGACTTTAAAGGCTGAGGTCTTGCAGCTACAGTCATGTGCCACATAGCGACAATTTGGTCAACAACAGATCACATACACTACAGTGCTCCCATAAGATTAGTCTCATGGATTAGCCCCACCATAGCCTAGGTGTGTAGTAGGCTGTACCATCTAGGTATGTGTAAGTACACTCCATGATGTTCTCACAAGGACGAAATCACCTGATGTCATGTTTCTTAGAATGTATCCCATCGTTAAGCGGTGCATGACTGTAACGGAAAACATCAGGAACTGGCAGAAAAATGGAAGACTCTGGAAGGAAACAGAACACCCAAGAGATTGCTGGCAGTGATAGCTGAGGTTTAGGGGTAGGAGGAAGTTTTAGTTTTCCCTGTATATTCTCTTGTACTATTTAAAAAATCTACAGTATCATTCTTTCAAAACCAAAAAAAATTTAAAAGAAGCTGACAGAATAGAAAAGGCAGCACCCCCCCTTGTGTGCCACCCCTGGGGTAAGACCCTCGGGCATCTGTTGACTGTGACGAGTGCAGGGGTCAGCTTGGGGGGAGAGGGAGGGAGAGTGCGAGCACTGAGGGATGGGGGGCTCAGCATGGGAGGGGCCTAGATATCTGGGTGCAAAATAGCCTCTTTCCCCAAAATGATCCTAGAATCTCAGTGTTCCATGGGGACAGAATCAGACACCTCTACTCCTTGGGGTCAGAAAGAGGGCAGGAAGGGGAGGGGGAAGGGAGAGGGGAGGGAAATAAAGGGGAATGGAGGGGTAGGGAGAGAGAGAACACTGCAGCCAGGAGAGGGATTTATGCATTTAGCACAACTTCAGGTTCCTGTGGTCGAACAGCAGACCCAGCCCCAGCTCCATGCACAAGAAGCCACCCCCAGGAGGAAGGGGCAGAGGGGCCCCTGTGGCCCAGCCGGGTCTGCAGCTCACAGCCCCGTCTCTGCAGGCCTCGTCTACATCCTGCTCAAGCACATGGTGGACCGGCACAACCTCTACTTCGTTTACCTCCCGGCCAAACTGGAGAAGAGGATCCACTTCACGGCTGTGAGGCAGGCTTTGGCTGCTACCATCCTGTGCCTGTTCTGGCTCTACTTCTTCTCCCTCCTGCGCCTGGGTGAGGGGCCCTCCTGACTGGGCAGGGGTGAGGAGGCAGACCCTGGCCTCACGTTCCTGCATCCACACCAGTCAGTCAAATCCCTCATTGCTTTAATAGCATCAACTCAGTGTCCAATCACAACGTGGTACCCAGGCTGAGGGCTGGTGGGGTGTCCAATCACAACATGGTACCCAGGGTGAGGGCTGGTTGGGTGTCCAATCAGAGCGTGGTACCCAGGGTGAGGCCTGGTGGGGTGTCCAATGAGAGCGTGGTACCCAGGGTGAGGGCTGGTTGGGTGTCCAGTGAGAGCGTGGTACCCAGGGTGAGGGCTGGTTGGGTGTCCAATCAGAGCATGGTACCCAGGGTGAGGGCTGGTTGGGTGTCCAATCAGAGCGTGGTACCCAGGGTGAGGGCTGGTTGGGTGTCCAGTGAGAGCGTGGTACCCAGGGTGAGGGCTGGTTGGGTGTCCAATCAGAGCGTGGTACCCAGGGTGAGGGCTGGTTGGGTGTCCAATCAGAGCGTGGTACCCAGGGTGAGGCCTGGTGGGGTGTCCAATCAGAGCGTGGTACCCAGGGTGAGGGCTGGTTGGGTGTCCAATCAGAGCGTGGTACCCAGGGTGAGGGCTGGTTGGGTGTCCAATCAGAACGTGGTACCCAGGGTGAGGGCTGGTGGGGTGTCCAATCACAACGTGGTACACAGGGTGAGGGCTGGTTGGGTGTCCAATCACAACGTGGTACCCAGGGTGAGGGCTGGTTGGGTGTCCAGTGAGAGCGTGGTACCCAGGGTGAGGGCTGGTTGGGTGTCCAATGAGAGCGTGGTACCCAGGGTGAGGGCTGGTGGGGTGTCCAATCAGAACGTGGTACCCAGGGTGAGGGCTGGTTGGGTGTCCAATCAGAACGTGGTACCCAGGGTGAGGGTTGCTTGAGTGCAGCATTGACAACCCAGTTCCTGAGCTGGCCTGAGCTCAAGTGCAACCCTGGTGAAGGCCAGGTCGATTGCCCCAGACAGCCTTAGAGAGAAGACAGTCCCTTTATAGGCTGTGAAGGGGCTGAACCAGAGGAGGTGGGAAGCTGGTCCCGATTGCTTTTGTGGGTGTGGATGGGCTCACGCCCTCACACCTCACAGTGTGGAGGAGGTGGGGCACGTGGGAGGGAAAACTGACACTCTTGGGAAAAGAAAAAGGCAGAGGAGGTGTGTGACTCTGCCCCGGTCAGGTAGGGGAGCCTCCATCCTACCTAGCCCAGGACTCTGGAGCCTGGAGGAAACTGACCTGGCAAGGAAGCTGGTAAACTGCCACTGACTTGGTGTCCCAGTTCCTGAAATCTGACCAGGGATAATACCACCCTTCAGTGGGTCACTCTGTGTGCTCCAGGCTGTGAAGACACCACCCCAGCTGCTGGAGGGGGTGGGGGGTGATGCCATCTCTTTATTTTCTGCCTGAGGGAGAAGTCACACACAGTTCCTGCACGAGGGTGGCCCCTCTGCCTCAGCAGGGTGAGGGTGAGTGGCAGCCCTGCCCCCCCGCAGCCCCCAAAGCCGGACCTTTTGTCCACAGGTCCGAGGGCCCCTCCCAACATGTTCACTTTGCTGGTCCTGCTGCTCACCATCCTGGTCGGCCTGGCTTACACCTGCTTCGGATGCTTTAAGCACCTCAGCCCTCTGAACTACAAGGTAAAGCCCCTCCCTCGACACTGCCCAGCGGGGCCTGGGAGGAGAAGACCGTGAGTTCACCGTCCACCCCTCCTCCACCCCTCCACGTGTCAGCACGTCAACAGCCTTCTGCAGGTTTTATTTATCCACGGGGAAGGCATGGGTGGTTGGGTACTATGTGTAGCTTCCCTCCACACCACCTTCCCTGCTCCCTGCAATGCCCCCCATCCTCTCTTGGGCTGCCGCTGGGAGCCTGCTGCCAGCTGGTACTATTGTTCTGGGTGTTAACAGTCTGTTTGTTTGGAGGGTGTTAGTTCAGGAAGATCAGTTTTGCTTATCATTGCAAGGTTTTGCTCTTATCTGCAGACAGAAGAAATGGCAAGTAACACAGGAAGCAAGGCAGAGGCCCACGTGCCTCCACCCTTCACAGTAAGTTGTGGTTCTTACCCGGGCACCAAGTCCTTGCAGCCATCACAACCACACGGGCCCTCAAACGTCCTTTGATCGTTCTTGTTAGGTGATTAGTTTTGCCACGAGGCACGCCCATCCCCCTTCTGGTCCCTGCTCACTTTCCTTCTCTGCACACTTAATGCCTGGTGAGTGTGGGCCTTCAGTGAGCAATATCGCAAGGCCCTCTGGCCTGATGAAGCTCCATCTTGAGCATTTCACCAGCCCTTGCCTGTGGGAGGTCCCCTGCCAGTCACCAAGAGGGTGTCGCACCAACTCCCCTTTGAATTCAACAAATGAACCTTGCACCTGCCTGGGAGGATGGCACAGTATTAGAAGGACACCAGGACTCCTTTCCTTCCTGGTTCTCCCTGCTTCCAGCCTCCAGGGTCCTGCTCCTGGGGGTGGAACTGGGAAAGGAAAATGGAGTCACAGGACCCCAGGACTGTGACCGCTGCCTTCCTGACAGACCCAGGGCCAGGACAGCGGCCCGTCTCATCAGCAGCATTCTTCTCAGTGGCCGCCGCCCGGGTGTCAGGCAGTCTTATCAGTGTCTGTCCTTGCACCAGCCCCAGGGGAGAAGGTTCTCAGACAGGTTCATTACCCAGAGGCCCCCGGGTGTGACTGTGCCCCCCAGACAAGGGACGAGCAGGACAGGTGGATGAGGGAAAGCTCTCATCGCAGCCCGGGTCTGCCCGGGCTCGGCAGCCAGAGCCTGGGACTGGGAGGAAATATAACTTATGTGGGTTCCTTCAGCTTCCCGGAAGTCCCACTGACGGCATTCTAAGCCTGTCCTGTGTGGGTAGACCTGTTTCCTATATGAAGTGAGGAATTCTAGAATCCAGTGCTAGGAAAAGTTCTGTTTCTGAGAAATCGGGGTGCTTCCTTCTCTGTGGTCACGAGAACTGGGTGATTGTTTGTGTTCTCTGATTAACTCTGGCCACTCGGAAATCCTGCAGTTGGCATTTTTTGGGTCCTGACATCCTAAGTTGATATTTCCTTATGTGTCCGATCTGAGCATTGTATGTATCCTCCTGCTGGAAGGGGGAGGGCAGTGGGGGAGGATGGAATCTCATGGCTGCCCCACCCGAGCACTAACGCCCCATTTTTTGCAGCCTTACGTGCCCCCAATTCTGAGCAACTTGGCCTCCGAGAGAATGGCCCTGTCCCCGCAGCAGCAGCAGACCTCTGGTGCCATCCACAACATCAGTGGGGCCATCCCGGGGCAGGGCCTGGCCCAGAGTCCTGGGGACAGCGTGGTGTCTGCCTCAGGAGGCCTGAGGATGGGCGAGCTGCCAGGCTGGGCCAGGCTCCAGGAGCTGGGCGGTGACACAGGAGGAGAAGCACCTTGACTCCGACCCCAACCCGGACTTCTTTCCACCTGTCTTCGGCACCACTATCATCAACTGGGTGCCCCGGGAAACTTAAGGGTGGGTTTGGAAGCGTTTAACTGTTTTTCCAAGTTGTTTTTTTCCCTTTTGTTATGTTAAGGAGATGCAAACACCAATCACCCTGAACCAGACCAAGCCTCACCACAAGAGCTGTGCCCATGACCTTTGCCTTATTTTTAATGCTAAGATCTCTCCAGGGGGAGCTTAGGCCTTATCACCCTAACCTGCAGTGTATGCGGAACTGTCTTCTCCAACTGAGCCTGCGCAAGCGAATACCCGCCTCTCCCTTTTGAATGTTCAGTCCACATCCAAAATAAAGGTCCTTTCTTGCATTTGTTCAGGCCGCTATGACTTTGGAAATGATTCCTCATAGTCTCCTGTTTGCTGCAAATACACTTTACTTTGTGAGACAACTTGCACTGGTGTAGATAGAGTCTTATTTAACTCACCAGGAGAGCGAACCCACTTGGTTTGGTAACACCACTGCTCTGAAAAGATGGGACCGGGAAGGGGCTCAGGCCCTGGGCTGACGGGAGGGCGGGACTGCCATCGGGTGGTGGTGTTTTCTGGTCACAGCTGCCGAGAGGGGAGCCCGTGCAGCTCCGGCCGCCTGAGGCTCTGCCCATTTCCAGTGCCCCTTCTGCACAAGCGGCCAGCTCAAGCTGGGACGATGTCCCCAGTGATTTTTAGGCAAGATCGTGATTTGGAATCATGTCCCTCCAGACCCATTAGCTCCCATGACTGCCAGGTCACAGGGAGAGGGTAACAAGTGGAAGACCTTCTCCCTTCTGAGCACGCAGACCCCGCCCGCCCTCCCCAGGCGCTCACACAAGTGCACGTGCCGATAACCACAGGGCCTGCAGCTGTCCCGGGCCTGAGACGGGTCCAGACGGTGGTCCAGGCTCATTCCAGCCTCCCCCTCCGTGTATGGAGCCATTCACCCGCCCGTCCCGGGAGAGAGCTGTGGGAGCAGGAAGGGAACGGGCCAGTGCTGGGCTGCAGAGGCTCCTGCAGCTGCGCACGCCTCCGCATCCCGGCGATGGGTCCGTGTTCTTGTATCGCGTTGCCAGGGAAGCTGTGGCGGGGTCAGGGTCGCCCTGCAGCAGGCAGGGACAATGAGGACCACTAATAGAGTGCCCGTTCAGCCGGACTGTGAGATTCAGCCTCTCTCACCTCTTCAGGGCGTGGGGCGCAATCTCCATCCCTCAGCCCCATCTGTGTGCTCCTTCCAAAGGGTGGGGTGTGGCAGGGCTCAGGGCCTCCTCGGAGCCAAGAGAGGACTGTGGCGGGGCGGGGGAGAGAAGGGGGGCGGTGTCTGGGCTGGGTGCAGGGCTGTGCACCACCCTTGGGCTGTAAACCCCGAAGGAAGGACAGGCAGCCCCTTGCCGTTTCTCTCCCCGTGTCATCCCGGGAGCTGGGAAGAGACTTCGGGCGCTTGCTGGGGAAGCCGCCTCCTACTGCCCCCAGGGGGCGCCAGAGGCGCGAGTCGGCGTGGGGCGCGGCGGTGCGGCCGAGCCCTCAAGCCCCCTCTGCAGACCGCGCCCCCAGCGGTCGCTCAGCCTCGGCCTCTGCTCCGAGCTGCCCCGGGCACCGGTAGGGGGCAGAGCGGCGTCCTGGTGCCCCCAGGGGGGCCTGTCCTGCCCTTCCCAGCGGGGGGGGGGGGGACGCCCTCCCCATCCCAGATGCGGACCCGCCAGCACCGCTGGAAGGGGAACCCCTCGTGGGGTCGGGGCACGCGCGTCACTTGGTTCCAGCCGCTTAGAAGTAAAATCGTTTATCGTCAAAGCCAGGTTGCTAACACGTGGCGGGGGGGAGGGGAGCGCGCGTGGAGGCGGTGAGCACGGGGTCCCAGCCTGGGCAGGGGACAGAAGCAAACTCATTCTCAGAAAAGGGGCATCTTCCCCAGGAGGAGACGGGGAGGCCGCCTCCCTGGCAGCCCCCCTCCCTCGGGGAGCTGGCGCTGGGAGACGGGGCTTCCCGGTGAAGGGGCAGGGTCACTGCCGCTCCAGCAGCCCCACGAACTTGCGGATGTCCTGAGCCATCAGCTGCGGCTCCTCGAGGGCGGCAAAGTGGCCCCCGCGGGGCATGTAGGAATAGGAGATCAGTTTCGGGTACTTGAACTTCACCCACTTTTCTGGGGCGTGTAGTAACTCACAAGGGAAGGCAGCAAAGCCGGTGGGCACGTAGACCTTCATCCTGCAAGGGACAGGTCCCCCGGAGGGGTGAGGCTGCGGCCTGGCCCCCCTCTCCGTCCCCCACAGCAGGGTCAGCTCGCCCACCCACACCAAGACATAATGAAAGGGATAGCCCCAGAGTTTTAGCCACTCCCCTCAATTCCACCCCACTAAGGGCCCGCCCTTCTGGAAGGGCGGCCCAGAAAGAGGAGAGATGGAGAACAGGCCCAGAGAGGGACGGGACAGCCTCTACTGCTCCTTTCCCTTTGCTGCCACCTGAGGGTCTCCACCTGAGATTTGGAAAGGGTGCCGGCGAAGTCCCAGACCATCAGTGCCACACCAGGCCCCCACCTTGGCCCTGGTGGAGACCCTGAAGGACATCTGGGGGCCAGGCCCCCTGTTCCCTTGTGAGGTAATTTTAAAGGCACAGGGATTTCTCCCAGCACCCCGACCTTCTTTAAATCGTGTTCTCCTCCTCCGCACCCTGTGCACACCGCAGGCAAGGCTGTACTCCCACCATCAAATGCTCTCTGGTGAGTTCAGGACTGGGTGGTCCCCCTGCCCCTGCCTCAGAGGCCCCTCCTCAGAGGCCCCGCTCTGGCTCAGCCACGCTCACCGCTCATGCTTCTGGGCCAGGTAGCCCTGTCCCAGGTTCTCCTTGTAGAAGCGCTGGGAGGAGGTGATGGTGCCCGTGGTCCAGTAGAGCATGATGTTGGTCAGCAGATCGTCCAGGGAGAACTTCCTGGGAAAGCAGAACCGGAAGGCCACCCTCAGTGCCACGTGCAGTGGTACGACAAACAAGAGCTGCCACTTTCAGGCTGCGAGCACATGCCAGGCGCCCTGCCCATCGGGCGTCCGTCCCCAGACCTCACTACTCGGGGGTATTGTCCCCGTAACACAGGCAGGCTCGGCCCAGGGTCACCACGATGACAGGTAATGCAGGGTTGACCACATACGCGGCAGGCTATGCTGGCTGTCACCGTCATCCTGTGTGATGTCAGCCGACTCCCCCCACACCAGCCCCCAGAGGAGCAGCCCAGGTGGAAAGGAGCAGGCGAAGTCAGCTGAACCCAGGGGCTTTGGGCTGGTCCCTGCCAAATGTCCAGGACTGTGAGCAGGAGGCTCCAAACCCTGCTCAGAGGTGGTGCCCACTCCTGGGCCCTCAGTATAGGCCATCCTCAGAGCATCCTCAGGTGGGCCTGCCCCTACCAGGCGCTGGGCAGAAGCTGGTCTCCAGCAGCCTTCGGAGCTCCTGGACCACCCTGCCAGGCACCACGGGCAGCAGGGCAGGGCTGGCAGCTCCTGGGGCATTTTTATTCACCAGTCTCCAGCTTGTCAGCGTGCCTCCTGCCAAACCTGTGTCACCCCAGGAGGGGGCCCTGGGGCCCTGCAGAGAGCCCCTCACCCAGGGTGGGATGCCCCTTTTTCCCTCCAGCCTGGGAATTGCTGAGCAGGCAGACCCCACTCCGGGAGGAAATATTCATTTGGCACTCACTGTTGGAGCCTGTGGTCTGTGGACTCTGGAAAGCCCCATGTTCTCCTGGCCCTGCCCTCCCTCTCTTGGTGCTGGGCTCCCTCAACCCCCAGCAGCCAGAGCCCGCAGGAGCCCTCCATGGCCTCCCCATCTGTCCACCTCAGGTGCTAGTGCTCACTGGGGGAGCCTCTTGGGCCTCCACTTCTTCCCCTCTGCTCCCCCCCAACTCATCTTCCTTCATTATCAGCACTTCTCCCCCAGAATAACCGTGCACTGCACCCCAGGCCCTCAGGCTCCCATGACATCACTCACCCCTTCAATGCCCTCATCCCTGGGGCCTTCTGCCACCCGGGACCCACCTGACCAACCACAGACCAGAGGGGACCACAGCGCTGCTGACAGGTCCGTTATAAGCATGCTCTCCAATCTCCACTGCCACCTCCTCAGAGGGTCCCAACCATCTGTGTCCTGATGGCTCTGTGCCCACCCACAGCCTCCTGCCATCCCTGCCTTCCTCTTTGAGGAAATGCAAGTCCTTGGAGCAGCAGCTCCCCCAGGTCCTTCCCTGCTTGATTCCAGATTGGGGGGCTTAGGAGAGCTGCTGCCTCCTTGTACTGGCCCTGAATCCCCCCATCCGCCTCCTCGGGCCTAACTCTGTCAGTCACCTCCTCCCTCCACCGCCCACAGTCTGTCAAATGTCACCCCAGGCCTTCCCTCCCCTCCACGCCCTGTCCCCTCTCCCCTCCCTCCCCCACCTCCTCACCCCTGCACACTGACACTGTCCACCTGCAGCCGCCCTGCTGCCCAGGCCTCATGGGTGGGGGCCTCTCACTAGCTCTGTCCCCCAGACTCCCTCTCTCCCTCTGGTCCTCCTCCTGTAGCCAACCAGGCTTCTCCCAGCATCCCTGGATGCCGCTCTGCCTACACTCTGTCTGAGGACATCTGCCCCAGGGTTCCACTGCTAATTCACCTCGAGCACAGCGGGAAAATTTCCTCCAGTCTCCCCTCTCCCCGAGCTCCAGATCCGGGGGTCCAGTCACCACGTGGACGTCTCCTCTGGGACATCCTGCCAGCACGTCCCCCTCAGCATGTCCACGACAAAGATGAGCTCCACGTCTCTGCCGAGCCCCTCCCCTGACCCGACTGCACACTCACACACTCACGCACGCAAGTGCACTGGCACATATGCACACTCACACGTGTGCACATCCATCGACCCCGGGTCATGCCCAGTGGGGTGGGGGAAACATATCCCGGGGCGGGGGCTTGTGAGGCTCCTGGAGGACCGCCCTACGGGAACGAGCTCGCGGTCTGGCCCCAGCATGCCTGCTCCCGCCTCTGGACAAGACAGCCTTTCCAGGGACACCTTGCATTTCAATCACTCCAACCTTTGCTTCTGCTTTTCCCTTTGCCTAAATTCCCTTATTCCACCCTTTCCACCCAGCAAACTCCTACTCATCCCTCAAGACCCAGACCAGATAGATTGTCCCAGTCATTTCCCCTCCCTGCCCCTTAGACAAAGCAAATCCCCTTTCTCTGGGCTCCCACAGTCCTTTGCATGTGTCTTTAGAGCTCATTTCTTGAGCACCTGCTGTATGCCTGGCCCTGTTCCAGGGGCTGGGCTGGGGCACGGTCCAGACAGAGTCCTACCCAGAAGGCGGGACCCGGTCTCATTCACTCTCTGTTCCCCACCCCACACTGTGTCCGGTGCTCTGCAGGAATAGACAGGCCTGGGCCCTGGAGAAGGCCGGTCAGGCTGACCGAGGTGAAGCCGGGTCAGGCAGGGACCGGGCAGACGCACTGCAGAGGCTGCAGCCTCTGAGGTTCTGGGAGGCGGGACAGCCCCCCGTCTCTCCGCACCACCCTCCGGGATGGGCCTCCACACACGCGCAGTCCTGTGGCCGTGATGCCAGGCTCTCCAGGGGGTCAGGAGGGAGAGGCCCCGACCGCAACCGCCTCTGGGCAATGATGGGCGCTCACTGCCCTCGGGACTCCCTGGTCCCGGGAGGGGCTCTGTGGCAGAGGGACAGACAGCCTCGAGCTCCGCATCCTCTTCTTGGCCACCCCACTGTGAGGCTTGTGGAAATCACTGGATCTCTCTGTGCCGCCGCCTCCTCATCCAGAGATCGGGGCTCCGCTGGTCACAGGGTGAGGATCTGTGGGTCCTCCCACAGCCCCTGGAACTTGCCGACCATCCCCCCCAGAGGAAGCCACCAGAGATGAGGTTGGAGAGGAGGGTGATGGGGAGGAAGGGGCAGCCGGGATGGGCCGACAGCAGGGGTGCCTGGAGTCTCACCTCTCCAGGCCTCCGTCCTCCAGGTCTCAGAACTCCGAGTTGGTCCAGGTGGAAAACTTCTCTAGAATATAGGCAGCCAGGCCCACGGGAGAGTCATTGAGGGCACAGCCTGGAGCGGGGAGAAGCGAGGGAGCGGCTCAGGCCCAGGCCAGGGAGCTGGGCGCCAGGACTGAGGTGGGGGCAGGAAGCCCTTGTTGGGGCACAGCTCTGCCCAGCTCTCGGGGGCTCCTGCACCCCACTTACTTACCCCTCGGCCCGATAAACAGGGACAATCCCCCCCACTGCCTCGTGGCGATTCACACACTATATGGCAGCTTCCTTCACCCTGAAGGGTCTGTGACTCTGGGTTTTGAGATCCAGATGAGAACTACATCTGAATGCTGTTTTTAAAAAGGTGGGTTTTTTGGGTTCACTATTATCAGTGAAAAATGAGAAACAACCTAGAAGTCTAAACTAGGAGATCAGTTATAAATAAATATTGATCCACCCCTAAGCTAGAATACTGGGCAGGCATTAAAAATGGCGGGGACAACAGCCTGGAGGAATCTCACAAACGTAAGTTGGAGCGAAAGCAGCCACACTCAGAGGAGGCCCCCCTGCAGGAGGCCGTCTCATATGAAGCTAAGTACAGGCGGAGCCCCTCCATCTGTCAGACGTGGGGAGGGTGGTTACCCTGGGGGGGTGGGGGGTTAGTGCCTGGAAGAGGCCACAGGGGCTTCTGGGCTGGTGGGTCACGCTCTGTTTGTTGACGTGAGTGCTGGTTACAGGGATGGATTCCACTGGGGAAAATTCCTCAACCCAAATGTTAGCAAGTTCCTCTGAAGGCTGGGGAGAGGGGCGGTGGGGAGAGACAAGAGGTTACAGGTGATCGGCTTTTCTGTTTTGTGTTTTTCGCATGTTTCAATTTTTTAACAATGAACTTAGATTACTTTTATCCACAGAGGACAAAACTGGTTTTCTAAAGCGCTATCATTATTATCGTGAGCTCCTAACGTGTGTGTGAGAGACGGTCATGAAAACTCATAGAAGACTTTGAAATGGGCAAAATGATTCCTGGGCATCCTCTGGGTGGGACTCGGGAGTTATCTCGTGGACACTGCCGGGGTTATCTGATTCTGTAGGGGTCCCCTCTTCTCTTCTCTTCCAGTATTTTACAGCTCTGTAAACTGTAGAAAACAGAGAGTATGCAAGTGGTTCTTGTTCATAGAGAAGCAAGTGAATTTTGTCCAGAGAGTAAATCCTAAAAGTTCTCACCACAAGAGAAAAAAACACTTTTTTTCCACGTATTTATGTGAGACGAGGGATGTTAACTAAACTTACTGTGGTCATCATTTCACGATATATGTAACTGAAGTCATGATGCTGTCAAGCCTCTTATTTGCCCCCAATATAAAAAATGTTCAAAAACATTCACATAAACTAGTCTTTTTCCCTAAATCTTGCCCTGAAGAAGGACTTTCTAGAAGCCTATTCCTCCTCTCTTTGTCTTCAATTAATTAAGCCAATATTTATTGACGATTTTGCCCTCAGGATGAGACCGACCCTCTTAATCTCAAGTTCATGTGCCCGTTGCACAGAGCGCTGATCATTGAGACATCGGTGCTTGGAGATGGAGAAAGATTTACCAGAGTTGGCCAGAACGGGTGGGCGGGAGCCTCGGTTCGCTCAAATCTGCCTCCCCAAGAACAGGAAGCAGGGGTTTATCGAGCTAAGGGGCTTGGCAGGAGGAGCTTCAGGGAACAAAGGGGTCCCTCCCGATAAGCCCCGGGGCAATCTAACTTCTGGCTGCTGGGGGCCGGCTGACGGGTGTTTGCAACCTCCCCAAAAGTATTCTCTTTCTTCTGTAAAACAAACTCAGAAATCCTCTAGACGCCTGAGTCACCCCTCAAGTTAACAACAGCAAATTGGTTTAATATCTACAGTACCCCTCAGGTACCCAGCTTCAGACACCTGAGGGGACAAAGAGGCGCTGCCACAAAAGGAAGCTCCAGTGCAGCAGGGGGACCCCAGGGGAGGGGGGCACTCTGCAGAGCTGTGTTGGGGAGCCCCAGGGCACCCTAAATGCCCCTGCTTTAGGTGGTCCCACAGTGTCCCCACCCCCACCCACAGTGTCCCCACCAAGGCAAGCTGTGGCCTCGGGGCAGCCTGGCCTCTCCCTCTGCCCTCCCCACCTCCCGTGTCTCATTCGCTCTCCCCGGGAGGGTGACACTGTGGACATTGCACCAAGGAGGCTCAGAGCAGTTAAGACCTTGTCGAAGGTCACAGATTGTTGATGAGAGCCCTGAGGGGGCCAGTCGTGGCCGGCTGACCTTGGACAAGTTCCTCACCTGCCCGCTGCCCGGTTTCCATGTCTGTGGGAGGGGCATTAACACCATCCGTCCCGGAGCTCCTGGCGAGGGTCAGCGAGCACCATGCAGGCCCGGAATAAACGCCCATCAACTCCTGCTGTGTCACCTGGCTCCTTCCCGGCCCTCTTTCCAGAATCTGGGCCTCGCCTTGCCTCACCCAACAGACTAACAGACAGCTGTCGGAGGGAGGGTCACAACTCGCCTGAGGCCACACAGCTGGTGAGAGGCCCAGTGAGGACTGCGCCCAGGACTCGCTCTTGCCAGGAAGGGGCTGGATGAGCTGAAACATGGGTCTCATTCCTGCCCAGGGAGCCCCCCAGCTGCTCTGGGAGAACAGGGAGGCCCACTCCCCACCCAGGGGTGTGTCTGCAGACCCCAAGGAGCCACATGGGGCCCCAGGCCTGGAGTCAGGGAGGCTGATGGGTACAGGGTTGGGGCAGCCCAGGGCACCTGGGGCTGGGCTTGGGGGCGTCCCTGGAGCGCCCACAGTAGTGTCTGCCCCTGGGCGGGAAGGGGACAGGAGCTGCCCTGGAGGCCCCAGATGCTGGGCTATACTCTAGAAGTGAACCAGCTCCTGGACTACAGCCTTCATGGTCCTCAGAGTCCCCTTTGGCTCTGAGGCCAGGCTCAGGTCCAGCTCGTCCACCCACGGAGCCCACGTTTTCTCGTTTTCTGACCTCATGTTTTCTCCTGGCCCTCACCTGGCAGCCTGGCTTCTGGTTGGGGTCAAATCCTGGCCTATAGGGATTTCAGGCCCAATCTGATCCATAGAAGGCCAGACTCTCCCCCAGATCCACAGCCAAGGAAGCTAGGCTCCTTCCTCTGCATGACAAAGGATGGGGCAGCCCTCCCTCCTGACGGCTAATCAATCGTTGTAAAAAGTCTGCCAATCCACAGTCGCTTTCTTCTGGCTGATTGCCCAATTATTTTATTTCCCCAGCAAAGCTCTTGAACCCATGCGGAATCCGCATTCGGGAGGGACCTGTGTTTGCAGAGGGATAATAGGTCTGAGGGATTTGTCGTGTGTCTGCCTCTACTGAGCCCCTGCTAGTCCACACTCCATCATCCCCTGTATTAACAGTGTCTCGCCAGAAGGGCCCGGGGGCTGACCCGCATGTTGCAAACAGCCTGAGGTCATGGAAAGAACCGGCTTCTCTCTCTTCCTAAGTGATCTCGTCCAGTGTCACGGCTTCATGTGGCATCCACTCACTCCTGACTCCGGGCTCACGTCTTCAGCACGACCTCTCCACTGGGAACCAGTGTACCCGACTGCCCCTCCGCCCTACCTGTTCCCCTCAGTAAATGGCTCCACCCTACACCCAGCTAGGCCTCCAGAGCTAGGGGTCGTTCTTGATTCCTATCCCAGATGCTTCAGAATCAATCCCCAGCAAGAACTGTTGGTCTCACCTGCAAAATACACTTGTAGCCACTCACGACCCTCCATCACTCGCCTGGGCAATAACAACCCATCCCCCAGCTCCCATTCCCCACCCCGTAGTCAATAGTCATCTTTAACAAACTTTAATCAGATGTACACTATTAATGTATTCTATTAATTAAAATCCTCCAAAAATTAACTTAAAATTGATCATAGATTTAAATGTAAAATGCAAAACCATAAAACACCTAGCAGATAATGTGGGAGAAAAATCTAGATGATCTTGGGTTTGGCAATGACTTTTTAGACATGACACCAAAGGCATGACCCATAAAAGAAATAACTGATAGGCTGGACTTCATTAAAATTAAAAACTTCTGCTCTGGAAAAGACACTGGCAGGAGGGGCTGGCCCCGTGGCATAGTGGTTAAGTGCGCGCGCTCCGCTGCTGGTGGCCTGGGTTCAGATCCCGGGCGCGCAGCGATGCACTGCTTGTCAGGCCATGCTGTGGCAGCGTCCCAGATAAAGTGGAGGAAGGTAGGCACAGATGTTAGCCCAGGGCCAGTCTTCCTCAGCAAAAAAAAGAGGAGGATCAGCATGGATGTTAGCGCAGGGCTGATCTTCCTCACACATACACAAAAGAAGAAACACACTGGCAGGAGAACAAGAAGACAAGCCACAGACTGGACGAAAATATTTGCAAAAGGCATAACTGATAAAGGACTGTTATCCGAAATATAGAAAGAACTCTTAAAACAACGGTAAGAAAATGAACAATCCAATTAAAAAATAGACGAAAGACCTGAACAGACACCTCACCAAAGAAGATATACAGATGGCAAATGAGCACATGAAAAGATGCTCCACGTCGTATACCATTAGGGAATTGAAAATTGAAACAGTAGAGATACCACGAGTCACCTATTAAAATGGGCAAAATCCAGAGCACTGACAACACCCAATGTGGAGCAGGAGGAGCTCTCACTCGCTGCTGGTGGGAAGGCAGAACAGCGCAGCCACTTTGGAAGACAGTTTGGAGGCTTCTTACCAAACTAAACATACTCTCACCATACGATCCAGCAGTCGTGCTCCTTCGTATTTACCCAGTGAAGCTGAAAATGTACATCCACACAAAGGCTGCACACGGATCTTTACAGCAGCTTTACTTATCACTGCCAAAGCCTGAAAGCACCAAGTGTCCTTCAGTAGGTGAATGGATAAATAAAGTGTGGCACATCCAGACAACGGAATATTATTCAGCGCTGAGAAGAAATGAGCTATGAAGCCATGAAGAGACATGGAGGAAACTTAAATGCATATTACTAAGTGAAAGGAGCCAATAAAAAGGCTGTATACTGTATGATTCCAACTATATGTGTATCTGTGCTACATACTCTATGATTCTTTTACATTCTGGAAAGGACAAAGCTATGGAGACAATCAGAAGATCAGTGGTTGCCAGGGGCTGAGGGGGAGGAATGAATGGGGGGCAAAGAGGATTTTTAGGGCAGTGAACATACCCTGTGATAATATAATGGGGGATGCATGTCCTTCCATGCTTGTCCAAGCCCGTAGAACGTACCACACCCAAGTGAACACTAATGTCAGCTGTGGACTCTGGGCGATGATGCTGCGTCAGTAGGTTCATCTGTTGTAACAAATGTACCCTCTGGTGGGGAGGTTGATAGAGGAGGAGGCGGGGGTGGGGGTAAGATATAAGTGAACTCTGTATTTTCCACTCAGGTTTGCTACGAACCTAAACTGCTCTAAAAAGTAAAGTCTATATAATAAATAAATAAATAAACAAACCTCTAATGGCTTCTTACTACGCTTTGGATAAAATTCAAATTTCTTACTATGTCCTTAAAGCCCAGGTTCACCTTCCTGCCTCACGGCCTGCCGCTCCTCACTTGCTCCCTGAGAGCCAGCCACACCAGCCTTCTCACTGTCCCCGAACATGCCCTGCTGGTCCTACCGCAGGGCCTTTGCACTTGCTGTTGCCTCTGCCCGCAAGGCTCTGCATCCAGACCTTTGCAGGGTTTGCTAATTCTTATCATCAGGACTTAGATCAAATGTCACCTCCCCAGAAAGCCCTCTCTTGTCCGTTCATGAATATCTGTAGGTCCCTTCCTGCCTCCACCAGTTACTGTCTCCCTTATCATCCAGGTTTATTTTCTTCGTGGTACTTAGTACTATCTAAAATTATCTTATCATCTGTTTGTTTAACTGCTTGTTGACTGCCTCCCCATTAGGATGCGGATTCCGGGCTCAGTGACTTTGTCCAGCCCATTTACTGCTGGGTCCCCTGCCAAGAACAATGACCAGCACTCATGGTGGGAACTTCCTCAATATTTGCTGAATGAACAAATTAATTAAAAGATGGGAGTTTTAGGGGAGCTCTAAAGACCGGGAGCCCTCTGAGCCCCAGGCGCATGGCTGCAGGCAGGATTGTTCGCCAGGCAGCCAGCCCTGTGTTGATCTGGAAGTTTCTGCACCTGACCAGGACTCAGTTCCAGCAGGGAACGGGGTTGTGGGTCCACACAGTGGCCCCGTTGGTTCTACGCCGCAGGGCTGACCCAGCGCCTGCAGGATGTGTCTTGGTGAGCAGGTGGACTCAACTTCATCTCCTTCTCAGGAAAATAAGCTTTTAATTTAAGTGTTTGGTTTCCCCAGGCTCAGGGGGACTCTGGCCACCCAGAAACTCCCAGAGGTCCTCGCCCCCCTGGGCATCTCCTGACAGGAGGGCACCTTGTGCATTTTGTGTGGGCCTCACCTGGTGAGCGGGACAGCACCAGGGGCCTGGCCTCCCACAGCCCTCCTGCGACAGCAGGTCCCCGCTGAAACCAGCCTGTGCTTCCAGCCCCAGAGAGCTCCCGGGGGTCCTCGATGTTGGGGGGTTGGGACAGGGCATGGCACGAAGAGCCGGCCCAGGGAGACCCCTGGCGTAGGAGTCTGGAGACCAGGATTTGACTGGCTCTGTCACCAGCTCATAAGGAGGATACTTCTGCACTCTAGGCCTGAGGGACAGAGGTCCTGCAATGTCAAAAATCAGTATCTGTCCCCATCCTTTTGGAGCAAGAAGGCTGCACTGTGCGCAGAGAAAGGAGGAGGATCAAGCTATTGTGGGGAGAGCTTCCCCATCCTAAGTCAAGTCCCCATCCTTGAGCTTCCCTGGACCCATGGCAGAGACCAGGCAGGCGGTGGTGGCATAAATGAGGCAGGGAAGGAATGAGGACAGGCCGGTAGGGGTTGAGGGTTGGGGGTGGGAAGAGAATGTGGACAGAGTCAGTCTGAGGAGCCAGGGGGGAGTCTGGTGGGCCACACCCAGGAACTGGCAGGAGGTCGGGTGTGGGGCCCCGGCAGCAGGAGGACACAGCGGGGGAGGAGAGATGGCCAGGCACAGGTGGGAGGGACAGGGGCTGAGCGCAGGGGCCAAGGGCGAACTCTGGGAAATAACTAGTGCCTGGGGTTTAAGGAGGGGGAGGGGAGAAGGAGGAAGCCAGATGGGGCGGAAAAGAACTGTCAGAGAAGCAGGAGACCCCCCCCCAGCCCCTCCCCAACTCCCAGAGAGCCCCAGGCTGGTGCTAGAGCCATGGCGGGGAGGCAAGGAGAATCCCTCTGTCATTACAATACAAGAGGAAAGCCCAGAAACGAAGAGAGGCCAGAGGCCCTGCAGAGCTGCGCGTGCGCGGAGGGAAGAGCTGTTCAGGACTTAGAGATCTTCAGTGCTAGAAAGGATCTGAGAGGAAGCTGTGGTCCAACCATCATTTCACAGATGGGGAAACTGAGGCCTGCCAAGGTCCCTACTTGTTGATGGCGGAGCCAGGCTGGAGTCAAATGTCTGGGTCCCGGGATCCCCACATCTCCAAGCTCCAGGCACCATTGAGCCCTTTGCCCCTGGCATGTTCCGTGCAGCGGGCCCCAAGGCTTTCCTTCGGGGGAACAAAAATCCAATTAAAAAGCTGACTGTTTCTGGCTCAGCCTGGGAGGCTCGCCGCCTTGGCTCTGGAATTAAAAATGGAATAACAGGTAAAGGGAGGGAGGGGGCTGGTCCCAGGGCTGCTGTGGGACCAGCCTCTCGTTTCCCTGATGGGGCTCCGGCTTCCTGCCCAGGGGCCCTGACAGCGAAGGAGGCTGTGGGGGCAGCTTGGAGGCCCCAGCCCCGAACAAAGCACCAGGCTGCTGTGCCCAGAGGGGGAGCATCTCCAGGGCCTGTGTGTGGGTCGGTGTTGACAAAGGTGGGCCCCGGGCTGGCCTTCAGGGCTTGAGCACCAACCTACAAGGGGGAGTGGACACGGCCCAGGCCAGCGAGCTGTGTGGTCTCCGGCAGCCCAGGACCCTCTCTGGACAAGGAGGGATTTGCCCTGTGTGATCTCCTGGTTCCTCCAGCCACTCTGCTTCTAGACCACGGCTGTCGCCCCGAGCTAGGAATCACCCAAGATGTGTCTCTGTTTTATTTCGCCTCCATTTTTGCTGTTAGTGTTTTCCGTAAGAAGATTCTGAGATGTGTTAGTTCCGTGTCAGCAGCACCACAAAAGCATCCTCGGGGGTGTGCGAGCGTGCGCGTGTGCGTGTGTGCGTGTGTGCGATCCCTTCCCCCACTATGAGCTGACCAAGGGCAGCATTGAGGACCTCGGGCTCTGTAACTGCACGGTGACCACAGCGCAGGCTCATGGTGGTCCCAGCAAACGTTCCGTCTGGATTTTAATGGGAAGGCGGGTCCTCCTGCCAGGCACCCCTGAGACCCCCAGGACGTGTCCAATAACAGGGCCCGGCCTTTCCCATCTTACAGGCCAAGGTCCCTTGGTCCCCAGATGGGAGCCGCTCTAGGTGGGTTCCAGACGCGGGCAGCGCGGGGAAAGGGAAGGAACAAAGCTGGCCCCTCCGGGGACGGGGCGATGAGGAGAGGTCACAGCGCCTCACAAACGTGGGTCGGGCTCCAGGCCCTGCGGTCAGCGGCTCAGCGGCGCTCAGGACACCTTTGTCCCAGGTATGGACCGGGCCTGAGGCAGACCCCATGCGCTGAGGGGCGAGGACACGCCTGGAGAGAGCCTGCTCCCCTGTGGCCTGGATGTCCAGCTGGCCACGCCAGCAGGGAGGCGGTCAGGGCAGCAGGAGCCCCGGCCGCAGCCTGGGCAGAGGCCTTCCCTCTCCCTGATGAAGACGCCGCGGCCCCGCTGGCGATGACCAGAGGGGCCCTCCACGACCCGCTGACCTGCGTCTGCGGCAGGTGGAGGTGGCCACTCCAGCCACGTCCATTGCCTCCTGAGCATCCTCCCGTTTCTGGAAGTGCTGAGTTCAGAACACAGCCCCATTCACCTGACCCCCTCTCACCCGGATCACCGGGCCCTCGTCATCTGCGGGCCTCGGGGCTTCTCCTGCACCCGCCTCCCGCCAGCCCCGCCCACCTCCCGCCAGCCCCGCCCTCCTCCCGTGAGCTCCGCCCTCCTCCCGCCAGCTCCGCCCACCTCCCGCCAGCTCCGCCCTCCTCCCGCGAGCTCCGCCCACCTCCCGCGAGCTCCGCCCACCTCCCGCCAGCCCCGCCCTCCCCCGCCAGCTCCGCCCACCTCCCACCAGCTCCGCCCTCCTCCTGCTGCAAGCTCCGCCCACCTCCCGCCAGCCCCGCCCTCCTCCCACCAGCTCCGCCCTCCTCCTCCTGCAAGCTCCGCCCTCCTCCCGCCAGCCCCGCCCTCCTCCCGTAAGCTCCGCCCTCCTCCTCCTGCAAGCTCCGCCCTCCTCCTGCCAGCTCCCTCCTCCACCCCCTGGTCTGCCCCTCCTGTCCTCCCAAGCTCTCGCTCGTCCTTCTCCCCTCAGCTCTTGAGTCTTCATGATCCCCAGGCTCTGCTTGTTATGGGCCAAATTGTGCCCCCCAAATTCATATGGTGAAGCCCTAACCCCCAGGACCTCAGAATGTGACTGTGTCTGGAGAGAGGGCCTTTAAAGAGGGCACTAAGGTAAAACGAGGCCATGAGGGTGGGCCCTAGTCCAATAGGACTGGTGTCCTTAGAAGGGGAAATTAGGACACAGACCCAGGAAGACCCTGTGAGGACACAGCGAGAAGGCGGCCATCTGCAAGCCAGCAAGAGAGGCCTCAGAAGAAACCAGCCCTGCCCACACCGGGATCTTGGGCTTCCAGCCGCCAGAACTGTGGGAAAATAAGTGTCTGTGGCGTAAGCCGCTCAGTCTGTGCTACTTTGTTATCCAGCAAACTACTATTCTGCTCTCCTCACACAGGCGCCCCCAGAGCTCTCCCCTCCTCAGCTCTAATTTACGCTGCTGGGTTGCAAACTCACGCCTGGTTCTCTGGCCTCTTCTAAGGCTGCCCCTCAGGGGTCTCCACCTCACCCTCGCCTCATCCCGATGGCAGAGTGGGGTGAGCATAGGCTCTGGCCTCTACTTCGAGCAAGCCTCAGTTTCCTCATCTGTAAAAGTGGGGATCAAACACCCACTCCACAGGGTTGTTTGTGAGGACCGGCCTCGCCCTGGGTGGACCTGTCCTTGGCACTCAACGAACAGCAGATGTTATTTCTCTCAAACCTGACCTCCTTCTGGCACTTCCCGGGTCAGTCCAGGGAGTCAGGAAGCTGGAGGTGTGGCCTGGCCTCCACGCCGGCCTCCCCTTCCCGCCCCATCCGTCTCAGGGATCTGTGTTGGCTTCATTAGGTCAACAGTCCCCACCCAGCTCCTACTGAACCACAGCTCTTGTGCTCTGCTCAGCACACAAGGGGGGCCTGGGGGCGGGGGGAGCTCGCTCACCTGCTGCAGCTCAGTGATCTAGAGAATTGATTCTTAAACGATCAATTACGATACAGGTGGGTGTGCTGGGGAAGCCGGGGTGGGGGCATGGGGAGGGGTCCTTAAGCCTTGTGGATTACCCTCTTCAACCACATAGCCGCAAGACTCCAATGACTGTTCTCCAAGGCTTCCTGAGTTTCCCTTCTTAAGCAAAAACAAGCCTGACTCCTCCCACAGCCGCACCTGCCTTCCCATGGGCGTCTTCACGTCCAGCCTCACGAGCCTTCCCGTCTCCGTCCAGTCACCCGCCCCCCAGCACCCACTGTCTCCACTGTTGCCATGTGAAGGATGTTCCAGCACCGGGCATCCGTCCCACCACCACACCCGGGCACCGGCAGTGCCCTCGCCCGGGGTGTCACTCCTGAGCCTGCCCATCGCCCTCACCACCTCTTTCTACCTGGAAAACCCCTCTTATCTTCAAGACCTGTCCGACATCACCTCCTTCGCCGTCTTCCCATTACCCCCTCTCTGCTCGCTCTTTACTGCCCCATCAGAGCGCTTAGCGTCTTGCCATATGGAGGTTGCAGCAGTTTCCTCCGTATCTGCTTTCCCCACCAGATCAGGAGCCCCACTAGAGGGGGAAGAGATCGGGGCTGGTTTTATTGGTGCTCCAGGGTCTGGCACACAGTGGTGCTCCATATGTGCAGACTGAATAAATGACTGAATGATTAAATGTATGCGAGTCAGATTGAGCCGGACACGTCATCCCATTTACTCCTCACACAGTGGAGGAAGGACACAGTTATAGGAAGGCCAGCTTCTCTCTCTGCCCTCCTGTCCCCCTGACCCCCACGGTCCCCTGGGGCTTCTCGTGACCTGGGCCTCCCTTTCCCAGGGCTGGCCCCAAACGCCTCAGGATATGGACACCATGATATCGAGGATCCTGGTACAGGAGTAATTTGCATTTCATGTGCCCATGATAAGATCTAAATAAATACATATTGACTGTAATCGCGCAGGTTCTCTTCTCTGGTTGTCTCCTTTCTGCTCTGTCTCCTTGGATACCTGGGATGTTGGCTGCCGGCCAGGATCAGCTCAATTCAACTTAACAAGCATTTGTCAGCTCACAGGGCAGCAGCTCCCACGCTGGCTGAGGGCCGGAATCTCTGATTCCGAAGTTTGGGGTGGGAGGTGAGGATCTGCCACATTTAGAGGCAGAAAAGACAAGGAGAAGGAATTTCCAGTGGAGGAAATGGGGTGACCAAAAACAGTGGGGGGCATGCAGGTCAGGAGGGTCTGGGGCCCAGAGGGAGCATTTTGGAGAGTGGAGGATAAGACTGGGAACAGAACTCAATACATGTGGTTTCCTCTCCATTTCCCTTAATTTAGAAAGGCAGGCGATCCATCGGTTTGAGAACAGGTGTGGGCACCAGGTCTGGAGCCTTGGTGCCCGGGGAACAGGGGCCATAGGCCCCCCAGACCAGAGCTGGACTCCAGCTCCACCGGGTCTGGCTCTGGGACCCATCCTCCTGGTCAGCCTCCCTGAGCCTCAGATTCCTGAACGACCGTGAAAACAACAGCACCCTCTGGTTATTAGAGCTCACCTCCTGCCAGACACCAAGCCCAGCCCTTATCTCATTTCATCCTGTCTCAGCCCTCCAAGGAGGGGACCGTTATCGTCCTCATGCTGCAGATAAGTTCCTGGAGGGCAAGTAAGTTGCCCAAGGTCACAGGGCTTGTAAGTGATCTGACTCTCGGGGCATCTTGAGCAAGACGGGTGTGTGTTGATTCAGACGGCCAACAAGAAGCCTGGACGCAGGGGCACTCGATAAGCCTCGTGTCCCTCAGCCGGGACGCCCGGGGAGGACGCAGGTGTGTGGGCAGCTGCCTGTCACCTGAACGGGGCGGCTGCCCCGCCTTTCCCACCAGGGATGACGATGCTGAGGGCGGAAGGCAAAGGCTGCGCGGAGGGGAAGATCCAAGTGCTTCCCTCTAACCAACACTCAGCTGCTCTGTTCTGTGAACACATGGAACCGCCCGCCACAGCTGGCACGGGCGCCGAGCCGGGTCGGGGTCTGTGGTCGGGGGTCTCCCCGCACAGGAGTCCCACCAGAGTCAGGCTGCCTGCGCGCTCAGCGGTTAGCGCCTGGCGCCCTCTAGTGGCGCAGGGGAGCCGTTCCTCTGCCGCTGGGCAGTGAACGCGCTTTCCTCGTGGACCCGCCGAGGAGGGGGCATTTTCAGGAGCCGCCCGCTGTCCCTGGGAGCTCGGCTGTGAGACGCCGGGGGGAACTGGAAAGAGGACTTAGAATCCGGAGGCTGGGATTCTGGCCCCAGCTCCCCAGCTGCCTTAGATAAGTGTCTTGGCTTCTTCGTGGGGGAGACGGGGATGCCCACGCCCTCCCCACCTGCCTCCCGGGATCGCTGTGAGAATCCCATTGGATCTGATGGGTGACAGCACCTTGTCGGCTCCAAAGCGCTACTGAAGAGCAACATACTGTGTTCACGAGAAGATAACTCAGTGTAAGTCCAGGATGCTCAGGACCAGTGAGGGGCGGGGAGTGGGGGAGGATCTGGGGCGGAGGAGCCGCGGAGAAGGGGACACCCCCAGGAGAGGGGGTGGTGTGCGCAAGACCGCGAGGCCGGTGGGGTCAGCAGAGACAGACACATCTGTTAGGCTAAAGGGAGCCTGATGGGGAGATGGGGTCACGGTGCGGGCAAAGGAAGTCCATGAATGCTCGTCTGGTTCCTTTCTCTTAATTCAAAAGGCAGGTAGGAGTGAAGCAGGTTATATTTGCTTCTATAAAACAGAGAAAATTAAAATGTCTACTTCTCTGAGCGGGTTTCCAGTGGCTTGGTACCCTCAAAACAAGGTCCCCCCACCCCCTCAACCAAGGCTGTAGGGAGGCCGGTCCTGACTCTGTTCTGGTCTCCTTCCGGGGCACCTGCCAGCGAGCCCTGCAGCACTGTCCCCTGCCTACAGCCCCCACTCCTCACCCAGCTGAGTTTTCCAGTCCAGTCAGAGCAGTGAGGTGGCAATGCCCGCCTGGGGCAGGACAGTTCAGGGCTTCAGGAAACGGGTCTGGGTTTTAGGTACCTGGGCCTTTCCCCTCACTGTCTTCCTAACATCTCCAAACCTCAGTGTTCCCATCAGTAAAATGGGGAAATAATAACTAGGTCATAATTATTCAATTAGAGATTGAATGAGCTTATGTATCTTGCACGTGCCACATTGTGCCTGTGCCTTAGGAAGAAAACACGTGTTAGTTCATTAAGGAAGTGTCTACGTCTTAGGTGACATATGAGAGCTCAACAAGGAACACCGGGCGGGCTTCCCATCTCGGCAAAGAGGAGACCTTGCAGTGCCTGGGGTGCAGAAAGGGGAGGCGCTGTGACTCCAGCTACGCTAAGTCTTTACCCAAAACAACAACCAGCCTGGGAGAAGCACGGGCAATTATTGTTATTTTTCCATTTTAATGAAATAATAATAAATTGAAACTGAAACCAACTAATGACTTGCCTGAGGTCACCTGGCCAGTGAAGATGAGAACCCAGTCCTTTGCTCTGTTACCAGAAATTTACTAACTCAGCTAATTAATATTCACATATCTTAGAATTCAGGGTGGACCTGGAACTGAGAGGCGCACACACACCCCCCCAAAGATGACTCATCAGTTGTTTTTCATCCCAGAGGCAGAGATTTCTCAGGCGCACTAATAGAGGTGCCCGAGACAGAGTGGCCAGCAGGAAATTAGCTAAACTGCAATTGGGAGCTGCCCAGGCCTTTCACCCCAGTAAACCAGACGCCTCCATCGGCACAGCCAGGAACGGCCCAACTTGACATTTAAGCAGAAGAGGTGTCATTCATTCCTTCCTTCATCCATTCAGCTGTGTTTATTGCCTGTAGTGCACTAGGACCAGAGGAACGGCGTATGACCCAGCCCGTTCCCCAGGGAGCACCCACTCTGGTGGGGGAGACAGACAGGAGACGATTACCACACAACGTGGTAGATGTCAGTGGGGAGGAGGCCCAGGTGCCCAGAGCCCAGAGCAGGGCTCCAGCCCGTCGTGGGGGCTAGAGGCACAGAAGGGGTCTAGAGGGAGATAAGAGACTGGGGCACCGAGGACCTGTCTGCCCGCCTTTGCCGAGGAAGACGCTCTCATGCCCGGGTGTCCCTGGACACAGCTCGAGACGAGCCTGACTGCCCACCTGGGGCAACCCATCCTGTAGAGCACGGCTGGCCAGGGCAGCCGGCAGCCCCTGAGGGTTTGTAAAAGGTATTTTGTGAGTGGGTTACACCCTCACATGACTCCTAATCAATACAGTGGGAAAAGGTTTATAACAAAACGTCTCACTCCTGCCCCTGCCCCCATCTACCACTTCCCCCATCCCCTCCCACACGTACCCCTTTTCTTGGTTTCTTGCATATCCTTCTAGAATTTCTTTATCCAATTTCCTATTTTCCTCCTTTCTTACATAAAAGTAGCATCCTATCCACACTGGCTTGGACCTTGAAGAGAGGCGCATTTCATTTTCAAAATGCACTGAGTTCACGCAGTCACCATATCTGTTTCTGCCTGTTCTGGTTTGTTGGTAAAAGTGAAGCACAGGTCAAGGCTTTAAGGCATTTTTTTTTTTCTGTGTGTGTGTGTGTGTGTGTGTGAGGAAGATCAGCCCTGAGCTAACATCCGTGCTAATCCTCCTCTTTTTGCTGAGGAAGACCGGCTCTGAGCTAACATCTATTGCCAATTTTCCTCCTTTTTTTCCCCCAAAGCCCCAGTAGATAGTTGTATGTCATAGCTGCACATCCTTCTAGTTGCTGTATGTGGGACGCCTCCTCAGCATGGCCGGAGAAGCGATGCGTGGTGTGCGTCCGGGATCCGAACCCGGGCTCCAGTAGCAGAGCGAGCACTTAACTGCTAAGCCACGGGACCAGCCCATAAGGCATTTTGATTCCATGCGCAGAAAGGCCTGTCTACACTGCCTGGCTTGGTGAGGGGAGCGCAGTCAGCCTCTCCGGTGTCCCTCCCGAGAGTGTTGCTTAGTAATCGTCACACTGGAAGCAGGTGGTGTTTGTGTTCCCGCCTGGCCTGCCAGTGGGAGCAGGGAAACATTTTCTGATCTTTTAACTACGGAGACCACGCCTGCTTATGGCTATCAGCCGTGTAAGGAAAAGAAACAAGAAAGAAAGAAATCAAGTGAGAAGTTGACCTCCATCCACTTCCCAAAGTAACTATCGTGAACAGTGGGGGCAGGGGGGTTGCCCCCATTTTATAGGAGAGCAAAGTGAGGATAAGGAAGTGTTTTCTGGGGTCCTGGGGGATCCAGTTATGGGACGGGGCTGGAGGGCTGCTCTAGGCCGGCTGCCCCGGGGTCCCGAGGGCAGAGGAGGGAGGGAGCCAGGACGGGGCGGGGGGTGGTTAGCACCCGTCCTTCCTCTCTCACCCCTCCCTGCTGCCTTTTTCTCTGCCTCCCCATTTCCACATCTCCTCTGTGTCCACGTCTGTGCTCGGCCCTCGTGCAACTCAGGACGAGGAGTCTTACCGACGGGGGCACACCCAGGCCTCGCGGACGCTCAGCACAGAGGGCTCAGCGCCCACCTGTGGGAAAGGCTGCGCTGACCTGCACGCCGGCTCTTACTGCTGAAAGGCTTGCAGGGGGCATTCGCGTGCCTTCCTGTGGCTCAGGACACGAGCTCCGGGACCTCCGTCCAGGGCCTGACGCACTGGGGTCCCCCTGCCCACCTCAGGGAGTGGCTAGCCCCTGGCTCTGCCTGCCTGCAGCTCCAGCCCCGGGGTGGGGCCGCCCTGGGAGAAGGTGGGCAGCTGGGAGGGGCCGGCCTGGGGAGAGATGGCCAGAACTGTCTTCCAGGGGATGACCCTGCTCTCCCTCTCCCTGGGGACTGGAGGCGCAGCCACCTCCAGGCAAGTCTGGCCCTGACCGCACTGTCGAAGCTCAGAAGGGAAGGACAGGGGTCCTGGGCAAGGGGGAGCTCACCTGAGCCAGGTGGACCCCACACACGAAGACATAAACCCGGGCCAGGCAGGTGGTAAGTTCTCAGTCAATGTGTTGGTGGATTTGGGCCTGGGAAGGGGCGGGGGAGAGAGGAGGGGACAGTCTCCTGTCACCTGGGACAGCTCGCCAGCCAGCCTAGTGCAGAGAGGACAGATTGGGTATCGGATGTGGACTTGACTCCTGGTACTACTGGCTAATGGAAAGGTGGGCAACTTATTTCCGTTTTTTTAAAAGCTTTATGAACTGTAATTTACACATCATAAAATCCACCCACTTTAAGTATACAATTCAACGACTGTATGTACAGTTGTGCAGCCATCACCCCAACCTTATTTTCAACCATTTCCACCACTCTAAACAGAAACCTCGCGCTCTTCCCACTCCCACCCCAGCCCCTGGCAACCAGTCTCTGTCTCTGTGGATTCGTATTTTCTGGACATTTCATATAAATGGATTCATAATTTGTAGCCTTTTGTGACTGGCTTTCACTTATATTTTTGAGGTTCATCATGTTGTAGCATGTGTCAGTACTTCCTTTTTGCTGCCTGATAATATTCCATCGTGTGGGTGTGACACATTTTGTTTACCCATTAACCAACAGATGGACACTTGGGTTGTTTCCACTACTTGACTATTATGAATATGCTGCCATGAACGTTCACATGCAGGATTCGTGTGGACACATTTTTATTTCTCCTGGGTAGATACCTCGGAGTGGAACTGCTGGGTCATATGGTAACTCTGTTTAACATTTTGAGGAACTGCCAGGCTGTTTTCCAAAGTGGCTGCACCATTTTACATCCCCACCAGCACCACATGAGGGTTCTAATTTCTCCACATCCTTGCCAACATTTTTATTTATTTATTTATTTTTGGTGAGGAAGATTTGCCCTAACATCTATGCCAACCTTCCTCTATTTTTTTTTTCGTATGTGAGTCACTGCCTCAGCATGGCTGACAAGTGGTGTAGGTCTGTGCCCGGGATCTGAATCTGCAAACCTGGGCCGCTGAAGTGGAGTGTATGAACTTAATCACTATGCCACAGGGCTGGCCTCCAACATTTTTTTTTTTTTTACTAAAAAGCCACATTAGTGGGTAGAAGTGGTATCTCATTGGATTTTGACTTGCATTTCCTTAATATCTAATGATGTTGAGCATCTTTTCACATCCTCATTTGCCATTTGTGTATCTTCTTTGGTGAAATGTCTAATCAAATCTTTTAGAGCAACTTCTTTAACCTCTTTGAGCATTACCTTACTCTTAGTTATACCCAGGTCCTCAGGCCATGAGATTTTATGTAAAGAGTTTGCAAAGGGCTTACCATATAATGGGGCTTAAAAATGACAGCTCTTGGTATTGTGGAACTTGTCACTTTGGCCCCATGGGAAGAGCCTTCCCCACGGGCCCTCAGGGTTGGAGTTGGAGCCAGGGCTGCAGGAGGGTGAAGGACGAGCACCACTTGCAGGAGGGTGGTTCCACCACGTTCTACGTTCTGTTGAGCAATTCCACAAGGTCCCGTGTCATACCCACCAGCACCTTTTGAGGAAGCATGACCTCCACATTTATGGATGGGGATGAAACCTTGAGGTCAGAGACATCTAGTAAGTTCTCCAAGGTCGCTGAGTTGAAAGTGGTAGAAACTGAGATTTGAACTCAGCGCTGACGCTGATGCCAATGCCACAGGCAGCGAGCTCCAGGGGAGAAGCGCCGGGCACAGCAGCCCCCACGCGGAAACCGCAGGCCCAGTGCAGCCGTGTGGACGGCACACCCAGCCTTGGCTTCTGGGAGGCAGCAGAGCCAGTGGCTAAGAACAGGGACGGCCCCACCACTGACCACAGCTCACCTGGGGTCACAGCTTACCCCGTCTAGGCCTCAGCATCTTCTAGAACGTGAGGAAGAGAACAGCTCCTCCCTCAGGGGGCGGCTGGAGGAGCCAACGCTTAGCCAGGTGCCTGGGCCCACAAAGCAGGCAGCTTCCTCCCGTGTCTGGGCTCCTGCCTCCCCCCACCCAGGCCACTTGGCTCTCCTCTGCCACGAGCGTCGGCCCATCCTAGGACACAACCTCCTGAGCCTGATCCTGGGGGCCGGGCTGGAGCAGAGCGTCATTACAGCTCTCGGGCCTGCACCCTTAGTTCCTCTCATCCCTACTTCGTGCCCTTAGACAGTGCTCCCCACAGAAGCAGGGACCACCTGGTAAGGGCCTCGAGTTCTCTAGAATGATGACTTAAGATGAAGTCTAAGAAAAGCAGGATAATAAAAAATAAAACTTTATTAAAGTAGCTACACTTAGCAGCACTGAAGAGCACTTTTTCAGTGGTACTTGCTATGAAGCAAGAGTTAAAAATAAGCATAGTCTCATTTCGTGCATTTCTGATTAATTATGACAATTCTAAGTTGCTTACTTTCAACTGAAAGGAAAAAGTCCTTGTCATGTTTTGTACCTCTCACCTCCCTGACCTGGCATCAGCTGACCCTGCCTGGGCTCCACTGGGTCCTCTGGGGGACCTTCCTACCGAGCCTCTCTCTCCTGCAACAGTGGGAGGCGTACAGGCTGCACCTGGCTTCCAGCATCGACCACCCCTTCAGAGCGTCTTCCAGCATGGGACAGGAGGGACTCTAGTGCTGCCTGGTCTGAACAGATTTAAGGAGATTTTACAACAAGGATCTGAAAACTGAAAATCAGAGCCTGCCCTCTCCCTGCACGGTTCCTCAGTCAAGGGCTCTGGTCACAGACGAGGGCAGAGGCTGCCTTAGTCCTTCTTGCCTCCCGGGGCCGGGTTTCTTGTGAGGAGCGTCCCTGAGCCGGAGGGGGTCAGCGTGGACACTGTGGGGGACTCCAGCTTCACTCTGTCCAGGAGGGTCTTCTTGAGGGCGGCTGGGGAGATCTTTTCCTGGTCAGCCATGGACTGCAGCTCTCTGCAGACAAAGCCCCAGAGGGGTTGAAGGAGGAAGGCAATCAACCTCGCAGTCAGAATTTCACGAGGCTTCCCGTCCACAGAAGCCCAACCCTTGTTGACTTGACACCACCAAAAATCAGAACCCCCGACCAAGTAATCCCCAAGCTTCTCAGAACATGGATGGGTTACCACACAGATGTAGAGCTCCAAGTGGTACCTGTGATCATATGGGGAGAGAGAGAGTGGAAAATCACAGGGTCTGGAGCCATGGACTTGAAGTCAAATCCTGCCTCCATCACTTCCGACCTGCTTGACCTTGGGAAAATCCTCTCTCTGACCCTCAACCTCCTCATCTATACATCAAAGCTTATCCCAGCTGTCAGAACTGCGGCGAGAATTAGATGAAGTAGGGCCTGTAAACACTTAGCTGAAGTCTAATTAATCGTGGTTATTAACAGAGCACAGACTCCAACACTGCTAACGGGACCAAAGACGACAGGTTGTGGAGGCCGGCGCCCGGCCCACACCAGCGGCCGCCTGGGAGTGGAGGGCCGGCGCGGAGGAGGAGAGCCACCCACCGTGTGCGGACGCAGGAGGCCTCCACCGCGTTGATGAGCAGGGAGCGGAAGCCTCCACTCTCTAGGAAGTGCAGGGCGTGGATGGTGGCCCCCCCGGGGGAGCAGACGTTGTCTTTGAGCTGGCCTGGATGCTGCTCCGAGTCCAGCAGCATCTTGGCAGCCCCCTACGGCAGGAAGCGGGCATTAGAGGAGAGAGATGCTGCTGCACCTCGGGACGGGCTTCCCCACGCCCACCGCTCTTCCCCTATCCCCATCCCAGCTTCCCAGCCAACCCCTGACCCCAGCTCAGTGACCCACGGGAACCCCCATCCCACAGCCTGGTCCAGAACACACAGGGGGCAGATACTGACCAGCAAGGCCTGGGCCCCCAGTCGGACCGCCAGGCGCCGCGGCAGGCCCATCTTCACCCCACCGTCGGCCAACGCGTCCAGGGCCATGAACGCCTGTGGAGACACTCACTGAGTCCCGGCCGCGGGCCCTCAAGGGCGCCCCCTAGAGTCTGCTTTTCCCGATGACTGGAACTAGCTCCAGGGGTCAGCCTCCTCCACCAGTCGCACCCAAGAGGTGGGCGGCACCCCAGCCCGAGCCTGCCCGCCAGCCCATCCTGATCATCTGGGTGCCCAGAAGCTGAGGAAGTGTACGAGGGCCTTACGTAGGCAGGGCCGCTGCCGCTGAGCCCCGTGACGGCGTCTATCAGGTCTTCCTCCACCTCAGTGCAGAAGCCCACGCTGCTCATGAGCTGCTCCAGCAGCCGCCCATCCTCCACCAGGGCGTGGGTGCCCGTGGCGTACACCGTGGCGCCCTCCCGCACCACTACGGGCGTGTTGGTCATGCAGCGAATCACCTTGGGGGCCGGCTGGAACGCCATCAGCTTCTGCGCAAGGAAGAGGGCCGAGTGGGTTGCCAGGGCACAGCTCCCACGGCCACCCACCCCTCCCCTCACACAGGGACACCAGGGCTGAGACGGGCACCTTCTCCACAGAGCTGATGGTGACACCGGCCGCACAGGAGACCACGATGTGCCTGGCCTGGACGTCGGCCCCGATCTCGCCCAGGATGAAGGGGATGATGTGCGGCTTCACCGCCAGGAACAGCACGTCGCTGTGCCTCACTGTCTCCTTGTTGCTCCGGGTCAGGTTCACACCCATCTTCTGCAGGAGGAGACTGCCGGCTCACAGCGAGGGGCAGCCTCACCAGGCCCAGGCCCTCCCAAGGACTGGCCCAACCGCCCAGTCCACCCTCCCGGCTGCAGCCTGAACTCCCTGCTCTGTCACCCCAGGGCCTGCCCCTACCCCCACAGGCCCAGAGTTTTCCAGCGCTGCTACTGGGCAAGTCTTGCACAGATGCGGGACATGGACAAGCTTCTCCATGGCACCCAGGAAATGGTGTCTCCCACCCCACCACTCCTCTGGCACCCAAGGCACCCCTCTGCCAGGTAAGAAGGTTCCATGGCTGGAAAGTGGGAAGGGAAAGATGAAATGGTAGTGCCCGACAGCCAGAAGCAGAGCGGGGTCAGGCCTTATCCCAGCCCCGGACACTTGCTCATCAGCCTGCATGGTCTCCCTGTGGTCCAGGGGCTGGCTGGAGGACACCGCCCCTCCAGGACTGCAAACTGAGAAGCGGGGCCCTCCAGGGCTAGGAACACCAGCCTCCCTGGGCACAGGACACGGCCTGTCACCTGCCTCATTACACATCCTCCCCCACACTGCCCAGGCTGGGGGTGAAGACTTGGGACATTCTTCTATTAAAAGAGGAACAACTAACTCATCAGGCTCTTTCTCCACACGCTCATTCATGCTCAGAATAACTCAGGGAAGTGGCTCCTGTGGTTTGCACTTTATAAATGAGGACACTGAGGCTCAGAGTAGCTGAGTACCGTAACGTCACACAGCTAGTCGATGAAGAAAAACGAGTATTTCTTGGGTACCTACTATGTGCCAGGTGCCCGCCACACACAAATACGTCAGTTAATCTTCTAACCACCCCAGCGTCCGGATCTGAACCCGAGTCCGCCTGCCTGGGTGCTCCCGCCACACTGAGCTGCCCCAGGGAAGGTGGGGGATCGTGATGCTGCTGGCGGGGGGGTCCGCGCTGGCCACCAGCACCGGGGCTCAGCTCATCAGGCCACCCTTCTGCTGGGCCTCCACCCCCTTCCCCACCCCCCGCCCCCCTACCCTGAGCGCGGACACCGTGGGCAGGTCCAGTTCCGGGGAGCTGGCTATGATCTTGCGAGCCGAGAGGATGCCTGCAGAAGACGCGGCCTTTCAGCTGGGGCTCCCGGCCGGCGGTTCCCACGCTGTCCGCGGAGAGCAGGATCGCCCCACAACGCTCCCCCGGTGCCGGCCGCGCCTCCCCCCCACCCCCGACGCGGGCAGAAGACTGGCTGCCTACCAGGACCCGCAGCCCCCAGAGCAAAGCCGCCTTCTTCACGCGCTCGTCCACGCCCGCGGGGCGGGGGCGGCGCCCAGCCCAGCCCAGCCCAGCCCAGGGCCCGCCGCGCGCCCGCCCGCGCTCACCTGCGGCCGTGAAGCCCCGCGCCAGGGCACAGGCCAGCTGGCCGGCGCCGATGAAGCCCACGCTCATGGCCCGGCTGCGCGTGTTCCGGCGGCCGCAGGAACCCGCTCGGCGCCGCCGGGGGCGCCCCGGGGGAAGGCGGAGAGGGCGAGGCAGCGGGCGGCGGCGCCCCGGGGGCGGATCCGGGGAGTCCCACAGCTTCCGCTCGCGTCCGCGACCCTCCTCGCTCGCCCGCAGACCGCGCCGCAGAGCCAGGTGGGCCCGCCCCTCCAGGGCGGCCAATCCGCGGCCGGGAGCTCGGGGCGGGCCAATCCGCGGCCGGGCCGGGGCCGTGCGCCCGCCTCCTGCGCACGGGATTGGCCGGCGGACCCTCGGCCGCCGCGCGCGGAAGCCGGGATCTCCGCCTCGCGAGCGCCCCCTCCCGGCTGGCCCGGGGCCCCCGCCCCGCCCGAGGGTGGGGGTCGCGGTCCAGACCCCGTGGGCTCAGGGCAGAGGCCGGGCGGAGGGCTGGCTGGTATTGTTTCCGGCGCCGGCCACCAGGTGCCCGCCGTGGGCCAGGGGACGCCTCCAGGCTGCCGACTTGAGCGGCTGAGTGGGACCCTCCTGGCCGGGGCTCAGACGGGAGCGCGGAGACCCGTGGGCCCCGGCCGGGCGCCCCGGTGCCCGGGACCAGCGGGGCTGGAGCCGGGAGCCCCGCCTCCCCCGCTCCCTCCGGCCGCGCGGGGAGGCGGCGGGGGGCGCGGTGTCTTCACTGGAACGTGCACGGTTCCCGCGAGCTGGTCTCCTTCGCTAGGCTGCACAGAGGGTCGGTTCCTGTTTAGGAAACGATCGGCTCCTGAGGGCCTGGCTCAAGTGTGACAAGTCTGTGACTCCTCTTCCCCCCGCCCCCACCCCCGCTTGCTTTAAAAGGCTCCGCAAATGCGACGTTTCCTTGTCCTCAGTAGTCAATGTAAGGACTAGGGGAACAGGTGGCAGAGAAAAGCACAGAGGAAGGAGGTGGCGTCCCTCGAGGACTCGGAAGAGCCGCAGAGACCCTCAGTTCCCCTCCGCCTCTCCACCAGTGCTGCCACAGCCCTTTCCCTGGAATCCGCACCCCCAACCCCAGCAGGGGCCGCCCTCTGCAGTTTCCCTCTAGTTGATCACGTTCCTGAGCAAGTCCCGGGTCCTCAGTTTCTGCACCCTGAAAAGTGAGGACCCAATATTTACTAGTAAGCAAAATAGTATTTCTGTAACTTTTTCTGATTAGAAAAGTGATACATGCATATTGAGGAAAATTTGGAAAATACAAAAAAAGTAAAAGCAAGAAGGTCAAAATCACCTGTAATCACACTTCCCAAGGAGAGTTTTTTGCAAACATTTTTGGTGTATTTCCTTAGATTATTCTGTGCATACACACCTTTTACATGATTGGAAGTAAATGATATACATATGGTTTTGAAATATCTATACTAGACATACAATAAGCCTTTTCCAATGTCACTGAAAAGTTATTTAAAACAAGATTTTAGTGACTACTTAGCATTCCGTAATATGGATGCACCATACTACTTCAGCTGTTCTCCCAAAGATCAACATTAGGTTTATTAATTCAATATATTTATTGAGCCAGGTTCTGGGGATGCAGCTGTGAACAAAACAGAAGTCCCTATCCTCACAAAACTTACATCAATTTTTAAAATTACTATTTGTTCTACTGTGATAAAATCTTTGCCTGACTTGATTATTTCCTTAGCGTGGATCCATACAAGTGAAATGTTGGGGTTCAGTGTGTAGAGGCTTTAAAGGCTCCCCATCGTGGCCATGTTGCAGCCTAGCCTAGTGGTCACCAGCATGCGCTCTGACACTGGAAACCCAGCAGTTCAGACTGGCTGAAGGAGAAGGGGGCCTTCTGACCCCGCCCTCGGGAAAGGTACCGGGAGCACACTACCTAGAAGGAGCAGCTGCGTCACGGGCACCGCGGAGACTGGAACCAGACCCAGTGCTGCCAGCATCCCGCCTCTCTCCTTTGTCGCTCACCTGTACTTGCCTCCACGTGGCCTCTTCTTTCTTGCTGCAGGAGTCTCTGGCAGGCAGTGGGGAAGATGGGAGCCACCTTCCTGCACAGCTTCCCAGTGCTGCCTGTTCCCCTGAGGGACACTCGGGCTCCCCAGAGTACACTCGGGAGGCTGCAGGGTCCCTTTGCTCCCTGGCTCTGGCCTGCAGTACAGGAGGTTGTGCCAAAGCCGAATGTGTTTGTGTTGGGGTGGGGCGGGGTGTGGGGGACACTGGTGTCTCACTCCTGTCAGACCCCTTACACACATCCATCCCTTACCCGGTTGCCTTAGTGTCTCCTGCCTCAGCTTCTAGGAGTAGAGGAGAAATAGGAGGACTACAAGAGCCTAGGAAAGGAGGCCATGTTGGTGACCCCCAATGCTGGCTTGACCCCCACCCAGGGCAGGCCACGCAGGAGAGGGAGCAGCCATGGCGCTCGGTCCTCCTCACTAAGCTTGGACACGTGAGCCAGTGACTGGAAACTGGGTAATTTTGGTGGTACTTTGAGATCTATTGTCTTTTCATCTCTGAGGTTTAAAGTGTAAGTGTACAAAGCTTTTAATATATATTTTAATTGCAGGCAATCCCATTTCATTTTCTTGTAATGACCATGCTGACTCTAGAGGCCCGTTTCGTTGGTGCAGGGGCCCCAGCGTGGCTCCCGTGGTGATTACGTCTCATGCCTGTGAAGTCCTTTGGGCACAAGTGTTGGATGGATGAGATGAGATGAGGGGAGGAAAGACCTGTCCTCCCCACCCAGCCACTTAGGACACACCTCAAGGAGGGCCCCAGCCTGGGACGGCCATCCTGCCGTGGATGTATCCTCTCCATGTCTGGCCCCTGTCTCCTTGGGTGCCCACTCTATCCTTTTACGCCATCTGAACAGACAGAGAAGTCCAGAAAGAAGACAGGGGAGTTCACTAAGCTTCCAGGACTGCCCGCCTTCACCCCTCTCCTCCGATCCTCTCCTCCACCAGCAGATGGTTCAGCTGCTTCTGCCCACCCTCCCTCTCGCCCCGCACCGTCTGCCCCCTCTCCCCCTCCAGCCATTCCAGACAAAGTGGATAATGCTTCCTTTCTGCCTTCACTCGTCCAGGTTCTTCACTCTCAGGGGCCGTCTCTAAAGAGCAGGCTCATCTCTTCTAAGAAGGGAGATGATCCAGGGAATGAGGGAGAAGCCTGAGCTGCTCCCAGCCGGTCAAATGGCAAGTCCACTTGAGCCCTCATCCCTCCTGACTTAGGGACCTCTCCAGGGAGGCACATTTTGCATGCACTTTTGCTCTTTTTGTTGGTGGTGTTATTGCACCAATAGTCTATGTTGATTGTAGAAAAACTAAAAATTAGATCAAATGGAAACATGAGCATTGCCTTTAATCCCACCCCTGAAGAGAACCAATGTGACTCTTCTGGAATATAGCTTGACCCTTCTTTTCGTATGCAGTAAGGCACATCTTAAACTTGATTTTTAAAACAAGTATGTACTCACGTTGAATGTAAACGGGTCAGGTTGCGTGTAAACAGGAGATATGCAAAAACCAAAATGATTTTGTTTTAGGATGGTGGGGTTATGGGTGGTTTTCAATTCATTCAAAATTATCTTGAATGTTGTTACTTCATCTTTTGAGTGAAAAAAAATTGTAATTACAGCTCACTTCTAACGGGATTTGGTTTACTGTCTATATTAATTTTCTATTGCTGCCATAACAATCCACCGCAAATTTAGCAACTTAAAACAAAAAAAATTTGTTATCTCACATTGTGTAGGTCAGAAGTCTGAGTGGGCCCAGCTGGTTTCTTTGCTCCGGGTGCCACAGGCCAAATCAAGGTGTCAGCTGATCTGGGTTCTTATCTGGAGACTGTGGGGGAGAATCGGCCTCCAGACTCATTCAGGTCGTTGGGAGGATTTTGTTCCTTGTGGCTGTAGGACTGAGGTCCCCTTTCCTTGCTGGCTCTTAGCCAGGAGTCGTTCTCAGCTTCTAGAAACCACTCACATTGCTTGGCTCATGGACCCCTTCATCTTCAAACCAGCAATGGCAGCTCGAGTCCTCACCCTTCAAATCTCTTTGACCTCCCCTACTGCCTCATCTCTCCTGCCTCCAGCCAGAGAACGTTCTCTGCTTTCATGTGATTAGATTGGGTGCACCTGGCTAATTCAAGAGTCCCTATTTTAAAGCCTCTAACCTCAATTACATCTGCAAAGTCCCCTTTGACACGTAACAGAACATAGTCAAAGGTTCCAAGGATTGGGAGGACACGAACGTATTTGGGGAGAACATTCTGTCAACTATCCTGTCTCCCTGTGCTAATGAGCACATCCTTACATTTTGAAATGATGCCAATCTCCTGGGATTTTTAGCTCACATGGGATGATGTGAGCAGGCCCATCCTTGCCACTGATTGCATGTGACTGGCTGGGGGTCCACAGACCTTTTAGAGCCACAGATCCATCACTGAGTAGCTGGTGGAATTCTTTAGATGGTATTGATATCCTTCTTGTAGAGAGATCCAACTGTATCCCTGGTACCCACAACATCCCACACGGAAAGGCTTCGTTCTGATGTCTTATAGAGGTGATCTAGCCATTTACGTGTCCGAGCCAAATCTTTTCCTTCTCTGCCAACAATGTTCTCGCCATGTCCTCAAATCCTGGCTGGCCACAGACTAGCTCATTTCCCCCCCCCATTCAGTTGCTATGAATTAGCTTTGTAGGTAAAAACAAAGAGTCCGTGAACATCAATAGTCAAGCATAGGAAAACCCAGCACCTGGGAAAGGTAAATGTAGGGGAATTGCCAGCTGTGGCACCTTCCAAAGGATGCGGTAACTAACGCCTGTGTCATAGCAGAGCTCACTCCTGGGGCGTGGAGTGGGAAGGAGATTTAGAACCCATCCCATGGGGTAGAGATTCAACAGATTTGCACTGCCTCAGCCTTGATTTCTCCATCTGAAAAATGGGAGTAATACCTACCTCGAGGAATGGTTGCAAGAATGAAGTGATATAATGATATGAAATTGCCTAGCACAGCTCCCTGGGTCATAGTGAATGCTCAATAACGTCAGCTTGCTTACCACACCGTTGTCACCCCCACCTTGTCCCCATCCCCACCATTGCAATGGTAAATGCTTTCTAAAGAGGTGGCACATGTGAGTGATTGTTTACAATACTACTTTTGGAATGAGAGTGGGGGGATATAAATATTATAAATGAAAGCGGAATCTAAACTTAGTTATTGCAGTCTTCAGCGCCCCCTACAGGTTGGGGGTCCTGAGTCACCCCATTTCTTCAGATCATTGTGTTGCTCTCATTCACCATTATTGCTCCCTTCTCTCCCATGTAAAGGGTACTAGAAATTAAACACAGAGATTATTAAATAGTAAAAATTAAATACAGAGACATGGAATGAAACATCACTTTTATTATTTCAGCAGATTATCTACATTCAAAAAAAATTTTTTTTGCTAAATTAAAAAAATGTAAATACATAAGGGTTCTGGTGATAAGTTCTCTAAAACAGTGGGGGAAAGAAGCTAAATATGCACAGGCAATGGTCTCCCGAGGAGCGGTGAGGTTAGGGCTGTCTGATTGCCAGGGCAATGAAGTCTTAGAGCTGAAACCTGACTCCTCCTTTTTAAGAGGAAGCAGTGGCTCAAAGGCATGTGCATTTGCTTGAGGTCACAGCTGGTGGCTCCAATCCAGAAACCAGGTGTCCTGATTCCCTCCCTGCCCACTGCCCCCAGCCAGAAGCCCTTTTCCTCCCTCCAAGCATCTCTCAGGGAAACGGAGATCAAAGTATGTCTACAAAAATCCAGAATGGGTCAACATTTTGGGGGATGGGGTTCTTTTTTAGACATCCTATCGAGGGGAAAAGGAGAGATTTTTTTGGTTTTATTTTAATTCATCAGGTAATAGAGTAAGTCAGTCTCTTTCCCCAGTTCTCATCATAGGGTGTGTTGTCTCATACTCAGTAGAGACTTTGCCAGAGAACAGAAGCTCCCAGCTGATGATCTGTCCATGCTCAGCCACATCCTTTAACAAGGAGCCTGGAATTTCCTTCTAGAGCTCAGCAATTGAGTTGCATTAGTTACTCATGTAAGTGCTTAGGGTGGGTGATGGACAGGACGAGAAATGGAAGAACACGTGGGAAAGGTCAAAAAGGGGCACTCGGCTGGGGCAGGGGGGACTTGCTAAGCAGAAGACTAAGACCCACACTAAGACCTGCTTCGGTGCACGTATCTAGTCAGAGGCCTCAGTGGCTACACCCGCACCTACGGCTCCAGCTTCCTCGGCACAGGTGCCCCGTCCGAGGCGCAGCTGCACTTCTGCACCCTCATGTTGGGCAGGCTGACCACCTGGGGCCTGGGCCTGCCTCCCTCCTGGAGGATGACAATCATGGGCAGCGAGGTCGTCTCCGAGGCGATGCACTGCCGTGGCCCCAGAAATGGCCACTTGGAGGTCAGGGGCTCTGGGGGCTGTGGGCAGCTGCCCACACATTCATAGGCCAGGAAGCCCGGGGGCTCCAGGACCCAGTTCTCAGCCCACTTCATCCCCTGCAGGTCGATGTACATCTCCTGGCGGCAGCAGCGGGTGCCCTCGGTCACTGGCACCTCAGGGTCACAGTCCCCCTGAGCTCTGTGGGGGCAAGGAGAGGCAGAGTCAGAGGTCAACTGGGAGGGCTGAGGTCAGGGGGCCCAGGGCTGGGCCTAGTGGGGCATCGGGGAGGGAGATTTATGAGCCATCTCTCAATATGTTTAAAAAAAAACTGGATATTTGTGATAAATGATGAATAAACATATCCAAAACATAAATCATAAATCAGCTACTGTTTATTAAAGGTCTCCTAATCTGCCAGGCACTGAACTAGCTACTTCACATATACTATCTCAGATGACACCTGCATTCCATCCTCAGATGAACCTTGACAAGGTTCTGCATTATCCCTATTACACATGAGGACACCGAGACCCAAAGGTGTTATGTGCCACCCCAGAGGCCCTGTAGCCAGGAGAAGGCAGAGCTAGATGGAACCCAGGCTGTATGATTCCAAAGGCCTGTTACTAACCACTCTGCTACACAGCCCTGTTCACTCCAAATAGCTAACTTGTTCCACGAAGAAAGAATTCACCCGTGCCCGAGGAAAGCTGTTCAACCTTAGGAACAGCTAATGCTAATATTTTTCAAAGAATTAATCATGGAAAAGGGTAAAGTGAAAATAGATGATGACAATAATGTATATGTATCAATGATAACATTGAAAGTATCTGAAGATATTTTTCAATAAAATGTTTAATAATAAAAATTTCTACTATTAGAAATTCTATCATGTAGTGGGGTATCAGTCGCATCCTGGAGCTGTCTGCACCCGCCCCCCCAGCTAGTCCCGGGGGACGTGGGCCTGGACCACCTCGGCGCGCGCCTACCCGTAGTCCCTGAGCTCCAGGCTGTGCAGCTCCAGCTGGGGCTCGCCCCGCGCGCCGCCCGCCGGGCCCTGGGCGGCGAAGCGGACCAGCCTGTGGGCGCCGGAGGCCCGCGGGCCCGGGGGCTCGCTCTGCACAGACACCTGCAGCAGCAGCGGCTGCCGGGGCCGGCTCAGCTGCCGCCAGAAGCTCACGGCCTCGGTCACGTCGAAGGCCTGCCAGCCGCTCTCGTGGACGGACACCAGCCTGCGCGCCACACGGGGAGGAGCCGGCGCTGAGCGGGGCCGGGGCCGGGCTCGCGGAGGGCCCTGGGGCGCCTCTGCCCCCCCCTCCCCCCGGGGCCGGGCTCGCGGAGGGCCCTGGGGAGCCTCTGCCCCCTCCTCCCCCCGGGGCCGGGCTCGCGGAGGGCCCTGGGGAGCCTCTACCCCTCCCCTCCCTCCCTCCCCTCCTCCCCTCCCTCCCCTCCCCGGGGCCGGGCTCGCGGAGGGCCCTGGGAGCCTCTGCCCCCTCCCCGGGGCCGGGCTCATGGAGGGCCCTGGGAGCCTCTGCCCCCTCCCCGGGGCCGGGCTCATGGAGGGCCCTGGGGAGCCTCTGCCCCTCCCTCCCTCCCGGGGCCGGGCTCATGGAGGGCCCTGGGGAGCCTCTGCCCCCTCCTCCCCCTCCCCTCCCCCCGGGGCCAGGCTCATGGAGGGCCCTGGGGCGCCTCTGCCCCCCGGGGCCGGGCTCGCGGAGGGCCCTGGGGAGCCTCTGCCCCCTCCCCGGGGCCGGGCTCATGGAGGGCCCTGGGAGCCTCTACCCCTCCCCGGGGCCGGGCTCGCGGAGGGCCCTGGGAGCCTCTACCCCCTCCCCCGGGGCCGGGCTCGCGGAGGGCCCTGGGGAGCCTCTGCCCCTCCCCTCCCTCCCCTCCCTCCCCTCCCCTCCCCGGGGCCGGGCTCGCGGAGGGCCCTGGGGAGCCTCTACCCCCGGGGCCGGGCTCGCGGAGGGCCCTGGGAGCCTCTGCCCCTCCCTCCCCCCCCCCGCGCTGGGCCCCGCCCCCTCCCCGTCCCCTCCCCCAACACAGACCCCCGCCGCCACTTTCCCACCTGGAGTCGATGAGGGCGGTGCGGTTGGAGCCGTCGTCGCGGACGTGCAGCCACTCGACGGTGACGCGGGCGCGGGGGCTGCGCGGGGACAGCCGCTCGTGCCTGCGGAGCGCGGCCCTGGGGACCGGCTCCTGGAAGAGGCGCAGCGCGGCCCCAACCAGCTCGCGGTCGGGCGGCAGCCGCTGCTCCAGGCCGAACACCAGCAGGTGCCGGGAGGCCTCGGACGCCAGGAGCCGGCCGGCCACCTCTGGGGACACGAGCGGGTCAGGGGCCTCTGCGGGCGCCAGGGGAGCTCTGAGGGTGGCAGGGCCACTGAGGGGGTGGCCAGGCGGGAGAGACCAGCCCATTCTGTCTCTCTGGGCCAAGCCCAGTTACCTGAAAACCCTCCTTGGGTCTGGGGCCTCCTTTATAACAGTCTCCACCCAGCAGGAAGGGGCCGCTCTGGGACCCTGAGCGGACAGGGCTCCCTCAGCTGAGATGCTGTGGATCAGAACCCTCCCCTGGGGGAGCCTGGCCTTGGGTCTGGCTCTGGGCGATGAGGAGGTGAGGCCCAGGCCCAGGGAGGTGAGAGGCGGAGCAGGATTCAAGCCAGCTCATCTTTGACAGCTGAAGAACTCCGTGTTGGACTTTAGTATATTTCAGTTAACCTGGCACGTTTCTGTGCACACTTTCATATTCACGGACTGGGAGATAGGTCAAACATGATCATGCCAGTGTTCCAGCGAAGCAAACAGATTCGGAGGTGGTTTTAAAGCCGTTTGCTCAAGGTCAGGCTACGGGTGGCAGTGTGAAAACGGAACCGGGAAGCAGGACTCTCCCCCGGCACCCTGAGGCCAAGCCAGGGGGCTTTCTCTTCTCCACCCTCCTCTTCCCCGATGCCTGGGCTTCAGCAGTTGGTCCAGCCTGCACACTGGGTGGGGCCCTCAGTGCAGACAGGGGCCCAGCCCCAGCCGTCCTCACAGTCCACGGTCCCTCCTCACTGTCCCGTGGGCCCCGGGCCCCCAGACAGCCTCCCAGGATGGGCACATGCAGTCTCAGCCCCCTCCCCAGGGACCAGGGTGCAGCAGGGAGGGAGGCCTCACCTCGGAAGTTCTGGCTGAACCTCTTCCCTCGGGAGTGGGCCCCGTGGCTGCGCTGCAGCAGGGCCACGTACTGGGCCCCCACGTGGGCCGGGGTGACCAGCTCCTCCACGCCGCCCTTGTCCAGGACGGGCACCTCGCTGAGCTGCAGCTGCTGCAGCAGGCTGCCCAGGATCTGCTCCTCGGTCAGGGCCGCCCCGGGGCTGGTCAGGGGCAGCACCCAGAGTGCCCAGCAGAGCCACAGGGGCTGCATGGTGCTGCTCAGGAGGAGGAGGGGCAGGGCAATGTGTCCCCTGAGGACGCTGCAGGAGGGTCCCAGGGGGTGTGCTGAGAGCCAGACTGGGCCAGCTTTATAGCCAGCCCTGGGCTGGGCCTTGGCGGTGGGAGGGAGGAAGGAAGGGAGGTCACACCCCTCGGACCACCTGGGAGCTCAGCAGCCAGACAGGTCCCTGAGCCCCGAGGAGGGGCTGTCTAGAAAGGGCACAAAGGGCTGTCTGGATGGCACACAGGCCTGGGACCTCTGACCGCTGCTGTCTGGCAGCTCAATAATAATTTTAGTGCCTGTTGAATTTCCCTGGCCCTACCCCAGTCCTATTCTATGTAAAAGTGAGCCTATTCTGTGCAAAAGAGAGTCCCATTAGCACGCTGTTTAAATCTCTTAAACTCTCTTTCCTGGAGGCTAGTCTGGGTCTAGGTTTGTTCATTGAGAAGGAAGGAGGGAAAGTATTCTGCATCCTGCCTGCTCGGCCAGGCCCTGTTTGGGGCACTTACAGAAGCCCCTTGAGTCATCTCCCTTCATTCTTCAGTCCCTGTGAGACCCGCTCCCACTCCTGTCCACAGTCCCTCAGGGGAGCTTGTCCTCTGCAGTGACAGAGGAAGCTAGATGCTGTCAGAACAGGAAAGCCGGCAGCTCAGGGCTCTTTGACAGTCCCAGGAACAACAATTTCTGCAGGCGTCTTTGCAATCACACCCCTGCGCAATGGGAGACCCCCTTCAGGCAGCGGCATCGTTCTGGGGGGCTCTACGCAGTGAGCCTGGCCACTGGCTCCCACCACCAGCACTCAGTTCAAGCCCAGGTCACGCCCAGACACGGAACAAGGGACAGGAACCCGGGAAGCAGAGGTCAGCGCTGCCCAGAGTCGCGTCCTGTCCTAAGCCGCAGGCGCTGGGCACATTGGGGTGCGAGTCACCCACAGCCTCCTCAAATACACGTTTTGGAGTGGCTGGATGCAGATATGAGGCCTGCTGCTTGCTGGCTGTTTGACCTGCTGACAAGGTCCTTAACCTCTCAGTGCCTCAGTTTCCCCATCTGAAGGAATGGGTGATGATACTGTCTTGCGACACATAACGACGTTTCGGTCCATGTTGGACTGCATATACGACAGTGCTCCCATAAGATTAGTACCATACAGCCTGGGGGTGTAATAGGCTACACCGTCTAGGTTTGTGTTAAGTGCACTCTGTGATGTTCGTACAACAACAAAATTGCCTAATCGCATGTCTCAGAGCATGTCCCCGTCGTTAAATGACGCATGGCTGTAATCGGGTCGACTTCACAGGGCTAGTGTGGAGATTAAATGAATTAACACATGTGAGACGGTTAGCCCAGCTGGGCGCATGGTGAGCACTCTATAAGGGTCTGCTATGTTTATTATCTATCTGATCATTGCATTCTCGGGGTGTGGCTTTTCTAAAAATGATGGTAACAATAAGTGCAATCAGGGCCCGGCCCCACGGCATAGCGGTTAAGTGCGCGGTCTCCGCAGCTGGCGGCCCAGGTTCCGATCCTGGGCACGCAACGATGCACTGCTTGTCAGGCCATGCTGTGGCGGCGTCCCATACAAAGTGGAGGAAGATGGGCACAGATGTTAGCCCAGGGCCAGTCTTCCTCAGCACAAAGAGAAGAATTTGCATGGATGTTAGCTCAGGGCTGATCTTCCTCACACACACACACAAAAAAACGCAATCATTTTTGAGTGCTCCCTGTGTGCCACGCGCTATTCTAAGCTCTGAAGATGTATTCACAACAGCCCTAGGAGACAGGTGCCCACGTCAGGCTGCCTTCCAGATGCAACGTCAGAACACGCCTGGTGAAGGAAGCCGCCCGCGCTCACTCAGCAAGTGGAGCGCTGGGGAGGTCAACGCAGGCATCCGTCCCCAGCGGCCCCTCCTGGCCCAGGGCATTCAAGGATGTGCATGAGGACGTTCTTCCCAAAAGTTGACAGCCTCGCTTCCCCCGTCTGTCGCATGGGAGGTGAGCAATGAGGGTGGAGGAGGTCAAGGACTGTGGTTGGGGCCAAGCGGCCCGGTGGGCAGGGAGTACCCCCTCTTCTCCTTCCCAGCAGAGGGGGCACTCTGGCCTCCTCTGTGGGTATGCTGTGTCACTGATGGGTCTCTCGTGCCATCCCCTTTCCTCTGTGCTCCTCATACATCCCATGCAGAGGAAGAGAGAACCTTCTGGTGCTCAAGGGCAGAATTGCCCCTGGATGAGAGCCAAGGGGCATCGTGCACAAATTGCCACCATGTGCATATACCGCACATCCACATCTACATATGCATATTCATATACCTGTGCATGTGCATATACATAGAGGGGTTTTAGTAGTAAGTGGAGGGGCTTAGAATTTGAGGAAGGGGAGGAACGATAATAACCATGATGGCTAATAGTGCTCATGGGCCGCGCACTGTTCTGAGTGCTTTACATGTGTTAACTCTTGATCCTCACAACTTGCCATTATTGTTCCCATTTTATAGATGAAGAAACTGAGGCATAAAACTTACCTGACTTGCCCAAGGTCTTACAGCTGGTAAGTGCCAGAGCTAGGATTGTTCAGTGGGGAGGCAGGGATTCTGTCAAATGTGTGCACAGAACAAGGTCAGAGGAACCACAGAAACGCCAACCCTTGAACCAGGGGAGGAGAGTCTCAGGGGGCGACAGAATCATGACCTCAACTGCTTCTCCTCTCCCCACTCCTTTCCCCTCCCGCCTCTATTTCCACAGAATTGGTGTCTTTCACGGGGAGGAATTCCAATCCCATCTCGGAGCTCAGATCTCACCGAGTCTGAACATCCTCTGAAATAGAAGGCGCCACCTCTGGTCGGGCCCCAACAGGCCCTCCTGCTCGCTCTGTGACAAGTGCAGCCCGCTTCAAAAGAGTAGCTGTCGCTTTTCTTTGCAAGTGATTAGCAGGGAAAGGACTTACTTGATGCAAACATTTGGGTGTAAAGTCAGGCCAAAAGGTGCAGAAGTGTCACATTTACAGGCGGCACAGGACCTGTGGCCCTCAGTCCCTGGAAACAGTTCAGAGCTGGTGTTCCATAAATATGCAATAGTCCACCACCCTTGCTGCTGTTTGAGAGGAAGCCCTGTGGCTTATCACTGGCCAGGATGGTGCCCAGGATATAACACCCCGGCTGCCCTCGCCTGCCACGGCCCCCTCCCCAGGCCCCCAACATCGAGATCCCAGGAGCTCTCCGGGGCTAGAAGCTCACAATGAGGCCCTGCGGGCCCCTGTGCTGGTACCAGGAGGGACCTGCCGTCACAGGGCCGAGGGAGGCCAAGTCCCTGGTGCCGCTGCTCCCTGACCCGCGTGTGCCCACATGAGGCCCTCTCCCACCGAGGAGACACCTGAGGGCCTCGGGGAGTCCCCGGGTGGTCAGGAGCCCCCTTCTGCACCTGGGTAACTGACCAGTTATATCGAAACGTCATTTTCCAGAGAGGAAAGTAGAGTGCAAGGACCATCCTCTGATGATTCTCTGCCTTCTGTTGACCTCCCAGCACAGCAATGACTCTACAGCCGCGTCCACGATGGGAACTGGAACTGCAGGAAACAGTCAACATCCAGCGTCTCCCACTGAGGACCAGGCCCGCCTGCAGGGATGGGCTTGGGGGCTGGGGCTCAGGGAGCTCCCGGGGGCCCCCGGGAGCCTGGGCAGGTGGCCCGTGCTTGGGAAACTGAGAACCCTTCCTGATCTTGGGGACTTCCCTTAAGGGGGGACAGCCTAGGAGCATTTGGTGCCCCAGAGGGTTTGTCCAGCAAGGTGCCCTGTCGTCCTCCTTCCCCTGACACTTTGTAGACTCAGAGAGCTTAGAGCTGAAGCGGACTATCCAGGCCATTCTCCTGTCCCCCAGTTTTTAGAGCTACGAAAACCGAGGCTCAGAGAGGTGACGACATCCCCCAGTTACTGAAGGATGCCAGCACAAAGTCAGGTCTTCCGGTTCCCGCCCAGAGTTCTTTCCACACCCTCCAGCTGTCTCCAGGTCATGTCCTGCCTGACTCCCTGAAGCCAGGATCTGAGCTGGGCTGGACGGGGAGGCGGGAGAAGCAGACAGAGGCCAAATCCCCCAGACCCCTGTGGCTTCCTGGACACAGGCTCCAGGTCCTGAATGTGGATTCCAGGTGGACTGAAGAGCTTTGCTGGGGAAATAAAATAATGGGGCAATTAGCCAGAGGCCAAAGAAGAAGGCGACTGTGGATTGGGAGACTTTACAAGGGACTCAGGAGGAGGCAGCTGCCCTTTGTCATGCAGAACGGGGAACCAGGCCTCTCCTCCGGCTGTGGATCTGGGTGGAGAATCTGGCTGGGCAGTCTGTGGGGTCAGGCTGGGCTTGAAAAGCAGAAAACCTGTAAAATAGCCTCTTTTGACTTGGGAGGGAAGACTACTTAGAAAGCTGTCTAAACAGACCTCTCTCCCAAGGCTTTCTAAGGTGGAGGAAGCTCATACTCTTAACAAAAATGTATGGTCAGGGGTTTGAAAATTTTGTGAAGACTTTGTGCTCCCATTTATTTTGTGGGCGTGCATATGCCTTAGGGCTGAGGACACTTAAAACCAGTTTCCTCCAACCTGGATGGCCTTTAGATAAGCCGACCTTTCAGCTTCGTCTGTGCTCTCTGGACAGGATTCCCTGGTCTCTGTAGCAGCGCTCCCTGACCTGGTGTCATCCGGCCCGGCCATTCCACGCAGCTTGGCCATCACAGAGCCACCCTGCGAGCTGCCCCTGAGACGTGGGGGTGGGCCCCTCATTCCTCACCTCCCCTCAGCCCCAGACAGCTTTGCCACAATCCATTTTCTGGCACCTCCCACCTTCCACCAGGTCTGGCTTTGTTCCATGGGGAGCCCCTGGGGCTGGGGACATCTGCCCAGAATCACCTGAGGAGGTTGTTTAAGGACAGATTCCTGGACCCCTGCCCAGGCCTCCTGAGCGGGCTGTGCTGGGGGCGCTGTGCCGGAATCGGAATGTTAAAGCTTTTCTGCGCATTAGGTTTCAGAAAGAGGGTGAAGATGGGTGGGAGCGAAATAGCAGGCCTACGAGGGAAAAGACATCCATCATACCATCAAGGTTATATGTCACCTGGCCCATTCCAGACGATTCCTCAGCTTTGGGGTCAAGGTTATATGTCACCTGGCCCATTCCAGACGATTCCTCAGCTTTTGGGTGGCCTATGATGAGAGGAAAGAAAATGGCTAGGAAAAAAACGGAAAAGAATTTTTTCCTGAGATCTTTGCTGGGCTTTTCCTGAAAATTTGAGAATAAGAAAAGGTAAACAGAAAGGTTTTTTTTCTCTGAGTACTCCAAACATAATCATGTTATATGCAAATTAAGTTTAATATTTAATGCTCCAACGTTAACATGGTGTAGGTCAATCCATCTATTGAATTGTAATCGTCATTTTCCTCTAAATTTCTGTTTCTTCTCCACCACCGCCCTCTCCGGCAAAAAAACCTTTTGTGTCTTTCCCTACGGCTTCACTACTTCTGAATATTTTCACATTCAAGAATGGTGACATAGGGCCGGCCCCGTGGCTTAGCGGTTAAGTGCGCGTGCTCCGCTGCTGGCGGCCCGGTTTCGGATCCTGGGTGCGCACCGACGCACCACTTCTCTGGCCATGCTGAGGCCACGTCCCACATACAGCAACTAGAAGGATGTGCAGCTATGACATACAACTATGTACTGGGGCTTTGGGGGGAAATAAAATTAAAAAAAAAAAAAAAAAAAAGAATGGTGACATAAGGGGGCTGGCCCGGTGGCGTACTGGTTAAGTTCACATGCTCCACTTCGGCGGCTCGGGGTTCGCAGGTTTTGATTCCAGGTGCAGACCTATGCGCCACTTATCAAGCCATGCTGTGATGGCATCCCACATATAAAGTAGAGGAAGATGGCACAGATGCTAGCCCAGGGCCAATCATCCTCAGAAAACGGAGGAGCATTGGCGACAGATTTTAGCTCAGGGCTAATCTTCCTCACTAAATACAAAAAAACAAACAAACAAAAAGAATGGTGACATAGGAGGCAGGAGACCAGGATGCTAATTAGGAACTGTCCCTCTCTGTCTGGGGGGCCCCTAACCTGTCACTTCTGTGGCCACGTGGAGCCACACGGAGCCACACGCAGCACAGACAGAGGGTCCTCCTCTTGAGCCCACCTGGAGGCTCTTCTCAGGCCCAGCCTGGCGTTCCCGCCCTCACGTCCTGCCCCATCACCCTCCACCCGCCACTCAGCATCCAGCCTCTCACAGAACAGCCCCTGGATGGTCATCCATCGGCTCATTCTTCACCTCTTCTTTGCCTTTGGAAAATTCTCATCTGGCAAGTCTCAGCATAAATTTCACTTCCTTCCTGAAAAGTCCTTCCTCGGTTCTGACCACCCCATATCTCCCCACCCAGTTTATCACTAGGTTCTCTGGGTGCCCTTAGTCCCTCGTGAGAACAGTTGGCTGACACTCCCTCTGGCATTCTGGAGAGATGTGCTCAGGTGCAGGTCTCCCAAGAGAGCACCAGCTCAGAAAAGGACAGATACCCTCTTGTTCGATGCTGTAACCATGCCTAGCATGGTACTCAGCAAATAATTGGCGCTCAAACAGCATTTGCTAAAAGAAATGAGGGTGAGGGGAGGAAGAAAAAGAATGGATGGATGGATGAGCCCCTTCGTGCTAAAAAATGTGAAATGGGAAATTAGAGACATGAAGTCTTAGTCCAAATTAAGACTAGTATTCATTCCAGAAACTAGGAACCAACACGTACAACTTAAAAGTTGGCAAGCACGTACACTTGGGCCAGGCTGGGCCTGAGAAGTCGATAGACAGTGAGAAATGTCTCCTCTGCTGACACTGAACTACTGGCAGCTTCCCCAAAGCAAGGCTGTATCTCGTATGCACTTCTGGGACATCTGAACTGCACAGGCCCAGGCGTGTGATAACATCCGTGTATGATAACATGTTCTCCTGTTTTCACCTGACGACACATCCTCGGCCACCTCCCTGCCCTCGGAGACACAGCCAGGAGTTGTCAGGGTCAGACCTGGGCCCCAGTTCTCTTGACCTCCCATGATTCTCTTGGCCTTTCTTTAGGATCACCTTGTTCGAGATGGAAAATTCTTTTTTTTTTTTTTGGTAAGGAAGTTCAGCCCTGAGCTAACATCCATGCCAATCCTCCTCTTTTTGCTGAGGAAGACCGGCTCTGAGCTAACATCTATTGCCAATCCTCCTCCTTTTTTTTCCCCCTTTTTCTCCCCAAGGCCCCAGTAGATAGTTGTATGTCATAGTTGCACATCCTTCTAGTTGCTGTATGTGGGACGCCGCCTCAGCATGGCTGGACAAGTGGTGCATCGATGTGCGCCCAGGATCCGAACCCGGGCCACCAGCAGCGGAGCGAGCGCACTCAACCACTAAGCCATCTCGGCCCCCCGAGATGGAAAATTCTTAAAGGCCTGGCTCAGATCATGTTTTCTAGGCTGTAGGTACTGAGTTCATCAGTGTGGGGCCAGTGTTCTAACCACTCCAGGGAGAGCATTAGTGGAGGACGGTGGTATTGAGAATGAGGGTCATTACCCTATTCTCTAATCTCCAGAGCAGGGCTGATAAAGCAAGGAAGAAGGATTTGCACGTTCTGACAGGTAATTGGAAAGGTGGGCTGGTAAACAAAATACATAACAACAAGCACGGAGTCGTTTGGGAATCCTAGGATTAGCTCTGTCCTGCTGGGACAGATCCTTTCTCCAGAAACTTCAGCACTTTATCAACAGCTCAGCACGGCAGCTGTCACGGAAAAAGGAAACAAGCTTTTGCCGTCCACTCTGGTGAGAAGCTGCTGGCGTGTTTTACCCTCTTCCTGCATGTTCATTAGGGGGTGTGACGCTCCAGCCACCAAGCAGCCCCGACACCTCCTGGAAACACTTTTTGTTTCCTCTGCAATGCAACTCTGAGCTGTCCTTTGAGCATTTGGCTGCCGCTTGGTCTTGGGGCTCCGAGAGGTTCCTGGTGGGAGCTGATGAGTTTTTTTGGGGGGTGTGTTTGTGTGTGTGTCTGTGTGTGTGAGTGTGTGATCAAAGACGTGAGACATCCATGGTATAAAAATCCAGTTGCAGAGAAGGGGTTATAATGCAAAGCCGTAGTCTCCCACCCCCTCCTTCCCCACTCTCAGACATCGATCCTGATGGCTTACCTCCCAGACCACAAACAGCATGCGTGGGTCTCTATTCTTTGGTTTCTTAACTTGAATAATGTCTATTGACTCCCTGCTACGAACAACAAGCATTTAGCTCCTTTCCCCACTCACTCTGCATTCCATCCTCCTCGCAAATTTTTAACGCGTTTTTTGATAAATTTAGTTCTTTTTGTCGCTTTTGCAAATTTAAACAATATGCTAAAACCTCTATTTCTAGCTCCTCACGCTTTAGACAGTGTCTCGCTATTTCACCACATAAAACAAGACTATGAAACGGCCATGGTCTGTCGCCTCCTCTCCACCCTCACCTCCCAGCCTCTGCCAGTCACACCTTAACTTTTGCGCCGTCACGCTTGGTAACCGTTACCTTCTGTTCAGTCTTTTGTTTATAAGTTGATTTAAAATGCTGAAAACCAATAAATAACATTTATATTACCATTATTATGCAAATATTATTTATTGCAGAGCCAAAAAAGATGCTAAGATTACATTTATTATACTATGGGTCCAAAATACACCCTGGGCTCAAAGAAAAGCGGGTCTGGCATTGAAGACAAAATGGGTTCTCATTTCTTATACTCCATCAATTATTTCCCATCTACCTCATTTTCATTTGCTTCGTATTTGGACCATGATTTTCTTGTTCAGCCTTTCATTTTCCTTAGAGTTGCTGATTACTTTTCTTACTTCTTGTTGACAGAAGACTAACGCACCTTCACCAGATCTTCAAAATGCCCTCACAGAGAAGATAACATAGAAGGAGGAGGACACTCACGCGGCCCCGTGGGGAGGCCGCCCAAAATCTCTCCAGAGAGAGACTGCTGTGTAACAAAGTATCTCCAGACTTAGTGGCTAAAACACCAAACACTTTTATCTCACGGCTTCTGTGGATCAAGAGTCCACAAGCAGCTTGGCTGGATGGTTCTGGTCTAGAGTCTTTCATCACGAGGTCGTGGTCAAGATGTCCGTCAGGGCTGCAGCCAACTGAAGGCGTAACTGGGGCTGCAAATCCACTTCCAGGCTGGTTCACGCGCGCAGCTGTGGGCTGGAGGCCTCGGCCCCTCGCTGGTGGACCTCTCCACATGGCCTCAGGAGGCAGCTGGAGAGCCTCAACTTTTGCTCAAGAGGAGGTCAGGGCTAGAAACAGAAATCTGGGAATTGTCCAAAAAGAAGTAATATGTGATGTCACAAGAGCGAATGTCTGAGAAGGACTGATTCTGCTTTTGTTTTTATATGTGATATTTTGCTCATGGTGGATTTTTTTGGCATTAATTTTGATTTTTTTAAAATATTGAATTAAGATAGTATTTGATTACTGAGTTTTTTGGAGCCTCCCTAAATTTTGCGTCCGAGGTGAGTAGCTCAGAGACCCCAGCCTAGTCCCAGCCCCAGAGAGAGCAGAGGGCCCAGCTCGGATGGGACCAGGGAGAATGCCAGGAAAGAGAGACGGGGAAGGGTCGAGAGAGGAGCTTCAAAGAGGCCGCAGGGCAGGTGGGCCCTTGCTTCTCTGGCTCCGTTCCTTCCTCTGCCTTGGTGGCATCGCCGCCGTTGCTTCGTAATTTGTGAAAGGTGGGAGGCGAGTTGAGAACTTCCTGGAGTCCAGCCTCAGCCAGCGTAAGACATTTCAGGCCGACCCCCAGTGGCCTTTGCACATCGGCTTCTTGTCTCCGGGAGGCTGAAGCCCGGTCAAGAGAGCAGAGCTCCTTCAGGAAAAGCATTAGTGAGGAGGGGGGAGTCAAACCCGGAACCCCAAATGGTGTCGCCTTTCATCAGAAGGATCCAGGCTGGGGCCGGCCCCATGGCTTAGCGGTTGAGTGCACGTGCTCCGCTGCTGGCAGCCTGGGCTCGGATCCCGGGCGCGCACCAACACACCGCTTCTCCGGCCATGCTGAGGCCGCGTCCCACAAACAGCAACTAGAAGGATGTTCAACTATGACATACAACTATCTACTGGGGCTTTGGGGAGAAAAAGGAGGAGGATTGGCAATAGATGTTAGCTCAGAGCCGGTCTTCCTCAGCAAAAAGAGGAGGATTAGCGTGGATGTTAGCTCAGGGCTGATCTTCCTCACACACACAAAAAAAGAAGGATCCAGGCTGGAGCAGACCAGGGACACTGTGGCTCATTGATCCCCATCCACAGGCTCAGCGCCCATGGGTTACATCTACCTGGGGCTCCTTGCCCTCACATACACTCCATTTCTACCCTCAAAACAATGGGGGCCTTTGAGAAGGGAAACTGAGGCCAAAACACATGAACTAATTTCGTCCAAGGTCATGCAGCTTGACTATCGGGACCCCAGTGGGATTTGAACTCAGGCCCCCTGACCAGTCTAGGCTGCACCCTCAGCACCTTAATCTCCTGGGTAAACAACTCCTAATCCCATAGAGGGGCTACTTCTGGGCAGCCAGCCAATCCCATCCACAGTCCATTCATTCAATCAGCTTTCACTGAGCACCTGTCAATCACTCAGAGCTGGGGAAACAAAGACAGGGGCCCACCCTTGGGGAGTCACCCTTAGCAAACAGACAGCTGTACGGGGTGATAAGTGTGGCTGGGCGAGCTGATGCTGATGATGACATGGATTCTCGCTAGCTTCCCTATGAGGAGCCAATTTCACATTTTCCTTCCTTTGGGGTGGGGGACCCCAGCGCCTCTCCCAGGCAAGGTTATGTGCCGGGCAAGCCCACAGGGTCCTGAGCACATTGCCCAGGCCGGAGCCAGCTGGACCACTCCACGAGTCAGGCGGCCTTGGGCTGCCCTCTGTGCCTTAGTTTCTGCATCTACAGAATGAGGGGGATGAGAACAAGGCCTTCTTAGCAGGGTTGTTTAAATCAGTTAGTGTTTATGAAGCACTTAAACAGCTCCCAGAACGTGGAAAGCACGATGTAAGTGCTTTAAAAATATAAAAGAAGTGGGGGCTGGCCCAGTGGCAGAGTGATTAAGTTTGCGCGCTCCGCTTTGGCAGTGGCCCGGGGTTGTGGGTTCAGATCCCAGGCACGGACATATGCACTATTCAAGCCATGCTGTGGCAGGCATCCCACATATAAAATAGAGGAAGATGGGCACAGATGTTAGCTCAGGGCTAATCTTCCTCACAAAAAAAATAAAAGAAGACATCCAAGAGGCTATCTAACTGGGCCCACTGTCTTCAGCCAGCATCCCATCCATGGAGCGTGGAGCCGTTGCAAGGGCACGGCCTTCATCAGCAGGAAGGTGATTATTCAGGCACCAAATTAGTCAAGACCTCTTCTGAAAAGTTCATAGTCAATTTGCTGAGAGAGCAGTGAGCTGGCTGCTGGGTGTGTTTACAGGTGCCATCTTTTAGGAGTAATTTGGTAATATGTATCAATGACCTCAAAAATATTCCTAGCCTTCCCAGTCAGGGAACCTAAATCAAAAAGCAAAAAAACTCCCAAAGTAAACAAACAAAAAAAATCTTCCTAGCTTTGTCCCAGTAAGCCTCTTTTTGTGAATCTGTCCCAGGGGGATAATCTGATCTGATAATCTGATATCAACACTATCAATATACAAAGATTTTATACAGCATTTTATACAATTACAAAAAAATTAAGAAAGTGCAAATACTGAACAAAAGAAAGATCCAATGATGGTGCATGCACAAAATAATTGTTAAGTAGTCATTAACAACCATGTTTGGAAGAATTTTAAGGACAAGAAGAAAGTTCACACTGTGCAGTGTCAATTATAAAAGGATACACGGCATCATTTATAATGTATGATCCCAGGCACTATAAACGGAAGAAGAAAAAAGAAATTTACCAATGTGTTAACAATGATTATTACTGAGCTGAAGAAATCTGGGTGATATTTAGTGTCATCTTTATGTTCTTTCTATCTTTTCCAGAATTTCTGAAAGCTGTTTTTTGATAATCAGAAAAATGAGATTTTCGTTTTCCTCTGCTTTGTTTTTCATGCACCAACTCTGGAGTTACAGCAGAAAAATGCTGCCAATAACCTGCCTGCTTAGAACCTTGGGCAAGTTATTTAACCACGGACACTCTGTTTGGTCAACCACAAAATGGCAGAAAGAATATCTAGTTCATGAAGTTTTGGGATGAGAAAATGAAGAGCCGGTGCCTGGCGCTTCCTCACAAACGTGTGTTCCCAGGCACTGCCCTCCACCACGCTTGATGCTGGAGGGGACGCCGTTGTGAGAGACACATCCCCTCTTGAATGTCAGAAGACCTTTTGGGAGTTTAGAGATTGGCTTTGCTGCCCTTACAGTTTTGAAAAACATTCAGAAGGAAGTGCTTCTTGGCTGCATAGCTGTATTCATTAACCTACACGTTCAAAGAAATTTCCTTCCGAGCATTCAAATGAAGGAGAGTTCGTAAAACGGTCTTGCAGACTCAAGTCAAGAGCTGTTCAAGGGTAGTGGATTGTTATTGGTAAGAATTGTGCGACACACTGGATATTTCTCAGCCACAAAAAAGAAGAAAATCCTGCTATTTGCGATGATACGGATGGAGCTGAAGGACATTAGGCTAAGCAAAATAGACAAGACAGAAAGAGAAATACTGTATGATCTCATTTATATGTGGAATCTAAAACAGACCCACAGAAGTGGAGAGAAGGGTAGTGGTTGCCGGGGGATGGGGGAGGGGAGGTTTCGGTTGTACAAGATGAATAAGTTCTGGAGATCTAATGGACAACATGGGGACTATAGTTAAAAATATCATATACTTGAAATCTGCTAAGAGGGTATATCTTAAATCTTCTCAACCCCCACACGAAAATGGTTGAGTACGCACAGGTGATAGATATGTTAATTAGCTGGATGGGGGTGATCATTTTGCAATGTAGATGTGCATCAAAACATCAGCTCAGACATGTTAAATACATACAATTTTTATATGTCAATGATATCTCAATAAAGCTGTTTTTTTAGAAAAAGAACTGTGTAAGTTCTGCTGGGGCCCCTATCCACCCCAGGGTGCGGTGGGCAGAGGAAAGAAGAGGAAAGGAAAATGGACCCTGACTTGGTGTGGGGGGTTCCCCTGGGCCTGCCCCCCACCAGGCTCTCAGCAGTGCCCTCCTGGGCAGCACAGAGGTAGCGGAGTAGGCGTGAGCTTTCCCTGACCCTGACCTTGAGCCGGAGCCGGCAGCAGGTGGGGGTGGCTGTGGGTATGTCCGCAGCAGTTCCAAGGCGCTTTTGCTCAGTGGTCGTCTCCTCTTCTCCCAAATCCCGAGGGACCGCAGATCCTCCCAGATGAAGAAACAGACCAGAGAGGTCACAGGACTTGCCCAGGGTCACCAGCTGGGTAATGGAGAACACCTGCTCCTCTAACTTCAGGTCAAGCAGGATTCAGGCAGCGGCCATGAGGCCCTGAGGAGAGGAGGAGTTAGGACATAAGCTCATCAAATGTTTAGAAAACATTTTACAAAGATTCATTGCTTTTTCTACTTTTTCTATTGCTCATGCAGAAAAATTTGAAAATACAGAAAACTATAAAGAAGAAAATTTATCTATAATCATACCTCCCACATACAACCTCCGTTACCATATATTGGTGTATTTTCCTTCATGTTATTTTAAAAACTAAGGTCGAGGTGTTCATAGAATTTTTTTTTTTTTTTAAAGATTTATTTATTTATTTTCGCCCCAAAGCCCCAGTAGATAGTTGTATGTCATAGTTGCACAGCCTTCCAGTTGCCGTATGTGGGACGCGACCTCAGCGTGGCCGGAGAAGCGGTGCGTCGGTGCGCGCCCGGGATCCGAAACCGGGCCGCCAGCATCAGAGAGCACGCACTTAACCGCTAAGCCACAGGGCCGGCCCTGTTCATAGATTTTTATCCTGTTCTTCACTTAGTAGTATTATGTTGTGAAATGAAAGTCTTCAAAAACACGATTTTCAATGACTATGTGACGTTCTGTTATATAATAGTCATCATAGCCAACACTTCCATAGCATGTCACGTTAGCTCAGGCTGCCGTCACAAAACACTGCAGGCTGGATGGCTTCAACAATGGACATTTATTTTCTTGCAATTCTAGAGGCTGACAAGTCTGAGATCGAGGTGCTATCTAACTCGGTTTCTGACGAGAGCCCACTTGCTGGCTCGCAGATGGCTGCCTTCTTGCTGTGTCTTCACGTGGTGGAGAGAGAGTTCTGCTGTCTCTTCCTCTTCTTTTTTTAAATTTTTTGTTTATTGTGGTAACATTGGTTTATAACATTGTATAAATTTAGGTGTGCATCATTATACTTCTATTTCTGCATGGATTATATCGTGTTCTCATGTTCACCACCCAAATACTAATTACAACCCATCACCACACACATGTGCCTAATTATCCCTTTCACCCTCCTCCCTCCCCCCTTCCCCTCTGGTAACCACCAATCCAATCTCTGTCTCTATGTGTTTGTTTGTTGTTGTTATTATCTCTTCCTCTTCTTATAAGGACACTAATCCCATCATGAGGGCCCCTCCTTCATACCCTCATCTAAAACTAATTATTTCCCAAAGGCCCCACCTCCTAATACCATCACATTGGGGGTTAGGCTTGGACCTATGAATCTGGGGGACACAATTCAGCCCACAGCATGCACTTACTGTGACCCCAGAAGACAGTGCCCTTTACAAGTACCCATGTGCTGGTTCCTCACCACAACCCTCTGAGGAAGGTGCTGTCATTACCCCACTCTACAGATGAGGAACCTGGGGCACAGAGTGATGAGTAACTTGTTAGTAACCTGGAGCTGAGATTTAAACTCAAGCCATCTGGTTCTATTTATTTTTTTTGTGAGGAAGATCAGCCCTGAGCTAACATCCATGCTAATCCTCCTCTTTTTGCTGAGGAAGACCGGCTCTGAGCTAACATCTATTGCCAATCCTCCTCCTTTATTTTCCCCAAAGCCCCAGTAGATAGTTGTATGTCATAATTGCACATCCTTCCAGTTGCTGTATGTGGGATGCCGCCTCAGCATGGCTGGAGAAGCAGCGCCTCGGTGCGCGCCCGGGATCCAAACCCGGGCCGCCAGTAGCGGAGCGCGCGCACTTAACCACTAAGCCACTGGGCCGGCCCACAAGCTATCTGGTTCTAGAGGGAAGGAGGAAGTGCAGAGGGGGAAAAGTACAGAGCACTTAGAGAAAATGAAAGTCTGTGTCTGGAGTCTAACTTAGGTAGGGGAGTCAGGTCTCCTTGATGAGGTGACATTTAATGTGATACATAAAGAACGAAGAGGAGTCAGCCAGGCAGAGACTGGTGGAAAGAGAGGCGACCTGCTCCAGGCTGGTGACTCATTGCTCCCCACTCTTACTTTTAAACTGAAAACACCCAAACAGCCAGATTTCTGCTGATCATTTTGAAACTTGGAAAGGGGGGAAGTAAAATGAATTGCACCTCTCATCCTCAAATTTTCATTCCTTTTTTTATTCTCTTACAACTTGTGTATACCCCAAATTTGAATAGATAATCTATATCCAAGTTTAATGGATTATGTTTTTAGTTTAGTAGAATTTCATACTCTTCCTTGTTTTACATATTTATTATGCTTACCACTTTGATAGCTGTGTGATTTAATTATGGGGGCATGCCATAAGTTGTTTCCAGTTTTTACTACAGGAAGCATTGCTATTATAAACATCTTTGTACATGTAGATTTTCTTTTTTGACCTACCTCCTTGCGGGGGTAAATTTACAGATGGTACTGGCAATTTTGTTACTGTGTCTGCCTAGTTGCATTCCAAAAGGAATGTTCCCGTATTCTAAGCCTCCAGCAATGAAATGAGTGTATCTGTTTCCCAGAATCCTCAGCAGTACAGGAAATTTTCAAAACTAACCTTCTTGTGTAGCTATGGATATGGTAGCTATAAAATGGCTCCTCAGTATTGTTTTAAGCTGCCCTTCCTCACAGTTTTAATTATTTTTCATATTTATTGTTTCATTTCTTTTGGATTGTCATGTTGATAAGGATAATTTTAGACATCAATTGTAGAAAATATCAAGAGGTAATAGCCCCACTTACATCCTCAGCAGCAACCTGTCTTTAAAGTCTTTAGCGTAATTAAGACAGTGTGGTATTGGTAGGGATAGACAAAGACACCAAGACCACAAAAGAGAGAGACGGAAACAGACCCACGAGTATGTGAACACTTGATTTATGACAAAGGTAGAACAGCAGTGTAATGGAGAAAAAATGGCTTTTCAACTAATAGCGCTGCATCAATTAATTATCCATATGAAAAAAATAAAATTGGACCCCTACCTCACATCATACCCACAAATCAATTTCTGGTGGATTATTGACCTAAATGTGTCAAAGGCAAAACTATTAAGTTTTTAGGAGAGAACATAGGGCTCATATCTTAATGAACATAGGGCAGGGCAGGATTTCTTAGACACATGAGACACTGAAAGAACTATCATAAAAGATTGCTCAATTTGACTATATTAAAATTATGGATGTTGACTTATCAAAGATATTTTAATTAAACAGAAACCGAAAAGAGTTAACCATAAAGGGAAAAAATTGATAAATTAGACTATATTAAATTTAAGACTTCTGTTCCTCAAAAGCCACCTTTAAGAGTGAAAATTCAAGCCAGAGAGTGGGAGAAGATATTCACAATTCATATATTTGACAAAGGACTTGTATTGAGAATATATAAAGACTTCCTAAAAGTCAATAAGAAAAGGGCAATAAGAAAACAACAAACAGGGGCCGGCCCAGTGGCGCAAGCGGTTAGGTGCACGCACTCCGTTTTGGCAGCCCAGGGTTCGCAAGTTCGGATCCTGGGCATGCACTGACGCACCGCTTGTTAAGCCATGCTGTGGCGGCATCCCATATAAAGTAGAGGAGGATGGGCATGGGTGTTAGCTCAGGGCCAATCTTCCTCAAGAAAAAAGGGGAGGGTTGGCATCAGACGTTAGCTCAGGGCTAGTCCTCCTCACAAAAAAAAAAAAAAAAAGAAAAGAACAAACAATCTAACAGCAAAATATACAAAAGACTAGAACAGGCACCTCACAGAAGAGGATATCTAAATGGCCAAAAAACATGAAAAGACGCTCAGCTTCATTAGTCATCAGGTAAATGCAGGTTAAAACACAATCCCAATATCACCATACTCCCCCTGCAATGAAAAAGACAAAAAGTACCAGGTGTTGGCATTTCTCCCAATATCTCCCAAAGCTGAATATATACATATCCTATGGTCTGCATAGGTGTATACCCAACAGAAATGTGTCCGTGTCCATCAAAACCAAGTACAGTCGGCTCGCATTTATCCCCATGTTCCCCACACTCAGATTCAACCAACTGTGGGTGGAAAGGTCCACAATGCTTGCGTCTATACTGAACGTGTACAGACTTTTTTTTCTTGTCATTATTCCCTAAACAAGACAGTAAAACAACTATTTACATAGCATTTACATTGTATTAGGTATTGTAAGTAATCTAGAGATGATTTAAAGTATACGGGAGGATGTGCATACGTTATATGCAAATACTCTGCCATTTTATATAAGGAACTTGAGCATCTGCAGATTTTGGTACCCATGGGGGTCCTGGAACCAATCCCCCACAGATACCGAGGGACAACTGTAGTAGAATGTTCATAGCTGCACTATTCGAAATGCCTCCAAACTGGAAACTGTCCAGATGTCCGTCAATATTAGAATGGATAAACTGTCACAGACAGAGTACTATAAAGCAACGAACATGAATGAATGACAACTACCCAAAACAACATGCTGAACCCCACATACATACACACAGAAGAGAACTCACTTCATATTCTATTTACATAAGTCAGGATAGTGGTTACCCCGGAGGGGTGGTACCCAGAAAGAGAAAGAAAGGGGCTTTGGGGATGCTGGTGATGTTCGGATTCTCTATGTGAATGCTGCTTACACAGTTCATTTGTAAAAAATTAACATTGTACATTATTATTTATTCACTGTTCTATACGTATGTTAGATTCAATAATATATTATCTTAAGACACCATTAATGAAAAGGCAAGATGAGAGTAGAAGGAGATATTTACAACACATAGAAAACATGCAAAATCTTTGCCTGCACACTATATTAAGCAAGGGCTTTTCTTTTTGGATCTCTCCATCTTTCTCTATGTATTTTCATGTATTTCTATAGATACGTGTAATTTGAAAATAAATTACTTTTTGTATTTATTGAATATATTTCCCCCCATTACAAACTTAAATGCAGATGAGTGGAACGTGTGTTATTTCTCTGGGGAAAAAATTTCAAATTATTTATGTTGCCCTTGGTGTCTTATTTCCTGTGGTTAACGGATTTGATATATTTCTTTTTAAAGCTCTTTATTTTTACCCACTGTTCTTAGTTTTTCTGTCTCCGTATGTCCTCACCAAAGATCTTCACTTCACTTCTCTTGATTTGTAAGGAGAAACAGACTTGCAGTCCAGCTAAATGTTCAGGAGGGTATGGATACGAGGACGAGGGGGAGAAAACCAGGATTCCTAACAATCTAGTTCAGCCTCTTCCAAGGCCAGACACCACCTTCTAATATAAGTATTTTTAGAAATGAGCTATTAGGACCAGGGAACAAATCACTCAGGCCACCCGCCCCCAGACAGCCTGACAGTGCCCATTCACCCAGGCGCTCTCAACACATCTTTGCTGAGCCAGCATGGCAGTGACCCAGACGGCCAGGCCTGTGCCTTGTGAAGCTCCTATTCCAGTGAGAGGAGACAGATGATAAACCAGCCACCAAATAAACCAGACTACGTGAAGGAGATAAAATAAACAGGGCGATGAGAGAGAGAGTGACCGGGGAGGCCTCACCAAGGAGGCGACATCTGGCATGAGAATGGACCAGCTGGAGAGGGAGTGGGGATGATGGTTCAGGCCAAGGGAGCAGCGAGAGGGCAGCTGAGAAAGGGCTTGGCGTGTTCCAGGATCAGGAAGCGGCCCGTGTGGCTGGAGCATGGAGGACGAGGGGCGGGGGCTGGAGGAGAGGGTCCCAGGCCATGGTTAGGTTCTGACTCAGAGATCCAGGGGAGGCCACTGAGGAGTTTCAAGCCAAAAAAGTGATGTAATCAGGGCTGGCCCCGTGGCATAGTGGTTAAGTGCACACGCTCTGCTGCTGGCGGCCTGGGTTCGGATCCCCAGCTCGCCCGGAGGCACCACTTGTCAGGCCATGCTGTGGCGGCCTCCCATATAAACTGGAGGAAGACAGGCATGGATGTTAGCCCAGGGCTAGTCTTCCTCAGCAAAAAAAGAGGAGGATTGTCATGGATGTTAGCTCAGGGCTGATCTTCCTCACAAAAAAAAAAAAGTGACATAATCTGATTTGCATTTTAAAAGATAATTCTAATGGATAAACAAAATGTGGATTCCACAAAATGGAATACTATTCAGCCTTAAAAAAGACAGAAATTGTGATACATGCTACAACAGGGATGAACCTTGAGGACGCTGTGTTAAGTGACATAAGCCAGTCACAAAAAGACAAATACTATATGATTTCACTTATATGAGGTACCTGGAATACTCAAATTCATAGAGACAGAAAGTAGAATAGAGGTTAGCAGGGGCTGGGGGCACGGGGGAATGGGGAGTTAGTGTTCAATGAGTACAGAGTTTCAGCTTGGGAAGATGAAACTGGAGATTCTGGAAATGGATGGTGGTCATGGTTGCTCAACAATGTGAATGTACTTAATGCCACTGAACTGTACACTTAAAAATGGTTAAAATAGTAAATTTTATGTTATGTACATTTTACAATAAAATAAAAACTTTTTAAAGATAATTCTGCCTGCTGTGTAGGAGATGGACAGCGGTGGGTCGGGGCTCAAGAGAGGAAGCAGACACCCTGGAAGGCCACGGTACTCACAGCCTGTGGGAGGGGATGGAGGCCTGAGTAGGCAGCAGACATGGGGGTGGGGAGAAGTGGGCAGATTTACCGTCCAGTTCATTCAGGACTTGCTAGGGGAAAGGGGAGGGAGAGGTCAACATATTTGTGACCTAATGACAAGGGGCCAAAACAGAATACGAAATGGAGTAACTAGAAAGCATTCCAAAATAAGTTGTGCTAGCATGGTATCTAATATGTTTTAATTTTCAGAATTGTCTTAAAACTGCTGTGTTAAAAACAATATTGTATCAGTTTTTTCAACAACAGGATTTTAAAACCCGCAGGTGAGGCCACTGTGAATCTCCAAGCCCAGCCTGTATCAGGCTGCAGGAAGCCCAGCATCAGATCCCCGTCCACGACAGCTCCGGTTCCAGTGGCGTCCACACCCTCCTGACTCCTGCTTTTGTCTGACAGCAGAGGGTAAGTCGTCCAGTCCCCGAGGCACCGTGATGGGTGCCTTAGGGAAATCTCTCATTGAATCCTAGAGACCACCTCGAGAGGCAGGGACTGTGGTCCCTACTTTACAAATAAGGGGCATGAGGTTCCCAGGTTGAATCGGCCGTGAATCTCTGCTGTCCACAGCTGAGAATGGGCCCTTCCATCAGCCGAATGCTGCTCTCTGTCCCAACGTGGCACAAGGGGGATTCTGAAAGCAAGGTGGGAGACCACAAAATCACCTGACAAGAAAGGAAGAGCTGCTCTCAGTCCCCAAGGGGTGGGAGGAGGCTCAGGAAGGGGCCTCATCCCCCACCCCCCTGGGCCCAACAGAGGCAGAGAGGGATGCAGCGATCCTGAGGGCCGGGGCCTTTTCCTCTGGGCCCCGCTGGCTGAGAGCGCGGGCCACTGCGGGTGTCTCCTGGAGAAGCTGTGACTGGCCCCCCCTCGGCGGTGCTCCAGGGCCCTTCTGCGGAGGGAGCCCCCACCTCATCAGGCTGGACTCAGGGAAGGTCAGCGGGCAAGGAGGCCGGAAGATGGGTGGGAAGAGCCTGGCTCAGAGTGGGACATCCTCACTTCAGCCCCAGCTCTGCCCTCTCGCAGCTTGGGCCCGGGGGGTGGCTATTTAGTATTTGTAAGCCTTATTTCCCGTCTGCAAAATGGGGATGATAGCACTATTGACTTTGAAGGGTTGTTGTGAGGAGCAAATGAGATAAGGTATTTGAACAGTGTTTTCACTCAGATTGTCTGTTTATCTGGAGAGGCCTGCAAGGGTCTGATGGAGGTTACGGGGGCAAAGGGCAGTAGCTGAGTTTCCCCACCCCAGCCAGCCCTGGGCACTACTGCCGACAGGAAAGGATTTTAGAAATCACCTCCCCAGTGACCCTGCCTCACTCTGCCAGAGGGAATGACTCCTCCCTCTTCATGCCACTTCCCCCATGAATACGCTTCATTATTGCACATTCTGTGTTTAAAACTACTGTAACCACATTATAGACGCCTGCTTCGGCTGCTAGATTTGAGCTGTCTCCGTGAGAAAGGAACCCCAGGGCCGTGTACAGTAGAGCACGGAAGGTGCTCAACGGATAGTGAATAAAATTGAACCAAACTATAGTGACATATTTCAGCAAAGGAGCCATAACATGTTTCATTATTATAAAAGTAATATATGTATATATACATATATACAATGGAATATTATTCAGCCATAAAAAAGAATGAAATCTTGCCATTTGCGACAACATAGATGGACCTTGAGAGCATTATGCTAAATGAAATAAGTCAGACAAAGACAAATACCCTATGATCTCACTTATATGTGGAATGTGGAATCCAAAAAAAAAAAAAAGAAAAAGAAAAAGACCGAGCCTATAGACACAGAGAACAGATTAGTGGTTGCCAAAAAAAAAAAGTAACCTGGTTGTGGAATATTTAGGAAATTATAGGAGATTGGGAAGTGGGGAAAATAATCCATTTTCACATCCCCCAATGATAATTTTAGCAAACATTAACCTGTATTTCCTTCCAGCCATTTTCTCCTAGTTATAATCTTTGTTTTTACACAATGATTTTGCAATCTCTACATGCAATTTTTATATCTGGCTTCTTTTACACTACAATGGTTACAATATTTCATTCTTACATCTCAGCATCATTTTTCATCCTTTTTTCCCCTTTTACTCAGTTCTGGACTATCCATTTTTCCAAAATTCATGTTTCCAAAATAGCTATATAAAGAAGTAATGCCTAGAAGCTTTCAAAATTGTTTTATCGACAAACTCTATTTTTATAAATAGAATCTTATGTAGAACTCCAATATACGTACAAAGAAATAACAATGATATTTTACTCAAATAAATTTGTTTTCTAAGTCAAAGGCCTGGTATTTGCTTATGGCAACGTCAATCAAGCACACTAGGCTATTCAGATGAACACAACATTGGACCTGGAGCCACTGAAGGTCCGTGTTACAGCCTCCGAGGAGCCGCAGAAACACAGCACCCGGAGCACCCGGACGCTGGCAGCTACACAGAGAAGGGGACAGACACATCAGCTCCCCGGGAGCCAGGTGGGCGGATTCCCCTCCCCACGCCTGGCTGTGCCCACTCAGGGTTCCAGACAGTTCCAGGAGGCTCTCTAATTCCACCAAGTGAGTGGAAGGGAGGAAGGGAGCCTCTGAGGAACCCCATCTGCCTGGACACTCATTTAGGGTGACTTGGGGGACTGACGAAAAAAAGCAGCCACCTTTCCCTCATTTTCCAGGGCAGAGGCTGGGATTCTGTCCCCACCCCCCAGCCTGATTTCTCTCCACCTTCCCTCTCCTGCAGTTCCCTTTCAATCTATGGCTGAATCTTCTTACCCCTTTTTCCAGAGAGGAGAGAGAAGGAAGACAGTGTATTTCCTTGCATCTCGGTGTTTTTCTAGAAGCCGGCTCTGGGCAGAGGCCTCTTTTGCCCTGCTGCTCTAAGGGCGGTGCAGGGCAGGGGTATTGGGCTGAAGCATCACATCAGTACATACATTTCCCACGAAAGTGACATAAATATGTCAGAGCTGTACCAAACAGCTATATTCAAAAAAAAAAAAGTTTTTTCGAACACAAAAGTAAAGCAACTGTTGAATATGCAAGGATACTCAAATTCCTCCAGCACAAAACAATAGCAAATGATTAGGAAAGAGTGGTTTGTTGGGGAGGATATTCAGCAAGCCGATAAATGACGTATTCACCTCTGGGAGAGTGCAAGCTGCAGTTGAACGGGAGAATTCAGGAATCGGAAAGCACAGAGCCGGGTCGAATCCAGGCCGGCTGCACCCGACCGCGTCTGCCGCGTGTTCTGTGGGGGAGCGGGGCAGCGGGTCCGCAGGCTCTTCGAGAGCGGTACCTCATCCCCGCCTGACTCCCGCGCGGGCTCGCCTCCCTCCCGCTTCTGCTCCCGCTTGTTAGTGTCCAACGCCCTCTACCGGCAGCAGGAAGCATCTTCCCTCCTCGCGGAGATTGGTAGCGTTTTTGATGGTTGGCTGGTGGTGAGCAGCAATCCCATCGCCATTTGCGCCTGCACTTCGATTGCTCTCAGATTTTCTTTTGGTAAAATATTCAGTCCCAGTCATTTTCCTCAGCCCCCTTCAAGGCACCCCATGCCTACAAGCAAAGGTTTCAAATGCACATCCTGGGCTATGCCATATGATGCACTGATGGATGGTGAATGTATCTGGAATTCTGTTTGTTTATCGTTTTATAGAATAGATCACATTAGTACAGGAGTACATTCATTCATTCAATAAGTATTTGTTGAGCACCTTCCGTGTACCAGGCACTAAGTAAACAAAAATCTCTGCCCTGATGCAGCTTACTCTCTATGGTGGGAGAGGGATATTTAACAAGGAGGTAAAACAAATAGTATGAAAATTGGTAGGATGAAAAAGAGTAGGCAGGAAAGGAAGATAGGGATGTGTATGGGGGAGAGGTAGTTGCCATTTTAAATTCGAGTGAGAAGTGAGGGAGCCATCCCTGTGGACATCTGGAAAAAGAATGTTCCAGGCAGAGGGACAGTCAGTGCAGAGGTCGGGGAGTGGGGTGTCTCTGGTGTGTTGGGTTTGTTCAAGGAACAGCAAGGAGCCACCTTGGCTGAGGCGGAGTGAGGCAGAGAGCACACGAGGTCAGAGAGGGGAGAGGGGTGTAGATGTGAAGGGCTTGCAGGCCATCGTAAGTGCTTGCTTGGGCTTTTATTCAGGGGGAGGTGGGATCCAAATGGCAGGCTCTAAACAGATGAATGACACGATCTGGGGTGCACACCCCCAAATGTTTTACCGATAGATGTACACTATTAATGAAGTTTGGATTGGAAACTATAGGTCTGCAAGATAAACTCCATAATAAGCCCACTGCTTCCTTTCACTGAGACCCACTGTTGGAGGAGATAAGATGTGAGCTGTCTTGAAAGATGAGCAGAACTTCAACAGGCAGAGCCACGACATGCCTTTCGAGACTGACTGCCATTCCTACGCTAAACCATAATCGTACCAAGTGACCTACTTGGTCAGACTTGAGGTACCAGCACCGGGGTCCTTCTCAGTATTGAATGCCCGTTTTCATTGAGTATGTGTCTACATTCCCAATTCCTTACTACTGCTGATTCCTTACCTGAATCAGACCTCTCCCCAGAAACAGGTCAACAGGCAAGTGGCTTATGGCGATGGCCTGTGACACAGTGCCACCTGGATTCCACAAGACTCTTTCCCGTATTCTAGTTCAGACACACAAGCAGTGCCATGGAGTTTAACAGTCGGTACCTTCGCAATTTTGATCAGAGCCAGCCTAAATCTGTTAACACTTGGTGTTAAGTTACTGGACTTACTAGGGCACTTTTGAACTTGAAAACCCACTAACTGGCCCTGGTTCAAGATGGTAATCTGAGCACATATATTTAACGCCCTCTTGCAAACTCCCATTGAAGTGGCCAAAGAATGTAATAAGGAAGCTCTGTATTAGCACCAGAAACTGAGGAAGGAGAAAGGCTGTTATCTCCTAACCAAAGTGTGAGCAAGTGAAATGGACCCACAGCAGAAGCCCATTAACATCCACATGCGTGGACCAGTGAGAGCAGGACAAACTACAGCCACATATAAGGATGGCAAGATGGTCAGTCTCTGGTCATTGCAAACCTCCTTACTTTCAGCCTTTAATGCTACAAGAAAGGGGCAATTTCAGAATTACGGAGTTTTAACTTGGCCCATCAAGGTCCGTTTGCCTGTGGGGAGCAGAGCAAGGCTGCTCATGCTTCCACGCTAAATGAAGCAGGGCACAGCTCACTGGCCCTGAAGGGGACAACCATGCCAGTCAGGAAAGGGGCACCGACCCCACCAACATCACGCTACCACAACAGAAAAGAAATTCTCCGAGTCTCCCACAAGTGAAAGGACCTCTGCTCTGACAACGCAAACCTCCACTAAAACTAAGCTTTTCCCTTCCCCGTTTGAGTGTGCTGTTTAAGATTTGCACAGGCACCCAGGTAATTTGAAGAAAATTGTTTTCAACTACCCAAACTAGAAATATAACCCTAAGCAACAGAAAAACATACTGTGGCATCCATGAATCTATACCCCTCAGATCCACCTGCTGTGGGAGCGTGACTGACTGACGGCCCCACCGGCTGCCTCTCTGGATCCACCAGGATCACCCCCAGGCCACACTCTCTGGGGACTCTTTCTAGCCAATGAGCACGGTGGGAGTACTAAGGCAGGCCCATTCCAGCGCCATGCTGGATACCAGCAGGTGACTGTGGCTTGAGGACCCTCCATCAGCCTGCCAAACCGTCCCTGGAACTGCACTGCAGCCTGAGATCCTTCCTACCCAATCCTCCTTGCCCCCCCTCTCCTTCCGTGGGTGTAGAACCTGCATCTGAAGCCTCTCCCTGCCTTCTCCTGCAGTGGCCCCGATAAGTCTCTTGTCCGTCTAACCCCATCCTAGAAGACCTGAATTCATGCACATACGGACGTACTGAAAAAATGAATAATTGAGGGGGCCAGCCCCGTGGCGTAGCGGTTAAGTGTGCGCGCTCTGCTGCTGGCGGCCCGGGTTCAGATCCCGGGCGCGCACCGACGCAGGGCTTGGCAAGCCACGCTGTGGCGGCGTCCCACATAAAGTGGAGGAAGATGGGCACAGATGTTAGCCCAGGGCCAGTCTTCCTCAGCAAAAAGAGGAGGACTGGCATGGTGTTATGAGAGGTTTGGGATTCGATCGGAGACATAAAAGAAACTCTCCACTCCAAACAAATGAACTGAAGGTATATTTTATTATATAGAGGATAGTAAAGGTGATAGTCTGCAAACAGATCCGAAAAGGTCAAATATTAAGAGGGAAAAAACATCAGCTCGACTGGAAAGGGAAAACATCCACATCGACTGAAGAGAAATGACACAAATCAACCGGAAAGAGAAACACCAGGTTGACCGAAAAGAGAGCACATCAAATCAATTACTTCACAATAAATCAATTACTTCACATCAAATCAATTACTCACAATATCCACGCCCCACTGCCGGGAGAGTCCTGTCAATCGACGCAGCTGGGCAAGGATCACATGTCCTGGGCAAGGCTTCCCTTCCACAGGTGGAACTCTCACCAGGTCTCAGTTTCCAGCAGTTTTTATACCATCAATAATTTTCAGAATAAGCAATTACAGAGTTTACAGAGCAAGCATTTAGTGTTCCCATGCACAAATGGTTATCAGTGGCGTACGTGCACTGAGCCCCCTGGCTAACGTCCCAGCCCAGTAGTTGTGTACGTGCATTGTTCTCTTTGGTTATCGTCCTAGCCCGGCACAGATGGCCAGTCCATCCCGTGCTACGACGCTCCAAGAGCCTTGAAATGTTACAACTTGCAACTCTCTCCGTGGGAGAAAGGCCAGTTCCCAGGAAAAGGCCAGTTCCCACCACACAGAAAGCAGCTTTATATTTCTTTTTGTGCTGGTGGCTATAGGTCAATGGAGCGGCCAAACATGGCTGTACTCATGTCAAGACACATGGATGTTAGCTCAGGGCTATCTTCCTCACACACACAAAAAAAGAATAACTGTAAAGAAATCAATTTGAGGGATCACAGGAAAGGTGAGAGAAGCGGAGGATACACGAAGTCCTTAAAGCTACACACCCTGAGTTTCAGGAGAACACATCTATAAGACAGCGGCTAGCAAGCGTGAAGAGAGACTAATCTGAGTGAGAAAGGTCTTCTATGGGAAAAACCTAATTGTTGAACTGACAAACACAAGAGGAGTGGTAAACAGCAGACTGGAGACAACAGAAAATCGGGTTCCATGGGGACAGAGCAGAGAACAGAGGCAATAACCAACTAATAGGAAAATAATGGTCCAAAATGAAAAGGCTAGTCTTCGGGCTGCAAAAGGGTCACCTGACGATAAGAAATATTATGGAAGAGACCATATCTAGAAATAACCCACTGACATTTTTACATTTGAAGGATAAAGAAAAAATACAGAAGTTTCTAAGGAGAAAAACTCACAATAAAAAAGAGACTCAAAATCAGGCATAAAGTTTCCCTTGCACAGTACTATATGCCAGAAGACAATAGCAAATATCTATTGTTTTGAAAGGAAAAGACTCTAAGCCAAGGATTTGATAACCAGTCAAGGTTTTTCATATGAAAAGGCAACAGAAAAACATTGCCAGATATATGAGGGTTCGGAAACTGCACCACACATATACTCTTTATTTATTTATTTATTTATTTTCAAAGAGCTTTTTTTTTTTTTTGAGGAAGATCAGCCCTGAGCTAACGTCCAATGCCAATCCTTTTTTTTTTTTTTTTTTTTTTTTGCTGAGGAGGATGGGCCCTGGGCTAACATTCACGCCCATTGTCCTCTACTTTATATGGGACGCTGCCACAGCATGGCTTGACAAGCGGTGCACTGGTGCACGCCCAGAATCCGAACCTTTGAACCCCAGGCTGCCGAAGCAGAGCGGGAGCACTTAACCGCTGTGCCACCAGGCCAGCCCCAATACTCTTTATTTAAAAAAGAAAAAAATTACTCTAACAATACCAGCAGAAGACAAAAAATAATTACAATTGGCCAGACTATGTAGCAGAATGATATTTGGGCCCAAATAAAAATTAAGAGACAGTACAAAAAAGAGAGGGGAGGTGAGTTCAGATATTGTAATAAATGATAGCAATCAATGGAAACCAGGAAAACAGAGTGATGTCTCCATAAGGTTTTTTCTATCATCATGAAACAAGGTAAATGTCCAAAATATTCTTGAAAGAAGATAAAGAAATACACTTCTCTTTTTGAAACTTCAGCGTTTACTTTTTCTATAGTCTAAGATCGAACACAAAATTTGTCCCGTCCTCACAGAGATTATGCCACATGTTGAACACAAGGACTGCACTCACCTGCAAACTCCCACCTGCCCAACTGGCATCTGCAGCTGGCAAGTTGCAGCATCCTTTGGGATCACAGAAGATGTTTCTTCTTTCTCTAAGACTTTAAGCCCTGTGATCTCTTGGAATAGTCATTTGATTTCTTAAGTACCTATTTATTGTCCAGTTTTGCCCAAGACGTTTCAGTGAATAGCTGTTCCCTGTGTAATAACCACACTTCTGTGTAAACAGGGAACCCTGCTAATACTGTGAAGGGAGTCATGGCAGTGGCTTGCTTCCTCTCAGGAACATCGTTTGAAAAATCAGATAAAATCAATAGCTAACCGAGTGTCTTAAGAAATGCAGTGCAGAGTTTACCCTTTACATCTGTACCTCATGTAATCTTCACAGCCCTACCATTATTCCTTTTACAGCCAAACAGACTGATTCCAAGAGAGGATAAGTAATTTGTGCAAAGCCACAGAGCTAGTGAAGTGGCATGAGCTAGGACCAGATCTGTCTCCAGAATCCCAGTTCTAGATCACTACACTAAAACGCTCCATTTTCCCCAGAATAAAAGCACTTACACACAAAACTGTGCATGTAATTTCACCAATAGTTTTATAGGCCACCCTATGGAGTTAAGAATCCCTGAATTAGTATGTGTGTATGAACAATTTTACCAAGTTAAAATTATCCCTTCACAACTCAAAAAATATGCATCTCTTGTAATTTAGTTTATATATAAATAGACACACACATTTTTTATTGATGTTTTAATAGTTTATAACAGTGTGAAATTTTGGGTTGTACATTTTTGTTTGTCCATCACCATACATATGTCTCCCTTCACCCCTTGTGCCCACCCCCACCCCCGTTGCCCCTGGTAACCACAATACACTTTTCTCTGTCCATGTGTTGGTTTATATTCCACATATGAGTGAGATCATCCAGTGTTTGTCTTTCTCTTTCTGGCTTATTTCACCTAACATAATACCCTCCAGGCGCATCCATGTTGTTGCAAATGGGATGATTTTGTCTTTTTTATGGCTTAGTAGTATTCCATTGTATATATATACCACATCTTCTTGATCCAATCGTCAGTCGAGGGACACTTAGACTGTTTCCACTTCTTGGCTATAGTGAATAATGCTGCAATGAACATAGGGGTGCATAAGCCTCTTTGGATTGTTGATTTCAGGTTCATTGGATAGATTCCCAGTAGTTGGATAGCTGGATCATAGGGTATTTCTAAGTCTTTGAAGAATCTCCATACCGTTTTCCATAGAGGCTGCACCAGTTTGCATTCCCACCAGCTGTGTATGAGGGTTCCTGTTTCTCCACATCCTCTCCAACATCTGTTGTTTTTTGTCTTGGTGATTATAGCCATTCTAACAGGTGTGAGGTGATATCTTAGTGTTGTTTTGATTTGCATTTCTCTGATGATTAGTCATGTTGAACATCTTTTCGTGTGCCTATTGGCCATCTGTATATCTTCTTTGGAGAAGTGTCTGTTCATTTCGTTTGCCCATTTTTTGATCAGATTGTTTTTTTGTTGTTCAGTTGTGTGAGTTCTTTATATATTATGGAGATCAACCCCATGTCAGATATATGTTTTGCAAATATTCTCTCCCAGCTGGTGGGTTGTCTGTTCATCTTGATTCTGGTTTTGTTTGTCTTGTAGAAGCTCTTTAATCTGATAAAGTAACACTTGCTTATTTTTTCTTTAGTTTCCCTAGTCTGGGTAGGCACGTCATCCGAAAAGATTCCTTTATGACCAATGTCAAATAGTGTGTTGCCTATATTTTCTTCTATGAGTTTTATCGTTTCAGGTCTCATCTTCAGGTCTTTGATCCATTTTGAGTTAATTTTTGTGAATGGTGATAGCAGATGGTCCACTTTCATTCTTTTGCATGTGGCTGTCCAGTTTTCCCAACACCATTTATTGAAGAGACTTTCCTTTCTCCATTGTATGTTCTTAGCTCCTTTGTCGAAAATTAGCTGTCGGTATATGTGTGGTTTTATTTCTGGGCTTTCAATTCTGTTCCATTGATCTGTGTGTCTGTTTTTGTACCAGTACCATGCTGTTTTGATTACTATTGCTTTGTAGTATGTTTTGAAGTCAGGGATTGTGATGCCTCACAGCTTTGTTCTTTTTTCTTAGGATTGCTTTAGCTGTTTGGGGTCTTTTGTTGCCCCATATGAATTTTAGTATTCTTTTTTCTATTTCCGTGAAGAATGTCATTGGGATTCTCATTGGGATTGCATTGAATCTGTAGATTGCTTTAGGTAATATAGACATTTTAACTATGTTTATTCTTCTAATCCATGTGCATGGGATGTCTTTCCATTTCCTTATGTCATCATCGATTTCTTTCAATAATGTCTTGTAGTTTTCATTGTATAGGTCTTTCACCTCCTTGGTAAGATTTATTCCTAGATATTTTATTCTTTTTGATGCAATTGTAAATGGTATTATCTTTTTGAGCTCTCTGTTAGTTCATTATTAGCATACAGAAATGCAAGTGATTTTTGTACACTGATTTTGTACCCTACGAATTTGCTGTAGTTGTTATTTCTAATAGTTTTCCAACAGATTCTTTAGGGTTTTCTATAGATAAAATCACATCATCTGTAAATAGTGAGAGTTTCACTTCTTGGCTGCCTATTTGGATTCCTTTTATTCTTTTTTCTTGCCTAATTGCTCTGGCCAAAACCTCCAGTACTATGTTGAATAGGAGTGGTGGGAGTAGGCAGCCCTGCCTTGTTCCTGTTCTCAGAGGAATGGCTTTCAGTCTTTCCCCATTGAGTATGATGTTGGCTGTGGGTTTGTCATAAATAGCCTTTATTATGTTGAGGTACTTTCCTTCTATACCCAGTTTGTTGAGAGTTTTTATCATAAATGGATGTTGTATCTTGTCAAATGCCTTCTCTGCATCTATTGAGATGACCATGTGGTTTTTATTCTTTGTTTTGTTGATGTGACGTATCACGTTGATTGATTTGCGGATGTTGAACCATCCCTGCGTCCCTGGTATGAATCCCACTTGATCATGGTGTATGATCTTTTTAATGTATTGCTGTATTCAGTTTGCCAATATTTTGTTGAGGATTTTTGCATCTATGTTCATCAGTAATATTGGCCTGTAATTTTCCTTCTTTGTATTGTCTTTGTCTGGCTTTGGTATCAGGGTGATGTTGGCCTCACAGAATGATTTAGGAAGTGTTCCATCTTCCTTTATTTTCTGGAATAGTTTGAGAGGAATGGGTATTAAATCTTCTTTGAATGTTTGGTAAAATTCACCGGAGAAGCCATCTGGTCCTGGACTTTTATTTTTTGGGAGGTTTTTGATTACTATTTCAATCTCTTTACTTGTGATTGGTCTATTCGGATTCTCCATTTTTTCTTGGTTCAGTTTCGGGAGGTTGTATGAGTCTAAGAATTTATCCATTTCTGCTAGATTGTCCAATTTGTTGGCATATAGTTTCTCATAGTATTCTCTTACAATCCTCTGTATTTCCATGGTATCTGTTGTAATTTCTCCTCTTTCATTTCTAATTTTATTTACTTGAGCTTTTTCTCTTTTTTTCTTAGTAAGTCTGGCTAAGGGTTTGTCAATTTTGTTTATCTTCTCAAAGAACCAACTCTTTGTTTCATTAATCCTGTCTACTGTTTTTTGGTCTCAATTTCATTTATTTCTGCTCTGATTTTTATTATTTCTCTCCTTCTGCTGACTTTGGGCTTTGTTCTTCTTTTTCTAGTTCTGTTATGTGTAATTTAAGGTTGCTTATTTGGGCTTTTTCTTGTTTGTTAAGGTGGGCTTGTATTGCTATGAGTTTCCCTCTCAGGACCGCTTTTGCTGCATCCCATGTGGTTTGGTATGGCATATTTTCATTTTCGTTTGTTTCCAGATAGTTTTTGATTACTCCTTTAATTTCATCAATGATCCATTGGTTGTTCAATAGCATGTTGTTTAAACTCCACATTTTTGTCACTTTCCCAGTTTTTTTTTTTTTTCTTGGTTGATTTCCAGTTTCATAGCATTATGGTCTGAAAAGAAGCTTGCTATGATTTCAATCTTCTTAAATTCATTGAGGTTTGCTTTGTTTCCCAACATATGTAGACACACACATTTTTAATACTAGAGGTTCTCCTGACATGGCTGAGCAACTTCTTTTGCACCAACCTTCCTGTAATTAAAAGCTATAAACTTTGGACAAAATATAAAGAACAACTGTCTGAACACACTGGAGAAGGACCAGAAGCAGGCAGATGCTTAAGGGGAGCTGGATACTTGGGAGAAGGGGACAGCACAGGGAAGTCTCCCCCTTTTACAGTTTTTAGCCCTTACTCTGTACCATGCCAGGCAGCTAGAACTCTGATGGAAAAATTGCAGTCTTGCTGGCTTGAGGAACCAGAAAACAAAACAAAACAAGTGTGAGGGGGGAAGGGGAAGAGGTCCTGGGAGAGCCAGAGGGCAAGCTAGAAATTGTGTGTCTATAAGCTCCACCTCCTGAACCACACGAGTGCACGGCAGACTCCAAGCAGCAAGCAAGATTTAAGGTGCTGCCCATCCAGAAAATACAGTGTTTAGAGTTTGAGTCCAGCCAAGCTAAGTGCCCGCTAAAAAGAAACAAACAAAAAAAGAGCAACATTCTTGAAGCCACGTAACAGAATCCAGAATCTCCATAACATCATTCACCACGTCCAAGATACAACCCAGAACTACGGACATGTGAAGAATCAGGAAAATGAGATCCATTCTCAAGAGAATCAACAAAACCTGACCCTGAGACGATCCAAGCGTCAGTGAGCAGACAAGGATTCCAAGGCGGCTACTGTAACTATGCTCAAGGACATAAAGGAAATTACGCTTGTAATGAAGATAGGCAATTTCAGCAGAGAAACAGAAACTTAAAAAAAACTATAAAATAGAAATTCCAGAATGGAAAAATATAAAATCAAATAAATTCTTTATATTGGCTTAGCAGAAAGGAAATGACAAAATCAGTGACCTTGAGGCTATATCACAGAAATTATATAATCTGAACAACAGAGAGAAGTGTTTGGGGGAAAAAGAACACAGACTCAGAGACTTAAGGGACTATACAGAGGTTTAGTATATTTGTAATCAAAGTCCCAGAAGGAAAGGTGAAAAGACATGGGGCAAGAAAATGATCTGAAGAAATAATGGCCGAAATTTTCCCATTTGATCAACGGCACAAATTTACAGATCCAAGAAGTTCAGCAAACCTCAAGCAGGATAAATACACAGAGAACCATAACTAGGCATACTTGAAAGCAGCCAAAGGAAAAGACATATCATATAAAGCGGAACAACTATTTGAAATATCACTGACTTGCCATCAGAAACAATGGAGGCCAGAAGACAATGGAACAAGATCTTTAATGTGATGGAAAACAAAAACAATCTGTCACCAGCAGACTTGTGCTACAAAAAAGGCTAAAGAAAGTTCTTCAGGCCAAGGGGAAATGATACTACATCTTCAAGTAGTAAGGAAGACCATCAGAAATGGTAAATATGTGGATAAATATGACATATTTTCCTCTTAATTTTTAAAAATATTATGATTAAAGGATTAAATTATATTACAGGACTTATAAAGTATACAGATTTCATATATATGACAACTAGACCATAAAAGACAGGGATGGTAAACTGACCTATATAGTTGCAGGATTTCTACATTTTATGTGAAGTGGTATGACATTAACTCTAGGTAGACTGAAAGATGGAAAATGTATATTGTAATTCCTCCAGCATCCACTAAAAGAACTGTGTAAAGAGAGTATAGCTAAAAAGCCAATAAATTAAAATGCAATTCTAAAATAATCACTAATCCAAACAGAAAAACAATAAAATGAGAAACCTAAAACTGTGTCAATAATTACATTTAATGTTAATAAACACTCTAATTAAAACATGGAGATTGTCAGAATAGACAAAAATGTAAGATCCAAGTATATGCTGTCTATAAGAAACCCATTTTAAATACAAAGACACAGAGAGATAGAAAGTAAATGAAAAGAAAAAGGTACCCTATGCAAACAGCAAGCTGAAGAAGGCTGGCGTGGCTATAATTCACACCAGATAAAGTGGTCTTGGAAACAAAAAGTTTTAGCAGAGATAAAGAGGGAAATTTCATAATGATAAAATGGTCAATTCATCAGGAGGACATAACATAACCTTTAACAACAGAGCTTCAAAACACGAAGCAAAACTTGACAGAATTAAAGAGAGAAATAGGCAATTCCACAATCATAACTGAAGATTTTAACACCTATCTTTCGACACCTGATAGAAACAACCAAGCAACTCAGTAAACATATAGATGTGAACAATACAAACTATCCAACCTAACTGATATTACAGAACAAATTGACCCAAGAATTTACAATACGCATTCTCTTCAAGCGTACATGGAACATTCACCAAGACAGACCACATACTGAGTAAGAACACAAGTCTCAATAAAATTAAAAGGATTGAAATCATAAAGAGGCTATTCCCTGACCTCAATGGAATTCAAGTAGAAATCAGTAACAATAAGATATTTAGTGAAAAAAACAAACATGTGCTAATTAGACAACATACTTATACATAACCTATGGGTCAAAGAAGAATTGAAAAGGAAATCAGAAAATATTAGAATTGAATGATAATGAAAATATATTAAAATTTTGAGACACAGCTAAAGTAGTGCTTAAAGAAAAATATCTAGCTTTAAATATTTATATTAGGAAAAAAAAGTCTAAAGTCAATAACCTAAGACTTACCTTAAGAAGCTAAAGAAAGAGGCCGGCCCCATGGCATAGCGGTTAAGTGCACACGCTCCGCTGCTATCGGCCTGGGTTCGGATCCCAGGTGTGCACTGACGCACCACTAGTCAGGCCATGCTGTGGCAGCATCCCATATAAAGTGGAGGAAGATGGGCACAGATGTTAGCCCAGGGCCAGTCTTCCTCAGCAAAAAGAGGAGGATTGGTAAGGATGTTAGCTCAGGGCTGATCTTTCTCACCAAAAAAAAAAAGCTAAAGAAAAAAGAACAAAGTAAATCCCAGCTAAGTAGAAGAAAGGAAATAATAAAGAACAGAAATCAATGCAATTAAAAACAGTTGAGAAAAATTAATAAAGCCAAAGTTTGGTTCTTTGAAAATCAGATCAACAAAATTGATAAACCCCTTGCTAGACTGATCAGGAAAAAGAGAAAACAGAAATTATCAGAATCAGAATGAAAAAGAAATTACCGCTATATCTCCTACAGATGTTAAAAAGATAAGGGACTATTATGAATAATTTTATATCCACAAATCTGACAACTTGGGTCAAATGTATAAATTCCTTGAAAATATAACTTACGTAAATGACACAAGATGAAACCAAAAATCTGCATAGCCTGTATTTATTAAAGAAATTAAATTTGTTACAAAACAACCTTCCCATAAAGAAACTTCAGGCCTACATGGTTTCACACATTAATTCTATAAATACAATAATGAAAAAGAGGATAGTTAGAATCGGGTTATTAAAAAGTCAGCTTTAATATCAACAGGGATAATGGCCAAGAGTCAACATTAGGTAGGTTGTAAGTGCTAGACTATAAAGAAACGGAAACCAGCTCCGGTGAGATTCATTTCTTCTTCCCTTTCGAAGGCTTGGCAAATAGAGCTGGGTCTATCTGTTCCTGGGCCAGCCCTCTGACAGAGAAGAGCCTGGCCGCCCGCTCCTGCAGCGTGCCCCCACATTTCAGCCCCAGGGCCATCAGTTCACACTTGAGCCTCTCCAAACCCAGCAGCTCCAATTCTGCAACAGAGCTGAATGCCAGCAAATCTAGAGTTTCCTGACGAATACCCTGAGGAAAAAAAACAAAGAAAATATTTAAAACCAGGCTCCTTCCTCTGAATAAAGACGTTCTTTAACTGTCAACTACATTGTTTTTCAAGGAATTTTCATTTTAATTTGCCATATCTCACTCTTACATTTTAAGAATCTAAATGTTATTCCACGTGCATTCTCAGTACACATTAATAATAAACATTAATTTTTTCATCTATATATTTAGAAACAAACACTCAGAATAGTAACAGTTACAGGCGTCCCAGATTAATATTTTTTTTCCTTTTTGACTTTTCCAGCAAAAATTCAAACAGTAAAATATACCCAGCCTACCCCTGCACTATTCCCACAGAAAAGAGCAGCACCCTATCAAGCTTAATTTTTTTTTCTTTTTTTACTTAGGGAGTCGAGAAGCTTGAGGGTGGGCAGAGCTTCCCGGGAAGGCTCTTCAAACTCATTGTCCTTGAAAATCTCCAGAGTGGAAGGGAAGACTCCTCAACTGCGGCTCGTGAGTTCCATCGGGGTGTTTCGAAGGCTGGGAACGCATCCTTCAGAAATGGTGTACAGGCGTGGAAACTCGCAACTCACTGGGGTCAGCAGTTTGCTGCTTTGGATGATGATGCCCACGCTGCTCCGAGGGGTCTGCTTAGATAGACCTGTCACATGATTGCCAGCGACGATCTTGTCATTCCCCACGTCAACCACTGTGCCTCACATCTTGAGGGAGAAGAGGATGCTGACGTGGGTGACACTGGACACTCCTCGGCAGGAGGCGTCGGTCAGGAAGAGCTCCAGACTGCCGGCCAGGTCCCCAGGGATGCTCACTTCAATGGTGTCTGACGTGCACAACATGGGGACTTGGGGAGCGTGGTTATCCTCAGACAGCACCAAGCCCGGGAACACTGACACCGACGGGGCTTCTCAGACAGGGAAAGAATGGCTGCAGCCGCCACTGTTATCACGGCATCCTTCAATGTCTATGGAACTTGGTAAAAACACAAACCCTAAGGCCCACCGTGCCCCACTGACCCAGAGTCTCCAGGCCTATCAAGCTGAATTTTAATGAGATTCCCATGCCTGTGCATCTTAATTCCATAATCTTAATGCTTTCTATTCTAATCGAGTAATTAAGACTGATTATAAGAGTTCCCACGCATATAACTCAAATTCAAATGCTGTTCAATACACTTGTAATTGTTCTATCCGACAAGTAGACTTTATAGAATTTAACACAAAATTAAATACTTTTGATGAGGATGCTCTGCAAAAAATGAAAACGTTCACATCTAGGGGGTTTTAAAAAATACATCCAAAGAACAATAATTTTCTCACAGTAAGTTATTCTTTTAAATATTAAAGAGCTCTAGGGACAGACTCTTTATCTTTCTAGTTGATCTTTATTTTTTTTAAAAAGCCATCTTGTTGGATGTCTGAAGTAAGTCTTGGCTTCACTGTTTATGGCCAAACCCTGAGTCGCCACTTGTACATCTTGGGAGCATCATACCTGGTTGCACCTGGCTGGCATGAACATAGCAGCTACTACTATAACATCAAGACCCAAATCCCCACAGTTAAAGGCTCAAAGACTGCAAGTCAAACAGGGTCTATTCACTCATTCTTTATTCTTAAATTTTTCCTTTATTCATTTTTCTAAGGCTTCAGTCCGGATAAAGCTCCTAATATATACAAGTAACATAAAAGTTACCTGCTTACAACTCCAGAGATGGTGTGAGGGTCAATTTAAAGACCTTAGCATAAAAAATTCCACTATCCTCCTTAGAAAGGGAAATCTATGTATTTTTGCTTATTTATTGGGGGTAGGGAAGGTGCTGGTTAAACAAATAATGACAGGCTGTGTGTTTATCAAAGAAAACTAAGTAGTTCAGGTTTCATCTATTCTAAAAAGCAAGTCATTAGATCAAAGAGTAAACATTAAAGATTTCCGCTGGAAGCTAGTCTATTCAAGACAGCAAATAACTATTTGAGGGAAAGTATGCACAATGAAAATAAATTTTTAAAAGGCTGAATGGAGGGCTTAAGATTTAATGACAAATTAAAAAGGAGCTACTCCTCCTCTATAAGAAAGATCTTCACATGCAGCTGCCAACAAAATTGTTCAAACAGTACCTCACATGAGAAAGAAAAACTGACAGAGATTCAGTGGTAAGAAAATGAGCACATTTCCTCAAATCTAAAATGCCATCCATCATAACATGCCTTATTATTGTATGTATTAAGAAAGAATAAACAATACCAATTAAACTATAATGTGTGATAGACACTCAGAGCTATTAAAACGTGATAAACACGCATCTTAGAATTGATGAAATATGGAACCAAGGGCGCCACCTAGTGGCAAAATAATATAAATTCTAGGGCAAAAAAGAAACATAGGGGGGCCACCCAGGTGGCATTAATGTTCAGTTCGCATGCTCAGCTTCGGTGGCCTGGGGTTCGCAGGTTTGGATCCCAGGCGTGGACCCAACACACCACTCATCAAGCCATGCTGTGGCAGCGTCCCATACACAAAATAGAGGAGAATGGGCACAGATGTTAGCTCAGGGACAATCTTCCTCAGCAAAAAGAGGAAGATTGGCAACTGATGTTAGCTCAGGGTCAAGGCTCCTCACCAAAAAAAAAAAAAGTAAAGATGTCTTGGAGAGGACATGGCAAGCTTCACCATCATCAGTACTTCTGATTATTAAACAAGCCTTTCCACTAAGCAGCTGACAGGAAAAAGCACATTTGCATTTTAATGCCTTATTGTGGAGATTAAACTGATTTGGCTCTAGACATCGACCCAAAAATTTTACTTACGGTGTTTGCTGACCGGCTTTCCTCCAGTTCGGCCACGGGACTGTTCTCCCTATCTCCTCCAGGTGAAGGCTTGGCAGCGCTTTCCCCATCAGTCCTTCCTTTTGTCTCTCTCTCCTCACTCAGTCCAGCCCCAGCGGCTTCCCTTCCGATGGGTTCTCTACTCTCTGCCTCCTTTCCCTCCCGGGTTCTCTCTCTTTCAACAGCCATCTTCCTTTCCACACACTCCTCAGTAGATGTCTCTCCCAGCTCAGCACACAAGTCCTCTGAAATACCGTTCCCAGAGTCAGTCCCTCGGGTCTCTGGTTTTCCTGGTGATCTGGAGTCTGTACTCAATACTCTCGCCCTCTGAGAACTACTGGGAAATCCACTTGCCATCTCAACACCATCACTGCCATTTGTGGGAGCAGGGCAGCTCATTCCTGAAGTACCAGGTGCTGCACTGTCATCATCTGAGCTCTCAGAGCTGGACCCCTCTGCAGTCTCTAGTCCTTCCATGCCCAACCTGTCAGAAACAACCAAAAGGTTTAACGCCATTCATGCCTTCTACTTAAAAAAAAAGAGTTACAGTTTGTCCAGGGAACAGACTCTGTTTGAAAAAAAATATCTGCTAGCTCGAGATGGAGAGTAGGTAAGTTTTAGAAAAAGAAATTCCAGAGATATAAACAGAAAGAAAAAAAAAATTCAGTGAGACTAGAACCAACCATGCCAAAGACCCAAGAAGATCTCTCTTTTAAAGTTATGAATCTCTTAAAACAAAATTGATTTTGCTTAAAGTTTTTTTCCCGATATTCAACTGCTGGAAATTAGATAAAGAAAATTCTATGTTTTATTTACAACTGCCCAAAATCGGAAACTACCCAAACATCTATCAACTGGAGAATGGATAAACAAATTGTGGTACAGCCATACCAAGCAATAATACTTGGTAATAAAAAGGAATGAACTACTGATACATATAATATCATCGATGGATTTCAAAAGCATTATGCTAAGTGAAAGAAGCCAAACACAAAAGGCTATATGACATTCTGGAAAAGACAAAATCATAGGAACAAACATCACACCAGTGATCTGTGGTTGCCAGGGGTGGGGAGAGAGGAAGGGATTAATTGCAAAGGGGCACATGGGAACTTTTTAGGGTGATGGAAATACTCTATATCTTGATTTTGGTGGTGGTTTCATGATTCCATTTTTCAAAACTCACAGAACTGTTCAATCAAAAATGGTGAATTCTACTGTATATAAACTATACCTTAACAAACCTGACTTTGAAAAAAACACAATACCATTACCTTTTCTCTTAGGAACATTTAATTCCTATTTCAGAAATAACACACAAAATTCTGTGCTGGACTCACAGAGTTATATGATCTTTGGTTAATAATTATCTTTCTATCCCCAAAGGGGAGGCCAACAAGGAGGTAAGGTCCATCTGGAATTAGCATTTTCTAGAACTTGGCCCAAGGGAACTGAGCTGGTAACCAGAGGACCAACTGGGAAGGGCAGGAGAGCTATGAGAAGATTGGAGAAGAAAAAGTACTGTTGTGCTTTTCACCCACAAGTGCAAAAGTGGTGAAGAGAGGCCTGGCAAACTGACCAGAGACTTCAAAAACCAGAGAGAAAACAGAACACCCTGGAAAGTACAGCAGTGGCTTCCACATGGAGTGTGTGAAAGTTAACTCTCTCAACACCAAATAGTAATTCAAGCATAAAGCTATTTTTATGTGATGTTTCACTGTAGATTCTATTAATGGCACTCACAGCAGAAACCATTACTGGTGTGTACAGTGTGACAATCACCGAAATCTGCAGACTGAAGCACTCTGGAAAATCTGAGCTCCCATCAAACGTTACTTACAAATGTGTTTATACCAGACAGACAAGAAGGAAACATACCATATCATTCCTCACAGATGAATTTGGAATAAAAATGAAATATACTTACCAAAAGCATTTCCTTTTCCCTGCCCTGGCTCCTTCGTCTGTGCCTGATGTGTTAGGCCGTTTCCGATTCTCCCCGATTTCTGCCGATACCATCTTGCTGGAGGCAGCCTGCATACCTAACCAGAAATGTTAACGACCTGGTTTCTACTATCAGGACTAAGTGTAATTATGGGCTCGTTATTTGTGTACATTTGTCTTTCCCCCGTTATGTCATAACCTTTTTGATGGAAAAGATTCCTTCTTATTCAGTTGAACCCACAATAGCCCTAGCACAATGCTCTGGATGCTAAAAAAATAAAAGTTGACGACAATCATTCTCATTAAAAACTGTTTTTAAAAAATGACCTAAAACTGGGAGCAAATATGCGGAGATCCAGACACCTCCTGAAGACAGGGCCCACAGAATTCAGGGGTCAAGTATGTCAAATGTTCTGAGTTTATGTTCTTTTTTTTCCTCGGCTCTAAGATACACTGTGTTCATTATTGAGGGGAGAGGTTCCACAGCTTTCATCAGATTCTCAAAGGTCTGTAACCCAAAAAGGTTTAAGAACTGCTCTTTGTATGCAGCGTGGAAGAGACTGGAACAGCTGGCTTCAGGAATGCCTGCTGACCACACTAAGGGCCCACACCACCTCATTCTCACCTTTCAGGACGGAGTCCTCCAGGCGCTCCGCCATCTCGTGGCACTGCTGCTGGTAGTCGGGGCTGGTGAAGCAGTGCCTGGGCTCCGCAAGCTTCCGCTGCAGCCGCTCCAGGCGCCTTTGCTCCTTCTCAGCCTCTCGCTCAGCTTGCTGTTTGACCCATTCAGCCATTCTGGGGATGGGAGAGACAGAGATGTAACTGAATGGATATATTACACATACGCTTTTATATCTATAAAAGCCACCCCCAGACAAATAAATGCACTCTTGTTCATACTGTTATATTCCCTCAAAGGTGTGCCATGCGTAGTACTAGCATACTGTAATGGACTTAACTAAAACCCAAAGATAATTATTAAATTATGGAAAAGGTTAAATCTGATAACAATAAATTAGAGCACAAATATTTCAAGTTTACATTTCTGATACGCAGGGTATGTGTATAATCACTACTGATAGGAAAGTATGTTTCTCTCTTCAGAAAAATAAAAACTGGTGGGCATCTTACGCTTTTTCATGATTGACATCTCGTAGTCTCCTTCCACTGAGATCCCGGCAAGCTTCTCGATTGGTTGTCTTCTCAATCTGAGCACCAAGTGCTCGGAGCATAGAGCCAAAACCTGAGCAAATACATTTGGAGAAAGCAAGGTAAAAAGTGTTCAAGGGTGGATAAATGCCAAATTTGTGAAAATAAGTATTCTATCACAAGATTCAAGGTGATTTCTGCTTTCTTTCTTTTTTTAAAGGAAATGGACATCAAGATCCTAATCGAGGCAGCAAGGTAAAAGTATTGATAAATTTGACTCAACCTCATGCGGTTTTCCCTTCCTCTTATATTTCTGAAATATTGTACCTGCACACTGGGATATTTTAGAGGGCTTTACCCAGTGCCAGAGATCCAAGATTCCCACATTAATAACTTTAAAACTTATATGGTGAGATTTTGCAGTGAGTTCAAAAGGAAAGGCAATTTTAAGCTGTCACTGGCTGATATGGCAAACTTCATTCTCATTGACACAATTTCAAACAGCAAGATGATTATAATGTGAGATGTTAGCTCTCTGAGAACCAACCTAAGTCACCGTAGATTTTGAGAAAGCTTAGGGATTACATGTTAGTGCATCAGCAGAAATATCAAGAACTGCTCACACAGTCGTCCCTTGGTTTCTGTGGGGGGGATTGGTTCCAGGACCCCTGGTGGAGATGGATACCAAAATCCACAGATACTCAAGTGCCTTACATGAAATGGCATTTGCATGTAGCCCATGCACATCCTGTCGTATACTTTAAATCATCTCTAGATTACTCATAATACCTAATACAACATAAATGCTATCTAAATAGTTGTTGTATTAAGGAATAATGACAAGAAAAAAAGTCTGTACATATTCAGTACTGACGCAACCATCATAGGCCTTTCCATCTGCAGTTAACTGAATCCAAGGATGTGGAACCTGAGGATACGGAGGGGCGACTGTATTCAGTTTTTGCTCTTTTAGTTTCTTTTTTCTCTTCTTAGATGTGTTAATATAACCAAGACCTTAATCTACCCCAATCTGTAAACAGCTGTATTTCATAAGGTGACTCTAGACCTCCCTTGGAACAACAATAACTAGACAAAATCTTGATAAAAGCAGGAGAATTGACTGTTTTTTGTGTGTGTTTTTTTTGTGTGTGTGAGGAAGATCAGCCCTGAGCTAACATCCAATGCCAATCCTCCTCTTTTTACTGAGGAAGACTGGCCCTGAGCTAACATCCGTGCCCATCTTCCTCCACTTTATGTGGGACGCCGCCACAGCATGGCCTGACAAGCAGTGCGTCAGTGCGCGGCCGGGATCCAAACCTGGGCCACCAGCAGCAGAGCGCACGCACTTAATTGCTACACCACAGGGCCGGCCCCGAGAACTGACTGTTTTAACATTCCTTCTTCAGGAAATTGGACAGAATAATGATCACCTCTCTTCATCTAATCTTTCCCAAAGTTTTAGAGCCTAGGTTGCCTAAGAGCCACCTGGCTGGAGAAGGTGAGAACTATATCAGACAATATCTTCCTCAAAAGGAATAAAAGAGAAAATATTCAAAATTAGGTGAGTAAATAAAGGATTTCATAAGGCAAAACAAGGCTGGAATACTACAGAAATCAAGGAGTCTGTTAATTTAATACGTTTGGCTAAAGACTGCAGATGTGTCACAACTAAGCAGTCACCATTCACGTCCTACCTCCTTTTCCACCACGAAGTCTGGGCTCCAAACTATAAAAAGCTCCATGCTGCACTGTGTCACTGGTGTTAACGAGTGATCCATTGCATTTCACAAAGAAGCAGTCCACGGGAACACCCTAGAGACAAGTTTGGGCTTTTTTTAATGCCGTTTATGAGACAATACAAGTTTTTTGCAGGAATGGACTCGGCTTATTATCTTTTTATTACTCCAGTTACAAGCAAATAGTGTGTGTTCAATTAATATCTGTGGAATTGAAAATGAAAACTACCAAAAGAAAAAAATCATTTCATATGATGTATTCTGGGTACAATTTTTTCCTAATACCTGGTCATGATATATAGAAGAACTTTCTGTCTTTTGGGTGAAAATAAAAACTGCTTCTTTCTCCAACAGGAAATCAGAGTCAAGGGGAAGACTATACAGGGCTCAGATCCAATAACTCTGGAGGTCCCATTTCCTCTGACTTGTTTAAACAAGTAATATCAAGATGAACATCAAGAGTGGCCCCCGAGTTTGAAACTGGCAATACACATCCTGAAAAGTGTAGGTAGAGATTAGAAGGGCGAAGGGAGGAGACAAGAGTATGGTTTTCAATACACCTACATAAGCTTTAACAGTTTTAGGACCAGCCGACAGCCGGCGCTTATCTCTTCGGCTAGCAGCCCCGAGTTACAGCCAATCATTGCAGAAGCCCAAGCATTCCCACACCCACTCTGTATATTTAAAAAAAAAATACTCAGCTCAAGTAAGGAAAAGAAAATATAAAAACTGTTAAGTCTTTCTAAACAAGTTTCTGATGCTATAAAATAAGACAACAGAGAAGTATTCTCCAAAGTTATATGGAACTTAGGAGGTACAGGATTAAATCTACAAGGTCAAGAATGAAGAGATCTAAACACCAACAGAAGGGAAAAATGCATTGCTGGTATCTTCCTGAAGTGGAAACAATGAACATTCATCCTTAACCACATCACACAGCTATTTAAACAGGAACCAGTCATTCACTCGACAAATACTAATTAGGTGCCTACTATTTGCCAGGGACTTGTCAGGTGCTGGAATACTATAGTGAGTAACAGAGTGAACACAGATCCTGCCTCAGGGAGCTTACATTCTAGTGGGGAAAGAAAGATAATGAACAGACAAATTATATTTTATGTCAAGTGGTGATAAGCAGGGTAAAGGGGACAGCATATGCGGATGGGGGTGGTGGTGATCTATTTTATACATACAGTTAGTCAAGGAAAGCCTCTCTGATCAAGTGCCATTTCAGCAGAGAATTAAAGAAACTGAGAGAACCACCATGTGGCTATCTAGGAGAACAGCATTCCAGACAGAGACAACACAAGTGCAAAGACCTGCAGCAGGAATAAGCTTAGAGCATGCAAGGAACAGCAACACATGTGGCTGGAATGAAGAACGCAGAAGGGGAGGAATAAGGCCTTAAAAACCAATGGAAGGACTCTGGATTTTACTCTCAATAAAACTATTACAGGGTTGTGAACAAACTGAGTTATGCTCTTAAAGGATCATTCTGGCTGTAAATTGAAAATAAGACTACAGAAGCAGAGCAATCAGTGAGAAGTTCTCGTGATAACCCAGGTGAGAAACAAAGGCTATTTGTACCAGGGTGGTGGTGGCAGAAGGTGATGAGAAAAGCGAGATTCTGAGGATACTCCGAAGGCAGAGGCAACAGGACTTCCTAATGCTCTGGATGAGGTGAGTGAGATCAATACAGGAATTACAGATTATTCCAAAAATTTGGTTTGACTAATGGGAAAACAGAGTTGCCATTTATTAAGGAGAAGGACATTTTGGGGAGAAAATTAGCTCATTTTGGATATGTTAGTTTGAGATGTGTATCAGACAGCCAAGGGGAGATGTCGAGTAAACTGGTAGATATACAAGTCTGGAGTCTGGGAAGAGGCCTGGGCTGGACATGTACACTTAAAAGTTGTCAGCATGTGATAGTACTTAAAGCCATGGGAATGGATGAAATCACCTGGATGAGGGAGTGGACAGCTACTAGAAAAAAGATCACAAGGCTAAGCCCTGGTTACTCCAAGGTTGAGAGATCAGGGAGATGAGGAGGGAGCAGCAAAAGAGACCGGAAAGGAGAGGCCAGTGAGGTGGAGGAGAACTGAGGGTGACGTCCAGACAAGAGAGAAAAGTGTATCAAGGAGGGAATGCCAACTGTGCCAAACGACACTGACAGGCCAAGTGACAGGAAAACTGGAAACTGCACTAGATATGGCAAAATAGAAAACAATGACGAGCATGACAACAGCTGCTCTGCTGGAGTGATGAGAACAAAAGCCTAACCAGAGAGGGTTCTAAAGGAGAACAGTTCTACGTTCAAGATATTTTCTATAAAGAAAACCAGAGAGGGGGCTGGCCCCATGGCCGACTGGCTGCAGTTGTGTGTGCTCCGCTTCGGCAGCCCAGGATCATGGGTTTGGATCCCAGGCATGGACCTACTCCACTCATCAGCAATGCTGTGGCAGTGACCCACATAAAAAGTACAGGAAGACTGGCACAGATGTTAAATCAGGGTTAATCTTCCTCAAGCCAAAAAAAAAAAAAAGAGGAAGACTGGCAACCGATGTTAGCTTAGGGCAAATCTTCCTCACCAAAAAAAAAAATAGAAAACCAGAGAAAATGAGGTGACAGCTAGAAGAGACATGGGGGTCATGTTTGCACACTGGTAGGAATGATCCAGTAAAAAGAGGAAACACTGGAAAATGCAGGCAAGAGAGAACGAATGCTACAGTAAGTCCGTTAGTAGGTGAGACGGGATGGGAAAACTGTGCAAAGTGGAAGAAAATTATTTGTAAAATAATGATAGTTCATCCACAGTAACATAAGAGAAGGCTGAATATATGACAGGCAGGTAGAGGCACTGGTGTGAGGATGAGAAATTTCTCTCCTTACTGTTTTACTTTCTCAGTGAATACAAAGTGTGGTCCTTGGGATGGAAGAAGTATTGGAGATTTAAACAGAAAAGACGTGAAAGAGTAACCAAGGACAGTGAAAGAGGGATGAACTAAGCATGCTTCCCAACCCTTTCCACACTATGGTATCCTAAAAAATATGTGGGTGACACTCTGGAGAAAATGAGCAAAGCTCCTGAAGCACCCCTAGATTCTGCCCAGCTGTCAATGGGCTACATGGGTCAATATTCTCAGCAGGCCTGCAACCCAGCAGAAGCCCACTCTGGATTAGGGAAATACAGAATCCCCCAGTAGCACTAAGGTTGGTGTCTGTGAATTTATAGTGAAACTGACTTGTGTGATTAGTTTCCCTACCATAGTCACTGCCCAGATGACAAGCAGAATAGGTGATGAGTTGGATTTAAGTTGACTGGAGTTTTCCCAGGCAAATGTGCCAGCAGGAGAGAGGAGCAAGGGAGCTCAGGCTATATGCAGTGACACGATTAACATGAAGGACTATTCTTGTCTGTAAAATACTGTCTACTTTAGAGTTGTAAAAATTACACAAATACACCTCATATTTGTCTAATGTTTATAAATTAAAAGCTACTTTAGTTTCTTTTAATATTTTATGTCTAATAAGTACAGTGTTTCTAAAATTCTAAATAACTTTAAGACATTAACGTGAAGGCAGAAAGATTATACACCACACTTGTTTCCAAACAGAACTGCTTATTAAACAAGACAAATGATTGATAAAATTGAATTTTCTACTTGTTGAGATTCTCGTCATTTAATAATCACTAGTAGAAAAAAGAACAAAGAAAATTTAGAACCAATTTAACTGTTTTTAACCATTTGTATATTATAAAGCACTTCAAGCAAAAGTATTACATGTGTCTTAGCCCAGTCAACCTAAGGACATCAGAGACAAACCCACAGTCCAACAAAGTCAAGTTCATTGACTCACTGCAACAACAGGGGCGGGCGGGGGGGGGGGGGGGGGGTGCAGACCAGAGGAATCAATCACTGAGTGTCTCACAACCACCAACGAAAGAGTTGTTATAGGATTTGGGGCAAGGGTGGAGTTTAGGTGAAATTTAAATGAAACAATGTTTTGACAGGCTCAAAACAAAGCAAGCTGTGTGTAAAATGGGCAACATCAGGTCTAGACTGTGAAGTAGATCCAGGCGCCTATTTCCTTGGAAACTACAAAGTTAAGATAACCGTGGAATGCTGTGTTGAGAAACCCCTTTATCTGAAGCTCTGCACCTGGGCTGGAAATCAAGAGTGTCTCTCTGTATCAAAGTGACAGATTCTCAAGGCAAGAGTGGGATGCTTCATTCTTCCCGATAAAATTCAAAGAGCAACATGTCTTAGACTGTGTAATTTTCGAGATCAAGGTTTCTCATTGAAGAAGAAAGCAGCAGACTTTCAAGGGAGTCATTATGACACTTCACCACTGCACTATGTCCTTTCCTCTATTAACCTGGCAGCTGGCTTCACCTGTGTCTGTTATCTCAGCCTGATGAACAGCAGGGCAGATTTTTACTTTCTCAGTGGGAGCTAACCTGAAGTTTATTATGTGTCAGCACCGTTTTGTTTTAAAAAGCTTAGGTATGAACTTGAGCTATTTGTATTTGTTCCAGTATCTCATCAAATACCCTTTCATAAGTTCTGTGTTTCTGTTCATATTTGTTATGGTCATGTTTCTCCAGTACCTAACTGAATCCATTCATTCATATTTCTTTCTTCTTATCTAAAATTATTTTTTCCAATACTCCATAATTAAGATTCGATTTTTTCTGGGCTCACTTTGGATCACTTGTCAGTTAAGTCTGAAAACTGCACTCATGAGATAAGAGGTATTTTCAGAGATACTAAAATCCAAATATTTTGGAAAATATTCCCCCATTCAGTGGTCAAAAACAGTTCTGACAGTTTTTCAACTGGATTGCAGTCTAGGAAGAAAAATGGGGAAGCTGAAAAACCACATTATTTGCAAACACACGGTGCTTCTTCGTGGAACCCGTCCAAGTAAAGATCTGATTTCGACTGCAATGTTAACATACGTTAAGCCTATAAATAACAAGCAGAGGAAACAGCCTAGAAAAGCACGGATGAGGTGTGGTTATAGAGAAAAACAGAGTTTTTAGGTCAAGTGCCAAAATTAAAATTAGATTCAGGGAGACCACTGAATTCCTTAGATAACTGAACAGGTTTAATACCTCAGCTGGTCAAAGCTTGCTTGTTTGATAATTCAGTAAACCACACCTGTAACTCTGGACGGCCATGCCAGGTTTTCACGAGACTATCGAATAATTCAGTGATGACATCTAAATGACAGGCCCTAAGAACCATGCCCTCGACAGGACACGTGAGTGAGTGCTTGGTCCCCACCAGTGACCAGACGAATCCATGTCCCTCCCCAACCAGCCTTTGGCCTGGGTTTGGATATGACAGCTCTCTAGGCTGGAACTAAGCGGGCTGTGTGATCAGGGGACAAAAGCGCGTCACAGAACCATGGAACGAATGTAAGGAAATGAGCCTTAAAAGCCACCTGGTCCAACTGCCTCATTTACGGATGAAAACACAATACCAAAGAATCTTCCGTTCGTCCAGATTCAGGGCTGGACCAAACGCCTGCGAGCGGAGGGGTTTTCACCCTTTCCGTGAGGACACAAAACAGCCACTACCACAAAACAAAAGCAGAGGAAGGCCTCAGCATCAGTTTCAAGCCCTCGGCCTCAAAAACTGAAAACCCCAAAAACCAGACGCGCCCGCGACCGACCGTCTCCGCACCCAATCCTGCCCCCCATCCGCCTCTTTCCCCTTCTTTCCAGAAGCCGCGAACCTCACCTGATCTTGGCAGTGTCGGTGGATAAAATCCCGTACGGAGCACGGGGCCGAGGTACACCGCACCGCCTTGCACCCGAAGCCGGGGCCGCGAATCCACACCAGCGCCGCCGTCTCCGCCATTTTCTCTCGTCCCGGAATCTCCGGAGCCTCCCTGTGCGACTAAGCGCCTCCACCAGTCCGGCGCATCGTGATGACGTTTCCCTCGCCGGCCAGCGCCCCGCCCCTCACGCCTTCCGCTCGCCCCGGCCCTCCCCTGGGGCCCGTCACGTGATCCGGGCCGCCAGGCCGGGCTGGCGGGGGGAGGGGAACAGGAAGGGCCTGGCGGAGGCAGATAAGACGGCGGGGCGGGAGGGCGAGGCGTTGCTAGGGGGTTGCTAGGGCGGGGCTCGAGGGACTCTATAAAAGGCTGGCTCTGGGGTTAAGTTTCGAGCGTGCTGGCCGTCGGCGATAAGGCGGTAGCTGAGCGCCGCCCTGTGCCGCAGGCTTTGGCCCTTTTCCTTGCATCTGTGTAGTTATTTTTGGGTCGCGGGGAGTGGTGGCCTGAGAAGGCGCTGCTCCCTGAGGGGGCGAGGAGAGGAGCTGCAGTCCCGGAAGCGGTTTTGGGGGGCTGCTTCCTCAGCCCTGGGGAGCTCCCCCACCCCTATGGGCAAGGGAAGCGACCTCAGGAGGTCTCTCAACAGCAGCCCTGGGGGGGTTTTCCTCCCCCGGCTTACCAAGCGTTCTCTTCCTTTGCAGAAACTGCCAACCTCTCGGTTTCTGCCAGCCACGCTCAGTTTATTCTCATTTCCGCCTGTTTGCGCTCTGCGTTATCTCCACTTCAGCTCTGTTTTCAAAATATTTCCCAACAAGTGGGCCCTTGTGAAAGGCAGCGGCAGGAGTGACGCTTCCAGTCCTGCTGGTTCAAAAAAACCCTGCCGTAACTTTTATGCTGCACCATGGAAACACGCTCGTACGGGTTTGAATAGCATCACTTTAAGGCTCTGGGAATCTGAAGGAGTCCCTTAATATTTAATATGCTGAGATTATGGTATTTCTAAAATCCTGAACAATCTAAAAGCCACTAGTGTGAAGATAGGATGGTTATTAGGAGATATCTGTGTCTATTAAACACGAATGTATCGGCCCACAGAATCGAATTCTCTGCTGTTCAGACACTTGGCAAACGAAACTCTTTGCTGAAGGGAAAGCAACAAAAAATTCAGAAATCATTTAACTGTGGCGGTATGAACAAAAATAGGGTCTCAGAGCCTGTGAAGTTAGAGATTCTGTTGTCTTGATTTCACTTACACAGGAGGGAAAATGAGAAAGGGCCTCCCAGGGGATTCCAGCAGACAAAGAAAAATTACGCAAAATAATAAAGATGTTGTGTGTAGAGAGCAGTGTTTTGCAAAGGGGGTGTCATGGTGACCCTGGGGTTAGTAGGTTCTCACCAAGTTTATACAAGCAGGCTGAACTCCGGAAACCTCGAATCTTTCTGCAATCTCCTTCCCACGTCTCTATTCTCAGGGTCCCTGAACAAGTAAACTTCAGAGACCTGAGCCCTAAGCTGCTGCTTTGTTTATTCGTGGTTTCTTCTTTCTGGGGATCAAAAATGGCTATTTCCAAGGTCTAGGATCTTCCTCCCTTACAAGTAACCAGATAAACGAGAGTTTAGGTTTACATAACATTTTGTTTCAGGGCAATGATTTGTGTACGGTGTGGATTAGTCCTTTCTAATAAGGAAAGTCCAGATCATTTATTACTAACATTATATCTAGTCCTTCCAAAACCTGAAGTCTGAATGAGATTGTTCACTTTTTATTCCTCTGCTGAGTTTAAATTCCTATTATTAAAAAATTGCAGGGCCGCCCCGTGGCTTAGCAGTTAAGTGCATGCACTCCGCTACTGGCGGCCGGGGTTCGGATCCTGGGCGCGCACCAACACACCGCTTCTCCGGCCATGCTGAGGCCGCGTCCCACATACAGCAACTAGAAGGACGTGCAACTATGACATACAACTATCTACTGGGGCTTTGGGGAAAAGAAAAGGAGGAGGATTGGCGATAGATGTTAGCTCAGAGCCGGTCTTCCTCAGCAAAAAGAGGAGGATTAGCATGGATGTTAGCTCAGGGCTGATCTTCCTCAAAAAAAAAAAAAAAATTCCAAATATTGAATAGGCATTTGTCATTTAAAATATGAAATAACTATTGTTAACTTTTCAAAGACAGATTTGTTGAGCAATATCTAATTTATTGTTAAACTTTCACAGTGAGCACGTAGCACCACGATGAACACAAAATAGACATTAAATAAATATTAGTTGGATATTTGATAAATTACTAAGGTAGAAAGTCTAATTATTCCCACTATACATCAGAAGAAACATATTTTGCACTAATATAACACTTTTCTAAGGCTGCAGAATTCATCTTGGATTGATCGTTATTAAATTCATTTAAATAACGAGGAAATTGAGGTATCTAAAGTTATGGCTATGGCCAAGAACATGGTGCACATCAGTGGAAAAAAATCTAGAAAGACAGGTAATTAGGTGGGTGGCTGAGAGCATGTGGTGGTGTCCAGCAGACAATGTTATGCAGCCAGACAGGTCAGTGGTTATGGAAAAGTAGGGACACTGCTGCCACCTTCCCCACCTCGTAGTGTTAGGTAGGGAAGGGACAGGAAGACACATGTAGGGTTGTGACAACTAAGTGGTGAGTGAGTGGGTGGGGGCCGGTTCCTCTACTATCAAAATAGTGTAGCCATGCTTCGAGGACCAGATTTGGTGTTATGGCTTTGTTCCTGCCCAGGTTCTCCTAAAGATTGACTCTAGCTATACGTTTACTGTTGGAGGACTGGTTCAGCCGCGTTGAGAAGGACACTGTGAGAGCATCCCGAGGCGATGTGGAATAATTGTTCACTGCCAGGAAATGACAGAACCAGACAATGCTTGTGTGGCAACCCATGACAGGGGCTCCATTGAGCCAAAATGTCACGCTGGTCTGCAAGAACAGGAAGCAATTTTCATAAATGACAGCGAGTCTCCTAAACTAGTGAATTCACAGGCTGTATTCATGTGTGACGTTCAAGTCGCGCTTCTGTGCCTTCAGCCAGGTTCGTGCTCAGGGGAGACGTAAGGAGGTTGCTAGTGCCGTCTTTATGACAAAAGACAACAGTACAGGCTGACTCCTCCCATGCCACACAACTGCTATAAACTCCCGAATTGGCAAGTGTTGGCTTATAGATGGCACCAGCCCCAGGAACGCTGAGGTCAGCTCCTAGGGTGGAAAAACAGCCTCTGGGTGAGAGCTGTGTAGTCCACACTGGGTGGTGGATGGTGTGCGAGGTGGAGCCTAAAGCAAGGACCTAAGATGTTTGGCTGCCAGAAAAGGCACGTCTCCACCCTCGTTCCTTTATTGAACAGAAGAAAACAGGACACGTCAAGGGCGAGGTGGAGTTGAGACATAGTAGAAGAGGTTTGTGTTTAGCACTGCCGCTGGGAAGGAACACGAGAGGGCAGAAGAGAAAGTGCAGAGCAGAGATCAAAAGCTGAACCCACAGTCAGTGAGGACCCACAGTTAGAAGCCCACCTTTTTGTAGTATCAGCAAGAAGAAAGGATCTTCACTCAGGCTGGGCTTACATCAATTAAATCTATCACTCCTGATCGCCCTAGAGGTTATCTTGTTTGCCTTATCACGATAGCACTAGTTTTCAAAGGCTGATAGCTTATCATCATTCTCACGTCACCATCAAATAATGTTGATACATTGAAAAATTTTAATTTCTGTCCTGTTATTCACTGTTCTAGAACTGTAAAGCAAAACTGGCATAGCACCCATTTTCCAGAAATTTAGTAGCTCAGCACTGGAATTTTTTCAACGTTGAAATTTAATTTCTCTCTAGTCAATAAAAATCCATAATCCTTTATGGACTCTGCGTAGCCAAGCCTTTGAAAGGGGACTTCCCTGCTGGAGAAGTGATAGGTCTTTGAGGGGATTTTTTTCTTTAATTAGTTGACATTAGAGCATGTCCACTGTATTAGTCAGGGTCCTCCAGAGAAATAGAGCCAATAGTGCATATATATGTGTATATATATATATAGAGAGAGAGAGAGAGAAGGAGAGAGAGAGAGATTTATTATAAGGAATTGGCTCACACCTCATGCAATTATGGAGGCTGACGAGTCCCAAGATTTGCAGGGTGAACGGGCAAGCTGAAGACTGAAAACCCAAGAGAGCTGATATTGTAGTTCTAGTCTGAAGGCCAGTAGGCTCCGGGCCCAGGAATTCTCCCTTACTAGAAGGAGGGTCAGCCTTTTTGTTCTATTCAGGTCTTCAACTGATTGAACGAGGCCCACCCACATTAGGCAGGGCAATCTGCTTTACTCAGTCTACCAATTCAGATGTTAGTCTCATCCAGAAACACTCTCACAGACACACCCAGAATATGGTTTAACCAAATATCTGGGTACTTCATGGCCCAGTCAAGTTGACTCATAAAATTAACCATCACATCCACTGACTGGGGTTATCTTTGATCAAGAAATAACCTTCACTATTTTATTTAATTTTTCTTTGGCAACTGAAGAGGAAATGTTATTTGGTGAATAGAGAGACTTATTAAAAGTCAGATGTTTCTTACTCCCCAGAGTTTTTGCTGTGTGAGTGCAGGAAATTCATCTGACTGTTTTGTGCATCTGCTCCTAAATGTCAGAATTCATCTTTGACCACAGGGTGTGGTCAAAGTTCATAATCGTGAAATTCTTTGAGGTTTTTTTGAATGAAAGGTGTTGTGCCCTATCAATTGAAATGTCAGGAGTCATTTGGCAACTGAGTTATGATTCTAGTTTGAATAAATTAACTAAATTTATTTTGATAACTCAGCTGTCTGGCTAACTCATCTACCTAAAATACGTTTTTTTTTTTTTTTTTTAAAGATTTTATTTATTTTATTTTTTCCCCCCAAAGCCCCAGTGGATAGTTGTGTGTCGTAGCTGCACATCCTTCTAGTTGCTGCATGTGGGACTCGGCCTCAGGATGAACGGAGAAGTGGTGCCTCGATGCGCACCCGGGATCCAAACCCGGGCCGCCAGCATCGCAGCGCGCGCACTTAACCACCAAGCCACAGGGCCGGCCCTAAAATACGTTTTTAAAAAATAAAAAACAGGGCCGGCCCAGTGGTGTACCGGTTAAGTTCGTGCGCTTTGCTTCAGTAGCCCAAGGGTTCATGGGTTCAGATCCCGGGTGCGCACCGATCCACCACTTGTCAAGCCATGCTGTGGCGGTGTCCCATATAAAGTAGAAGAAGATGTGGGCCGGCCCCGTGACTTAGAAGTTAAGTGCTCGCGCTCTGCTGCTGGCGGCCTAGGTTCAGATCCCGGGCTTGCACTGACACACCGCTTCTCTGGCCATGCTGAGGCCTCGTCCCACATACAGCAACTAGAAGGATGTGCAGCTATGACATACAACTATCTACTGGGACTTGGGGGAAAAAATAAATAAATAAACAAAATTATTAAAAAAAAAAAAAGTGGAAGAAGATGGGCGTGATGTTAGCCCAGGGCTGATCTTCCTCACAAAATAATAATAATAATAATAAATAAAAATAAAGAATAAGAGCCAGCTCCATGGCATTGTGGCTAAGTTCGGTGTGCTCTGCTTCAGTGACCCAGGTTCACAGGTTTGGATCCCCAGCACGGACCTGCACACCGTTTGTCAAGCCATGCTGTGGCATCATCCCATATAAAGTAGAGGAAGATGGGCATGGATGTTAGCCCAGGACCAGTCTTCCTCAGCAAAAAGAGGGGGATTGGCAACAGATGTTAGCTCAGGGCTAATCTTCCTCAGAAAAAAAAAAAAGATAGAACAAAACTAACACCGCCATTGGGGAAGAGTTTGTAAGAGGTCAAACAACCTGACACACCACAACAGACCCTACAGACATTCCTGTATCATGGCAGAATGAAAGCACTGACGAGAATCCTAATCCTGAAGGAAAGTCTCAGTTATGTTCAATGTACCCTGGTTAAGACAACAATGCAGTGCAACACTTCTTAGGAAAAAGTCACCAAACAGGGTAGAATTTTGTTTTTTGTTTTTTTTTTTCTTTTTCTTTTTTGTGAGGAAGATCAGCCCTGAGCTAACATCCATGCCAATCCTCCTCTTTTTGCTGAGGAAGACCGGCTCTGAGCTAACATCTATTGCCAATCCTCCTCCTTTGTTTTCCCCCAAAGCTCCAGTAGGTAGTTGTATGTCATAGTTGCACATCCTGCTAGTTGCTGTATGTGGGACGTGGCCTCAGCATGGCCGGAGAAGCAGTGTGTCGGTGCGCGCCCGGGATCCGAACCAGGGCCGCCAGCAGCGGAGCGTGCACACTTAACCGCTAAGCCACGGGGCCGGCCCCAGGATAGAATTTTGAACATTCACGAATATATGGGTTAAACCCTAACGATTAAGAAAATTCAGCTATCTGGAACAGCATGTTTTCCGAAAACTCCAGAGAGTGAGAGTCTTAGCTGTTTAGGCTCTCCCGCCAAATAACTTTTGTACTTGAATGTATTTCAAATAGAGGGTCAGACAAACTGCTTTGTGTGCAAATAAAGAATTTCCTCCTCGTTACTGTAATATGGCATTGATTTGAACGCATAACTTCTCTTTTAATTACCCAGAGCCTTGACAGACAATCTGTGCTACTCTGGATAAGAAGATAAGGATGGAAATGACACAGAAATTCTCTCATTTTCCTTAAATTACTAGAGGGCTTTCCTCTGAATATTTACTAAAAGTTCACAGTGCATGTGTCTGGGCTATACTAAGGATTCATAAAGGATATGAAATGCATATTTATCCTGTGATCACTGTGGAAACCCCTCTGGATATTGGTAGAAGGGCAGGAGTAATGTGCATTATGTGCTGCTATTAGGAGATGCAAAAAAATTCATACACGGTCCCCAAATGATATTAATAGTAAACTAAAGCAGTGTTTCCCAAAGTATGTTCCACGAAACGCTGGGTCACCATGATGCACTATTATAAAAGAATTCCATTTTCAAATAAGTTTGGGAGCACTCCTATGCTATGTGCTCCCTCATAGAGATTCACAAAGATCATTAACGTGATAAAAGCCCTGAGAAATTTTCTTATCTTTGTTTAATCCAATATTTCACAAACTTACTTGACTATGGAACTTTTTTCAAGTTACGCCTATTAGCATGCCCTAGGAGTAGTATTCAAAAAAGGCTCAGGTTGGGGCCAGCCCAGTGATATAGTGGTTAAGTTCGTGTGCTCTGCTTCAGCGGCCTGGGGTTCACACGTTCAGATCCCGGGTGCAGACCTACGCACTGGTTATCAAGCCATGCTGTGGCAGGCATCCCACATATAAAGTAGAAGAAGATGGGAACAGATGTTAGCCCAGGGCCAACCTTCCTCAGCAAAAAGAGGAAGATTGGCAACAGATGTTAGCACAGGGCCAATCTTCCTCAGCAAAAAGAGGATTGGTTTCAGGTGTCAGCTCAGTGCTACTCTTCTTCACCAAAAAAAAAAAAAAAAAAGGCTGAGGTTGAAGTATGGTTAACTATGAGGTTTCTTTTTTCCCCCCAGTTTTATTGAGACATAATTGACATACAGCACTGTAGAAGTTTAACATGTACAGCATAATGATTAGACTCACATATATTGTGAAATGATTACCACAATCTGTTTAGTGAACATCCATCATCTCATATAGATACAAAAAAAAAAGAAAAAAAATGCTTTTTTCCGTTGTGATGGGAACTCTTTAAGATTTACTCTCTTAACAACTTTCAAATATACCGTACAGCAGTGTTAACTATAGTCACCATGTTGTACATTACACAGTCAGTACTTATTTATCTTATAACTGGAAGTTTGCACCTTTGTCTACCTTCACCCAATTCCCCCACCCCGCCCGCCTACCTCTGATAACCACAAATCTGATCTCTTTTTCTATGAGTTTTTTTTTTTTAGATTCCACATGTAAGTGAGATCATACAGTATTTGTCTTTCTCTGACTTACTTCACTTAGAATAATGCCCTTGAGGTCCATCTATGTCGTTGAAAATGACGGGATTTCCTTCTTTTTATGGCTGACTAATATTCCATTGTATATACATATACCACAACTTTTTTATCCATTCATCCATCAGTGGACACTTAGGTGGTTTCCATGTCTTGGCTATTGTAAATAACACTGCAATGAACATGAAGGTGCATATATCTCTTCGACATAGTGTTTTCATTTCCTTTGGATATATGCCCAGAAGTGGAATTGCTGGATCATATGGTGGTTCTATTTTTAATTTTTTGAGAAACCTCCATACTGTTTTCCATAGTGGCTGTACCAATTTACATTCCCACCAACAGTGCACAAGAGTTCCTTTTCTCCACGTCCTCGCCAACACTTGCTATCCCTTGTCTTTGTGATAACAGCTATTCTAACAGGTGTGAGGTGATATCTCATTGTGGTTTTGATTTGCATTTCCCTGATGATTTGTAATGTTGAGCACCTTTCCGTGAACCTGTTGGTCATGCACATATTTTCTTTGGGAAAACATCTGTTTAGGTCTTTTGCCCGTTTTTAGTTGGATTATAAGGGGTTTTTTGCTATTGAGTTGTATGAGTTATTTACATATTTTGGATATTAACCTATGGGGCTTCTAAATAAAAAACCAGAGACGGTGACCACAGAGGCACTGCCTGAAATTCCTCAGGGTATTATGGAGCTAAGTTCATTTTAATTCATAAAAACAAACACATTCTTTCTCCACAGGCCATCAAAGTAGACTTTACCATATATATTTTTTCTAGTTGTTAGGACCAGTGCTGGTGAGCTAAGTCTTCCCTCTTTCTGCCTCTTGGAGGGTAAGGTAATAACTGAACACAACGACATTACCTGTCCTCTTCATGCCCACGTGCAGAGTCAATAAACACAAAGGAATTTACCGGGTCAAGATGAACCTCTGTATCGTCATAGCTCACAATGAAGATTTAGAGACCTGCATTGTGAGTGGGTTGTTCAATTCAATTTAACCACCATTTATTTCTTACCTCCTAAGTGCAGAAAAAGAGAGATGAGTGACAGGGGACTGGACAGAGAGATACCAAGATAAGAAAGGGAAGGGCCTGCTCTCCAGATGCTCTAAAACCATAATAAATAAAAAAATCATTCTTAAAACATCTCAGACCAACAAATGCTATAACTGGACGCAGACACACACACACTATATCCTATAGGCACATAGTGGAGAGAGAGAGGCAATTTGGGTTTTGAATGGGTATGCATTGGATAGGCTGATTAAGTACACACACACACACACACACACACACACACACACACACTCTTTATAGAAAGGCCCAGAGGAGGGAAGCACAGGGTTCAGAGAATGGCCAGAAGTCTGATGTTACTGTAACAGCACGCGTGGCCGAGGAAAAGGGTGGAAGCCATAAAAGACAATGGCTGGAGAGGTAGATAGGGCTTTTAATGCCAGGCTGAAAAGTCCAGACCTCAAGCTGTAAGGAAGGAGAGAGCATGGCAGGTTTTGAACAGAGAAAAGACATGATCAGATCTGTACTTTAGACAAATAACCCTGGAGAGAGATTGGAGGCATAAACGACAACAGCCCCCCTTGATTGAGTAGCTATCCCTATTTTGCAAGTATGGAAACAGACTCAGAAAGGTTAAGTGGCTTGACCTAGGTCACACAGCAGTTAGGTGTCAGAGCCAGGATTTCAGCCCGGATCTGACTGAATCTTCAGCATAAAGACCTACTATTACATGCTACCTACAATTAGGCTACTGTGAATGTCCAGAGGGAATGAAGGCCTGCAGACAGTAGAAGCAAAAAGCAGAGAATGGGGGGAAACCCCCATGAAGCGGAATGGATAGGTGGTTCCTTGTCCGCTCATAGTGACCAGGTGTCCTCACAGAGAAATCTCAGTCTGGAAGAGAGAAGATCATGGAGGAGGAAAGAGGAAGACATTTGGTGAACCCTGAGTGCCTTCCTGCCAGAAACCCTCAAGATCACTGTCGAGTATCGAGCAGGGAAACTCAGGAACTCATTTCCGTTGTGTCTTTATCTTCAGTGTACTTCTTGCCAGATTCCTTTACTTCGCCTTTCCCTTTATATGCCTGGGTTTCACGTGCAGCCTGTCAACGTCTGTGTTAAGAATTCATAATGACCTTCTGTTATTATCTGCATGAATCTGGAAAACGCTTGTGTGTTTGCGTCATTGATCTGTGTAAATAGAAAGACCCAATGCAAAGGGCTGGATGCTGTTAGGATATTCATGGAATGCAGATGGAGATAAAGACTTTAGGCCTGAGCCTGTCATCCTGAGTTCCGCTCCTTTGTGTGATTATTGTAATATTGGATATCTACCTTGTGTGTGCATCGAAATTGTTGTCTGCTGTCCAGGAGGCAAGACGGTCTATGTTATCATTTAGACACCATCTAGGACTTATTTTAGGATAAGAGAGGCTTCCTGGAAATAGCATTCCCTTTTCTTTGAAATTTCAACACCCACAGGATCTAAGATAGAGAGATGGGATTTCTCCATCAGATACTTCCAACCATTCCAATTCTACCGGCTTCTTTCTCACAGCCTGCATATATATTTATGTTTCACACATCTTAAACTTCAATATCCTCCTCAACGCTGTGCCCTTCTGACGCTCCCACTCTCGATCCCCTCCCTCCTGGCCAGATTCTGCAGAGGTGTTCTCTGCGCATGCCCCGCCCCTCTCCTCCCCCTGGCTCCTTGGCAGCCACGGTGGGCCTCTTTCTCAGCTCTCTGCCACCTGGATGTCCCATAGGTATCTCAAGGTCGATTATGTTTCCCCCTCAACTTGCTTTATCTTTTGTATTCCCTAACTCGTGACTGGTCCTACCATCTATCTGCCCAGGACTCAATCTGTAAAATCGAGAGTCTTTGCAGATCCCATGCTTTGTCATCCCACAAGTCTAATCAACGCCCAAATCCTTCACACCGCTCTCCCAGCCCTTCCTCCCTGACTGCTAACGCCTGTTTCGGCCATCATAGTCTCTAGCCTGAGTGAGCCCCCTGCCACCACCCTGAAACCCCTCCACCCACGCTCCACACTGCTGCCACAGTCATGCCCCTGAAACCAAATTTAATGATGTCACTCCCCTGCCCAAAACTCTTCAATGGGACCTTGTAGTTTCTAGGCAAAAGTTCAAACACTCAAACTGGCCTTTGCCTAACGCTGCATCTTGATCTCATCTAGCCTCCCCCACTGGACTCTATGCTTCAGCCATGCTGGCTGCTTAACGTTTCTCTATATTCATCTCGTTATTCATGCCATCATGTCTTTGTTCAAATCGCATCTTTCAAGCTTCTCCTACGCCTACCTTTCGTCAGCATTCCCTGCCCTCCCTGGAAGGATCGACCATCCCTTCCTTGGTACCCTGCTGGACCCTAAGACAATTCCAACACAGCGCCAAGAACTCTCATTGCCCCATCATCTCCTTGTCTTCCTGTGAGAGACTGTAGTCTCCCTAAAGACTGGGCCAGCATCTTATTTATTGTTGTACTTCTAGCTTCTAGCACAGTGTCTGCCAGATACTTGGTGCTCAATAAGTACTTGAGGAAGGAATGTTTATTAATTTTCACTAGCTTCATTGGAAACTTTATTTTTAAGAGTTTAAAATTTTGATTTTGGGGTGGGGATAATGTCCCACTTGTTTTCATATAGCAGACTTTATCCTTTCTCTCCCAGCACTGCTTCCAGTCTGCAAAGGCTCTGATGTTCATTTTCCAAGTGGGAGTGAGGGAACAATCAGGAGGCCGGAGGGGAACACCTGGCTGAGGTGAACCAGGACAAGCAAACAGGGTGATTTGGCTCCAATGAGACTATTACCATTTGGAGGAAACAATGGTTCTCTTTAAGACTATGGAGCCAGCTGTGATTTGATTTACACTCCAATCTAATCACAAAGTATAAAAGGTTTATCATGGGTGTGGGGGTAAAAAGCAGCAGAATAATCTTGAGTCCTCAAGAGTGTTTGCAGGAAACCTATAGGCAAACGAATGTTCTTACTTTTAATATGGTCAAATTTATCCGTTTTTCCTTTTTAGTTAAATGTCTTTTGTGTCTTGTTTAAGAAGTCTTTTCCAACTCCAAGGTCTAAAAGATTCACCTGTGTTTTCTAATTAGAGTTTTTGTTTTGTTTTTGATATTTAAGATCTTAATCCATTTGGCATTAATTTTTACTTATAGTCTGGGGTAGGGATTCAACTTCATCCTTTTTCACATGGATAATAATTTTATCCAGCTCCATCTGTTGACTAGTCTCTCCTTTCTCTCTGTCCCTGCACCAGTACCGCACTGCTTTAATTACTATAGCTTCACAATAGTTTTCTCATCTGTAGGGTAAGTTGCTCCTTGCCGATCATTTATAAGCATCCTGTTTCCTGTTCATGGTAACAAAAATCCAAAACAACCCAAATGCCCGTCATAAGAAGAGTAGACAGAAAAGCCGTGTTTTATTCCCACATGGAATATGAGTCAGCAGTTACAACAATTGAATTACGGATGCAGGTAACAAGTTGGTTGAATCTTAGCAACATATGAGTGAAAAAAGTAAATTTCAAAAGATTGCATACATCATGAGCCCCTCTTCATATAGTTAAAAATGACTGGAATAAAAATGTACTTTTTCGTAATACATAGAAACGAAATAAAATGATACAAAAAGAAAAGCAAGTGAAGGAGAACAAGTTTCAGGATGACGGGATCCTTCAGGTGGAGGAAGGCAGGTGCCTATTGAGGGTGGGTTTACGGGTGCTTATTACATGACTAAAAGTAACTAAATGAAAGAGACATGCTTGAATAATGAGGATGTGTTTAATCCAATTGTGAGGTTAAAAAGATGGAATAAAAGAAAAGACATAGAAATGAGCTTTGAGAAGGTATATTGAGTTCTAAGTGTTCTAAGGTCAATGATTTTTGTGGCTGCACTTCAGTGTAATCTCAGAAGCTACTCAGAAACTGCCTGACAAAGATATTATAAAGACTAGCAGACCAGTGGGATGAAAAAAAATTATACTGCTGTTTATTCACGTATTCTTTTATTTAATCTGCATAGACTGAGTACTGTGATAGATAGCAAAGGGTTTACTGCCCAGCATCCTTTCTCTACCACCTTCTCCTCCAACACCCCCAACTTTGTCTTCAGCATTCCCACTGTGGAGCAGCTGGGAGTGCGGGTAGAGTTGGACACCCCATCATTCCAGGGCAGGCTCTGATTGATGAAGGTAATCCCGCCCCCTTGCCTCAGTTCTCCCTTATGCATTAAGGGATAAGTATTTGATGTAAACTGGCCTGATCAGAGTGAAGTTCAAGACTTCTGTTTGCTGGTTGGAGAAATGCATTCTCCCCCTAGACTTGAACTTGGAAGTATGTAGCCTGGCCTGTTGCTACTGGCCATACTGAGAACAGAGATGACACATCAGAAACCAGAGCTGTTGGGGCCAGCCCGGTGGTGTAGTGGTTAAGTTTGCGTGCTCTGCTCTGGTGGCCCAGAGTCCACAGGTTCAGATCCCAGGTATGGACATATGCACCACTTATCAAGGCACGCTGTGGCGGCGTCCCATATAAAGTAGAGAAAGATAGGCACATACGTTAGCTCAGAACCAATCTTCTTCACCCAAAAAAAGAAAGAAAGAAAGAAAGAAACTAGAGCTGAGGGAAACCCAGGAAACAGAGGCTGCGCCCTGATTGAACCATACATGAAGCCTGAATTTCCTCAGGAATTTTCAGTTTCATGAGCAATAAAGTCCTTTTACTTTATAAGCCAACCTGAATTGGATTTTGGGGTCTTTATGACAGGAAAACATCCTAACAGCAATATGCTCGGTCTAGGAGGTCTCTCACTAGGCACTTCAGAGGGATACACAAATGAAAAGGAACAATGAGCAACCTGAGGTCCTTTGTACATTATGAAATCTGGGGGAAAAAAGTGATGAATATCATAAAAATATAAAAACACAGTGCTGTGTGGCTGAGGGTGACAGGGGATCGAGAGGCACGCTAGGGAGCAAGTGGCATTTAAGGAGGACTCTGGAGCACGAGGAGGCACAGGCGATGTCTGTGATCAGTGGGCTGGACACACGGAGTGTCCAAAGAGTGGAATGGCAGAACCAAAGATGCACACGCAAGAAGGGCCAGCAGGGCTTCGGGGACTTTGAGTTGTATTCAGCGCTTACTACGTACCAGATACCTAGGTGAATTCTCTCTTTTAAGCCTCACTAGGTAAATACTATTATCGTTGGTATTTTTTTTTCTGTAGAAACCCTGGGGCACAAAGAGGTTAAATAACTTTCCCGAGTTCAAACAGCTAGTTAATGCAGAAGCCAGGCAGATTCCCACGCCTAACCACTAAACAATACTGCCTCCCCAAGCGTTTCAATAAGCAGTTAGCTTGTCTCCACCCACAGTCAACGTTGAGTGACTTCACTAGATATCCAGTGGCAGGGTTACGGAGTCCAGGTAATGGCCCTTTCCTCAAACAATCCCAAGGCAGAAAGATAAACAGGAAAATGTCACCCCCATGTAATAAACAAACACACGTTGCTATGAATAGTCTTCACATTACGCCTTTCCCTGAAAAGGCTCAGAGCCCTTTGGGTACACCCTGCCTTACCATTTATTCCGATAACAGCCCATGGAAGGTTACTGAGGACATTTGTCCTTGCTTTGGGAGGCCCCAGGCCCTCAGCTCTTCCCACGGCGGGTGGACTGCCCTACCAGGTGTTTCCCGAGCTGGCGGGCTCCCCAGGACAACCAAGAGGAACTCCTGAGCACACGGCAGATCTCTTCCCGATCAGGCAGCAGCTAAGCTTTCGTATCGCTGACTTCAGCTTGCCCAGGCCACTTCTGAATTGTCCAGGGAAGCCTCTTGCCAGGCAGCCTCCAGGGCTGAGGGGCCTGGGACTGGTGGGAGGGCCTTTCTCTGAGCAGAATCTTGGATCTATCATGAGATGAAAGACAGGCAGACAGAGAATGTTCTTCTACCTCATCATCACCCCTCTTTTAGTGAAGAGGGCAAAATAAGGTAATTTCTAATTTTCACATGAGCAAGTGGAGTTGTGAAGGAAGGACAAAAATGCCGATTTATACAAATATTAAGCATATTCAAGTAGACGTTAAAGCACTCCTCTCCACCCCAACTTCTTCCCTCTAATAATTATGTTTTTCCTATAGAACAGTGGGCCTAAAACTTTAGTGCCATCTGGACGAGTTGTTAAAACAGATCACTGGGCTCCATCCCCGGGGTTCCTGATCCTGTAGGTCTGGGGTGAGACCTGAGAATTAGCATTTCTTTCTTTTTTTTTTTTTTTGTGAGGAAGATCAGCCCTGAGCTAACATCTGTCACCAATCCTCCTTTTTTTGCTGAGGAAGACTGGCCCTCAGCTAACATCTGTGCCCGTCTTCCTCTACTTTATATGGGACACTGCCACAGCATGGCTTGATGAGTGGTGCGTAGGTCCTCGTCCGGGATCCAAACCTATGAACCCTTGGCCGCCAAAGTGGAGCACGGGAACTTAACCGCTGTGCCACCTGGCCAGCCCCTCGGCATTTCTAAAAAGTTTCCAGGTGTTGCTGCGGCTGCCACATGGTCCGGGGGCCACACTTGGAGAACACGTTACAGACCTCGGCACTATAGTTGTAACAAATCCTTTGATCCGGTTACCTTGGAGCGTTCTAAAAGAAGACATTAGGAAATCCAGAGTTCAACTCTATCATCTCTAAGGTCGCTTCCAGAATCAGATCCTATGATGAAGACACATAGTCAGCAATTTGCTGAGGGATTTGTATTCCAAAGGCAATAAACCACGGGAAGCGTTTTCCTAGGAAAGTCACATGTGTAGGAGCGTCACTGAGTTATCATTTATTTACACTTGCCCAGGAGAGAAACCTCCTTCTTTGGCGGAAGTGGATCCTGAATCAGGCTCAAAGAGCACTAGAGGATGAGAGCCAGGGCTTCCTCCACTGCTTGCTGGTTTTTTTCCCTAAGGTCTGACTCCGGAATCAAGGGACGTCCCTGTGTAGGGACAAATGCCAACAGTGAGGCCAGAGCAAGGAGCCACCGTGCCCTGAGATTTTGGTTAATTGATGAGAGATCCAGGTTCAAAACTTACACCTTCTAATTTAAGGCGTGGAATGGAGTCTTTTTCGTGATTTTTGTTGTCGTCATTGTTGTTTTAATTAAATTGCAGGCTTTCTTGGTACACCAGTCAGAGCAATCTGAGGACTTCTAATCTCACGCATTAGTCTAACCAAAGTTGCCCTTTGCTAACCAGGAAATGGTTTGACCTGATCTGGCTGCTAAGGAGGGAATTAGCATCTGGGGTGGAATATAACCCCGGCCCTTTGTACATTGGATTTTTCATTCCTGGAAATACAAACCAGGAGTGGCTTTATGATCATACCAGGTATAAGCCTGTCTTGTCAAGTTTGACTGGGCTATTTTTTTTTTTCTTTCCTGCTGGCAGGTGAGAACACTTGACTTTTTCTAACACATCCGAGGCATGCTCTAACAGCTTCTTGTGATTTACTGCTTAATTATAACTGTACGCATGTCTGCCTGGGCCTGTAAAAGTATCAGGGCTCTTTTCTTTCCCTCTAACATAGGCAGTCATAGCTATGGATTCAGAGAAGATGTTTTTTACGGTTAAGGAACTATTTCTAAAGTGGTACCAAGCCAAGTCAACCAAAACAAGGATGCAGGAATAAAGCAAAGAGTAAAGAGAGAAGAAAGTTGTTATGAAGGAAAATGAAAGCTGGAGAAAGCTGGAGCTTAGATTTTTTTTTTTATAATTTTATTTATTTTTTTTTCCCCCAAAGCCCCAGTGGATAGTTGTATGTCATAGCTGCACATCCTTCTAGTTGCTGTATGTGCGACGCGGCCTCAGCATGGCTGGAGAAGCAGTGCGTCGGTGCGCGCCCGGGATCCTAACCCCGGGCCACCAGCATCGGAGCACCCACACTTAACTGCTAAGCCGCGGGGTCGGCCCTGGAGCTTAGATGTTGGTGCAACATTTTCTAGCGTGGGTCACAAACAGTTCTTCAACTGAGACCTCTCGGGGCCAGCCCAGTGGCGTAGTGGTTAAGTTTGCACGCTCCACTTTGGTGGCCCAGGGTTCACAGGTTGGGATCCTGGGCGTGGATCTACAACACTCATCAGGCCATGTGGTGGCAGCGACCCACATACAAAAAATAGAGGAAGATTGGCAGCGGATGTTAGCTCAGGGCCAATCTTCTTCACAAAAACAACAAAAAAGAGAGACCTCTTGAGTTATTCTATAACAGAGAGAGAAAGAGATCCATAATGCTTCCTGAAGAGCAGAACTCAAGCAAAAATCTGTATACTCAGACCAAAAAATGTTTTTGAGCTGCAATAACTTGAACATAGAAGTTCTAATCCAGGTAACTGCAGCCATAATTCTGATCCCTGAGAGCCCGTAAGTTGAGACTAATGAAGTCCCCATCAGAAGTGAAACATAGAGGGGCTGGCCCGGTGACACAGTGGTTAAGTTCATGTGCTCCACTTTGGTGGCCTGGGGTTCGCAATTTCCAATCCCGGCACGGACCTACACACCGCTCATCAAGCCATGCTGTGGCAGTGTCCCACATATAAAATAGAGGAAGATGGGCACAGATGTTAGCTCAGAGCCAATCTTCTTCAGCAAAAGCAAAAAAAAAGTGAAACATAGAACCAGCTCTGGAATCCAACATCTTCCCGCTGCAGGATGCAAAGAAGCATCTCGGATTCAGTTTTCCTCAGGAAGCCAAGAGGTTGTGATGTCAGGATTTTCAATACCTCCAGCCTTATTTCAAAGTTTGTTTGCCCTGAAAATCCCAAGAGGTATTGGGAAGTCACCTCTTAGCCATCATTGGAGGAGTAGCCCTCGACGATCTTCCCACTCTGAGAAAACCTGAGGGATGCTACAAAATGTGGTAAGAGGATTTGAAAGAGTCACAGGAATCGCCGTCATCATTCTGAACTCTTTTAAAGCCCCTTCCATCTGAAGATCACCAAGACCCGCACACATTAATTATTCTCACAGCACTGCGTGGAGGTAAACAGACATTAGGATTCTATTAGCCTCTCACTGACGCTTCTTCTACGTCTGTAGACTTCAGGTTCTAGCCCATTATTCACTTTAGAGAAAAAATATTCCCCACCCCACACCCAATTCGTAGGGAAAATGAACTTGCCTATTAAGTACACAGTTCTGGGCCCAAGTCTGTGTGCTGTACAAAGTTCTGTGTAATGCACAGCCCCTGCCCTCAAGGAGTTTACAGTCTATTGAAGAGATAAGATGCACGCATATAATGAATAATAATATAAAAATCATCACAAGATAGGATATGATTAGTGTAAAATGAGAGGTTTTCAGTGGGAGAGATCACCTTGGATGCTGGTAGTCCAGGAGAGCTTCATGGAGGAGGAGGGGTTTGGACTGGACTTTGGACACTCAGTGTGTGAGTGCATGCATGTATGTGTGTGTGTGTAAGTGCACATGAGCATTTCAGGAGGGGAGGATAGCATGGGCAAAGGTACTGAGGTAGGACTACGACTGACTTGTTTAGAGGTCAATAGCCTGATCTTGCTGGAGTTGGAAGAATAAGGATAAGATCAGAAAAGCTACGTACATCAGGACCAAACAGTGAAAAGCCTTAATTCCAAATTCTTAAGATGTTGACTCTCAGCATGTTCTAGAATAAATTAAGTAGGATCAGAAACTGGCCCATATGAACAGTTGAAGTTCATGCTTGACATGAAATGATAACGGAATGGAATTGGTTGCAGAAAAAATGAAGCAGGATGGTTTAGAAGAGATGGTTTAGTTAGAGCAGTGGTTCTCAAAGTGTGGTCCCTGGACCAGCAGCATCAGCATCAAAGGGGAACTTGTTAGAAATGTGAAGTCTTGGGCCCTGCGAAGATCTACTGAATCAGGAACTCCAGGGTGGGACCCATCAATGTGAGTTTTAGCCAGCCTCCCAGGTGACTCTGATACACACTCAAGTTTGAGAACTCCTAAACTAGAGAAACAGTCCTCTTAGCAGACAGTCTCAAATCTAGCAGAATTCTCTCTATCTAATTCATGCTCTGCGTATGCAAAACGTAAACTGTTAAACCAATCATTTGAATTAGCCTTTTTATTATGTAAAAATTTTAAACTTACGCAAAAGTAGACAGTAGAACTATAAACCTTCAAATACCCATCACCCAGGTTTAACAATTAGCAAGATTTTGCTGCACCATCCCTTTCTTTTTCTCTGAGTTATTTTTTTAACCCTAGAAATTATTTCAGTTCACTCCTACATATTTCAGTATGCATCTCTTAAAAATATACGTAATGTCGGGGCCGGCCCAGTGACATAGCAGTTAAATCTACGTGTTCTGCTTCAGCAGCCCAGGGTTGGCAGGTTCGGATCCTGGGCGCGGACCTACTCACCCGTCGTCAAGCTATGCTGAGGAGGCGTCCCACATAGAAGAACTAGAAGGACATACAACTAGGATATACAACTATGTACTGGGGCTTTGGAGAGAAAATAAAAAAACAGAAAAAGAGCAAGACTGGCAACAGATGTTAGTTCAGGGCCAACCTTCCTCAAAAAAAACAGAAGTTATCATTTTAACAAAATATATATCTATATATATATAATGTTCTTACGTGACCGTAATGTCAATATCACACCTAACAGAAAGAACGGTATTTCCTTGCTTTCTCCTAATACCCAGACTATAATCAGATTTCTCTGATGGTCGAAATAGAGTCTATTTAATTCTATTGTACCTGGCTATTTTCTATGTTATACCACCTACAACCATAAAATTTAGAGGCATACTCACTAAGAGGGAAAAAACTTTAAACGTTTTTCTTTGTAAAGTATCTCCACAGCAGAACATTCCTTTTATTTTATATTTTATTTTTGCTGAGCAATATTCACCCTGAGCTAACATCTGTGCCAATCTTCCACCACTTTGTATGTGGGACGCTGCCACAGCATGGCTGATGAGTGGTATAGGTCCGAGCCTGGGATCCAAACCTGTGAACCTGGGCCGCCAAAGTGGAGCTCGCCGAACTTAACCACTAGGTCAAGGGGCTGGCACTTGTGCCCTTTAGATATAGAAAAGTTTCTAAGTAATTGAGGGGAGTTCCTTATTATCTATGGATTAGATAACATTACCTGTGAGATGAGTTTCCATTTTGGATGCTATGACTTCATGCTGGTTGTCAGAAAATGTAATTAACTGGGATGAATCTTAGTTGGAATAAGTACAGCTTCCTGCCATACATCAATAGTTATCTGCCCCATGCTCTGTAGACTCAGCATAAAGTGTTACTGAAATGTTTAGTGTTTCCTGAAACTGCTTTGGAAATTCCTGTGCTGTATGACTATTAAAAATACTATAGTAAAATATTTTCAGGACTTTCAAAATATTCTTAGGTCTGTTAATTTCTAGAGTCAGAAATAATAATAATTGTACACGCTTATATGGTGCTTTTAAGCATTTTATCTATATTGACTCATTTGATGTTTTTAAAAAGCCATTAAGAAAGTGCTTAAATGATGCCAAAACAGCAAGATAAAAAGAGACAAGAGAAATAAGAAGACGATAGCTGCCCAAATGTTTAGGTACTGCGAAATAGAATTTTTAAGTTTAATTCTCTTAACAAGTCATTTTTCCTGATTTTTTATATATACGTTCTGTGATATATGACTTATCATTTATAAAATGACAGAAACCTTGATATTCATAAACTAATGAATTTCATTAATATATGCTCAAGACGTGCACACTGTGTGTGTACTTGATACTCTTGCAATTATAATGTGAATTGGATGATGCAGCAAAATACAAAGTAAATTTGGGTCAAAATTGAATTATACCATGCCTTAAAATTCGATACAGACTACGAATTTGAATTAGTTCATTTTCTTTCTTAACCTTTTTTGGGGGAGAAGAGGTCTATCCCTCTGTCTTGTTCTCATCACTCTTCGTCTGCCTGCTTCCTCTTGCTTCTCTCTCGCCCATTTCACAAATGTGTCATTTTATGGCATTTCATTTAGACTGATTCGTAAGGTTGGAAATACCGTAAACAAGTTGATAAAATGTAGAGTTGAGTAGATCGTATTGAAGATAAGAACAATTCCAAAAATAGTCGTCTGCCTCTCTGTGTTTTTGTTATCCCAGTAATGAAGCTCACTGCCTTTAATTATAGTTTGAGACACTGTGTTGAAATATTTAATCTCTGAGTAATGACTGGATTTTAGTTTCCTAATTGGCATCTGTGTGTTTAGCATCTGTGCCAAAGCCCGAATCTGAGAATGAGCACACAATACAAGACATGGACTATATATAAAGCATTTCTGATAACCTGCCACCTTAGCTCCAGGGCAATCTTGTCATAACAAAAAAAGGAAGGATAGATATCATATATTTTATGATTTCACATATTTTTTAATCACTAACCAACAACGTGTTAAGACTTAAAAGTCAAACCAAAAACCCATGTGTGATCAGCGCATGGTGAAGTGTAATTGTAGCCCCAGAAAAGCAGGAACATGTCTTGCTCATTCTTGAATGGTATTTCAGGTACCTGGGAGTAGTTCCCAGAAGATAATGCTCCACCCATATCTGGGTGACTTATTTAAAACTTTGTGCAACCGGCTTGAAAGGGCTAAAAGAATAGGTTAGGTAGAGAAGTTATTGTCTTGAATTCGGTCCACCAAAATTTCTTTGTGTTTTCCTAGGAGGAGAATCCACAAAAGTGTCATTTGGGCATCTTCCTCCGATTAGTGTTAGCTTCATATTGTTTGAAACAAGATGCCACTCAGCATGTGCAATGCACCTCTTTGGTGAGTGCATGATACACGCTGTGGGCGTGGGACCTACAAGCTCACACTCCCTGAATAATGAATGTTTTCTTTGGCAGTGTGTATCCAGCCTAAAGTTACACATGGGTGAAGGTGCAGCAAGAGTGGAATTACAGAACCCAGCTGTTCTACTCATTGAGAACGTTCCTAAGATGAAAGGCCAGATCATAGATGGATGACATACTCTGTAGGCAAGTGGACAGAATCGCTCTTTGAGCAGTGGAGAGAGAGAAGAGAGTCTGATTGCCCAGTCTAGCTAATATGGGGAAATACCTTCCCTTTTTCGTCTGACAGCAGTGTCTTAAGGCTTTTTCACTCAAGACGGAGTATAACCAGCTACACTGGAAGCTTTGGAGCCCCGTATTCACCTGGAGGCCAAGGAATTCATGTTCCTCTGAAGATGAAAACCGCTCTCCTTCCAAACATGAATAACATCGCTTGGGACTGGGACTGGAGCCTTACTGCGGCAAGGTGATACAGTCAATGACGAAAGGAGGCCACCCCCCATACTGAACCATCATGGTAGTTACTTAATGGGACCAAAATAAACCCAACTCTCACCACGCCAGGCCCCCACCTAGATGACAGCGGAGGCCAGTGGACCGTGTTGACTGGTGCGGTTGCCAAACTTCATCTCACATCATATGCCGCCCTCCCCAGGCAAACCCAGCATCAGAACTTTTACTCTCTCCAAAGTCAGATAAAGGAGATCCAGTCATGCCCCAGATACAGCGCTCAGTGCTTTCACTGAATTCTCTCTGCTGCTTCGTAAGCTGGGGCTTTTCTCCTCCTGTTACGGAAGAGGAAACTAAAGCTTACGTAACACACAGCCAGGAAGAGGCGGTGCCAGGAGGGGAACCCAGGTCCGGCTGACTCCCAAGGTCGCAGTCTTCCACTTCCTCATTTTCCACCAAAAAAAAAAAAAAAAAGTATGTATTTTATAGATAAACCAACACTGTTGTCCATCTCCACCTCGGTATTAGCAAGTTCTAAGTCTCACTTTGATGGAGCTCATTGTGCCCGAGCAGTTCTAGGCAGAGGCGACAGGTCTGTTGATGACATGAGGTCGTAAGGTCCCTTGCCTCTTAATATTCAATAACTTCACGCCTGGCCAGAGATGCTGAGTTGACAATGTTCTTTGGCCCCTTTGCCACGGCAAGGTATAATTCTCAATCTATGGTAGGCAGATTGGCTGGCGTAACCACTTGGAAAGGAGTTTGCTTCCCTTTTATGCCCTCCTTCTGTATCTGGAAGCAAGTAATCTGAAGTTTATTTAGCCACATCCTCTCCTCTGTAACAGACTGAAAGAGGAGGGGGAAAAAGTGTCCCAGAGAGGGCCTCAGGCATTGGGGCACCCTTATTAATTCTGTGGTAATGACTCAGGGGCACTTTGAGCCTCTCACCCTTCACATGTTCCCACATGAATCTGTAGCAGTAGGCAGCACTGCTCAAGCAGACCCAAGTACACCAGAGCCCAAGACCACCTCTCCACGCCCAAGTGGGCCCAGGAATGTGAGGCGACATGTTCCTGGGCCCACCTGTTCCCCCACTGTATTTTTTTTTTTAATCTCTAAGGGCTGGGGTTAGATGTTTATAATGCCAGCAGACGAGTCCACAGGCGCCCAAGCATTATGTGCTTCTGTTTTGATATTCTCTGGTCCGCCTCCTTGGCCCCAGTTCTGCCCTGGTATTTGAAGAGACAGTGGGGGAATAAGAAAGATGAGCTAATCGCTCTCGTTTCTGTTTCTCTACAATGAGACAGAATGAAAACTCCCTGTGGTTCCTTCCTGAATCCATCGCCTACAGACCAAGATGTTCTCGGCTTAAATGAAATCAAAGTGGTTTAGATAAAAACTAATAATATTTGGTTTGGGACAGTGTAGGAATAGAAGTCTCACCTTTATCTAGAGTAGAAAGGTAGCTTTGATTCACTCAATCAACAAATGTGTATTGAGAGCCTACTACGAGTCAAGCATTGTGGCAGGAGGTGTAGATTCAACAGAAAGAAAACACACCTGGTTCTCATGGAGTTTACAAGCGAGTGGGAGAGAGAGACATTAAGCAAACTGTAACACAAATAAGTGTGAAATTATAAACTTGATGGTACAGTGTCATTTACATAATTTAAAAACTAGTAGGAACATTACCACTGATTCTTAAAAACACATTATAGATTCAAAGCATAAAAACACAAATAGGAAAGAAACAACAAAATTCTTGGTAGTGGTTCCTCTGACAAGGGAAAGAGGAGAACAAGAGTGAGGGGGAGGGGAATGGTGTTCCAAATGGATTTTAACCATACCTGTTTTATGTTTGATTTATTTTAAAAGGAAAACATTTGAAATAAATACGGCAGAAAGTTAACATTTGTTGACGTTGTTAATTCCGGGTCATGACTACACAGGTGCTTGATATGGTCTCTAGGTTTCTCTATATTTCATTCTTTTCATAATAAAATATATTTACAAATATTTTATATTACAACTATGATTAAATGCTAAAAAGGCAAGGCCCATGGGACTGTGAGTATACATGAGTCTTGGAGCGAGGGTTCCTAAGGAAGGAGCTGAGGCTGCAGGAGGGGCCTTCCGCCCAGAGGGATTGCCCCATTGGTGAGTGACACGATTTGGAGACTATTTTGGAAGTCCGGAGATGGCAGGGACTGGATGAGGGCCGTCGGAGTGGTGGGTACAGAGGGAAATGGATGGACTCAACAGAAATCGAGGAGGCAAAATGGCAGGATTTGGTGGGAGATTGTGCACTGGGGAAGGGAGAAGGGGAGGCAGACCCAGGCCTGCGTGTTCTGCTCACACAACCAGGTGGGTGGAGCGCCATCTTGAGCTAGAGAATTCTGAAAGAAATTCGAATTTAGCAAGGAGAACCACGGATTTAGTTTTGGACTTAATGATTTTGAGGTATCTTTAAGACATCCAAGAAAAATCAGGGTACAATTAACAAGGAAGTGGCAATAGATGCTGAGCAGCCCAGAACCACTGGACTCTTCTACTTTACTGACTGTCGGAGAACTGAAACCTGGCTGCCTCTTCCGTGCCCTTCCTCTGTGATGTTTCCAAATCGTAACACTCAGGATCAGTGGCTTAGAGCGCAAAAATCTGCTTTATTACACTGTGGGGAATCTTAGGATATGATCTGTCTATAGCTGGTTAATGTAACCCTTCCCAGCTTAGTTACATTTGACTAATTGTTGAGAATTATGTCTGGTTTTTCAGTTTCCTCCTTTCTGACCCCAGACCTACTAGCTCTGTCTGTAATTCCTAGTCTTTGCTGATTTCAGGTCCCTTTCAGTTGGCCTCTGCTATGGTCTGAATGTTTGTGTCCCCTCAAAATTTATATGTTAAAAACCTAATGCCCAGGACCAGCCCAGTGGTATAGTGGTTACGTTTGCACGCTGAGCTTCAGTGGGCCGGGGCTCGTGGGTTTGGATCCCAGGCATAGACCTACACACCACTCATCAAGCCATGCTGTGGTGGCATCCCACATACAGAATGGAGGAAGATTGGCACAGATGTTACCTCAGCGACCATCTTCCTCAAGCAAAAAGAGGAAGATTGGCAACAGGTGTTTGCTTAGGGCCAATCTTCCTCACTAAAAAAAAAAAAAAAAAAAAAACTAATGCCCAAGGTGATGGTATTAGGAGGTGGGGCCCTTGGGAAGTGATTAAGTTATGAGGGTGGAGCCTTCATGAATGGGATTAGTGCCGTTACAAAAGAGGCCCCAGGAGCCAGCTCACTCCTTCCACCATGTGAGGACTCAGCAAGAAGGTGACAGTCTGCAAGGGGAAGAGGGCCTTCACCAGACACCGAATCTATCAGGGCTCCATGATCTTGGACTTCCCAGCCTCCAGAACTGTGAGAAATAAATTTCTGTTGTTTACAAGCTACCTTGTCTGTGGTATCCTGTTATAGCAGCCCAAATAGACTAAGACTCCAGATATCACCCTAATTCAGCTTGTAACTGCTTTTTTTCTCAGCCACCCACTTTATTATTGACTCCCACTGTCTTGGGTTGGGTTGTCCCAGATTTGGACCCTGAGGCAGGATTTGAGTACAATCGATTTGCTTGAGAGGTGATGCCAGGAAGATGGGATTAGGGAAGCCAGGCAGGGAAGGGATGGAAGCCAAGAAAAGGAACATTATTAAGCAAGTTATGCTGTGGCCACTGCAACTGGGGCTCAGTCCTGCTGGGGACTCTGGGAGACAGTACAGAACACACCCCAGAGTTTTCCTTACCCACAGGGTGAGGAAGCCTGGGAGCCTCCGATTCCCATCCATCATTGGCTCAGGCCTGCTACTAGCCACATTACCTCCCCAGGACATACATCTGTCTATGGAAGGAAAACTATCAGGTGAAGAATCACAGGCGCTTGCATTAGGACAGCCTTTGGAATGTACTAGAATGCTGAGTGATGAAGGCACGTGGATCCCACAAGAATTTTTGAACTCCCTGTAGCAAACAGACTCTAAGGTAGTCCCCATCATCCCCACTTCCTGGTAATCACACCTTTGTATAATCCCCTTTCCTGAGTGTGACCACTTCTAACCACTAGAATACGGCAACAGTGATGGGATGCCAGTCTGTGATTAGGTTATATTACATAAGATTCCATGCTTGCTAGCTCTCTTTCTCCCTTGCTGGCTTTGCAGAAGAGAGCTGCCATATTGTAAGAGGGCCTAGGAGAGGCCCATGTGACAAGGAACTGTGAGAAGCCTCAAGGAGATGAGCACGGCCTCCAGCCTACAATCAGCAAAAAGCTGGGCCCTCAGTCTCCCAGCAGTAAGGAACTGAATTCTGCCAACAGCCTGAGTGAGCTTGGAAGCAGATCGGTCGCCAGTCAGTCCTCCAAATGGAACTGAGCCCTGGCTGACACCATGATGACAGCCTTGCAGAGGGTCAAGTCTACACCGTGCCCACCCAGATTCCTATCCCACAGGGTGTGAGATAATAAATGGGTGTTGTTTTAAGCCACTAAGTTTGTGGTCATTTGTTCTGCATCGTAGAATACAACACACTCCCTTACCCTGTAAGCCCCCAATCTGAATAATGTGGCCTCAGGTCCCCTGCATATCTTTTTTTTTTTCTTTTTTTGGTGAAGGAGATTGGCTATGAGCTAACATCTGTTGCCAGTCTTTCTCTTTCTTGCTTGAGGAAGATTGGCCGTGAGCTAACATCTGTGCCAATCTTTCCTCTATTTTGTGTGTGGGTTGCCACCACAGGATGGCTTAATGAATGGTGTAGGTCCACGCCCAGGATCCAAACCTGAGAATCCAGGCTGCCAAAGCGGAGCACGCCAAACTTAACCACTATGCCACTGAGCCAGCCCCCATCCCCTGCATTTCTTATAACCTTCACTCCATGTCCACTGATCAGCAATTCTTTTAGTTGAAATAAATGTTTTGCTTTTTCTTCTTATTACAATAATAAATGTTCATTCTAAAACATTTATAAAATAGATATAAGCAAAAAGAAACCAATGAAATTCACTGAACTTTTTCTTAGGTAAGTTCAAACTTTCTTCCAAAGAGTTTCCTCTGTCTTTGAGGCCTATAATTTATTCTTTTTATGGATGAACCTTTGCCCAAACATAAATTTATAATTAGAAAAGACTGCATTTATATGGATTGTTCTTGAACTTTTCCTAACAGGAGCACACTCAAAATACCCATATAATTGGGAAGAAGCATGACTCCCAGAGGAAGAAGCTCCCATAGACACAGTAAAGCCATTATCTAACCTTTGCTCGGAGGGATTCTCGTTCTGCCCAAGGAGGAAAGACGTGCCAAGTGTCTGAGGTCGTTGATCCTGGCATCTTTTCAGTAAATACAAGGCTTCCGATCTTGGGATTTAGGCGCTGCATTTAGCAAAAGAGGAACAGCAGAGACAGACTGAGTGCCCTATATCCTCCTTACTTTTTACTGCCCTTCCTTCTTTACCCCCGGGGCAGCGGTGAAGGAAGCCTCTCCTGCAGGCTCCTAGGCTCTAAGGCCCCCGGTAGTAGCCCCAAGGCATTTCCTCTTTTCCCTCTTCCTTTCCAACTGTCCCTCTTTCCGCTGCTCACAAAGCAGCTTCAATTCTACCACGATGTAGGCTCGTGAGGCTACCTGCCAGTAGGTGAAGCTCCCCATCTTCCGACTGCACTGGCGATCCTTTCTGGGGACTCACTGGGGGCTTTAGGTTCATTCACACACTCGTCTAACAAACACTCCTTCAGTGACTGCTTCCGGCTGAGGCTGGTGATGGATGACTAAGCATGTGACCAAGAGGCAGTTCAAGAACTCCCTCCAGGAGCTCGAATCTAGTAGGGAGCCCAGTGTGTGCACAGGTGGCAGACTGTGTCCTCTGAGTGCTCTGATAGTGGTCTCTGCGCACACGGGGCAGTGGGCGCCAAAGGATAGGAGATGGGGGCTGGGGAGAGGAGTGAAGGTGGAAGATAGAGGGTCGGATAATACAGAAGCACAATGGGAGAGCATGTCACACTCACCAGGATGGTCATAACAAAAAAAGACAGACAATAACAAATGTTGGCGAGGATGTGGGGAAATCAGTCCCCTCATATACTGCTGGTGGGAATGTAAAACGGTGCAGCCCCTTTGAAAAACAGCTTGGCAGTTCCTCAGAAAGTCACACATAGAGTTACGCTGTGACTCCTAGGTATATATCTAAAACAACTGAAAATATGTGTTCACACAAAAACTCATACGTGAATGTTCATAGTAGCATTATTCATAATAGCCAAAAAGTGGAACCAACCCAAATGTCCATCAGCTGAGGAATGGATAAGCAAAATGTGCAAGCGTATTCATACAGTGAAATATTATTTGACCATAAAAAGAAATGAAGTGCTGATACATGCTACAACGTGGATGAACCTTGAAAACATACTAAGTAAAAGAAGCCAGACATAAAAGACCACATATTTTATGATTCCATTTATACGGAATATTTAGAATAGGTAAATCTATAAAGACAGAAAGTAAATTAGTGGTTGTCAGGGGTTATGGGGGAGGGAGGAATGGGGAGTGACTCCTAATGGGTACAGAGTTTCTTTTTGGGGTGATGAAATGTTCTAAAATTAGATAGTGATGACGGCTGCACAACTCTTGGAATATACTAAAAACCGCTGAGTTGTACACGTTCAAAGGGTGAATCTTATGGGATGTGACTTACAGCCCAATGAAACTTATTTTTAAAAAATAATACAGAGAGATCCTTCACCTATTTCCCCCCATTGGTAACATCTTATGTAACTATAGCACAGTATCACAACCAGGAAATTGACATGGATACAATCCATCAACCTATTCAGATTTCACCAATTTTACACGCACTCATTTGTGTGTGTGTATTTGGTTCTATGCAATTTTACCACATGGACAATTCATGTGACCACCACCACAGTCAACAACAGTTCCATCACACAGACCCCTTGTGCTCCCCCTTAATGGCCACAGTCACCCCCCTCCTCCCATCTACCTGACTGGCAACCACTAATGGTTTTCCATTTCTATAATTTTGTCATTTCAAGAATGTTATACAAATGGAATTGCACACTATGTAACATTTTGAGATTGACTTTTTTCATTCAGCAGAATTCTCTGGAGATCCATCCAGGTTGTTGTGTGTATCAGTAGTTCTTTCCTTTTTATTGCTGAGTAGTATTCCATGGTGTGGATGTACCATAGTTTATTTAACCTTTCAGCTGTTTGGACATTTGGGTTGTTTCCAGTTTGGGGAATTTCCAATAATTACCAGTAACACCACTATGAACATTCATGTACAGGTTTTAGTGTAAACATAACTTTTCATTTCTCTAGGATAGACACCCAGGAGTGCAATTGCTGGGTCATATGGTAAGTGCATATTTAATAATGTACAAAACAGCCATACTCTGTTCTAGAGTGGCTATACCATTTTACTTTCCTGCCAGCAATGTCTGAAGATCCAGTTTCTCTGTATCATGCCCAGCATTTAGTGTTACGATTTTTGTTTTAGCCATTCTGATTATATATATATATATATTTTTTTTTTAAGTTAGACAAACATGCACCATACTTTTGACAGTGGCTATTTCTGGTGTGTGTGTGTGTGTGTGTGTGTGTGTGGAGGGAGGGTTGGCTAATATTATGGAGGACTTTTACTTTCTATGTTATATGTTTTCATAGCATTGAGATTTTGCATAACTTAATACGTGTTTGGAATCTAAAACTCCATAAGGATTTTTCAAAAGACTTCACAGGTAGTAAGAAAGTGAAGACAAGTATTATAAACTCTTCTATAGAGGATTTTGTCCACGAAAGGAAGGGGAGAGGTGGGCAGAGAGGGGAATAATGTGGAGGGAACTTTCTCGTTAATATAGCTGAGGAGAGAAACCACGGAGAGGCAGCCAACACAGGAGTGAGGGCACGTCTGTGGCTGGCTCTTCTGCATTTATCAGCGACTCCATCAGCCAGGCTCCCTTGCCCTCTAGCTTCCAGGATTCTCTACAGCTAATGGGCCGGAGGAGAGAGAGGCAAGGCTTGCTCCTTTCCAACACAACTCTACCCTGCCTCAATTTAAGGCTCCCATTCTGTCAGGCAGCCCCTCCTCACAGTGCCAGCTCTCTGGGCCCCAGGATCCTCGTTCCTTCCCCTTACCCCTCAACCCAGGGGTAGTTAGGGATCCCTGCTGTTGCTTGTGCCCAGGTGTCCCCCTTCCCTGCTGGCACCCCTGGGGACAGTCTCTTCATCAAACCACCCTTGCTTAAGCCCTAGGTATGCTCAGAAGCCACCTCTCCTCTGCCAGGACCCTGCATCCGTTGCATCTGATGAGGCAAGCCCCCAAAGCAGGTGGGAGGGACCCGGGTCAGCTAAAAGGAGGGGAGACCCAGTTCTCTGAGCCTGAGGCAGGCAGGGGAGGGTGGTCCTCGGTAGAAGTCACGCCGATTCCCTCAATGTTCTAGGTGAACTAGGAGGCCGTGACTGTGCCAGGCACTACAACTAGAGACCCATCACTCCTTTTCACAACACACTTCCTGAAAGAATCGTCTAGTCCTTTTCTGAAGAAGAAAGCGGTTTCTCTGCTCTATTTATTTAGGTTGCTGAGCACTGATGGGTCTGATTATTACAAAACTAGTAAGGGGTTAAGGACGTCGGCTCTGGAGCCAGACTGCCTAGTTGGAATCCTCATTATCACTGTTTTGTGATGTTGGACAAGTAACCTAGTCTCCACGCCTCAGCTTCCTCATCTGTAAAATAGGGGAGCTAATGACAGGATTTGCTTCCTAGGCTTCAGGAGAATTAAAGGAGTTAACAGGTGTAAAACACACAACAGCGCCTGGCCCATGATGTGCACTTGGTAAACATCAGCTATTGTGACTGACAGGAGAGAGCGGCAGGGGGTGGGGACGAGAGCCAGCGGGAGGAAGGAGAGAGACTTCAGCAAGGACAGGTGAAAAGTCGCGGAGAGAAAGCTCTCAGCGCCCGACCCAGGTTGGAGGCAACGCATTTCATTCTTTCAAAGACTGTCTTGGAGTGTTTATCATATGCCAGGAATTGCGCGGGGGCTGGAAGCCCAGCCGTGAACAAAACAGTTCCAATCCGTGCAGACGGGGACGTGACAAGCGTGGGTGGGTCCGGTCGTCTGGCAGCCCAGGGAAGGAGGGGCTGGGTCTCTCCCCAAGTAAGGATGGGATGCCGCCCCTGGCCAGGCGATTGGGGTTTGCAAGAAACAGGGAGTTCAGCCCAAAGAGGGTGGGCGGGCAGGAGGTGCGGCAAGGACACAGGCGGCGATCGCCGCTTCTTAGATTCGAGAGCAGGAAACTGGGCGCAGCGGATGGAGCCTTAGGGGACCGGACGGACGGAAGGGAGGGCCCCTCGCTCTCCCAGGCCTCCTGGCTCCTTTAGCTCCGCCTCCCGTGGCTGCTCTGCTCATCTCTCGCTTGACCAGCGTCTTCTGCTTAATTTTCTTTCTCATGGCCACACTTATCTACAAAATGATCGCAGCCAAGTCACAGTGTAGCTGGTGGACTGGCCGGCCTCCGGGCCAGATACCCAACCCCGGTCCAGCCAGCGGTGGGCAGGCTACCCTTCGTCTCAGCACGCTCACTGCAAAGTGAGTGTTCCTGTAAAATCAGTTTGCGTTTCCATTCTCGTGACGCAGTGTCAAAGTAGGAACAGAAATTTGAGGTGATTTTGTTGAGGTTTTCGGGTTTCATCAGAACTTCCTCTGGCTGCAGAGGAACTGAAGGAAAGGCGAACTCGGTGGCCCTGTGCTCCCCTCTGCTTTCGCCTCGGGCCTGTGCGAACATCTCCCCAGTTCTCCCCGTTCCAGAGTCTTGTGTTTCCCACCTCTGTTTCCAAATTACGTCATTCGTCGGCATTCTCTCTTGGTTCCTCTCATGTCTCTGCCCTGGACTTTTTTTTTTTTTTTCCTTCTTCACTCCTAACATTTTAGTGAAAAATTTAAACACAGAAAAGTTATAAGAATAGTACGATGATAGTTATATCCCTCACACCTAGATTGGAAAATTCCCCTTTGCTATATTTGCTTTCTTTTTGTTTTTTTTTTTTCTCTCTCTCCCATTCTCCCTCTCCTTGTGGAGACTAAGAACGATCTCTGACGTAACTCCAATACCATTACTGCCCCTAATAAAATTCACAGTAATTCCATATCATCTAACATCTTGTCTGTATTTAAGTTTCCCCCGTTGTCTGCTCTGGCTGTTTAATTCCCTGCTCCTAAATCTTCCCACCTCCAAGCTACATTCTGATGCTGAACCCAGCCACCCTGTTCTTCGCAGTGAAAATTCTCTTGGGAGAAACCAAGGAATGTTAAATTAACCACAAGAAAAGGCCAAAGGATTCTGGGGTAAGATGTCCTCTCTGTATCTCCCCAGGTTCTGCCTTGGGAAAGGAAAAGTCAGTCCATTTCTGCGGGGCTCTGTCCGCATTCTGCATCCTTTGTCACCCTCTGTAGTTCCTGCTTTGCAGGTTTGTGTAATCGATGGTTCACAACTGACTTGACTCTGGCCAGAGGAAGTTCTGATGAAGCAAAATCTCAAGAAGGTATTAGGCCCATCGAGGTTGTCTCAGGAATGGCAGTCAAGTGGAGGTCAAGTGAGGGAGGTAATGTGGATTATTCTGGGCCAGGACCGGTCTGTGCCAGAGACGGAGGGAAACCATGCTCCAAACATCCCAGGCCTCATGTGGGTGTCACCAAACTTCTCAGGTATTGGGTGGGCCTTGGCAGCCTGGAGCCAGCTGCCCCATGTGAGAGGCCGTGTCACTAACCTGCCCACCTTCTCTGGAAAGTTCCTCCTTCAGAACTAATCACAAATAAGTAAAAGTATTTCCTACAAGAAGGGTGTGTTAGTTTGCTGACATAATAAACTACCACAAAGTCGGTGGCTTAAACGATAGAAATTTATTGTCTCACAGGTCTGGAAGCTAAAAGTCTGAAATCAAGGTGTGGGCAGGGCTGGTTCCTTCTGAGGGCCATGAGGGAAGGATCTGTTCCAGGCCTCTCTCTTTGGCTTGTAGATGGCCGTTTGCTCCCCGTGTCTCTTCACGTCATCTTCCGTCTATGTGTGTCTGTCTCCAAATTTCCCCCTTTGATAAGGACACCAGTCATATTGGATTAGGGGCCCACCCTACTCCAGTATGACCTCATCTTAACTAATTACATCTGCGATGACCCTAGTTCCAAATAAGGTCACATTCTGGGGTTAGGATTTCAACATATGACTTTTGAGATGGACACAATTCAGCCCCTAAAAAAGGAATTTGAGTCTGATCTCTGATGGGAGAAGCCTGAGGGCTGCTCAGTTGTACATGAAGGGATAATGCTTAGGAAATTATTTCATTTTAATCTCACAATAGCTGAAAAGAAGGGAATTCAAGTATTATTGACATTTTACAGATAAGAAAGCTGAAATGTCTCAGCAAATGTGTTTCAGACAATGTCATGGTTTGGGCCATTTCCATGGAGGGCTATGATCTCAACAATTTTTCCTAATTTTATTCTCAAAGGGTAGTCTTTTTAAAATCTAGACTTTGTGGGTACCTTCATGTTGACTCTGTGTACCCACTACAGCACCAAGCTGAACTAATAATTAGAAGTTTTTGGAATACTAAGAGTAATTGTAATAGGCTGATGGAATATGGGTGGATTTTTCTTTTCTTGGTTTATTCTCTATTTTCCAAACGTCTGTAACGTGGGAATGTTTCATAATTTAAATTTTTCATTTAAAAAATTTTTGGAGTAAGTTAGAGGGGCTGAGTTCTGAATATTCACCTCTAGAAGAGCTAAGACCTTCCGTTCACCTAACTGCTTGGTCTCCAGCACCTCCAGCCCAAGCTGAGTCTTTCTTGCACACAAGTGGGGGGACGGGGGACAGCTCACTTTCTGAGCCCCAGCTTTGCTCCAAGACACAGAAGGGGCCTGGGGATGGTGCCCCAGAGATGGTCTCTTCACCTAGCTGATACATTCCAGACTCAGCTGACTTTGAAACTGAAAGACTTTGGCAACCTTTGGGTGTCATTTAGAAAACAAAATAAGACTGGATTTCCCAGGCCTGACCATCCCTCTCCTCCCCAATCCATTTGGCCAGAATGGGAGTGAGCGGGGTGGGGGAAGAGAGGGGGGAAAGGAGATGAAGAGAGAAAGGGAGAGGCTAGAGGGGAGGAGCAGAATTAATGCCAACAAAGAAGAAGTTGGGAGCTCATCCACCTTGCCTTCCCACCTTCTAGGCCGGAGAAGATTCTTGCTTGGTACTCTCCAGAAATCCCCTCAAAGACAAGAACATAAGGGCTAGACCACCCCGTAGGCCAACTACGCATGTGCTTAGCAGAGGAAGAGATGTGGATGTACTATTGCAAGTCTCTGGTAGGGAAAGAAGCAATTAGCAGCACCTGCCGACCCTGAGAATATTGCTTTCAGGTCCAACATTTAGGAATTTGCTCAGATTGACCCTTGGCAAGCATGAAATCTCAGGCATCAAAGAAATTTGCTCCATAAATTCCTAGGAAGCCTCCCAGGCAGGTGGCCATGAAGACTGTCCTATTAGCAGAACCAAAACTCCAGAAGTGATTCAGGAAGAAAAAACAACAGTCCTACTGTCCCTCACTCAAGAGACACATATAGGCAAAATTGTCCAGTATGTGACATGTATCCTCAGTATCTTCTTCTTCTCCTGTCTGAATCTCCCTCTAAATTTCCAGGTAATTGCAGCACACCAGGAGTCCCCAGCCCTCCCAAGGCCTCCCTTGGGTCACACCCCTGAGGCCCACCCACTCTCTGCAAGCAATTCCCTGAGTCCATCCTCTGAGCCCTACTCTCTGAGGGACATGCGGCCCATCTCACACCGATGGCCAGGTCCCAAGCTCACAGACTGCCCCCTTCCCCAGCGATTTCTGTGACTCTGATTTAGCTGATAAACTGGGGACCAGGGGGAGGGATGTTTTCCTGTGCTCTTTAACTCCAGTATGTAATAAATTACACCTGTTTTAATTAATCCATTAATAAATGAACAAATGAATGAATGAATCTTCAAGACATTCAGCAACACCTTTTTATTAAATTGGGGTTTATGTAATCGCAGAGAGAGAGAGAGAGAGTAGAGAGAAGGAGAGAGACAGTGAGAGAGAGAAAGAAACCAGAAAACAACAATGACATCTGGTTTATTCTGCAGACACCATCCTGGATGTGCTGCTGGATGCAGGGTCCAGGAGGAAGGCTCTTCTCTCCGGGCAGGTGAGGTGAATGTGCGGGGAGGGGGAAAGTGGCAGAATGTGAGCTGAACCCACTGAAAAGATTCTAGATCACGGATGAGAAGTTGTAATGCTTTTGTGCTGGTATTTATGTTAGTTAGGACTGAGGGAACCTGCCTTTGTATAGAATGATGACACTAACAACAGAGAAGTTTCCTGGGTGGGAAAATTGCTGAAAAGACTCATTGTTTTAGCCACAGGAGGGTATGGATTTTATATGGTCCCCTGACAGTTTGCACTGCCCTGGGACTATGGCACTGTGGGTGGCCTTCAGTCACCGACAACCGTGTCTGAAGAGGTTCCCTCAAATAAAGCCAGGTCACCTGACTCACTTTTGGCTTACAGCCATTGTTGCCAGTTTACGTGTACATGTGTCCTGGATCTGGGGGGATCATTCCGGTTTCAAACCTTGTGTCCTGTTGTCAGACCATAAGTCAGGCCATGTGTCCTGCCGTTTCTAGTTCGAAAAATTCTCATCATAATGTTATATGGTTCTAATTGTACTTATAAGAGTTTTTTAATTAAAAGTCTTTCCACTATAAAAATAATACAATCATATTTCTAAAACTTTGAAAATTAGGAAGACAAACATATCAACCATAATATTACTATTCTGGTGTATAGGTATAGATAGGTGTATAATTTTCCCAGCATATTATCCAAATAAATACACAATTTTATATCCCACTTTCTCCAACCAATGTTACATTTTTAAAAAACATTTTTTGTTGTTGTTGTTGTTGAAGAAGATTCGCCCTGAGCTAACATCTGTGCCAATCTTCCTCTCTTTTGTATGTGGGTCACTGCCACAGCATGGCAGACAAGTGGTACAGGTCTGTGCCTGGGATCTGAACCCGCAAACCCGGGCCACCGAAGAAGAGCACACAAACTTAACCACTATGCCATGGGGCCAGCCCATCTAATAAACATTTTTAAAGAAAACATTTTAATGGAAGGATAATATTCCATTCAGGAGGTTACTAAAATATCTTAACCATATTTCTATTTGTTTATAATTTTCACTGGTACTAATAAATCTGCAATAAAGATCCTTGTAGACACATTTTCTATATTTTTAATTTTTCATTAGTTTATATTCCAGAAGTTGAATTGTAGGCTCAGAGTATGAATATGCTTACCACTCTTGTTAAATATTACAAATTTCTTTCCCAAAAAGTTGTGTCAACAGACACAACCATCAACAATGTCTGGGATGCCTGTTCCACGTCATCACTACCAACAAACCAATGTGTTGGGATGAAGTTTTTAAATGATTCTTACGACAGTTTCATTGAACAATGCCCCCTATTTTAGTAGGTAAAGTACAGGTACAAAATGGATTATAAACAGATGGTAAATGGGAGAGATGTGTCTTCTAAGCCAGGTGAGTAGAGGGAAAAACAGCACTTAAAACAATTTCCAACGATGTATCTGAAGACCACTAGAAAACAGAGCGATGGCAGGCACATAAATGGCAATCACAATTAGGGTAGCTTTTTCAGAAGAAAAGGCTTTGGGCAGATTTGAGTCTGAGGCCAGACTCTAAACAGCTCCAGGTGCACTGCCTGGTAGGAAGGGTCTGCCTTCTATGTAAATACCTTGGAAAGCATTGTTGCCCCACAGTGGTCTTTTCAACTCCACTCATAGATGCAATATATGGGAACGACTCTATTATTTTCTAATATAGCAATAAACAGTGGCTAGACACAAACCACATAGCTATTCATTGACTCAGCGACGGGGAAAATAACATGTACAGGACATGTACAAAGAGCCAGGCTCTTCACATTGATTTTGTGCATTTAATAAGCTTGGATCAAGTGTGTTGGCCCTTCGGCATCTCTTCGCAGCTCTGAAAACCACCTTCCAGGGGTGCAGAATGACTGAGCTTGGGAATCCTATGGCTGGGGCTCCCCAGGCTCAGCCACTGCACCCCTCTGTGGGCTATGGAATAGCAGCACCTCTACACAGCACCTCTACACCCCAAGGAAGTAAAAATGATAGAGAAGTATTTACTAAGTGCCACTATTGGGCTAACTGCTGACACATGACAAATGGTGAATATTCACCCTCCTTACTGGGAGACTCCTGCATTTAGATACTAACCTCTCTGAAAATTACTGCAGCTTTTAATATTAAGCATTATGACTTACATTCTGGATTTTAGCAACCTATTGTAAGGTTCTCAGCATATTTATATGACACGCTAGAAAAAGTAACCAATTCTTGGTAGGTAAAACTATTATCAAATGCAGCCATTTTAAAGATTTTCAAGGGCCTGCCCAGTGGTGCAAGCAGTTAAGTGCGCACGCTCCACTTCAGCGGCCTGGGGTTCGCAGGTTCAGATCCGGGGCGCGCACCAACACACTGAGTGTCACGCCATGCTGTGGAGGCGTCCCATATAAAGTAGAGGAAGATGGGCACGGATGTTAGCTCTAGGGCCAGTCTTCCTCAGCAAAAAGGAGGAGGATCAGCATCGGATGTTAGCTCAGGGCTTATCTTCCTCACAAAAAAAACAAAAAAAGATTTTCAAGGTGAATTTCTGGTAACTGTGACTAATCTTAGTCAAATAAAAGTTTGCAAATCATGTGGGCAGCGGAGCACGGGCTCTTGAGCAGAGGCAGGGCATGGACTTCCAGATCTGCCACTGCTAGGCTGGCCTTCCTTAGCCTGTCTCCTCATCTGTAAATGGCACAGAATAATATATACTTACTATTATTACTTGAGACAACATATCTAACGCACTCAGCACAGTGCCTGGTATACCACAAATGCTTAATAAATATGAGCTGCGTTTATTATTATTGTATTACCACCACTATTTTTATTATTATGAGGGAGCCCATCAGATGAAAGCATAGGATAAGCAGGGATATTGAAGTCCCTTGGAGTTTGATATAATTAAATCATTAAACTATCTTTGCTGAAGAGCTAAATTCCTCTTGGCTTAATTAAGGAGGTGAAATTGATTACTTCTTTAAGTGTAAAAATAAATGCATTCCTGAAGCCTCATCTTGAGTTTCTTTGCCTTCAGTCTTTTTTTTTTTTCAGTGTCTAGCACTTAGTAGATGCTCAGTTATACTTGTTGAGTGGAGATAAATATTTCTCTCTTTTTTGAGTATAATTGGAATATACCATTATATTAATTTCAGGTATACAACAAAATGATTTGATATATGGCAAAATGATCACCACAATAAGTTGTCACCATACACAGTTACAAATTTTTCTTGTGATGAGAACTTTAAGATTTACTCTCTTAGCAACACCCAAACATGCAGTACAGTATTATTATCTACAGTCACCATGCTGTGCATTATATCCCAGGATTTATTTATTTTTTAACTGGAAGTTTGTACCTTTTGACCCCCTTCACCCATTTTACCTACCCCACCCTCCACACCTCTGGCAACCACCAGTCTGTTCTCTGTGTCTATGAGCTGGAGCTTGGTTTTGTTTTTGTCTTTTTAGATTCCACGTATAAGTGAGATCACACAGTATGTGTCTTTGTCTGACTTATTTCATTTAGCATAATGCCCTCAAGGTCCATCCATGTTGTCAGAAATTTTTGCTTTCAGTGTTACTCCTACTCAAACTCATCACCCACCCTGCTACCAACGCAATAGTCATACAAGAAAATCTGACTATGTCTCTTCCCTCCTTACCCTCCCCCACCACCCAAGTGTCTTAGCCTGACAGATAAGGCTGTCTAGGACCAAGTCCCTGGTCGTTCTCTGGCCTCCTTTCCGGGGATTTCCTGCCTTGATGTATATGCCCTGGTTTGATGAATATGCTTGCCTCTCTACCTTTACTCATGCTGTTCCCTCTGCTTGGAACACCCTTCCACCTCTTCCTCACCTGATCTATTCCTACTCATCCTTCAAGGCTCACGGAAATTCCTGTTTTTTGTAAAAAACACCAAAAGAAAAGTTTGTACATGAATATCATATTTATGCATGTTAATATATGAATATCATATGTTGGAAAGAAGTCAAAATATCAGAAAATATAAACTCAAGATTTTAGAAGTAATCTGTAATTGTTTCCTTCTTTGCAACAAGAAAAAAATTATAAGATTTTAAGATTTTTAAAAACATTTTACAGAAAGTTTGGGTATCACCCCTTCCTGGCTGCTCCCTGACCCTGAGGTCTCCTTGGTGCTCCCACAGAACTTCTGGAATGTCCCCTAATGGAGAATGCATCATGTGGGTTGACATTATCCCCTTCTCAATGGGGCAAGGGCTACCTTTTTGCCTTTGTAGCAGATGCCTAGCATGATGCACACAGCAGGCACTCAATAGATGCTTCCTGAACTGACCTGAATTGTCCTTGTTCACACCTACTGAGCAGCTAGCAGATCCTGTGAAGACCTGTGGGTAGATCCTGGCCACACATTTGTCAACAGTGAGCCCTGGAGCAGAGCCCTTTATCTGCATCTGCCACCGCAGTCACTTTGTCAGGAGCCCCGGGTGCCTGTTCTCAGTTTTTGCACTTCGATTTTTTCTGACTATGGAAGTAATACACTCTCACTGTAAAAATAAAAATCTGGAAAACATAGATGCACTAAGTAAGAAAAAAAAGATCTATTTTGTCCAAATACCCTATTTTTTAACCAGAACTATTTGGATCAATGTTTTTCCATTTTCTTTTCCCATTTCCTGGCACATATATTAACTCCTAAATTTTCCAAGCACTGGGGGCAGATTAAGAAATGGAGGGGTTCTATGCCCACAAATGAAAATTCGTAAGGGGCAATAGTGCATATTAAAGACTTTTAATCATCTCTGCATAACCCATGTGTACTGTTGGAGTTTCTTTGGTTCCTAAGTTTAAGGGACAGATGGAGACGACATTTGCCTCTGGAATGACGATAGATCTCTCTTTCATCAGAGACCCCTGGTCACTAGGTGTGAATAAGCTACTGTCGGTGTTCAAGATAACCCAGAAACAAGGCAAAGCTGGTCACTCTTGGAGGAAATGCAAAGATATCATTCCAAGATAATTGAGTCTTTTTTTTTTTTTTTATAAATGTTCTTCCTAGCCCTTTTTTTTTTTTTTTAAGATTTTATTTATTTTTATTTTTTACCCCCAAAGCCCCATTGGATAGTTGTGTGTCGTAGCTGCACATCCTTCTAGTTGCTGTATGTGGGACTCGGCCTCAGGATGAACGGAGAAGTGGTGCCTCGGTGCACACCCGGGATCCGAACCCGGGCCACCAGCATCGCAGCGCGCACACTTAACCACCAAGCCACAGGGCCGGCCCAGAAGATAATTGAGTCTTATATAAAGTCAGGGAGAGCCTTCTCCATGGAATAAGGGGCTTTTCCTGTTGATTTTGAGTAGCAGTGGGGTGTCTTTGATGACTGAGAGAGAAGATGCAGGGAAGGACACAAAAGAAAAAAATGCAGAGTCAGTCTCTCTCTCTCTCTCTCTCAGTGAGATGTTGACACTCGCAAGGATCCAGCAGACAGATCTTCCTCCCTCCTGCTCCTGCACTTACTGTTCTATCTCAGAGACTGGGGGACACTCTGGGGCTTCTAATAATGTGGCTATTGCTTAACTAAGCTTCTTCCTTAAACCTTATGTAGAAGTACTGGGCCCATACTATGCCCTGGGGGACGTTGACTGGCTACTTAGCAGGGGACTGAAGCCAAATAAAGCATGACAAATCCTCTAAAGGTAACCCGGACCTTCATGCTCCAAAAAGATTACCGTTTGCAGACGTGTTTGGAAAGGATTAATATAGCTATTTTAAATTGCAATAACACACAGCAGATCACACCTTTGGAAAGCAGTGAAGACAGATTCGACCCAGTCATGATCTTTTGTGGAGCCTGGACTCCGTGTCAGGTGCTCCATATCCATTCTTTCTAATTCTTACAGTGACTTGACAAGGTAGGATTCTTATTACACTTTAAGGTAATTATACTCACTTTACAATGAGGAAACTGGGACCCAGAGAGCTTAATACGCAGCTGGATATAAGTGGCAGAGCTGGGATTCAAACTCAGTCCTGTTTGACTCCAAAGCCCCCTCCCCTCCCACCTGGTCTCCTCTTATACCGGCTGAGCCATGGCAGCATCCTTGGGTGGGTTCCGCTGTGGGAAGGACCAAATGGGAATTGGTCTCAGACGGCACTGCCCACCCTCACAGCAGGCTTTGTACCAGCAAGCTGTGACAAGGACCCCAGACTGCTTCCTGGGGTAGGTTTCTCGGCAGAATATTTAGGAGGGAGAACAGAGTAATGACCTCAGCTATTATGGAGCTTTGCCATGACCATGGAGGGTTCTAAAGTTCCCAGAGGAGACCTGAGAAGGCCTGGAAACTCCTTACCATGAGTACAGAGATCCTACATGGAGCAATTCACTTTCTGGAAAGGAAAGGATGGATGTGGCAAGAATGCAAGTGGACACCAGCCCTCCAAGCCCACGCAAGGAAGCCAGGTTCAGCTGCAAAAGAAGCTCAAGGCAGCATGAGTAATCAGGAGTAGGGGCCATGCAGAGTCAAGAGAAACGGCACTGGAGCAGAGGAGAGAGTTGCCAGATTTAGCAAATAAAAATACAGGATGCAAGGGGCCCGCCCAGTGGCGTAGCGGTTAAGTTTGCATGCTCTGCTTCAGCAGCCCAGGGTTCGCGGGTTCAGATCTCAGGCACGGACATACACACCACTCATCAAGCCATGCTGTGGCAGCGTCTCACATACAAAATAGAGGAAGATGGGCACAGATGTTAGTTCAGAGCCAATCTCCCTCACCAAAAAAAAAATTAAAAAAATACAGGACGTGGGCCAGCCCCAGTGGCCTAGTGGCTAAGTTCAGCTTTGGTGACCCAGGTTCGATTCCCAGTTTTGGACTTACCCCACTCATCTGTCTGCGGCCGTGCTGTGGTGGTGGCTGACATACAAAATAGAGGAAGATTGGCAATAGATGTGGGCTCAGGGCCAATCTTCCTCACCACCCCCCCCCAAAAAAAATACAGATGCCCAGTTAAATCTGAATTTCAGATAAAATGAATCATATTTTTAGTATAAGTATAAAGTCCCGTGCACCATTTTATCTGGCAACCCTAGCTGAGCTGAGTTTGAGGACAAACAGGAGTAGGGAGAGCTGCCTCTACGAGGCCTGGGGACAGTGTGTCCAGGATGGATCTCACCGCAGATGGATGTCAGCGTCAGAAGTGGTCCTAGGGAAGCTTCCTGTCTTAACAGGGAGCTGTATGAAGCCCAAAATCTCACATCCAGCCTAGGGAGGGACAAGCCATCTGAGACTACAGGGGCAGTGCATGGATTTTTAGACTGAAGTGATTTGTCCAGATAAAGGCTTCACACTTAAGGTTTGATAAGATGTGTCCTATAATTAAATTTCTTAGTATAATCAGGAAAAAATGGTCTATTAAAAAGAAAAAACTCAATATAATCAGGATAAATTAACTTGTCTGGTATTTCAAGTGTTCTTATAAATGCTTGGAGTGAGAGGGGGTTATATAAGAAAAAATTTCTTTCTTTTTTGATACTAGAAAAGGAGAATATCATTGCTTGGACTATTAAAAGGTGGTAGCAGGCAGTTTGGGGCTCCCTGGTAACTCAAGTCCTTGTCCTGTGACAGGCGAGCTCTGTGGAGTGCTGTATTCTGGGTCCACCAAAGGAAACTCAGCTCGTCTTTTTCCCAGGGGAGAAGCTGGCACTGGGACTGGTTGAACATTGCTTCTCTTGAACTTGGACAATTAATCCAGTTCTTGGATAAGAGGGGATATTTTTCAAAAAGAGATAATCCTCTTTGAAAGCCTTTTTTTTTTTTCCCTAGAATTTTCTTACCTGTTTGTTAATTCTTAAGAAGCGTCAAGATCATTACATCAGAATGTTGGAGTTTGAGGAAGGGTTTGGGGAGTGTCTCAAAGGCCGTCTAATGTCCAGGAAGCTTCACCAGGCGCCCTTTACACGTGTGAATTCACTATGGTCTTTGCAGTCTCAGAAACCACTTTATCTTCTCGACACTCCTTCCTACACTAACCCAGTCCACCAAGACACACGTAGACCCGGGACACCATTTATTCATTTATGAACAGAATGTAAAGATCTCCTGGACACCGGGGAAGTGATCTCCGATCTGTATAGAGAGCCCAACTGCAATCCCAAGGTTGCTTGGGTAGCAGAGACTAATGATAAGAATAGGTGCCAATAACCATTTAATCAGGGTTCAAAATTAATAACACATTAATAGTGACAGTTCACCCTGGTCAAATGGGCACATCGCTTCCTCACAACTTCACAATGAGAAAACTATTTTTCATCCTTTTACTGATGAGCACACTGAGAAACATCTCATAGCTCATTAACTCGATGAGATACATTTTTTCAGATGTGAATATCCTGCAAGCAAACTGCATCTTACAATTGATTGTAAAACTCTATAAAATATGGTCACTTTTTGTCTATTCATCTAGCACATATTTATTAAGTGTCTGGCATGGGCTCAGTACCAGGCAAGTTGACGGAGACAGAACAGTGTATAAAATATCAAGGTCCTTGCTCTCACTACGTTTACAGTCTAGTTGGGGAGATCACAAAGCAGCAAAGAAATCAACAAAATGTCAGCTTGTGAGTTGCTGTGAAGGGAACAAGCATGGATATGTGACAGTATAATGGGAGGTGGGGGCAGGGAAGACAAGGACTCAGGGGTGACTCTCTGAAGGGTGACATTGGAGATGAGACCTCAGAGCAGCCCAATGGTCTGCTCTATGGGCTATGGGGGTGCCAGGAGATAGGTCCCCTCAGCTGTAGGAACCATGACCCTGGTTGTGAGCAGCCTCGTCTGGGTCTCCTTGGAAGGCAGCCTGAGCATCGTGGGCCTGACCTGTGCCCCATGGTCACTGCAGAGCTGAGCAGATACACAGTGCCCACCACTCATTGCCCCATATGATATGCTGAGCACAGCTGAGGAGGCTCTCTGGCCCCTGGATCCCTGCTTTAGTCCTGCAGGGCAGGGAGCATTGCCCATCATGCACAAAGTGCCCAAGGAACATCCATGCCGGGTGCCCAAGGAACATTGGTACAGCCCAAAAGGCAGCCAATCAGAGCTGGGGACAAGGAGGCCGAACAGGGCTCCTGCTGCAGACCTGACTTTCTGTCCTCCTATTAGGTACTTCTCTCCATCTCAGTGTCTAGACCCTTTCTGGTGGTGACCAAGGCAGCTGCAGGGGGACTGCTTAGCAGCACATGTGCATTTTGCACATTTGAGCTACATCATTATTTTTAAACACTTGACCTTTAAACAGTTGAATTGGATTCAGAATCCATTCACAAGAAATTTCAAGATTACATTTGTCAATGAAAGAAAGGAAAGAATTTTAAACATATAACTCCAACTGTTACACTTTTTTGAATGACTGAAAACAACTATTTTGAATTTGTTATCACCTACTTGTGTGAACCAAGTTTTTCAATGATGAGATCACCAAGAATTTGAAGAGATCTTCATTATAAAATCTCGATGAGGAATGGCATATGGCCATTTCAAGTATAAAACTTGACATAAAAAATTATATTCATGGATGTGAGCTCAATGTTTCCAAATAAAACCTTTGAAAACATTGTATTTGGGTGTTTTACACAAGTTCGATATTTAATATCTTCCTTAAAACATAATATTTTCTCTCTAGTGATTATTTAATGTAAAAGTATATAATGAAATTTTTAATCAAGTTCCATAGGAATGGCTCCAAACCCCCTCCACTTTTCTTTGGTGTACCTTACAAATATGATCATTTTTCAAGAGTAAAAAGACATGGGAAAGTGGGAAATGTGGCCTCAGTAGATGAGTGAGCCAGTCCCGTGAAAAGCCGAGGCACAGCATTCAAGCTGTGGACACCCAAGCGTACTGACCCTCAGGAAGGGAGAGCCGGACAGACGGAGGTGGACGGGCTGGAGCAGAGCGCCCAGGGAGAGCAGGAACACGCCAGGCCTGCAAGAGCAGCGGGAGGCCACTGAATGGATTTAAGCAAGAGCGTGACTTAATCCGGTTTACATTCTATAAATCTCATCTCTGCACGCTGCAGTAGAGCGTGGCATACGAGGTACAAGAGTGAGAAGAGAGAGGGCACAGAGGAAGTGACCGTGGGGCCAGGTGAGAGGTGAGGAGGAGAGGAGTCTGTCATTCTGAGAAGCTGTTCAGAGGAAGGCCCAATGGGACTACGGGGGTGAGAGAAAGGGAGGCTTAAGGAGGCTGCCTGTGCTTTTAGGTTTGAGCAGCTGGGTAAATCACAATGCCATTTACCAGGCAAGACTGAAGGAGGGACAGTTTTGGAGAGAGGACTGGGATCCAAAACCTCAGGACGGATTTTTCAACAAAGCGCCAATAGAGAGAACCCAGAGATGATAAGAGATTTAATAGGCATATCAACCATTCATTTGGCTCCTATGATACAGAAATATCTACAGATGAAATGATGTAAAAAGTCTGGGAGCTGCTTCAAAATAATGCAAATGGGAGAGGTAGGGGGAGTGAGCAGAGGTGTAGACGAAACACAAGATTCGTCATGAGTAGATCACTTTTGAAGCTGGGTGATGGGTACATGGGAGTTCATTACACTATTCTGTCTACTTTGGGAACTGGATGAGGTCACCTAATAAGGAGGTACGGCAAATGGGGAAAAGTCCCAAACTGGGGTTGAGTGGGGTGGCGTGCTAGACCAGTGGAAAGAAACAGAAAAGACCACTGCAGTCCTAGACTTTACGTTCTTTGGGGAAGACACAGAGAATAAACAAGTAAACAAATATGATACATTTAAATCAATGTGACAAAGAAAAAGAACCATGTGATAGCACCAGAAACAACAGCTCCAGGAGGCAGTAATCTTTGCATCTGACTGATACAGGAGCCAAGCAGATATTAACAGTGGTGTTTTTAAAATCCTTTCCACTCGACTTTTTAAACTTTTACTTATAAACAATTCTAAATTAGCAGCCATAAGCATTCTATTCTAGGGAAATGGTTTAACTTAAAAGCTTTTGCTCCCCTCCTCTCCACTTTTTTTTTACACTCCAAATATTGAGGCCATTATTAGCGCAAGAGTTATAGCCAATTCAGAATTGACCCTGGAGCCCCTTTTGCCCTGGAAGCTCTCCTCCCCCCATCTTCTGGACTCTAAAGTCCTCGTCTCCCCTCAGCTACAGTTTTTGCCCCTTGTAGGGCTCCGAAGGATCTCTTTCCTTCCCTTCCTCCAAGGGTTACTTCCCTGTGCAAGGCAAAGCTTCCAGAGATCATAAGCCCCATGAGGGCAGGATAGTTGCTTGTGTTGTTCACTGCTATATTCCCAGTACCCAGAACTGTGCCTAGCACATAGTTGGCACTCAATCAGTATTCACTCAGTGAGAGAACTTCCTGAAGCCACTAGGTAGGTAACCAGACACCCACCCAGGCACTTAACCGTACTGGATCCTACAACTAGAAAGAACCCATGCCCTATGGTCACCCAGATAAATATGGCTTCATTTTACAGATGAATGGTTGAGTTGGTTCAGATAATCCAAGATCAGGACTATTTCACCTAAAATAGTCTTTCCCTTCCTTAGAAACATTTTTTTTAAAGCCAAAAAATAGTAGCTAAGGAAAAATCTAGCACATAAAGAGAACATTTGCCATGTCATTTAACATTTCTTGAAGATATGATGAATTTGATTGATGTAGAACAGCCTTCCTGGATAAATCCAACAACAGATATTTTGGTTTCTTGAAAACAAAACAAAACAAAAAACAAGCAAACAACTCTTGTTGGCCCGAATTATAGAAACTTCGCTGGCAGCTCAGCCACGGCCTTTTTGCACATGTGCTTTTAGGATAGGCTTGCAGATCGCACGTGTTCTGCACAGCAACAACGGGACACTTAAGATTCATTAAATAATAATGAAACAGGACACCTGAATTTTTTTGGTTTCTCCTGGGTCTGTTCCTCACTTAAGCGACCTTGCATAAATCTATTCCCTCCCTCATATCCGATATCCATATGTCCGTTTCAGGATAATATTTGTATCAAAGATGCTTTATAAGATCTTCAGATTACAAATAGTAGTTAGTGCCCTCCACTATGAAACTTATCTCCTGCACTATCCTAGGGGACGTTTGCATGACACTTCTGTTGAAAACCCTCGCCCACAGTCGGGGAGTGTTGTCAAGACCGTCTAGGGACGAGGCAGTTATTCTAAGGCCAATGAACTGACAATGTAGATAACTTAGCCGCGAAGTCCGTCTCCTGTGCTACTGAGAATTGGAACACTGCTAAATGCAATAATCCCCAAACCACGTTTTCCTTATTTCTGCCGTTTTCCGCCACATCTAAACTACGCAGAAGCTGCTAACATTTGACTGCCCTGTATTTGGCGATTCCACCGAATACTGACACGGTTAAAAGGCCCAACTGGCCGGCAGGACAAGCCGCCAGGACCGGCCGTCAGGCCGCGGTGCAGTTCGCCGTGTGTTCCATACATCGTTTCAGAGGCTTACAAAACACAGCCATCTTGCATCGGGCACCCCGGCCCAGGAAGGCGGCCAGCCGGTGCCCTCGGCCCCGCGGACGCCACCTGCGAGGGGCCGGGCGTGCGGGTGGCCGAGCCCCCTCGGCCCGCCCGCCGCACCGCCCGCAGCCCGCACCGGGCGGCCCGGGATAAAGTTGTGTGCAGGCGGCCCCCGCCCCGGGCCCGGAGCGCAAGCGGGGGCCGGGCCGTCCGGCCGCCCCGCCAGCTGCGGGCGCAGCCCCTCCGGCAGCGGGCGCGCGGCGGCTACGTGCGAGCTTCCTGTCGGGCCGTGTTTACAGCTGGGGCGCGGCGCCCCTCCTCCCCGCCCTACGCCGCCCGGGGCGCCTCGGGGGCGCGCGCGGGGCCGGCCCGGACGCCTGCAGGCCGGGCGTTCACCGGCCGCACCTCCCCCCGCCGCCCCCCTCCACGGCCCCGGGCGCCCCAAACCCGGGCTTCGCGGGCGGGATGACGCGTGCGCCCGGAGCGGGGGGCAGCGCGGGGCCTGGGCGCGCGAGCGCACCGGGGCCGGGAGCCGGCGGCCCCCGGCACGTCTTTTGTGTTTGTACACACACGGCGCGAGGCGGCCGGGGGAGGGCGCGGGCGGCGCGCGGGGGCGGGGCGAGCGCGCGCCGGCGAACGGGCGCGCGGGGAGAGGGGCGGGGGCGGGGCGCGGGCGCCGGGGCGGGGGCGGGGCCGAGCCTTCCCTCCATTGTGTGTGATTGGCTGGCGCGCGGCGCGGGGGCGGGGCGGCGTGTGTTGGGGGCTAGCCTCGGTGTCAGCCATCTTTCAATTGTGTTCGCAGCCGCCGCCGCGCCGCCGTCGCTCTCTAACGCCAGCGCCGCCTCCAGCTCGCCGAGCTCCAGCCGAAGGAGAAGGGGGGTAAGTTTCCCCGGCCGCCCGCGTCCCCGGAACCGAGCCCCGCTTGCCGTCCGCCCCGGGCCGGGCCCGGCGGGGCGGCGAGGGTCCCCGCCGCCGCTCGGGCTCGGCCCACAAACTTTTTGGCCCAGAAACGGAGGTGAGGAGCGAGTTTGCCTCTCCGCGGGCGGCGCGGCTCCCCCGTCTCTCGCCGCCTCAGCCCCACGGCCGCCGCCGCGGCGCCGAGCCTGCGCTCCCTCCTCCCCGCGCCCCGGCGCCTTTCTTCGCTGAAATCCCGCCCGCCGCCCCTTCCCGGGACCCCAGACCCCCACCACGACCCGCGCGGGCCCCCCCCCGAGCGCCCCCGCGCCCGGGCCCCCGGTTTTCGGGCGGGAGAGGGCTGGAAATCGCCGCCGCTTCCCACCCCGGGGTAACTCGCTTCTTGCTGCCTCCCCACAGTTGTAGCTCAGCTTCACCATCTTGTCTCTCCGCTCTGGTCACCGACCATATTTTCTCCCCCGTGTCTCTCTTCCCCATTTCAGAAAAGGAGGAAAAATTGTTTCAAGGGGGACCTGTTTTTTTTCTCCTTTTTTGGGAGAAGCGGAAACTTGATGCATTTGAAATGCAAAAAAAAAAAAAAAAACTTTTGCATTTCGGAGGGCGGCACGTGGCAGGGGATCGGGGGATTTTTTTCCGAGCGTTTTGGGTGTTTTTGTCTCTCTGGAAGGGAATCGGATACGTGGGGCGATTGTTTCCATTTTGTTCTGGTCTGGGCGCCGACTCGCTGCCTGCGCGGGGCGCGGGGCGGGCGGCCGGGGACCCGGTGCCCGGGGGCCGGAGGAGGCGAAACCAAAAGTTGATGTGCTGCTCGGGGTGGACCGGTCCCGGGCGTTAATTACAGCCTGGGTGCGGGGCACTTTTTTTTTTTTTTTTCACTGCGAAGCCCGGGAGGACTGGAGGCGAGGACGGCGCTTTGTAGACTGCTGGCTGGTGGTAGCCGCTGTTCCTCTCTCGTTTCTCGAGACGCCTTTTGGTCAACACAACTGCAAAAGATGCAAAACCAGGATTTTGTTTGTTTTGAGATATTTACAGCCGTCTATCAACTGCCAGGCGCAAAGTGGGGGGGCAGCGACGGGGGGGGAGCTTGGGGGGGGGCTAAAACCTTTTTGCAGTAATTTGACTCGACCTTTCTGTGGTTTCTGGCTTCGTTCTTTTGACTCGTTTGTGGATCGAAGGTTTACAGACATTTCTAATTTCTACTTTAATTAAAGATGCGGAAGCAGAAGCCGTTGGGGGTCTTTTTGTTTTGCCGTTTGTCGCTCGGGTTTGGCGTTTTGAGAGACGATTTGTGTGAATGCTGATGATTTTCTAGTACTACAGTTTGTTTCCAGAAGTCGTATTCGGGTGGCAGACAAGCTGCACCCTTTCGAATTATATAACATCAGGGGCGTTATGTTTTTTATGCTGTTCATAATTTGCAGATGGGGGGGTGGTACTGGCAGGAAAACTTCTATGTTTGGTGGTTGCATATGGTGATTTATTTATTTATTTTTTTTATGCTGGTAGGTAAGTAAAGAGGTGTCTATACCATGGCTCGTACAAAGCAGACTGCCCGCAAATCGACCGGTGGTAAAGCACCGAGGAAGCAACTGGCTACAAAAGCCGCTCGCAAGAGTGCGCCCTCTACTGGAGGGGTGAAGAAACCTCATCGTTACAGGTATTAAAAAAAAAAAAAAGGAAAAAAAATGGGACAAAGCTTGTCTCCCGAAGCAGTATCCATATAATCTAACAAAAAGATGTATAATAAGCAGACTTTTTGCTTTAGGGAAACTGATGTTTTTCCCCTTTTGAATATTGACTAATACTGGAGACTATATATAAAATTTACTGTTAGGTTTTATTGGGAACTTGTTTAATTGTGAAGCCATAAACTTACCCGAAGACCTCTTCCATCACTAAGAACGTTAATGGGACAGGTTAACATTTTTATTTAGCTGTTAAGTTAGTAATATGTTTTAAATAGTAAGTGGAGTTTTTTTAATACATTTTTGAGGACACTCTTGCTTTTGGTAAAATAATTTAATCAAGATGTGTTGTTTTGTTCTAGTGAAGTTCCCATTCCTCATTTACTTGAACTGGTTTGTTTGCTTCTGGCAGCACATTTGGTTTTGAACTACCCTGAGCGGTGTTGTTAAGGGCGTCTGCCATTAGAGGGCAGAAGTTGTCCGTACTTTAGGAAGCCTCTGCAAATGGTTTTACAGTTAATCTAAAGCTCAGCTCATACAGTGGAAGAAGTAAGTCAGAACGGAGGTAAATTTCTTGTTGACAGTTTAAAAAAAAAATCTCTTCCATGTGGGAGATACGCTATACAATCAAATTTAATTCATTAATACAAATTTAATCGTTCATAAGGGATGGGCAGTAAAAGTAAAGGGATTCTGGGAAATTGAACTTAAATAACGTGTCTTTTTAAAGGAAGATCGTTGGATTGTGTTGGTCTTTTAGAAGAATTGAGGGTACAGGTGGGAAGGAGGAGAGTGGTGCCAAATTAAGAGTCTGAACAATTTTGACTTCTTTATTAGTGGCCTGGCCTGATATCTTCCCAAGTTGTAATTGTAACAGAAGTTTTATATATATATATATATATATAACTTTATTTATTTCTATATACATATATAAATGTTGAAAATGAAGAAAATAAATGAGACTTTGATTAACTCCCTGCCAGGAATCTACTTTAATATTATGCTTTTTGCTTTAAAGGTATTGTGATGTTACTCTATAGATGTGAATGTTCAGCTCATAAATTGATAAGGGAAATTTGATACGGAAGCTGAAGAATAGTTGGGTGGTTTATTTTTTGAAAAATGACTGCATTTCTTTCAAGCCGACCGCTTATCCTTTTATGTATTTGGTAACCATTTCTTTCGTGTTGACTTTTTTGAAGGCCTGGTACTGTGGCACTCCGCGAAATTAGACGTTACCAGAAGTCCACTGAGCTTCTGATCCGCAAACTTCCCTTCCAGCGTCTGGTGCGAGAAATTGCTCAGGACTTCAAAACAGATCTGCGCTTCCAGAGCGCAGCTATTGGTGCTTTGCAGGTAAGATGGTGAGTGGGAAAGGCTCTCTGAGTTGGTGGTCCTGCTGTGTACCAAGAACAATTTTAAATATTTGCATGTGCATATATAATTTAATCATCACAAGCCTGTGAGTAAGGGATGTCTGTTTCATTGTTGAGGTGTTAAGGTTAAGTTGCTCAAGGTTATACACACAGAAAATGTAATTCGAACCCATTGGGGTCACAGAATCCTAATTGGAACCCATTTGAAAGTCTAGTGTGCATTCCATTATACCGTTTTAAGGTTTTAAACATTGCACTAAAAACAATGTTTAAAGGAAAAAGAACCCTCTGGTTTGGCTTATGGGTACTGCGGGACATTAAGAAGACATGGGGCTAGAGGTCTGTGTTGGTAATATTTCAAACAGTGGCTGGTATGAAAGGAATGTTATAATAATTGTCCTCCTGGACCCCAAGAGGCAGAGGCAAGTGGAGAGAGCGTAATACGGAGGATGGGAGTAGGCAGCGTTAAAGAAATGTGCACTGAGGCAAAAGAAGCCCTGAGTGGTAGTCAGGATTGGATGGATGATGGAGGGAAAAGGTGTGCCTAAAGATGATCCTGGCATGTGAAGGGACAGGGATTTGGAGACGTGTAGTCTGCTAAAGGGGGATTATGGATTTCCACATAAATGGGAGACATTGGATTTAATTTTAGCTCCGGGATGTCAGAACTTTGAGAAATACTGTTTTAGAAGTGGGTGTATATTTGAAATATTTGTGGTTTATGCCAAGATAAGAATTTGAAATGTCCACAAGTAAGACATTTGATTAGGTGTGTGAGTATAATTAACATTAATCACTTAAGTAACCCATTTTATATTGTGTATTTGGCATTTTTTAGATCATTATATCTCACAGTATGGTAAGACTACCACCTCCATCAGAGGGGTTAGAGGTGATTAAAAATGCAAATTGCTAGGCACCACCACAGACCTGAATCAGAATCCCTTTTCTAGGAGGGTCCAGAAACTACATACATTCTATTGGAGGATTTTTAAGGCTGCTGTTGCTGTGCCAAGCTTTTGCTTTATGTGTAAGGAAGATTTGATAGGTGGATTCTACACTGACGTGTAATTGGTCGAGCTGTTTCTATGGTTAGTCCAACTTCATTTGATTGGTGAATTCCAGGAGTAGGCATCCATTAAATTGGCAATGAATTGAAATTACTGAAATTTCAAACTACTAAAATCTTCCCGTGCTGTTACTTAAAACTTTATTTTCTGTTTTAATTGCTGATTATTTTTGGATCTCAATTCATTTATTATTACAATTGGAAACCACATTCTCTCCCCTATGTTTTAAATACAGAAATATTACTAAGATTCTCAAGCATTGATACAAAGCTGCTAATTGTTTTCTAGTTGCAGTTAGCAGAACTGTGCTTGAAGAACACATTACACTTGCAAGTCTGACATTTTTTAGCTTAAGTGTCAGTGATAGAGCCTTGTAAATTGAGATTACTAAACAATGTGTGTAACAGACTATTGTCTCTTTTTTAATTCATGTGTAAACTTCCATTGTTGCTCTTATTGAGGTGTGTGTTCTGTATTTGTCAGTAAGTGGTTGTATTGGTTTTGAACAAAATGTTCACCTCTGCTGCCTCTAGTACTCTAGCATTGAAGACCTCTTATTGGAAGGAGTAATCTTTGTTATAAGTTTTTTTGTTTTATGTTTCCTTTTTTTATTCATACACTTCAGTTCTCTTAAAGATATAGAGATGGAGAGTTTGCTAATGGAAATAGGGTAATAGAAGAGAGCAGTTGAAGTAGAATTCCAAAAGTCACTTTATTTTTGGCTTTAGAATTACACGGCGTAGAACTTTTCAAGTACAGCTAAATGAGGAGGGGAGGTGGTCAGGTGAGGGCGGTAGAGAAGTTAGTCTAGGTTTGCCGTAGATATCGAGAATTGACTAACTTAAAATTTAGCGTTTGCCTTGAATGTCTGAGACTTTGAGCTAAGGTATTCTGTGTTAACAATGGACATTGGTGTTTTAAAATGGTAGAAGAGTCAGACACTGAATGTACTCAGAATGTTGTAAATTAACATTGCCTTCTACTTGTAAGATTTTTTTTCTTTTGCCATTATCTCAAAATTAATTATATTCATTGGGCTATAAATTAACACAGCAGTCTTTAATTCTCATTATAGCCTTAACGCTTAGGAGACTTTGGGACATTGGTAATAGAGTTGGAAATATATGGGTCATGGTCAAAGCCCCTAAGAGTATTGAATCTTCTCCCAGAGGTGACCAGACCAACCCTGTAAAACCAATCGCCAGGTCCTAAGGCAGCAGTGGGAGCCCCGGCTGCCACATGCCACGTAACGGTCGTGCATCATGTAACCACATAAATGCTGCGTATACCGGCCGTGGTCCCGTAAGATTGGTACCATGTAGCCTAGGTGTGTAGTAAGCTATACAATCTAAGTTTGTGTAAATACGTTCTGTGAGTGACAAAATTGCCTAATGGTGCATTTCTCAGCAAGTACCTCTGTCATTAAGTGACGCATGACTGTACCAGGGGAGCCTGTAGATCATACCACTCTTAAATGGTCTCAGAATCACAGGGCCTGTTGGCTTGTCCGTATAGCCACTCATAGGGCTGCATTTTGCAAAAGCATTCTAGGTTTACGTAATCCTGAGAAAATTAAACTAGTTTCCTTTCTGAGGAACTTCAGTCCTAGTGTCTGATGTGCATTGTGAACCCCTAAGAGTAGGCTACGGTATGCCATGTATGTATTCCAAACTTCACCCATTTCTAGACTATCCCAAGAATGATTCCCTGAATATTAAGGACTTTTGCTTTTAATACATTCTTTGGGGTAGGTAAGATATGAGGGACTAATTGCATAGGAAAACTGCAGATTTAAATTAGGGTTAGATATAAAAACAAACCAGCAAATGTTTATTGAACATCTACTTGAGGGCAAGGCATTGTGAGTATAAAATGAGATCTCTGTTAAGGAATTGAGCATTAAAAGATGGCTGGTTTACAAGGCCAATGTGAGAGTGCCAGGGAATTAGGAGTTCAAGGTTCCCTGTACCTGGGAACCAAAGACAAGAGGAGTACTTGCTTTCTCCTTCATGGAATAGTCTGGAGCGAGGCCTTAAAGGGAAGGTGAGCACGACTCAGCCCTTGATAACAAATGCTGCAGAAAGACGTGGGGAGAGTAAAATTTGAATGAAACAAATTTTTATAGAAGAGAGAAAAGGTATAAAAGTGAAGCAAATGATTTTTTCATAAGATGAAATAATGTAAACCATTTGAGTTAATTGTGGCTGTTAATGCTTTTCAAAGCAGGCTTTCGGTGGTTTTATTACGAAGTCAAAATGTTTGTAAAAAGCAAATCTGGCTATTCCCATCTATATATCTTCTGTATGTTATAGTAGTATGGGGCTTGAATATGTTGTGTTTCTTTTTTAGTTTTATCATTACCTAAAGATTCCAAAAGGGAAATAATTTTTTTATTAAGACAGAAATAGCAACTATAAAAATCTGTCTTTTCTAAATATATCTTTAATAGAGGAATAACTTCCTTATAGAGAAGGAGAAAAGGTCAGATAAGCTGTCTTATTTAATGCTTCTGATCCACTAAAACAGTCGGGTTAGTGACTGGACTAGTAAAACAAAACAGTAGTTTTCTTCATTTCAAAATGAGTAAGCAGATGTTTTAACTTACACTAAAGGATTCTTCAACTTTTTCAACAACTGTAAGATGTACTAACGATTTGAGTTAATTATAAATAGAAGCTCCCCTTTTTCCTCTTTACATGCCAAGTGTCAATGAATAAGTCATACAGCCAGCAGTTTTTGAGTAATAGTGGAGATAAGATGCCTTCAAAGAATCTTAGAGTGTAGTGGGAACAACCAGAGGGATCAGTATTAATACTAGAGGGTAACAAATGCTGGTGCAGATTGGGGTACACAGAGGAAGGTACACTTAGTGGATGTGGGGGGCATATTTCCTAGGCAAAATAGGTCAAAGTATGTAAATAAGACTGATCTGGTGTGTTCTGGGACCTGTGGGACTCTTGTGATAAAACTGAAGTGTAGAAGGAAAGGTAGATGAGGACCGTATGATGGAAACCAGTTTCAACTATATTGCGTTATTTGGCAAGGCAAAGGTTCCAACAGATATGTAGGATTGGGAGTAGGATTCAGAATAAGGAGGACGTGGGGGCTCGGACGGTAGGGATACTTTGGATTGGATACTTGGTTCCATTTATCTTGTAAGGATGAGAATGTTTAAATTGGATTTCTTGCTTTACTCAAGACACATTTCAGTTAATTAAAAATCATGTAATAACATTAGAAAAATTGAACTTTCTTAGTAAAGGGTTTTAAAATGTAAGCAGTTGGTAAAATAGCGTCTGAAGGAGGTTTTTAAAGGGTTTGAAAACCTCATTGTTTTAACTGATGTAGATGTATCTTAACTGCTGGTCATAATACCATTAATATTTTTTTTCTTTATTCCTGTTGTAGGAGGCAAGTGAGGCCTATCTGGTTGGCCTTTTTGAAGACACCAACCTGTGTGCTATCCATGCCAAACGTGTAACAATTATGCCAAAAGACATCCAGCTAGCACGCCGCATACGTGGAGAACGTGCTTAAGAATCCACTATGATGGGAAACATTTCATTCTTTAAAAAAAAAAAAAAAAAAAAATTTCTCTTCTTCCTGTTATTGGTAGTTCTGAATGTTAGATATTTTTTTTCCATGGGGTCAAAAGGTACCTAAGTATATGATTGCAAGTGGAAAAATAGGGGACAGAAATCAGGTATTGGCTGTTTTTCCATTTTCATTTGTGTGTGAATTTTTAATATAAATGCGGGGACATAAAGCATTAATGCAAGTCAAAATGTTTCAGCGAACGAGTTTCAGCAGTTCAACTTTATAACAATTATAAATAAACCTGTTAAATTTTTCTGGACAATGCCAGCATTTGGATTTTTTTAAAACAAGTAAATTTCTTATTGACGGCAACTAAATGGTGTTTGTAGCATTTTTATCATACAGTAGATTCCATCCATTCACTATACTTTTCTAACTGAGTTGTCCTACATGCAAGTACATGTTTTTAATGTTGTCTGTCTTCTGTGCTGTTCCTGTAAGTTTGCTATTAAAATACATTAAACTATATCTGCTTTTGGTCTTTATTATCAACTTACCCATACAGTTAATTCACTCGTAATTTCCATATTCTATTAACTTCAGTATCAAGTGTTTTGTCACCTTATATCTGAAGCATAAGACTGTTGAAAGATGGGGAAAGTATAAGCTTGATGTGGGAAGGAAAACAAGCTACTGGCTTCCTCCTAATTTTTTTTAAATTTGCAGATAGTAAATATATTTGCCAAAAACAGATCTTAACTCTTTGGATATGTTGTATTCTAAACCAGTAATTCCCCAACCTAGCTGGCCAACAGGATGATAAGGAAATAGTTAAGTCTGTGTAAGTAGTGAAAGTGTATTTATAAACGTACTGTACTGTTAAACTTTAAATGTATAAGGATAATTTAAATGGAAATATTAACAGTAAGTCTTTAGCTCAAAACTTAGTGTGTTTGCAATCTGGCTGTTTTACGATGCTGTGTATTAACCCTGAAGTTATTAATCAAGCACCAATAGTTAATTCTTAGCGCTGTGTTTTATTTAGCATTGGAATGATTAATGTGAAAAGAGAATAATGAACCATTTAAGACCTATAACACATCCCTAATGTACTGACGTTAGTTGTAACATTTCAGTGTTTGAGGCTGCTCTGGAATTGATGTGAAATATTAACTAATCAGTGGGCTAAGAACAGACTCATGTCAATAAGGTATAACATTGGGCTTGTTCTTATTGGTAAGCTCCTTTTTAGCGGTAACTTCATTTTTAGATTATAGGTCATAAAATCGTTTAATGAGGGAATTAGGAAATTGTTTTTAGAGCCTGTGTCTAATTTGTTAACATGAGATCCCTAGTTTTCAGTGTAATTCTTTGCATATTCTACAGGCAGGCGCTAGTATTGCTTGGAGTATGGCAAGACCATCTATTTTAGTCATTGCAATACAAGCTACTAAAAGCCAGTGGTTGCTGAATGTCCCCGGTTTAGTCCAATTTCTGCAGTGCAAAGAAACATTTAAATGATAGGCCTATTTGTGAAATAACTGGTAGGGGAAATGGGTGTCTCCAACAGGGTAGGAAAAGTTGTTACCTGCTGTAATCTGTTGTGGACCAATCATTTACAAATAGGAGATGCCATCCTTTGAGTTCTTAGAATTAGTCTTAAGTTTTGCTCTAAAAGTTTTAGTGAACCAGAAAAGTGTGTTCTATTTTTTTCTTTCCCCATGAAATGGTTATGTTAGTTAATTCATTTTGTGAAACAAGTTTTGAGTACTTAACTGTGTGCTCGCTGTCCAGGTACTAATATACAATAAGTTGTATATTACAAAGTGGGGCAGTTAGGGAAAAAATGGCACAAAATAGGTGAACTTGGCACTTGGTACACACAGATGTCTGGTCAGGGTACTGAGCTTGTCACAATATATCATGGTCTGTTAGTATGTGACGTGTATTCTCATATTCCTACGAGGTAGAGGACTCATCCCTACGTAGAAATGAGGCAATGACATTTGGGAGGATAATTATTTTTTATTTTTTGCTGGGAAAGTGGCCATGACCTATATCTGTTGCCAATCTTCCTCTTTTTTTTCTTTCCCTCCCCAAAGCCCCAGTGCATAGTTGTATATTCTAGTTGTAAGTCCTAGTTCTTCTCTGTGAGCCGCCACCACCATGGCATGGCTAGTGACAGACGAGTGATGTGGTTGTGCACCCTGGAACCGAACCCCAGGCTGCCAAAGTGGTGAGAGCGCTGAACTTGAACCACTAGGCCATCAGGGCTGGCTCTGGGAGGATTATTCTTAATTGACTAGGGGCTGAACAGTATGCATAGTAGTTTTGAGCTCAGGGCTATCCTTTGACGCTCAGATATGTGTGGTCTTCCACTCCATTGATCCCTGGGTTAATGCTCAATAACAGGCTGATAGTCTCTTCCCTACTATGCTTTGGAGTTGCTACATGACAACCCTACCCAGGAAAAGTCTATGGTGAGCTGGAGTTGGGGCCACTCTTGGTTAAGGTCAGTTTTAGCATCTTCAACAAGAACCAGCTTCTGAATATTAAAGTAACTTATGAAAATAGCCAATTAACACCTCTTAAAATTCCAGAAAAATATTCCTAAAAAAATCAACATTACAGATGAAAAACCCTATAAAATCACGTGGTAAGATGAAAATTTTAGGTAAGTAGATCTTGGGGAAATTGGGAATACCATAACTGGGAGAACTCAAGGAAGGAATTTGGAAGCATCATTCTCTTAAGCAGATGGGGGGATTCTCAAGCTGAGGGAATCTCACTTGGCTGATACAGTTAGGTGAATGAGTGCTCCAACAATGCCCAAGCTCTTGCCCTCCTGATCTTGAAAGTCTAGAATCTGAGAGGAAATAAACTCATATTTGCAAACTTGAAGTTGTCAAGGATTTGCTAGATGCCAAGGATGTAAAGGCATAAAGATGCTCCAACTTGAACTTAATTCTCAACGACCCTATGAGGTGGCTACTGTTATATAAAAATATAACAGTAAAAACAGGTGAGGAAACTTGCCCAAGGTCACACAGTCACTTGAGGAGATGGAATTTGTTCCCCGGTAGACTAAATCCAAGGCCTTGCTCCTGAATTCCCATGCCATAAGTGTGATATATAAAAATAAATTAGAGGCCGGCCCCGTGGCTTGGCGGTTAAGTGTGCACGCTCGGCTGCTGGCGGCCCGGGTTCGGATCCCGGGCACGCACCGACGCACCGCTTCTCCGGCCATGCTGAGGCCACATCCCACATACAGCAACTAGAAGCCTGTGCAACTTCAACATACAACTATCTACTGGGGCTTTGGGGGAAAAAAATAAATAAATAAAAATAAATAAATAAATTAGAGCCGTTAATTTTGCTGGCGTGCTAGAAGTTAAGCAAAGTCTTGACAGTAGAAACCAATGGGAAAACAGACAAAATTGGGAACGAGGGGGTCAGATTTTAGAAATCACAAAACCCTCTGTGCATTTGAAAACATGCTGCTCACCAGCTGCCTGGTCTTGAGCGTCCCCCTTTAATTCCTCCCTCCCCTTCACCTCCACTGAGCCCTGTTGACTCTTCCTCCAAAAGTGCATCCACTCACCACTTGTACCATCCGAGTCCAAGCTGCTACGGTCTCTCACCTGGACTATTGTGATCACTTAAATCAGTCTGCACCCATCCTCTCTTATTCCTTCTGGTCTCTTCACATAGCCGCCAGAGAAATGCTTCTTGAACATAAATCGTTTCAGGTCATTTCCCCACTTAGAAATATCTAATGGCTTCCCATTGCACACTGAGTAACATCTAAACTTATTGGCTCATGAGGCCGTGTGTGATCTGGCCTTGCCAATCTTTTCTCTTTCCACCACTTGCTTACTAAGCTGCAGCCAAACCCTCTGCCCACACACTCTGTCACATCCCTTGGCTTTATTTCCTTAGTATTTATCAACATCTGAAATTACATTGTTAATTTGTTTACTTTTTTATTGACTCGACCCCCACTAGAATGTGCCATCAGTTCGCTGTTTTCCATTATGGCCCCAGTGCTGGTACATAGTAAACCTGAACACAAATCTGTTGAATTCATGCTAGAATGAATGAGTGTTCCTGCTTGCCTTCAGATTTTAACATTAAGCTTCTATAATCTTAATATGTGGTAACTGATTTGTTATTTTGAGGATTAAGTGAAAGTAGATGTGAAAACACAGGTCTGGCACATAATATTCAATAAATGCTGGACTAGAATTTAAAATTCTGATAAAGCAAACCAGCATACATATTGTTCCTTGCAAAGTTGTAGAGAAAAACCTGGCTTCCAACTTCTGATCTTTCCAAGGAGGCATTTTCTATTCGATTCCTCCTGTGGGGCCGGCCCCATGGTGTAGTGGGTAAGTTCGCGCACTCTGCTTCAGCGGCCCAGGGTTCACAGGTTCAGATCTTGGGTGTGGACCTACACTTCAAGCCATGCTGTGGTGGCATCCCACAGAAAGTAAAGGAAGGGGGACACGGATGTTAGCCCAGGGCCAATCTTCCTCGGCAAAAAAATAAAAAATATATATATTGTAGATTCCACCCAAATAGTTACCTTCTTACGCTATTAAGCATTGGTCTCTAAGTGAAACGGGATTAAGTGGGCACACCTTTATCATGATAAAGTGAGCTGAATCAGTAACAACTAGTGGTGAAACCCTAGGTAAGAGACGTTCTCTTAAATTCATTATGAATACTTTTTTCATCACTGTCATTAAACATTCTTTGGAAAGTTCTAGTCAATGAGAAAATGTATTTTTTAAAAAGGAAATAATTATTTGCAGTATAGCTTCACAGTTAAGAGTTCAGCTCTGGAGCTAAACTGCCACTCGTAGCTGTGTGACTTTGGGCAAATCCCCCAATCCCCATGCCTGGTTCATTCCTTCATTTAGTATTTATGGAGCACTGTGTATGTGCCAGGCACTGCTGTGAGAACACAGAAGTGAACAAGACAAAGTTCCCTGTCCTCATGGAGCTACGTTCTAGTGAGGGAAACAGACAATAAAGATAAAGAAGTAAAGTAAATAGTTTATTAGCTAGGGGTAGGTGCTAAAGAGAAAAAATAACGTGGATAAGAAATGCTGTGACACAAGCAGGGGGTGGGTGTCGGGAGTTAGGCCAGGGAAGGTATCACTGAGATGTCCTTTGAGTAAAGACCTAAAGAAAATGAGAGCAAGCCACACAGATGTGAGAGGAGAGTATTCCAGGCCCTACTGGGGGGCAAGCCTGGTGCGTTCAGAAACAACAAGGAGGCGGGCGTGGCTGCAGCCAAGCAAGTGAGCAGAGAAGGAGGAGGGAAATCCGAGACGGAACGGGAGCCAGATCACGCGGGGCTTTATAGGGCCTCGTAAGGACGCTGAGTGAGAGGGGAAGCCTCTGCAGTTTTGAGCAGAAGGATAAAATGGTCTGACGTGTTTTCACAAAACCACTCCAATGGCTGTGTGGAGAATAAGAAGAAAAAGGGTAGAGCAGTTAGGAAAAACAGCTAGGAAACTATTGCAGTCACCTAAATATGACATGCTTTAGTGGCTTGGACTTGGGTTTTGGCAGTGGAGGTGGTGAGAAGTGGCATTCTGGATATTTTTAAAAAGTAGGATGGGCAGGACTTGGTGATGGATGTGGGCATGAGCAAGAGAGGGGCTAATGGTGTCACGGTGCAGGAATGAAGTTGCTGTTGCTTGAGATAGGGAAGACCGGGGGAGCAGGATTGAGGGGAATGTGAGGAGCTTAGTTAGGGACATGTTAAGATTGAGATGCTTATTAGACTTTTGTGGCAATTTCAAGTAGATTGTTGGATATCAGCCTGGGGGCCAGGAAAGAGGTTTGGGCTGGAGATAGAAGTTTAGAAGTCATCAGCAAATACATGGTCTTAAAGCCAAGAAGCTAAATGAGATCCCCAAGGGAGTAGGTGTAGCTAGAAATTAGAGAGGAGGTCCAAGACCGAGGCGCTCAACACCTAGAGTTTAGGGAGTGCGGGGAACAACATAGGAGACTGACAAGGAGTGGGCAGAGAGGAACAAAGCCAGACATACGGGGTGTCTGGATGCCAGAAGAAGAACGTGCTTCAAGGAACAGAGGAAGCGGTCTCCTGTGTCCAATACTACTGATCTGTCAAGCAGAGTGAGGTCTGAGAATTGACCAGTGGATTTGGCAGCGTGGATCAGTGATGGTTATTGCTCGCCAGTCAGGCGTGTCCCATTCCACCATAGCTACCATCTTGAAGAACAAGAAGGAAGTGATGGAAGCTGTTAAAGGTTTTGTTTCATTGAAGGCAACAAGACTAACAAAATCCAAGAAAGGCCTATATCAGACATGGAGAAACTTCTAATGACCTGGATTGAAGACCAGACACAGAATTGTATCCCTCTCAGCACCATGACGATCACGGCCAAAGTAAAAACTTTGTTTGCGATGTTGAAAGAAAAGGCTGGACCCCACTACAGTGTTGAATTTACTGCTAGCTCTGGGTGGTTTAAACAATTCAAGAATCGTTATTCATTACATAATGTGAAAGTGAGTGGTGATTCTGGGAGTGTTGATGTGAAGGCAGCTGAAGAATTTTTGGAAACTCTAAGTAAGCTGATTGTGGAGGAAAATTACTTGCCAGAGCAAATATTCAATGGATGAAACCTCCCTATTCTGGAAGTGGATGCCTGAAAGGATTTCCGTCCATGAGGAGGCCAAGTCAATGCCAGATTTCGAGGCTTTTAAGGACAGGATAACAGTCTTGCACGGGGTCAATGTTGCAGGCTACAAATTGAAACCCTGGGCCGGCCCCGTGGCTTAGTGGTTAAGTGCGCGCGCTCCGCTGCTGGTGGCCCGGGTTCGGATCCCGGGCGCGCACCGACGCACCGCTTCTCCGGCCAAGCTGAGGCCGCGTCCCACATGCAGCAACTAGAAGGATGTGCAGCTATGACGTACAACTATCTACTGGGGCTTTGGGGGAAAAAATAAATAAAATTAAAAAAAAAAAAGTCACACTCTTTAAAACAAAAAGGGCCGGCCCCGTGGCTTGGCGGTAAAGCGCACACGCTCTGCTGCTGGCGGCCTGGGTTCGGATCCCGGGCGTGCACCAACACACCGCTTCTCCAGCCATGCTGAGGCCGAGTCCCACATACAGCAACTGGAAGGATGTGCAGCTATGACATACAACTATCTACTGGGGCTTTGTGGGAAAAAATAAATAAATAAAATTATAAAAAAAAAAAACAAAAACAAATTGAAACCCTTTGTGATCTGGCACAGTGAGAACCCCAGGCCTTTAAGCATATCAATAAGCACACACTGCCAGTGTACTACAGGAGCCATGAAAAGTCACGGATGACCCAGCTCCTCTTCCAGGATGCCCTCCCGAATTGCTGTGTCAGAGAAATGGAGAAGTACTGTTTGGAGAATAACATACCTTTCAAGATTTTGCTTATTGTTGATAATGCTCTGGACATCTTCCTTCTATTGGTGATCTTCATCCCAATATCAAAGCGGTGTTTCTCTCTCCAAACACCAATGAATCCAACCAATGGATCCAACCAATGGACCAAGGAGTTACAGCAGCTTTTAAGGCCTACTACCTGAGGAGGACCTTTACCCAGGTTATTGCTGCAACTGAGGAAGACACTGATGCAATTCTGGAAGGATTACAACATCTATGACTGCATGGAGAACCTTGCTTGGGCTTGGGGTGATGTCACCAAGGAGTGTATGAATGGCATCTGGAAGAAGACACTCAAGAGGTTCATCTGTGACTTCAAAGAATCCACCAAGAATGAAGAGGTTGCAAAAATCAACAAGACTGTGGTTGAGATAGCAAACAACTTTAACCTGGGTGTGGATGAGGATGACATTGAGGAGCTCCTAGAGGTGGTTCCCGAGGAACTGACTAATGAGGAGTTGTTGGAACTGGAACATAGCTGAAGAAGAGGCAAGAGAGAAGGAAACTGCAGGAGAAGAAAAAGAAGAAGAACCCTCAAGAAAATTCACAGTGAAGGGTTTAGCAGAAAATTCACAGTGGAGAGTTTAGTAGAAGCTTTTGCAGACTTCAACAAGCTCCTTAAAAAGTTTGAAAACATGGACCCCCAACACCGAAAGGTTTTCATTAATAAAGAGAAATGTTCATGGTGCATTATCTGCTTACAAGCAAATCTATGATGAAAAAAGAAACTAAGCAAAGTGCCATGGACATATTTCTGAAGAGAGTGACATTTCCTCAAGAAGAGCCTCGGGCAGGTCCTTCAGGAGGCATTCCAGAAGGCGGCATTGTTATCATAGGCGATGACAGCTCCGTACAAGTCACTGCCCCTGAAGACCTTCCAGTGGGACAAGCTGTGGACATGAAAGACAATGATATTTATGATCCTGAGCCTTGTAGGCCTAGGCTAATGTGTGTGCTTGTGTCTTAGTTTTTAACAAAAATTTTGAAAAGTAAAAAAATAAAAATAAAAATTTTAAAAATAGAAAAAAGCTTATAGAATAAGGATATAAAGAAAGAGAATACTTTTGTACAGCTGTAAAACATGTTTTAAGCTAATTGTTATTACAAAAGAGTCATAAAGTTTTTAAACGTTAGAATATTTATAATATAAAAAAGTCACAGGGGGCCGGCCCTGTGGCGTAGTGGTTAAGCGCATGCGCTCCGCTGCTGGCGGCCTGGGTTCTGATCCCGGGCGCGCACTGATGCACCGCTTGTCAGGCCATGCTGTGGCAGCGTCCCACACAAAGTGGAGGAAGATGGGCATGAATGTTAGCCCAGGGCCACTTTTCCTCAGCAAAAAGAGGAGGATTGGCACGGATGTTAGCTCAGGGCTAATCTTCCTCATAAAAAAAAAAAAAAGTTACAGTAAGCTAAGGTTAATTTATTATTGAAGAAAGAATATTTTTTTTTATAAATTTAGTGTAGCCTGTGTATATAGTGTTATAAAGTCTACAGTAGTGACAGCAATGTTCTAGGCCCTCACACTCACTCATCACTCACACAGAGCAACTTCCAGCCCTGCAAGCCCCATTCGTGGTAAGTGCCCTATACAGGTGTACCATTTTTTATCTTTTATACCGTATTTTTACTGTACCTTTTCTATGTTTAGATACACAAATACTTAGCATTGTATTACAATTGCCTGTAGTATTCAGCACAGTAACATGCTGTACAGGTTTGTAGCCTAGGAGCAATAGACTATAACATACAGCCTAGGTGTGTAGTAGGCTACACCACCTAGGTTTGTGTAAGTACACTCTATGATATCTGCACAACAACGAAACCAACTAGTGACGCATTTCTTAGAACAGATCCCCATTATTAAGCGATCCATGACCACAGTCAGGAAACAGAACTAAGGATATATGGGAATCCAAAATATGGTAAAGATAGTGTTAAAAACCATTGGATAAGGGTGAGCCATTCAATTTTTAAAAAGTAAGATAATTGTAGGGCCGGCCCGGTGGGACAAGCGGTTAATTGTGCCCAAGCTCCGCTGTGGCGGCCCGGGGTTCACCAGTTCGGATCCCAGGCGCGCACAGACGCACCCCTTGTCAAGCCATGCTGTGGCAGCGTCCCATATAAAGTAGAGGAAGATGGGCACGGATGTTAGCCCAGGGCCAGTCTTCCTCAGCAAAAAAAAAAAAAGAGGAGGATTGGCATCTGATGTTAGCTCAGGGCTGGTCTTCCTCACACACACACAAAAAAGTAAGATAATTGCACTATTCATGGGACAGCAGTTATATTACTATTTCACACCCCAAAATTGAATTTCAGATTGATTAAAAGGCTAAACACCAAAATCAAAATTAATAGAGAACTGAAAGAAAATATTAGAAAAGAGACCAGAAGAATAGAACTGAAAGGAAATATTAGAAAATGTTTTAATACATTCAGAAGTTCCATTTCTATAAACCTGTTCCCTAGAAACGCAAAGACACGCAAGGATAAACATATATATTGCAGCGCTGTTTGTAAAATTGAAAAATTTGAACCACCTAAATGTCCATCAGTAGAGAAATGGCTAAATAAAATTTTATGGAGTGATATTAAGAAATACCATGTAGCCATTAAAAGGAATGAGGCAGAGAGACCTATATATGCTGATGTGGAAAGATTTCCAAGCTATACTGTTAAATAAAAAAAAAAGCAAGCTGTGGAATCAGTGTAGCATTTTTCTTTCTGAGTTGAACAACAAAAACAGTAACAACCACCCAAATCATTTGTGAGTACACGTGTCTAACTACATATCACAGATACACAGATACTATGTGCACCTGCATAGGAAGGGTCTGGAAAGATAAGCACCAAACTGGTAACAGTGGTAGCCTAAGAAAGAGCAGCGTTTGTGGAATATTCTGGCAGAGAAGCCACTCACTCGCAGGCACGGCCTCAGAGCTCCACTACCCAATTTTCTATAACAGTAAGCATTTATTGAGTGCTTGCTGTGTGCCAAGCCAAGCTCTGTGCTAAACACTCTGCTTTATCTCTTTTAGTTCTCACAAGGACCTTACGAGGTAGATTTTGTCATCTCCATTTCAGAGAAGGGAGAACCGAGGCTGAGCGTCCCTACCTTCCCATCCCTGCCCAGCCCCCGAGGCTTGGACACATCTCTGCGTTTGCGGTTCTGCTTTGCGGGAATCATCCCGTCTGGACCCCTCCACATGGCATCCTTTTGTGGTCACCAATGTCTGGTGTGAGGCAGTTTCAGGAGCTCAGTAGGGAACTAGCTCCACCTATGCCGTAACCGTGGGCAGCACACAACCTCCGGGAGCCTCAGTTTACCAGACTAAAGAACAGGGACCCCTGGTGGAACACGAGGTGATTGCATGAGGCTTAGGAGTGCACATTTTACAGAGGTATATATTGCAGGCTGCGCCTGCCAACCGGTCCTCGGGAGCAGCCTGAGGGAGGTCACTGTCGCGGCCTCGAGGACTGAGCGGTTGCCCTCAGACCGGGGAGGCCGGTCCTCAGCGTCTCTCGAGCCCAGCCCCTTCCCTCCGTGTCCACTACTGTCGTCTAGGGAGGGCTTTTCCTTTCCCACGCGTTTCTAAATCGCCTCCTGACCTGGGCTCTCCCTGCGGTCTCTCCCTCCCCACCCTCAGGTGCCAGAGACCCTTCTCAAACGATAAACCGATCCTTCCAGCCACCGACCGCCTAACGCCTTGTACTCCCGCAAGCCCACCGCCTTCCTCCGCCGCCTGCATCACAGCCGGCCGCACCCAGACCACGCCCCTCGGGATCCCAGCCCCGCCCAAACCACGCCCCACACATTCCGTCAAGCCCAAGACCACGCCCCTCAGCGTCCCGCCACGCCCCCTAAGGGCCCCGCCACGCCCAGGCCACGCCCCTCCGCTCCCGGCGCTCCGGGAGTTCCCGACGTCGCGCTCTCGCCACGTTTCCCGGCTTTGCAGCGCGCCCCCCGCCGGCGGCCGCAGCGGGGACGCGCCCACGACCCTGGACGCCCCTGCCGTCCCCGCCCGGGCCGCACGCGCCCGCAGTGGGGCCCGCTCCCGAGACTTCAGCCCCGCCGGGGCAGGACCCGGGCTCGCTGTCCCCACAGCTCGTCCCCGCCCTCGGGGTTGGACCCCTTCTCCGGGGGTTGGACCCCCTCGTCCCCGGCCGGGCCGCGTGGCCGCGTGGAGGCCCGCGAGCTGCAGCTGCGGCCCTGAAGATGCCGCACATCCCGCCGAGGGGCTGCACGTGGCCTTTTGGAAAACAAAGCTGGTTAGTGCTCAGCTGCCTCCCGAGGAGGCGGATGAAAATGTAATATTTATGAAGGGAGAAACCATTAGCTTGTAAATACTGCGTTAATTCCCGCCGCGCCCGCGCTCGTCTCCCGCAGCCGCGTCCCTTCGGCCCCGCGACGGTGGGCTGCGGCCTCTCACCCCCCTGGACCTGGCTGGAACTGGGCGCGAAGCAGAGCTCTCGGAGAAAACTGCAGGACGCCGCAGGCCCCCGAGGGACCGTCCCTGCGACCCCGGCTCGCCCCTGATCCACCCATTCCCTGTCCTCCCGGTTAAGCTTGTGATTCCCCGGGGCTTCGGTCTTTGACTCAGCCGCCCAGCTAGGAGCTGGGAGGAAGGATGACCAGGCGGTCCCCGATGCCGAAGAGGCGCGTCCTTAGGGGGCACTCAGGGGAAGAGGGCCAGCGCTGAGGAAAGGGGCGGGCGCAGGGGCGGGGGTCCGGTGAGCACTCCCGATGGCCTCGAGGATGAGCAGGATCAGCACCAGAGGCCCTGGCCGAGGTTTCAGGATCGGATTTTACTCAGGAACCAGTCATGTGGGGTTGTCACAAAGTGGTCAATTATGAGGTCACCGCAAGACCTGAGGAGCTGCCCCTGGGGAAGAGGGAACCCCAAGTCCTAGAGGATCCAGGTCGTGGGGACACCAGAGGTGGAAGGGTTTTTAGATGACCTCAGCCGACCTGGGGTGGGAGCTTCTCCCATTGGCTGGGGAAAGGGCCTGGAAGGCCTGGGGAGGGGACCCTGGCACAAATACCACCTTCAAGGCATCCTCTGTACCACCACAGCCCTTGCCTAGAGGTGTTAACACGACCATGGAAAAAATCTGAGACCTTTTCCCCCACCTCACAGAATGGAGCACTTGGCAGTGAGTCCAAGAGAAAGAGGGGGTTAAAATAGTCCTCAGTAGAGCAGGGAATATTTTCCCCAGGGAAAGCCACCTGCAGAGAGAGGATGCGACCTCCACTCTTGGGGATGTCAGGCAGGTGCTCTGGGATCTCCCCTGAGCCTCCCTTCTCCCGCTGTGCTGGGTGCCCGATGGGGGCGCCATGGAAGTCTCCCACTGGTCCCACTCTTGGGAAATAAAGAACAATGGCTTAGCCCTGGATTTCCAGGGACCCTGGAACTTAATGTTGAAAAGGGTTGACAAACAGCTTAAAGGGGGATGTTGGCTTCGCATCCAGGGTGAGCAGATGTTCTTGAATATCTTCCCCACCATATGCCAAGCGCTGTGCTCAGCCTTCATTCTCAGATCATGGCAGCGACCCTGAGGAATGAGTATTGTGTCCCCTATCGTAGGAATACAGGAACTGAATACACTGAAGCTCGGAGCGAGGAAAATGACAGGCCCCAATTGCACAGCTGTTAAAGGGGCATGGGCAGGATATAAGACGGGTTTTGACTTCAATCTTGGTAGAAGAACGAATGTAGATAATTAGGAAATGTATGAAATATCTGTTAGGTTTTGTGAGGCATATAAGGACAAACGTACCCACCCTCAGGTTTAGTAAGCAGTGTTTTCCAGACTGGAAAGATGGAGTCCTGCCGCATCGTGGTCTTTGTCCCATCTGTCAATTGTCCTGTGGGGGTTCTGCTTTGTGATGCGGGGCAGCTCTGCGTGCCAGCTGGCTCCCCAGTAGGCTCCACCGGGAGAGCCGTACCAGAGCCTGCAAGGCTGGAGGAGGCAAAGGGGACTTGCTCCTTTCTGTCGGCTTCCTGTGGGCTTTCTGTCTGTTCCCAGTTGCTGGGAGCAGCACCCCAGTCTCAGTTTTTCAACCCAGCAGCATCATTTCTTTCCTGCAGCAGCGGCTACATCCGATTCGCGGTTTCTCCTACTTCCTCATCACGCATCCCCCACCCCACCAGAGACACTAGCACTGTTGGACGATGCCTCCTCTTCAGAAGCTTGGGTCCCAGACCCCCGGGGCCCCTCTTCCCAGCTCAGAGCCACTAGCAACAGCTGAGCAGGGTCCCCCTCTCAGTGGTCTGTGTGTTCCCTCCAGAGCCTCTCTAAGTTTCTAGGTTTTCTTTTTCCCACGACTTTAATTCTCCCGGACCTAGAGTGATAGCTACTTTCTGCAGTTGCTACCTGTGTGATGCCTTCCAGTTTTCTTACTCTTTCAGATACTAGTTAACATGTTTTTACCTACTTAATTCTTTATATTAAATTTTCTCTGTTAAAACAACTGGTGTAGGGCCGGCCCCGTGGCTTGGTGGTTAAGTGCGCGCGCTCTGATGCTGGTGGCCCGGGTTCGGATCCCGGGCGCGCACCGAGGCACCACTTCTCCGTCCATCCTGAGGCCGAGTCCCACATACAGCAACTAGAAGGATGTGCAGCTATGACATACAACTATCTACTGGGGCTTTGGGGGGAAAAATAAATAAATAAAATCTTTAAAAAAAAAAAAAAACAACTGGTGTAGTTTCCGTCTCCTGAATGGCCCTTGACTGGTACAGAAATTGGGACCACGAGTGGGGTGTCAGGTGTGATAATAGTGAGAGGAGCCCCTCTCACCCCTGATTTGGGAATCAAGGCCCATGTATCGTGGCTGTGGGAGAGACGGCACCCTATGACAGTGGATGACAAAGCATCTCACTGCGAGAGAGAACCCCCTCCCTTTGCAGTGGTGACTCCCAACAGGCCCCATCACTGGGTCATCAGCAGGCCGTTCCACCTCTCTGTGAGGTCAGCTGCTTCTGAGTGATCAGGAATGTGGTTAAACCAGTTCATTCCGTGGGCCTCAGCCCTTTGCTGCTCTCCTTTTGATGTGAGGTGACTTCCTTGATCGGAAGCAGTGTTGTGTGGAATGTTAGGACAGTGAGTAAGGCATTCTGCATATCCGTGCATGGTGGTGCTTGCAGAAACATGAGCAGGAAAGGCACGTCCATGTCGAGAATATGTGTACAATCCACTGGGGACAAATCTCGGCCCCTTCCATCAGGGAAAGGGTCCAGTGTAATCAGCCTGCCACTTGGCGGTTGGCTGGGCCCCTCATGGCCCATCGTGGGGGCTCAGTGTTGGTCTCTGCTGCTGGCAGATTAGAGAGTAGATGGACAAGTCAGCATCAGTGAGGGGAAGTCCATGCATAGCCTCAAACCCTGCCACCATGGCCACTTGGTTACCCGGCCCATTGAGCGGGCACTGGGGTGCCTGGGAAAAGAGGCTGATTGACATGCATCGAACATATTTTGTTCACCTGGTTGACGAGAGCCTCCGTTGCAGTGGACACCCGTTAGTGAGCAGTCACCTGGGACACGGATATCCTCACATTCTGTGCCCATTTGGAGAGATCCATCTGTATGGTCCTCCTTCCCCAGACTTCCTTGTCACCAGTCTTCCAATCGTATTCCTACCACCTCCCTGCCAGTGAATCCACATAGAGCCATACTTCTGGCCATCTCTCAGGCCAGACAAAGTGAGCAAGTGTGCCTCTTCAAGTTCTGCCCACTGGGAAGATTTCCTTTTACCACTGTCCTTCAGGGCCATGCTGGGGTGGGACTGTAGGCCTGCAGCTGTCCACTTTCTGTCAATGCCAGCATATCGTGCAGAACCATCTGTAAATCGGACCTGCATTTTTCCCTTCTCAGTCAACTGGTCACAAGGAACTTTCTGTGAGGTCCTAGGATTAAGGGAAAAGAGGCAATGAAGCAAGAGTCTCTGTTGAAGGCATCTGAGCCACCTGCTCACACAACTTACCTGTGCCTTCAGAACCCACTGGAGCCCAGTCTCTCATATGCCCAACCCTATGGCCTGGTGAGTAAGTTTGTTTTTGTTTTTGTTTTGTGAGGAAGATCAGCCCTGAGCTAACATCCATGCCAATCCTCCTCTTTTTGTGCTGAGGAAGACTGGCCCTGGGCTAACATCTGTGCCCATCTTCCTCCACTTTATATGGGACGCTGCCACAGCATGGCCTGACAAGCGGTGCCTCGGTGCGCGCCCGGGATCCGAACCAGGGCCGCCAGCAGTGGAGCACGCACACTTAACCGCTATGCCATGGGGCCGGCCCCCTGGTGAGTAAGTTAACACGCAGTCCGTGCATGGCCACCTGATGACCCCTGGTGAGGCTTTTAGTTTCTACCAGGGACGAGTAGCAAGCCAGAAAAACAGTTATCTGCAGAACAGGGCATAGATTTGCTCCAAACCCCTAGAAATCTGTGCTGTGATTCTTCTACTGGTGCTTGCCAGAGACTGCATGCAGCATCCCCGTTCGCCACAGACACTTTGAACATTGTTGGGTCTGCTGGATCATAAGGTCCAAATGCAGGAGCAGCTTGCTCTGCGCCTGGACTTGCCACAGAGCCTTCTCTTGCTCTGGTCCCCACTCAACATTATTTGCTTAATATATTTCTTTAAATTGACTCACTATTTTTTACCTAAATAAATTCAACCTCATCCTAAGCAATGGTATCTGTGATGGGCTGATTGTATTTTTTCTTATATATCAGTAAAATAAATACTTAAGATTTAAAATGAAAAGTTTGCATCCAAACGCTGACTAAGTGTCCTGAGTACTACTAGTGGCCCCCAGCCCAGCCTTTGTGAAACAGTCTCCAGGAGAGAAGAAACCAGAATGGGCACAGCTAGGTCTGCAGTATACTATATGATATCACTTTACATTTCTTTTTCTTGAAATCAATTTAAATCTGACTCTGAGCCTTTGACCACTGAGCTGGGAGAAAATTTACTTTCAGCTGTTATTAGGGTATTGTGGTAGGTCTGCCATCCCACCTGCTCTTCTAGAACCATGCCACTCCCCCATCAAGAGGGGGATCTAGTTACCCTCCCCTTGAATCTGGATGGTCCTGACTCTCTTGTAACTAGCAGAATGCAGCAGAAGTGACTCTACGCCATAGAAAGCAACATAGCTTCCACCTGTGAGCTGGAGCCCAGAGGTACCAGTTAGGAAACCTGACAACCCAGAGGCTTCCGTGCTGGCGGAAGCTGCAAAGAGAGGCCATGTGTAGGCACTCCACCAACAGCCTTGGGCTTCCCCTTTTCCCAGCCCAGGTACCAGGCATGCGAGTAACAGACGCTTCAAATGATTCCAGCCCCCGGCTGCCAAGTCACCCCAGCCTTCAAGTCTTCCCTGCTGAAGCCCCAGACCTCCTGGAGTAGGAACAAACTGCCCTCACTGTTTCTTTTCAAAACCCCTGACCCACAGAAGCTGGGAGCATTAAAGAAAAATGCTTGTTTTGTGCTACCAAGTTTGGGATGGTTCGCTACACACTCCTACTGGTGGCCTTCTTTAGGTGATGTTGTGGTTACTTCCTCAGCAATCATCCTTCCTTCCCAGAGCATCTGCCCCAGCTTTTATCTGGGTACCCCTCCTCCCCAGGCAGCCCACGTGCTTTGGGAAAGCTGGCTTCTCTCCAGGCTCTCCAGGTGGACAGTGAGGCGTTGGACCAACGTTGCCCACACCCTTCCTTCACCTGGACAGTCATTGGCTTGGGGCAGGGCACATATGACTCGTTTGGAGCCAATGGTAGTGGAGAAGACATTTGATGGGGGATTTTAAGAAAAAAATCAAGATTATTCCCTCTTCTGAGACAGCTGCTGGAAGCGCCCCCATGTATGTACGCACGCACCCTATCCCCATGGCTGAAGAAGTATGAAGCCTTGAGGGGCTTTCTGACCACTTTGTGACCATGAGAAGGAGCCAACCTGAAGGTGAAAGCTAAGCCTGTGGGAATCAGATTAGAGGCAGGAAAAAAAACAAAAAATACCAGGACTCAGATGTGAGAGTTGAGCCACTAAATCAAACCAACCTTGAAGGCCTCTCTGCGTGACCCCAGGCTAAGCCAATGGGCACTTCTCTTCTCTTAACCACAGGAATGGTTCAGGAGTAGGCATTTCAGCTAAGCAGGTCCAATAAGAAAAGAATGTCAGGACTTTTGCTTCAAGTGTTAGGATAAAAACATTCTTTCTGCATCAGGATGGCATTGATGTAAGCCCTGAACTGTGGCAGCCATTTTTGTGAGAGGGAAGTCAGTGCGGGGACACAACTGACATAGAGAAGTGGGAAGGGCCGGCCTGGTGGCATAGTGGTTAAGTTCATGTGCTCTGCTTCGGTGGCCCAGGGTTCGCAGGTTTGGATCCCAGGCGCAGACCTACACACCGCTCATCAAGTCATGCGGTGGCAGCGTCCCACATACAAACAAAATAGAGGAAAATTGTCACAGATGTTAGCTCAGGGCCAATCTTCCTCACCAAAAAAAAAAAAAAAGTGGGAAGAGCCAAGAGAATGGCTGAGGAAAGTGGGTGGAGCCCTGATGACATCAGAAACCTCTGGAAGCCCTCTCCACTTCTGCACTGTTCAGTTATTAAGTCAATAAATTGCTATAATTTTATTTACTTAGTTTTTAGAGGGTTTTTTTGTAGAATTTTTCCCCCCAAAGCCCCGGTAGATAGTTGTATGTCATAGTTGCACATCCTTCTAGTTGCTGTATGTGGGACGTGGCCTCAGCATGGCCAGAGAAGTGGTGCGTCGGTGCGCGCCCGGGATCCGAACCCGGGCCACCAGCAGCGGAGCATGCGCACTTAACCACTAAGCCACGGGGCCGGCCCTGTAGAATTTTTTTAGAGCACTGTTAGATTCACAGCAAAATTGAGCAAAAGGAACAAAGGGTTCCCATATATCCCCTGTGCCTACAAATGCACAGCCTCTGTCATTTGATAGTCCAGCCCGCTGTCAACATCCTTAATCAGAGAGGTACATTTGTTACAGTCAATGAACCTACAGTGACACATCATTATCACTCAAAGTCCATAGTTTACATTAGGGTACATGCTTGGTGTTGTACATTCCATGGGTTTTGACAAACGTATGACATGCATCCACCATCATAGTATCGTATAGAGTATTTTCACTGCCCTAAAACCTCTGTGTTCCAACTATCCTTCCCTTCCCTCAACCCTGGCAACCACTGATCTTTTTTCTGTCTCCATAGTTTTGCCTTTTCTAGAATGTCATATAATTGGAACCAAACAGTATGTAGACTTTTCAGATTGACTTCTTTCGCTAAGTAGTATGCATTTAAGGTTCTTCCACGTCTTTTCATGGCTTGATAGCTCATTTTATTTTAGCACTGAATAATATTCCATTGTCTGGATGTACCACAGTTTATCCATTCACCTACTGAAGGACATCTTGGTTGCTTCCAAGTTTGGCAATTGCTGCTATAAACATCCATGTGCAGGTTTTTGTGTGGACATAAGTTTTCGACTCCTCTGGGTAAATACCAAGGATTGTGCCTGCTCTTATGGTAAGAGTATGTTTAATTTTGTGAGAAACCGCCAAACTGTCTTCCAAAGTGGCTGCACCATTTTGCATTCGCACCAGCGATGAATGAGAGTTCCCGTTGCTCCACATTCTTGCCAACATTTGGTGTTGTCAGTGTTCTGGATTTTGGTCATTCTAAGAGGTGAACAGTGGTATCTCATGGTTGTTTTAATTTGCAAATCCCTAATGCTAGATGATGCTGAGCATTTTTTCATGTGCCTCTTTGCCATCTGTATATCTACTTTGGTGAGGTATCTGTTCAGATCTTTTGCATGTTTTCTAAACGGGTGGTATTTTTTCTTTCTCTTTCTTTTTTTTTTTTTTTTGTGAGGAAGATCAGCCCTGAGCTAACATCTATGCCAATCCTCCTCTTTTTGCTGAGGAAGACTGGCCCTGGGATAACATCTATGCCCATCTTCCTCCACTTTATATGGGAGGCCGCCACAGCATGGCCTCACAAGTGGTGATTCAGTGCACGTCCGAGATCCAAACCCCGGGCCGCGAGCAGCGGAGCGTGTGCACTTTAATCACTACGCCACAGGGCTGGCCCCATGGTGGTATTTTTTCTTATTGGTGAGTTTTAAGAGTTCTTTGTATATTTTGGATAGCAATCCTTTATCACTTATGTCTTTTGCAAATATTTTCTCTCAGTCTGTGGCTCATCTTCTCATTCACTTGACAGTGTCTTTTTTTTTTTTTTTGGTGAGGAAGATTTGCCCTGAGCTAACATCTGTTGCCAGTCTTCTTCTATTTTGTATGCGGGTCACTGCCACAGCATGGCTGACGAGTGGTGTAGGTCCACACCCGGGATCTAAACCCACAAACCTAGGCCACAGAAGCAGAGCGCACCGAACTTAATCTCCACACCAGGAGGGCAGCCCCCACAGTGTCTTTGGCAGAGCAGGAGTTTTTAATTTTAATGAAGTCCAGCTTATCAATTATTTCTTTCATGGGTCATACCTTTGAGGTTGTATCTAAAACATTGTCATTGTCATCCCCAAGGTCACCTACATTTTTTCCTGTGTTATCTTCTAGGATTTTTATAGTTTTACATTTTACATTTAGGTCTATGATCCATTTAGAGTTAATTTCGGTGAAGGGTGTCTATATTCACTTTTTTGCATGTGGATGTCCAGTTGTTCCAGGACCATTTGTTGGAAAGCACAATTTTATTTTATTTTTTGAATTCACATACGGTAAAAATGGACCTCTTTTCCCGAAGTGTGTGTGTACACTTCTGAGCCTTTAACATATGTGTAGATGCATGTAACTATCACCACAATCAGGACACAGAGCAGTCCCATCACCCCCCAGATTCCCTCATGCCCCCCTTGGAGGTTGAACTCTCTTCCCAACCTCTCACCCCACAACCACTGATCTGTTCTCCATCCCTCCAATTTTGCCTTTTCCACGACGCCATATAAATGGGCTCAAGCAGTATGCAACCTCGGACACTGGCTTCTTTCGCTCAGCACACGCCTTTGAGATCCACGGTCTTGAATGCATCCCAGTTGGTTCCTTTTGCTGAGCAGTGTTCCACGGTCTGCATGAACTCGTCTGTTTATCCATTCACTCATTGAAGAACAATGTTTCTAGTTTTTGATGACTTATTAAAGTTGCCATAAACATTTGTGTACAGGTTTTTGTGTGAATAAAAGTTTTCATTTCTCTAGGATAAATACCTAGGAGTGGGACCCTTTGTTTTTTAACTCAGTTTAAATTGGACTTGCTGTTACTCGAAACAGAAAGCATCCTAGCAAATACGCCTCCCGGGATCGCAGGGTCGTATGCAGCGCCCAGGCATCGTGAGGTCTCCAATCTTTGGTCATGGGTCTGTGGTGGCGTCAGCTAGGACCCCAGCCCACATGGTCCTTACAGGCCTGGAAGCTCTGCTGTTTCCACGCCACTTATAAAGTTGGGGTTCTTGGGTGAGGCTGGGGCCCCCCTCTCTGGGATCTGTCTTCCTCGGTGTTACAGGCAACCAGCCCTCTGAAATATTGCCCCCTTCCCAGGCATTGACAGCAAGCAGGCCCCACAGGACCTGTGGTGGTTTTGAAACATGGCCACAAATTCTTTGACACTCCTTCCATCAAAAAGTGGAGTCTAATTCCCCTCCCCTTGAACATGAGCCATCCTTGGCAACTCACTTCTAGTGAATAGAATGTGGCAGGAGTGATGCTGCGTGACTTTCGAGCCTCGATTAGAAAAGGCAATAAGTTTCTGCTTGGCTCTCTCTCTCGGGATGCTTGCTCTTGGATGGAACCCAAGCCCCACGCTGTGAGAAAGCCAAGCGGCCACATAGAAAGGCCATGTGTAGATGTTTTGGCCACAGGTCCAGCTGAGGTCCCAGCCAACAACCAGCATCAGCCAGACATATGAGCGAGCCCTTGGTGATTCTGGTCCAAGCCTTTGATTCCAAGCCCAAGCTAATGCCAAGCAGAGTGGAGACGAGCTGTCCCCACCAAATACCACCCAAATAGCAGATTTGTGAGCAAAATAAATGGTGTCACTGTTTAACACTAAGTTCTGGGGTGTTTTATTCTGCAGCAACAGATAACTGGAACAGGACCTCTCTTCCCTCCCCGGACCCTCTCCTCTGGGTTTTACTGCTTCTCACCCCTCCCCACCCCCTGGAGCACCCAGCATAATCTCATCAGTGACACCAGCTTTGGGAAAACTAAAGCCAGACAGAAGAATGTGGTAAGCTGCTAGTTGTGCCTCAAAATATCTTCTCCTCTTCCTCTACAGCAATTGCGTTTTAGATTAGCACATGTTGCTCCAGATGGGGAGCACATTTCCCAGCGTTCCTTGCAGCTAGCTGTGTCCACTTGATTTAATTCCAGACAGTGGAATGTGAGTGGAAGTGATGTGTGCTACTTCCAGGCCTCGGCCATAAAACACTGGGCATGTGCTTTTCTGAACTCTCTCTCCCCTTTTCATGGGCTGGAACACAGATGGGATGATGTCCCAGCTGCAACCATGCAGGTGAGGAGAACATTCTAGGAGATGGAGGGACAACAGCAGAGAAGAAACCTGGGTCCCTGAATAGCCATGTGGAGCAGAGCAGCTTATCCATCTTGAACCACGGCTGCCCTCCTCTGCACTGGTCCATGAGAGAGAAATAAACTTCTATCTTGCTTGTATTTGGGGGTCTTTTTGTTATAGCAGCTTAGCCTCTCCCCAAATAATACTAGCAGTAAGTGTCTCAAGGCTGTGACTTAGCCCTCCCTGAGGCAAGGGCACGGAAGAGCTTGGCTACTTCCTTAAAATGTGAAAATGAAAACACAGGGAAGAAAAACCCAACCAATGATCAGGAAATTACCTTGCTATAAGGTCTTCTCTGATGAGCGCCATATAACTGGTCCTAGCAAGGGAGCTATGGGAATCTGGAAGGTAGAGGAATTGCTTTCAGATGGAGCTAATTGGCAAGACTCCTGCAGAGACAGTGGCATTAAACTGAAGGTAGGGTTTGGACAAATGGGAATGAGGTATGGGCAGTTCAGAGCCAAAGGTTGGAGGAAGGAAAGTGCCAGATCTTTTGGGGGGATGCAGAAGAGATAGTACACAGTTTAAAGTCAGAGCTAAATATAAGCCAATACTTTGGGGCTTAAATTCAACATAGCAAAATCACAAGTTTAGTATCCTAGAAGATTTCTCCATGTTTCTATTAGGGAACTGTCTGCAAACAAATCTTTACTTGATGAGAAGTTTAAACATAATTACATCTAGTATATTACATGCATATTTCATTGCTTTATTAAATCCTTCTAACAACATAGTTCTTGGAGGTATAATTAACCTCTTTAGAACATTTTCTCACAACAGAATGAATAAACCATAAATTTCAGATATTCTTCCTAAAGACCCCTTAGTCTGTAATGTCTGCAGTGACACTGAGTGACACAGTGCAATAGTGGCCCAAGGGAGCAATGGCGGTCGTGCGCAGCTCACTTACTCCTACCCCCCTTTTTCTGGTAACAGACTTTCTAGCCACAAGGAAGGGCATGTCAGCCAAGCCTGGACCACTGCAGTACCCCATCCCCAGGCCACAGTGATTGGACGAGAAATGGACATGTGACCCACGCAGGGCCAATCAGAGTTCTTCCCTGAGAGTTTTGGGGGTTATTTTACTCCCAGGTCTACTAAACTGGAGTTGTCCAGTCCATCCAGGCAAAGATGAGCAGAGATGAAAGATGGACAGAGACCTAACGTGTTGAGTCCCACTTTCAGGATCCCTGCAACTCTTCCCCCAATCCAATGAGCTATTCCCAGGATCCTTCCCAACTAGTGAGCCAGTAAATTCCCCTTTGAGTTGGATTTCTGTCACTTGCAACCAAGAGTCCTGAAAACAGAAGGGTGAACTATAAGGGAGGGTGCTAGGGTCAGCCACCTAATACCATATCTCATCAAATTTAAGATGTTCTTGATTATAAAATATACTAATATTTTACGTACCTTTGAGAAAGGGGAAAATGCTGCTAATAAGCTAATAAGCTAAGCCATTGATTATAAAATGCATACTGGTTTCAGAAATATGAAAATATTTTTAAAAGCTCTTTCTAGAACTGATGAAATATGATATCTGTGTGCCCTTGGATGAGTTACTTAATCTCTATCATGCTCAGTGTTTTCATCTATAAATCGAAGATAATAATACCCACCTCACTGGATTATGAGGATTAGAAATAACAGATTTAAAGCATCTATACACATATGTTATTAGCGGCATTATTCATAATAGCAAAAACTGGAAACAACCTAAATGTCCATCAGCTGGTGAAAATGGATAGACAAAATGTGGTACATCCATATGATGGAATACTATTCAGCAATAAAAAGGAATGAAGTATGGATCCATGCTATGCCATGGACGAGCCTTGAAAACATTCTGCAAAGTGAAAGGAAACAGACACAACAGACTGCATATTGTATAATTCCATTTACATGAAATGTCCAGAAAAGAGAAATCTACATGGAGACAAAAAATAGATTTGTGGTTGCCTGGGGCAGGGAGAGAACAGGAATTAACAGTAAATGGGCATGAGGGATCTTATTGGGGTCGTGGAAATGTCCTAAAACTGATTTATGATGATGGTTGCACAGTTTGGTCAATTTACTAAAAATTCGGGCCGGCCCCATGGCTTAGTGGTTAAGTGCATGCACTCCGCTGCTGGCAGCCTGGGTTCGGATCCCGGGCGCACACCGACGCACTGCTTCTCCGGCCATGCTGAGGCCGCATCCCCCATACAGCAACTAGAGGGATGTGCAACTATGACATACAACTATCTACTGGGGCTTTGGGGAAAAAAAAAAAAAAAGGAGGATTGGCAATGGATGTTAGCTCAGAGCCGGTCTTCCTCAGCAAAAAGAGGAGGATTAGCATGGATGTTAGCTCAGGGCTGATCTTCCTCACAAAATAAATAAGTAAATAAATAAATTTACTAAAAATTCATTGAATTGTATACTGGAAATGAGTGAATTATATAACACGTAAAATACGATTCAATAAAGTTATTGAAAAAATAGATGTAAAATGTCTAGAACAGTTTCTCAACGTGGCAGATGCTTAAATGGCGACTCTTCTCAGATCTGCTTGTGGCTTAGGTTCCTAAACCCATAAAGCTGCTCCGTCTACTCCCAGAAGGGGGAGTGTTCTCTTTTCTTACCTCCTGCTACAGGACTTCCCTGGAGGGTACCTAGAGGAAGCAGTGCTTCTAGAAACTACTCTAGTCGGTTCAGCTGTGCAGGCTCCTTCGGGAGCCAGCAGGAGAGGGACCCTATCTACAGAGAGGAGACCAACGGGACATCAGGAGACTGGAAAACCTCCCACCCTTCCACTCACCGCCAGCATCGCACACAGAAACGAGAGGCCAGGGACCCACAGTTTCCCAGATCTGTCCTGGAGCCAGTAAAACGTCACAGAAATATAAAGAAACGAGGCTGATTTCAGCTCTGGGAAAACCAGTTCTATCCCCAAGAGTCTTCCATTCAGCCAAACCCTACACTTGTCCACGCCCCTCCTCATCCTCTGGAGGTCACAAGCCTCGAGACCTAGCTATTGGCAGAGTGCCCCTCGGCAGCCAAGATGCTCAGACACTGACAAACATATATGACCACAACCCCAGAAAGACACTTCTAGAAAGCTTTCCAGCGAGGGGCTTGGACTGGGCTCCCAGGAACAGCTGGGCTCTGCCTTCCCAGACCGCCATGTGAGGCCACGGCCCCCGCTCCCCACCCGGCCAGGCCTGCTGGAAAGAAATGTGGGCCTTGGGGTCGGGGCCCAGTGTGACCTTGAGCATTCATGCCAGGAGCCACAGTTCACTCAGCCGTGGAAACAGAGTCAGTCACCCCTCCTCTCCAGAGGCTGCTGTGGAGGAACGGAATGTCGTGGGTGTGGCTGCACCAGGAACGGGGGGCCCAGCAGAGGCAGGTTCCTACCCTCGTCTCCTTCCTGGCACCTGCTGGGCTGCAATTCGTCCCGGCTGCTGTATATTTACCTGGACTCCATTTTAATCCCAGAAATTACGTTGTCAGCAAGTCATCAGGCCTCAGTGATGGCATGCCCCCTTGATTTATTGTGACACTTCCTTTCTTTGAGATACTGGCAGATGCATTTGGAGCTGGCAGCAAAAACAATGGCCATCGAGTGGCTGGGGCTCTAACCATTGAGCCATTCACAGCTAGCACCTTCACAGCCTTCCGTTACCAATGATGGGTGCAGGGCCCGGGGAGGGGACGGCCTGGCCCTGGAGCCATGGCTTCCTCCACTCCTGTGCCCTCCAGCCTGGCAAGGAGGAGAAGGGGCAGGAGGGGATTCCACCTCGTGCCCAGGCAGGGCTGTGGGGCACAGGTCCAGGTCTGGAACCCTGTGGGGCAGAGAGGGCAGCCCATATGCCAGGGCTGGATTTGAATATGTGCTTCAGCATTGGCTGGCCAGTGACCTTGGGCAAGTCTCTTAACAGCTCTGAGCCTCAGTTACTGTATCTGTAAAATGGGCACAACTGTACCTGTCTCCCAGGGTTGTTGGAGGATGAATGTGTACAGGCGGGGCACGGTGCCTGGGGCATCCCTGGTACCTGTTGAAGTTAGATCAGGGGAGATGGGGCTGGTGGGAGAACAGCAAGAGGAAGAGAGAGAAAAGCAAGAGAGGGAGATGCCAGGGGAGACGAGAATGCCTTGGGGTTTGCAGGGTTCTGCAGTCTAGGGTCCTAATTCCACTCTGTGCCACCAGCGCTCAGGGTCCGGAACACAGTCTCCCTCTGCGGCCCCGCCCTCCCCACTCCCTGCCTGGCAGGGTCTCCTCACCCCCCAGCCTCAGTATAAAAACCACCTCCTCCAAGAGACCTCCCCTGGAAACCCCCCACCCACATCCAGAATAGATCCCTCCCACCTGGTTTTTTCCTTCCAGCAAGATTGATAGGTTGATTTGTTTGATTATCTGTTTAACATCCATCCAGCCCCAAGACAGTCAGCGCAGGAGGGCAAGGACGGTGTCCATTTTGCTCCATACTGAACCAGCTCCCAGCACCGTGCCTGGCAGAGTTTGTGGAGGGAACCATCCCCATCTGCACCTCAGAGAGGTGACCTCCAGGCCACAACGAGCTGGCCCTGCCTCCAGCAGAGACTGGCTGGCTAGGGAGCCCAGGTCAGTGCAGGCCACAGGCAGAGGCTGGGGGAGGGTGGCGGGAGGGAGAGCGGGCCAGGAGAGGAGGAGGGATGGGCGACACTCAAGAGGGTGTGGGAGGACTTTGGCAGGATGAGGGGCATTCTAGGCAGGGGAAATGGCACAGGGCACAGGCTGGAGGTGCGAGCCTTGCGGGCAGTTTGGAGAAGACAGAGTCCTGGGGAGCGGCCACGCAGAGCCGTCGTGAAGGGGCCAAGTGGACGGATGGCGCGGGGTTGCAAATGACCTTGAAAACTCCACTAAAGTATGTGGCCTTCATGCTGGGTTTTTCAGTGGGGAAGTAATAGGATCAAGTTTGCCTGAAGTTCCCAGTAAGGGCCAGGGGAGGAGGCTGTTGCCCTGATCTCCAGCCTCCCTCCTTCCTGGGACAGGGTCCTTGCTGGGCAGAGCTGCTGGTGAATTAGACACAATCTACCTTCTTTCCCGGCCTGTGGCTGACCCTCTACAGGCAGGCTCTCCGTATCATCTCCAGGGGCCTCCTGCCCCCCGTGGAGGTGTACTCGCCCAGGCAATGCAGGCTCAGCCCAGCAGGGGCCCCATGGAGGTCGTGACTCCACAGAGGTCGTGAGCCCTTGTGCTTTGAGTGGTCCCAGCCAAATTGTCCCTAGGGCTTGAACTCCTGATGTCGTCCCAGCTCTACCCACTCCCAGCCCACCTCTGTGTAAGGGGTGGGAGGCCCGTGCTGCTGAGAGGGGAGCTCCCTCAGCTGGTGTATCCGTCAGGTTAGGCGAGGTTCGGCTGCAGTAAACCAGCCCCCAAACTCCAGTGGCTTTACAATAAAGGTTTCTTGCTCGGTCATGTTATCTGCCCAAGGCTGTGGGAGAAGGGCGATGGAAGGGCAGGGCTCTGCTCCACCCAGCATCCCAGGGACCCAGGCTGCTAGAAGAGCCGCCAGCTGGACAATCACCAGTCACCATGATGTGGGAAGAGAGGGCATACAAAACTCTGACCCGGGACCGACACAGGTCACTTCCAGGGGCGGCCCATCAGCCAGGACTCTGGAGAGGTGGAAGGGCCCACAGGCACTCAGTGGGCAGTGGGTGTCTTTCCAGCCCGGTGAGTGCCAGCTCGGAGAGCAGGCTGGCGCCTGCCTGGACAGAGAAAGATGGATGACAAAGGATGCAGGGAAAGGTGCGGCTCCTTCCCAGATGCCTCCACCCTCCACCTGCTCCCTGATTCCCAGAGCACAGCGCTGATAACATCAGCCCCACGGCTCCCCCTCCTACCAAATACAGTCCCTCCCCAGCCTGGCCTCAGCCCAGCTCTGCCTCATCCCCTCCTCTCCCCCCACCCCCACCCCCCACGCGTCCCTCTCAAGCCACACAAGACTCCCTGCTGCGCTGCGAACATCTGCTTTATTTCCTTTCTCCTCCTGGAATGTTCCGCCCCATCTCTGCGCACTGGAATCCTACCCATTCTTCAAGCCTTGCTCAAATATCACCTCATCCATAAAGGCTTCCGGACTCTCCCCACAGCGTATCATCTGCGTCCCAGACACGTCTACGATGGTCCCTTTCTCCCCCACAGCTCCTGCCAGTGCAACTGCCCAGCCTGCAGCCCCCCACTGAAGGGACAGCCCCAAGCAGACCGTGTGACCCCACTCCCTCCCCCAGCCACAGCTGACTGGCCCTAAGTGGCCATCTGTCGCCTGGCAGTGGCCTATGAGGTGGGGCCTGGTGTACAAGGATGAGCTGGGACTATCGAATTCTCTCTAGAGAATTTTAACAGGGGACAGGCAACAGCAGGAGCTGGAAGAATGCACCAGGGGGCGCCAGAAAGGGGAGGGGGTGCGCGTGGCCCCACACGCCAAACTGAGGAAGCAGAACCACGCGGACAAGGAGAAGGGCAACCCCGCCCGCAAGCAAAGCCCCGCTCTGTGGAAAGGAGAGGGCGCGGGCCGGGGCTGGAGGGAGGAGAGGGCACCCAGGAGAGGCGCTCGCCACCCCCCTCGCTCCAGGTAACCCGAGGGAGGTGGCCGTGCTGCCGTGGACTCTTCGCGTCCACTTTGCAGAGTCTGGTCCACTTGGAAAGGTGCACTCCAGCAAGGCAAGAGCGCAGGCTGGCCGGGCAGAGGAGCGGTGAGGTCCCACACCACACCGCCTGTTCCCCAGCCAGCCGCCCTCGCCCACCGCTGGGAAGGATTGCTCTGCCTCCCGGCTCCACGGGCCACAGAGACACCAGACACAAAGGCAGGCGAGGCCAGGGCGGCCCTCAAGGAGCCCGCTGCCTCACACCTGTGACAACCCCACTGCACCAAGGGCCCCAGGATCCCGGCTCAGTAGCCTAGTGCTGCCTCCTGGGAGTGGAGTATCGCTGAGCAAGTTTTCACATCTGCAAAATGGGGTCATAATAGTCATCTGCCCACTGCGTGAGGCTGTTAGGGAGTGTCACTGCTTTTACACGGAAAGAGCATCTCTATGTCTTTCCGTCTTCCTGTTGCCTTCCATGCTCTCAGGACGTGATGATGGTCGTTCCTGTGACAGAGGCAGGGCTGAGGCCGACAGGTGTCTCACGGCCCCTCTGAGCAGTGCCCACTCCAGCCGTTCTGTTCCTTGGCAGCTAACCCAGGCAGCCACACACTATCTTCATCTGCTCCTCTCCTGCAGCCCCATCACCCACCGCCATTCCAGTTTTTGCTCCTTGTAACAGTCGCCTCACCTCCAGAACTGCCCCCATCTTCAGGCCCAAGGCCCACCAGCTCTGCCCCTGGCTGTGAGGATGGCACAGGGCATCTGAGGGCTGAAGTTGAACCTAAGACCATTCCCCTCCAGGCTCCTGAGAAGACAAGCCACACAGAGAATTCATCTTACATGCCATGGCAGGGGTTGCTGGTTTCCTACCCAATATCTGCTCGTCCGTTCTTCCTTGGAAACTGACCCCTGTATAGTTGGCGGGGCTAAAAATCTACATTTCCCAACTTCTCTTGCAGATAGGGGTTGCCGAGGAGATGTAAGTGGAAGTCATTAGGTGGGGCTTCTGGAAAAGCTCTCTAAAGGGAGCTGACTCAACCCCATTAGCCACTTTTGTCCTTCCCACCTTCTTCCTTCTTGGAACTGAGAGGTGAGGGTTAGGGCATCAGCAGCCATCTTGTACCATAAGGCAACCTTGAGAATGGAAGCCGTGAGTTAACAATGGCAAAGCCTGGGTTCCCGTGACCGCGGGGCTGCCATCCAATCCTGCAATTCCTGCCTCTGGACTTTTTATGTAAGAGGCAGACACACACAACTGGATTCAAGTTGACTTCGTTTCACATAAAAGGTCTCTTTCTAAAAAGTGCATGTCAAATAAAATGTCATTCATTGACTTCCAACTGAGGAGGATCCTGGGTCCTAAAGGATGTTTTCCTAAAATAGTCTGTGCAAACCATATTTTCACAAATCCGGTGACTGTTCCCCACTGACTTGCTTTATGAATTTGAGAGGTGCCTTCAATATTCAGTATTCAGTTGGCAATGACGCCTAAGCAGTATTGTGTTAAGTTTTTCTTTCTTTTTTTTTTTTTTGAGGAAGATCAACCCTGAGCTAACATCCATGCTAATCTTCCTCTTTTTGCTGAGGAAGACTGGCCCTGAGCTAACATCTGTGCCCATCTTCTTCCACTTTATATGGGACGCCGCCACAGCATGGCCTGACAAGCGGTGCGTCAGTGCGCGCCGGGGACCCGAACCTGGGCCACCAGCAGCGGGGCTCGTGCACTTAACCGCTACGCCACCTAGCCGGCCCCTGCTTTAAGTTTTTCTAATTTTTCACTCTCCAGTGAGTTAGGTAATAACTAGTAAACAACACTTAGACGTCCCAAAGAGCCCTGGGAAAGAGAAGAATCTTTAAGATCAATGTAAGCACCACCTCTAACGTGTTTTGTGACCTTGCATTTCTTAGAGCGGTGGCCGTGACGGCAGCACGAGGTTGTGGGGAGGTGACACCCCCCCCGCCCCCGCCATGCCCTGGAGGGGGGAGCCAGTGCCCTGGACAGAGGCGGCACCAGAGGTAGGCCCTGTTGCCAGGAGCCCAGGATGAGTGGCCTGACCGGAAAGTCCCCAGTCCCCCAGTAACTGCCCAGCCCTGAAACTGTAGTTGCAAGCTGAGTGGGTAGCTCAGAGCAGCCACGAGAGCTGGGTGCATCCAGGGCGGGTCACCTGACCGCGGCTTGAGTTTCTCCCCAGAGCCAAGAGACCGCATCTTCCCAAGTACATTCCTGGCCTTGGGGGCTGTTAATACGCATCCTGATTTTAAAAGGGTCGGGTCAAATCCATTTAGGAAAAGTGCCTACACAGGTCTCAGGGCTGCAGGCCTTGCAGGAGCCTAATTCCCACAGTCAAGGACGCCTGGGGGAGCGCATGCGCACGGGACCCTCCGCGTCACCTGCTGGAGCCGCGCCTGCGAACACACGGGTTAATGCACCGCGTCTTCCAAAGGCCCAGCTTCATTTCAGCATGGACCACCAGGCACTGTGCTGGGCTCTGGGGGAAAGTCAGGAAGCAGCGTTGGTCGAATCCTCAGGGATTGCTAAATCCTAGCTTTAGGAAGAGGGTGGGAAAGAAGGAGTAAGAATGCAGGTGCCTTAACTGAGAGAAAGACTCCATAACAGGCACCCTCTTCCCCCCACACTCCCCCAGATGGATAGGAGGGAGGATGGGGCGGGGGTCTACCTGTGTCCTGAGGAGTGCCAGGCCCTGTGGGGGGCAGCAAGAAGAGGACGTGATCCTGGACGTGGGGAGGAGAGGAACCAGCACTGGGGGTCCTGGGGTGTGCAGGAAGCAAAGGAGATGGCATATTCCTTCCCCGGGTGCTGTTTCCTTAAGTCTTGTAGTAAAAAGAAGAGTTCTCGTAGAGGCATGGGCGAGCAGATCATCGCAAGTGGGCATCCCTGCTTAAAGGCGAGTCAAGAAGACCAAATTGCAGCAATGGGAACAGAACATTCACAAGCTCCCACCACCACGGCATTCCCGTCCCTGCCTCTGGGCCCAAGAACTCCTCCTTCCCTCTCCTACCAATGGAAGCTTCCCAGCGCCAGCAAAGGCCTCTGCTCTCCCTGTCCACTCAAGGACATTGCTCCAGCCGCTCTCCCCTCTCCGCTGGGTCATCCCCATCGGCAGGGACACGTGCTGCCTTTTCTCCCAGCTCAGAAAGAACCCTTTCTGTCTCACCTGCCGCTACAGCAAATCTCTGCTAAGAATTCTCCATCCCTCCCCTCCCCTTCTCTCCTGCACCCCCTCCAATCAGGCTCTGGCTCCTCTGCTCCTCCAAAACTGCTCTTGCCAATGTCACCAGTGACCTCCCGGTTGCTGGACTCTGTGTCCACGCTCTGTCCTCATCACCTGGCCGTGCAGCAACATTTGACAGATGCTCGCTCCCTCCTTCTGGTAACACCCTCTTCTAGGGGCTTCCAGACACCACCCCTGCCTGGTTTTCCTCCTCTCTCTGCTCCTTCCCTGGCTTTCTGCAGGTTCCTCCCCATCTCACTGGCTTCTATGTAATGGAGTGCCCCTGGGCTCAATCAACCCGTGGACCCCTTCTCTTCTCTGTCTAGAGTCCCTCCCTGGATCGGAACTAACTATCCAACAGAAGGTTCATATGAACCACATGTGTAATTCAAAATTTCCTAGTAGCCATTTTAAAGAAAGTAAAAAGGAAACATGTAAAATTAATTTTAATAACATTTTATGAACCCAATATAGCCAAAATAGTATCATTTAAACATGTAATCAATATAAAAATTATAAATGAGATATTTTACTTTTGTTGTACTAAATCTGCGAAATCCAGCGTGTGTTTGACACAGTACATCTCAACGTGGACCCTGAATTTTCACTGGAAATTCTCAACCTGGGTTTCAATTTCATAAACTCTACAGTTGAAAAAGTAGATTTACATACCCAAGTCGTTCCAAATATACTTAAAATTTTTCCAATAACTGAATCCAATATCGGTTTTTAAAATTTTAATTAATTAAAATTTAAAATTTAGTTCTTCAGCTGCACGATTTCCAGTAATTTCAAGTGTTCAGTAGCCACCTGTGTCAGGGGGGCCACTGCCTGGGACCGCACAGAGCTAATCTCAGAACATTCCAGCAGGTCTGTGCCGATGACTGCCTTGGATTTATCTCCAGCCTGCAACTACCTCTGAGCTGTAGGCCTGGCTAGCCAGTGTCTACTCAGCCCTGCACTTGGACGTCTAAGGGTGCCTCAAAGGTAACCTGTCCGAAACCGTGCTCTGAGAGGCCCACCCCACCCGCCAAACCAGCCAGGTGAGTCCTCTCCGTCTTAGTCAATGGCAACTGGTTCTTTCTGTGGCTCAGGCCAAAACCCTGGTACTCTCCTTGACTCTCTTTCTCCTATCTCATATCTGGCCTGGCAATAAATCCTATCAGTCTTTCCTTCAAAATATTTCCAGAATCCCACCACGTCTGGTCAACTCCGCGGCCACCACCCCTGGCTACGCCCCATCATCTCTTCTTGGATCTCTGCAAGGGCCTCCTGACTGGTCTGGCTGCTTCTGGCCCGACTCCTGCAATCTTGTTCGCCATCCAAGTGCTGCTTTTAAAAGAAGTCAGACATGTCCCACCTCTGCTCAGAAGCCTGCCGGGCTCCCTATGTCACCCAGGAGAGAAGCCTTACAGTGGCTCACAAGGCCCTGCAGCTTCTGATCCCCTCCCCTCTTATCTCTCCTCCCCAGCTTCTAGGTGCCTCCTCCCACTGTGCCCCAGCCGTGACGCCGCCCTCCTGGCCGCTCCTGGGTCACAGGAGGCCGCAGACATCTGCATGGCTGGCTCCCTCGGCTCCCTCAGCCCTTTACTCAAAAATCACTGTCGCCTTCTCAGTGAGGTTTTCCTCAAATGCCCCTCTCCTCCATGCACATTTCATATCCTCCTTCCCTGCTTTTTTTTTTTCCTTAGCCCTTATACTGTCTAACATACTTAGGCTGTTCCGTCCCTTTCATTACAAGACAAGCTCCAGGAGGGCAGGGATTTAGTGTGTGAGTGTTTTTGCTGCTCTATCCCCAGTGCCTAGGACAGTGCCTGGAACCTATTAGGCGTTCAATAAATATTTTAAAGGAACGAATGAATGACTTTCGGGCAGGGAGAAAAGTTGGAGCAAATCCAGGGGCAGCTGCTACCTTCAGAGGCCTGCAGCCGGAGTTGGGGAGCCCAGGCGGCTCCACGGGGTGGGGGTGGGCACTGGAACTCCCGCCCCCACAAACTGGGACTTTGTAATCTGCGAGATGGGCGCGGGCGCGGGAACCGCAGCGTCCCGGGAAAGCGGCCAGAGAGCGCGGCTTCCCGGTCTCCGTCCTGCGAGGCTGGGAGGAGGCAGAGGCGGGCTGGCTCCTGCGCCACAACCGCCTCCCGGCCCAGGGAATCCCGGGCGATCCGAGTGTCGAAGAACTCCGAAAACGCAAATCGCGCCTTTAAACGCGGGAGGGGGGCTTTGTTTTGAGGATCCTAAACGACAAATGCCCCGACGCGTGAACGCAGAGGGCGGGCCGGGCTTTGTCCGGGAAGGAGGAGCTGCGGGCTCCGGAAGGGCCGCGTCACGTGGCCGCCTGGGCCCCCCCCCCCCCCCGCCCCGGACCCCCGCGACCCGCCGTCAGCGGAGAGGGGCCAGCGGGCCGGGCCGTGCGCGGCCAGGCGGGGAGGGCGGCCGAGGACGCACAGCGGCGCGCGGATCCTCTCCATCCTCCGTCCCGCCCGCGCGCCCCGGCCGGGCCGAGGCCGCCTTCGCACCGAGCTGCGCGCGCGGCCTCCGGAGCCCGGGGCTGCTCGCAGCCGGCGCGGGGAGAGGCGGGCGCGTGCCCGGACGCGCGTGCCCGGGCCGTGCTCACAAAGACGGCCCTCTCCCGGGGCGTCCGGCTCGGGGAGCCGCGCCGAGCCCGGGCGGGGAGGGCCGGCCCGCGAGCCTCTCCAGGCTCCCCAGCTCCTCGGCCGCGGGCCCCGGGAGCTGCCCTTTATTTCTTTATTCTGGTGGGGGAAGGCGGGGTCATCTATCTGGGAGACGAATATCTTTCCAGGAAGTTTGTGCCTATTAATATTTCAGTTCCTGGCAGCTGCTTTAAGTGCTGGGGGAGCGGGGTGGGGGGGGGGAGTTCAAGGCTGCCGGAGGCGGAGCTGCTGCGCACGGCCGACTGTCCTCGGCCGGCCTGGGGCGGCGGGGCCCAGGGGCAGCCCCGGCGCCTCCCAGACACGTCCCCCTCCGTGGGGGCAGGAGCTGCCAAGACCCCCGTGGGGGGCGCGCACGAGAGCGGGCAGGTGCCCTCGGAGAGGGAGGCGGTCCCCGAGGCTGCGACGAGGGTGAGGGCGCCAGCTCCGGGCTTCCCGGAGGGCGGGCGGCGGAGAGAGCGGAGAGGCCGCTCGGCCACCCGATGTCGGCGATGGGCGGGCGCGGGCGGGGAGGCAGGAAGGGCGGCTGGGGGCATCCCGGCCAGGAAGGAGCGTCCCCGCGAGCGGGGGCCGGCGATGGGGAGGCCCAGAGCCGGGACCGGGTCAGGACGGGAGGCGCTGCAGCAGCGACTTGACCTTGTAGAGCCAGAATACTCCTCACCACCACCTTACAAGGTTATCGTTATCTCCAATCTACAGAAGGGGAAGATGGAGCTCAGAGAAGTTAAAGGCCCGCTCGAGGTCGCAGTGCTGCTGCCTGACAGCGAGGTCCCCGATTTACGTATCAGCCAACAGAATGGTCCCCTAAGGGGAACCACGGAACTAGTGGGACTCCAGACCGGCAGCGCCTCGAAGCTTGGCAGATTTTCGTAATCACCTTCATTCGCCGCAGAAGTGCCTGGGCTCTCTAGCCAGTCACATCTGGAACACCAATCGTTTTATTTTTAACACCGCTCAGGTGCATATGTAGATAAAGAGATTTGAAGTGGTCAACATAGCCACCTCTGGAGTGTGGGCTCCTGACAAGGGTACTTCAGATGCTAACTAACTGTCCCAATTTTTACAAGGGTAAAAATTGACGTCATCACGCTGTCGCTTCTCCAGGATGCCCGAGTCAGTCGTAGATACTGTGGCAACCGTCCTGCTCCAGGATTATCAGCCCCACTCTGCTCAGGGACTCTGTCCAGCTCTGCACGGAGGTCACCGACTCCAGGGCCAAGACAGAAACACTTGGGCAAAGGGAAGGTTTGCCTCATGAGTGTTTTCACTCTGGTTTCCAGGGTCCTCTCCCCAGCCGCATGTGTTTCTCCCAGGTAGCTTGTGTCCCACTGGGGGGGGGTGGTGGTGACAGAGTCAGGCATTTTAAGGTAGGACTTGCTGACTAGAAAGTCCTCCCTGACCCCATCTCCTAGGAAAAGTACTCAAAAGACAGCCCCTAATGGAGCGTGGGGAGAGCTGGCTGCGGAGTCTGTCTCCTGGGATGCCAGGCTCCATGATCCAGTGAAAGAATTTCAGCCTTCTGCAGGCTACTGTCAGCACGGGGGGCATTTTGGAGGTTTCAGTCCTCAAGCATGGCTGCTTCCTCGGAGCATTCTTTCCCAACCCTGAGCCATACCCGAAGCGCCTTCCTTCTGTCTGCATTCATGCTGCTGAGGTTTCTGTGAAGAGGGGATCTGTGAGACAAACGCCCTCTCCCCGGCTTGGGTGGGCCGGGCCCTGCCAGCTGCCTTCACTTTTGGCTGCAGAAAGCCTGCCAGGCTGCCGTGTGCAAGGGCCTGGAACAATGGCTGGTAGCATCAGCTCTTTTAATGCAGAGTTAGGCACACAATCCTTGCTAAAAATAAATACAAAGGAAAACCCCAAAGTAGCTAAGCCTATTTTAATACCTTTTATTTTTCTTGTTCCCGGTTCTTTTGTCTTCCCCTTGCAACCCTGGAGCTGCATTTCACACCGGGCCCACCCTGAGTGTTGTCGGGGCACCCACCCATGTCCCGGGGACAGATAGCCCAGTCCCCATCATTGGCAGGAACAGAGCCAGACGGAATAGAGGGAAGGAAAGGAAGATCCAACAGCCGGTTCTTTGAGTGCAATTTATATTAAATAGAATGATGGCCTCACTTCTGAGACGTGATAACTGAAAAGTTTCATGTTTAGGGGTGATGAGCCCTCTTCCCACCGTCCCTCCCTCTTCCAACTCTCCACACGGCCCCTCCACGGGGGGAGTGGATGTTTGCAAAGCATCTGCCTAAGAAACAGCTAGCAGACAACGCCAGAGTGCCTTTGGGCTCCTGGGGGCATCACTGCTTACCTTTTCAGAGAGGAGGCAAGGGTGGCAGGCACCTGTGGGGGTGTCTACTGTTCAAATCATTAAACAAGGAAGCCGTTAGACTGAGCTGGCTCTAATGCCGCGGGGGCCTACGTAAGCAAACCAAAATCTAAACCTGTGAATGCCTCAAGGTTACGAAATCACAAACAGCCAACCAGGCTTTAAGCCACAGTCAAGCAAATAATTGCCTTTCTTTGCTTTTGCGCTTCTTCTATCCAAGTCTTCCCCCGGCTCCTGGAGGAGCGCTCCTAACCACTTCCTGTTTGGTTCCGTCCCATTCAAATTGATTTTTGCTCAAATAAACTCAAAATGTTTAATATGCCTCAGTTTATTTTTTAACACTCCCAAGACTGGCATCAATGAGGGGGTGGGGAGAGAAGGAGGGAAGGAGAGAGACAAAGCCCGACATCTGGGCCCCTCAGTGAATTTCTGTTGCCTCTTTTTTTCCAGCATACGGGTCATGCTGTCCTGTTTCTTTGCACATCTCATAACTTTTTTAATTGGCCAGTGGACGTTTTAGAGAACATACTGTAGCGGCCCAGGATTCCAGTGCCTCCCTCTGCCATTGTTATTGCTGGGATGTGTTTGCTTGTCGGCTTGCTCAAACTCATTTTGTGGAGTCTGTCTCCCCACAGCTGCTGCGCTCTCTGCTTGGTTTTCTCTTGTCTTGACTTTCCAGCCCAGGTTACTAGAGGTTGTCCTGGTGAGCCAGCGATGGGTCAGAGGTTGTGCCCAAACATTTTGAGCCAGTAAGGCTTCCACCCTTTCCTGATGGGTCCGTGTGTAGGTCAGGGGACTTGGTTCCAAGTTCGGGCAGTTTTACAAGTCTGACCCAGGTTTTACTTTCCGTCAGGCCGTTTCCTGTCTCTTCTGCGTGCGTGCAAGACACGCTGTTCAGCCGAGGCTGTGTGGAGAGCGAGGGCCCTCTCTGATCTCTCCTGAGTGTGTGCAGCCTTCCAGACCACGGAGGATGAGAGGGAGACCACTCACTGATGAGAAGGGCCTATCCCTCCTTCCTCTCTTCTCCAGTGGCCAGAGTGCAAGGTCACTGGTAACCATTGTTGGGTCCCTCGTTGCCACGGCCAAGAAGGATGCCCATGTCGGGACATCAGGCACAGCCTACAGCCTCAGTTCCACTGCAGGAGGGTGACCTGGCTCAGAGGGTGAGCGGGGGCGGGAGAGAGGCTGGGCGGACACTGGGCCCTGAAGGACGAGGGGGCGCCCCGGCTTCCCCGGCTCTGTCCCCACTCCTGCTCGTCCTGCCCTCTGTGGCCCCCCAACTCCACCCCAGTGGCACCGGCGCTGGCTCACCACAGAACCCCGCCTGGATCATCACACTTTGGTCCTCTCATTGGGGGATTTTCTAAGATTTGTATTGTTAAAGGATAAACTGAGGCATATTAACATTTTTAAGAGTTTATTTTAGCAAAAATTGATTCGAATTGGGCAGCATCCAAGCTAGCAGAGAAAGGAGCTCTGAAGAGCTGTACAAAATGAAGGACTTTTATAGGCAGAGGGCAGCAGGAACAAGGAAGTTATACTAGGCAAAAAAGCGAGTTGGTTCCTGCAAGGTTACCTTCCTTTAGGGGATGGCAGGGGTCTGTCAGGCTGATGACCTGCCTAGTGCCCATCAGGCGATTCTCGACTGACTGGTTTAAGATTCCATTTCTGGGAGATCCAAAACTGTAATTGTCTCGGTTGGACATGGAGCTTAGCATAAGGGACTCCATTTTGGGTCTCTTGCCTTGTGCGTTTTTTTTTTAACAAAATGTTACTCTGTTGTGAATCATTTATTTTTTGTTTTTGTATGCCTCATTTTTTTTTTCTTTTTTTGGTGAGGAAGATCAACCCTGTGCTAACATCTGCCAGTCCTCCTCTTTTTTTGCTGAGGAAGACTGGCCCTGGGCTAACATCCGTGCCCATCTTCCTCCACTTTATATGGGACGCCGCCACAGCACGGCTTGCCAAGCGGTGTGTCGGTGTGCGCCCAGGATCCGAACCAGTGAACCCCGGGCCACTGCAGTGGAGCGCACGCACTTAACTGCTTGCGCCACCAAGCCAGCCCCTGTATGCCTCACTTTTTATAAGTATTTTACTTACGCATTTGCCTGTTGGGTAGATGACACATTCACAAAGTTGAAAATTCAAAAGGCACACAAAGTTATTCAGGAACAAACTCTCCCCCTTCCCGGGCCCAGCAGCCCTGCTCCTGTCTGCGGAGGCAGAGTCAGCTCTGTGTTCCAGCTAGAAGGTTTCAGCTCCCAGCTACATGGCAAACATTTCCCTGGGGGCAGGATGATGGGGGCCACCTGTCAAGAGCACCTCCAGTCTGGCCCTAGAGGCAGGCCCACCATGACCACAGCAGGATTTGAGGTCTTGTCCATCGAGGACCCAGTGCATGTTTGTGGAAGATATGGGCAAACAGGGGGCCGGCATTATTTGATCAATATTCAGCGCCCACGTATTCGGAGCCTGCTGCATAATGTCATGCGTCTGGTTTCTAATCCTTTCAATAACTCTGTGAGGGACACCTATTGTCTCTATTTTACAGATGCGGAAACTGAGGCTCAGAAAACTCAAGTAATTGCCCAAGGATACTCCGCGTATAAGGGGTTTTATTGGTTATCTGTTGCTGGATAATAAATTACCCTAAAACTCAGTGGCTTACAAACAATGCACATTTATTATCTCTCACATTTTGTGTGGGATATTCAGGAATTCAGGAGTGACTTCATTCTGGCTCAGCATCTCTCATGGGATCATAGTGGAGATGTTAGTCGGGGCTGCACTCATCTGATGGCTTGACTGAGGCTGGACGGCTTACTTCCAGGGTGGCTCACTTACACGGCTGGCAAGTTAGTGCTGCTGTTGGTGGGAGGTCTCGGCTTCTCCACACATGGGCCTCTCCAAAGGCTGCTTGGGTGGCCCCATAACATCTTGGCTGCCCCCAGAGCAAGTGATTGGAGAGAGAGGGGTCCAGGTGCAAGCTGCAATGCCCTTTATGACCTAGTCTCAGAAGTCACACATCACTTCTGCCACATCTTATTCATTATGAGCAAGCCACTAGATCAAGCCCAGCTCACACTCAAGGGGAGGGATTTTGCTCCATCTTTTGAAGGGATTTCCGCCAAAAAAATTCGTGGACACATTTTTTTTTTTTAAGTTTTATTTATTTATTTGAGAGGAAGATCAGCCCTGAGCTAAAATCCATGCTAATCCTTCTCTTTTTGCTGAGGAAGACCAGCCCTGACCTAACATCTATTGCCAACCATCCTCCTTTTCTTTTTTTTTTTTTTAGTTGTATGTCATAGTTGCACATCCTTCTAGTTGCTGTATGTGGACGCGGCCTCAGCATGGCCGGAGAAGCGGTGCATCCATGCGCGCCCAGGATCCAAACCCGGGCTGCCAGTAGCGGAGCGCGCACTTAACCGCTAAGCCACAGGGCCGGGCCTGTGGACACATTTTAAAACCATCACGGGGCTGATCCAGATTGTTAACGTTAACCTGCAGGAGCTGGAAGCCCGTGTTTTTGCTCAACCCCCTGGAAGTTCATGGAGCTAAGCTCTCAGGATGTGAAGCGCTGGGGTGGGTAGCAAAGTCTTTGCCCTCAGGTGGCCCCCATCGGGACATGTCATGAGGACAAGACCCCATGAGGTGACTCAGGTTCTGGTTTGATGGGTGCAGATGGCAATCACAGCCAAGGCCAGAGGAGGGCAGGGCCAGAGTGGGTCCAAGTCTTGGGAGAGGCTAGGAGCAAACAGCAACAGGCCTTGAGGAGTTGACCGGGAGGGAGGGAGGAGGTGTCCTGAACTGGGGCGTGTGCACTGGGGAGAATGAACCAGGAGAGACGGAGGTGCCGTAGCGGCCAGGGGACCAGTTGAGAGGGCCCCTGAAATGAGGGGAAAGCCCTGACCAGGTCCGAGGAGTGGAGAGCTGTGGCACTGAGTCGCTGCTTAGACAGGGCTGGGGAGCCCCATCTTATTGGAACGTGACCCTCAGCTGCCTAGGGTCTCACCATTGAGCTCAGCCTGACTTTCTTGATGGCCCTTGTGTGCTGCTTGAGGCCTCGTCTTGGGCCCAAACCAGGATGGTGTCCCGACCCTCCCGACTTTGAGGCTCATCCTTCCAGAGTGTCCCAAGGCCCCACTCACTCTCTGCTCAGGCTGGTCAGGAACCTGGGTATTGAGAAATCTCTCCACGCTGGGTCTCTCTGACTCCTGCCACCACGTAGCCCCTGAGGCCGGACCCTGTGTCTGGGGGGCGGGGTCCTCCCTTGCCATTTGGGAGGGGGGCAAATGCCAGTTGTACCCTGGATGACACAGGGGCTTTTGGTATTTGGGGAACCATGTCATAAGTTGGGGGTGTTCTCCCTCATCAGATGATCTGTTCCAGCTGGGGGATGTCACTTCATGAGGGGTAGCGTCAGCCGTCGGCTAGAAGGTTCATTAGAGAAGCCGCTGACACTGAGAGGGAGGCAATGAAGAATAATGATGATGAATGTGGGCGAGCGGAACCATACATCTTCTCATGGCGCCGTCCCCACGCGAGGCTGCTGCATAAAACTGCTCAGCTCCTCGCCTCTGGCGGCCTAGTTGGGGCTCATCAAAGTAATTAGGATTGCTGTGGGGGAGGGGTGGTGCTTTGTGTGTCCCTCACCCTCTGACCTTAGGCTGCTGCCCACCGTGTAGCAGGCAGAAGGGAAGAGGGAGGAAGGGTGAGGGGATCAGCTTTTTCTTAAAGGCCAGGTTCTTGAGGTCAGGAAGCCTGGCTGCTGGGTGGGCTGCTTTGGTGGGAAGGGGGGGTGTAGTTAGACCCTCCAGGTGTGAAAGGGCATCCTAGGTGGGGGGCGTATTTCTAAGGGAGGAGATGAAGGGTCTGTGCTGACTTCACGTGCTGACTTCACGGAGGTGTGAGGACTCCTAGAACCTTCCGGAGCAGGCCCTCAGGGGATGGGTGAGGCCCAGGAGAGGAGGGCTCACTGGGCCAGTGGCAGAGCCAGGACATGAAGGGGGCCTCTGACTTGGGTGGGCTGAGGGAGCTCTTTCTCTCCTCGTGGGATACGGGTCCCTGTCCCCGACAGGAGTTCTCAGTGACCCTCAATGGTCAGTCAATCGATTACCAATCACACGGGCAGCATGCCCTTGGACATCACCAGACAACAGGGGGGAGACTGGTGAGGAAGCCCAAAGGGCTGCAGAAGCCCCGGGGGGCGAAGAAAGATAGAGGAGAGACCAAGGGGCTTCAGGAAGGAGAGTCTGGCCTATCCTCTCAGTCCCCAGAGCCTCAGGCTATCTTTCTGCTGTGGCCAGAGAAAGTGCCACTGGGACCCCTACATCCTGATGGCCAACCCTCACAGTGGAGGTCTCTGGGCAAGGCACTCTTTGTCCCACTTTATAGATAAGGAAACTGTGTCTCAGAGAGGTTGAGTGACTTGCCCCAGGTCACACAGCTGGTAAGTGGTAAAGTCAGAATTCACCCAGTATCAGGCTATAAGAAGCACTCTCAGTGAATCCTATAAAAACATGTCTTTATGTCCCCACCCCCACCTCTACTGGAGAGCCTGATTCAAAAGAAGTGTCAAGAATTGTGGGAGAACAAATAAATGAAGAATAAACAGAAAATGATGAATGAAACCTGCTGTACTGGGTGCCTTCTGCACGTGCCGCAGCCTGTCTCTCCTGAAGGGGCTCTAAGCCCTCCCACGTTGCAGGGGTCTGGGGAGGTGGGGGAGGGGAGGCGTGGGGCTGTGGTGAAGGCAGCCGGTGGTTCCCACCTGAGGCCCCAGGTCCCACACGCTTCCTCACAGGCTTCCCAGGCTTCGGCCCTCACCCTCTGGCCAGGGCAGGCCTGAGCATTACCATCAGGGGAGGCCCAGGGCTGCTGGGGCTGGGGAGCTTTCCAGCCTAAACGGGAGAGCAGAGGGCCCTGCCAAACCCCAGCGTCCATTGGCTTCTGCCTGCCCCTCAGGCAGCGGGGGTGAGCTCCTGTGTGTTCCACCGGCTCTTCAGACTTAATGAAAAATTTAGAAAGTTCGGGGCACTTCAAAGCAGTGAGTAAGCAGAGGTATCTGCTAACAGGGGGAGGGTCCCTGTCCAGCACCAAATGGCCAGGGCAGGGAGGAGCAAGGCTTGTGTGACCTGCCCCCCAACCCCCACCCCGCGGGGCAGCTGAGCCTTTCCTTGCTGCAGGCCACTTACACGCAGTCCTGGAGCCTGAGATGCAGGGCAACTGTGGGTGGGAGCTGGGAATGGGTGGATGTCCCCAAGCCGGGGTCCCCACAAGGAACACCAACTCCAGGCTGGGTTGGAGTCCCTCACCAACACACGGTGGCGGATGGGCCAGTGAAGCTGCTCCGTGGATGGTCTCCAGTTCTCTTCCAGCTGAGACATATGGAGCAGCCAAAGAATCCATTCTAGGAGGTGGGGCTGCAGGAGGGAAACTGAGGCAGGAAGGGGCCCAGCTTTACAATTCTGCCCCAGGCAGGTGGGCAGAATCCTGATTCCTTGCTGGAGAGGACACAGAGGGAGTGGGAGAGAACTGGGCCCTTTGGGTCGTTCAAGGCACCATCAGGTGAGCCCTGAGCCAGCTCCCCCCGGCACAGCCCTGCCCTCGGCCCTATGTCCAATTTGTCCGAGAAGTATTTATTTTACAAAAGGATTCATTTCCAAGTCCCCTGGCCTGTTACAAGAGTGGATTTCCTACAAGTCACTCATTGAGAGAAATCCCATTGCAGATTATTTTGTAGGAGGACTCCCTTTGTCAAGCGGGTGATCATCCCCGGCCTGTCTTCTGGGGGGGCCCGACTTCTCCCGAGTGTGCGGAAGGACCGTCTGCAGCGATGCCCAGCCTTGCACCCAGGAGAGACAACAGCACAGCGGTGGGCGTGGGTGCACCTGGGAATTAGAGGACCTGGCTCCCACCCTCAGATGACTTTTGATTTTAAAATGCCATAACAAGGCCGTTTGTGTGACCTCGTCTGTGCTCACGAGCGCTCCAGGGAGCCTCGGATGCCTCCCGGTTACAGAGAAGCAGTGCGCATTCTCCGTCCACAGGCGGGAAACCGAGGCACCAGGAGGGCCAGCGCCTGCCCCGAGGTCACACGGCGACCTAGCTAGGTTTTCTGACTGGTGGCCTCTGGAGGTTCGGGCCCGCCACAGGGACTGCGCGATCGTCCCCGCAGAGAAGACGCGCGCGCGCACACGCCCCGGCCGCGCCTCCGCCCGCAGCTCCCGGCCGCCCTGCTCCTGCGCCGGGGTGGCCGGCCGGGCGCGGACCCTCGGTCCCCCCGCCCGGGCCTGGGTCCCGCGCTGGCGGGGTCCCGGCGGGTCCCGGCGGGTCCCGGCGGCCCGGGCGCGGGAGGACGAGGGGCCGGGCCCGGGCGCCCTCTGGTGGCCGCCGCGCGGAGCGGGAGCCCGGAGTCCCCGGGCGCAGCCGGGCGGGGGCGACAGCGGCGGGGACCCCGCGCGCGGGGGTATCCGGGCCTCGCGGCCGCGTTTCCTTGCCTACAAAAAGGAAGCACGTTTGTGGTAAAACCGAACTTCTGTAAAATCAACAAAACCGACAGGCCACCTGGTCTATAAAAGGAGAGGGAGGCGCCCTGGGGCCCCGGGACCCGCGGGAGGCGCGCGGGGGCGGCACCGGCCGGAAAGGGCGACTATTGTTACGGCGCGCGCTCCGCTCCAGGGCCCCGCCCGGCCGGGCCGGGGGGGCGGCGATCGGGGGAGGGAGAGGAGGAGTCCCCCGGCCCGGCCCCCTTTGTCCGCCGCCGCAGCCCCGCCCCGGGTCCTCGCCGCCCGCCGCCGCCCGCAGGGCCGGTCCCGCCGCCTCCCGCGCCTCAACATCGCGGGCGGTTGTCACTGGCCGTCCCTTCGGCCAAGAAAACCCTCACCAGGAGGGACGTGTCTGGCTGCAGGTCACACAGCACAGCCGGGACCCGAACTCAGGTCTGCGGGGGCCCCGCGGGCCCAAGTGCACCCCCCCAGGCCACCCGCGCGCCCCTCTCCCGGGGGGCTGAGCCCGGAGGTCGAGGAAGGGCCGCCTCAGTCGCTGCGGGGGAGGCGGTTGGCTGGATGACTCCCCAGCACCTCCTGGTTTTGAAAAATCGCCCTCATTTGCAGAGCCCTGTGAGAGCGCCGCTTTCTGGACTGTGACATCAGCACCGAGGGAGGATGTTTTGCTGCTGCTGCTGCTGGAGATTCATTCCCGTCTGCTAGGGGCTGACCTGAGAAGACAGGCGCTCCTGTGAGGGTCGGGGGGCTGCGAGCCAGGCAGGGAAGGGGAGGGGAGGGCAGGGGAGGGGAGGGGAGGACTCGCGAGCCGTGCCTTCCAGTCCAGGGGCAGACGCAGCACAGACACGGCGCACACGGGGAGCAACAGGGGGCGGTGCGTCCAGGAGTGGAAGCCAGTGCTGCTGGAAGACCCCAGAGGAAGGGGAGCTGGGGGGCGGGTTAGGGAGCCCCGCCCAGGCCTCCAGAACCGGGCACATGGTCAGTGCTCAGTAAAGAAATATCTATCTATTGCAGGATGGAGGTGGGACTGAAGCTGTGTGGGCTCTGGCTGAGCAGAGAGGACTGAAAAGATCTGAGGGGATTGTTTTGAGCCTGGCAGGAGCCCAGGGCTTTACTGGGCAGCAAGGAACCACCTGGTGGAGCGGAGGCTCCAGGCTGTGTGACGGTTGGAGAGATGGTTGGCCAGGTGCGGATGAGGTGGAGGAGGGTCTGAGGGCTGGCCGAGGGCACCAGGGGGTAGTGAGGGCCCCTGTGAAGTGGCCTCTCCGAGGGTGGGGTGGAGACCAGGGGAAATGAGCCCTTGAGCTTGTAAAGGTGACAGTTTACTGCGGGAAGCGCAAACAACACATGGCCGGAAAATGTGTGCCCCGGCGGCCCTCTTCTCCCAGCTCCCCCTGCAGGTGCTCCCTGGTGGTGACTGTGGTCTGCCTCCAGGTGAGGCGCTGCCAGGCCCAGAATGGCTCAAGTGGAAGCTCCCCAAGACTCTTAGGTCCCTACCTACCTGGAAAAGCCAGCAGAATCGCCTCCCGGGCTTGTGGGAGCTACCTTTAGAACGTCACATGCCCTGACTCAACGTCTGGGTCCTGATACGACTTCTGGCTCTGCCAGCAGCCCCTCGCTACGTGGGCCACAGGTCATTGCACTGATCAGGTGTCCCTCACACAGTTACTTACCTGGGACACTTGAAAGGGACCCTTTGGAAGGGACTGGGCCCAATCCAAACCAACCCTGGTGACCTTAAGCAGAGAAGGAGTTATTGGAAGGGTACTAGGGAGCTCGAGGAGCTGCCTGGAGTCGGAGGAACAGGGCTCAGAAAACAAAGAGGGACCAAAGGAGTCTGGAGGGTCCCCGCCACTACCAGGCCCCTGGCAGGACGTGGCCCCTGGCGCTGTCACTCAGCTGTAACGATGGGGTTGCCGGAGCGCCGGACACGGCAGCGGTGAAGGAGGGCTGATGTCCCTGCATCTCTGCCTCACCTGCTCCAGGGGGCGCTCCCACGGCCCAAGCCGGCGTCGGGGCTCTGCACCCCAGCTGCCCACAGAAGGAGGGAAGATAGCTGGCCCCTTTAGCCTCTGAAGTGGAGGAAAGGCCCTCCCTCCCGTGAGGACTCACATGATGGGGATTGCCCCCGGCTAGGAAGGCGGTGTGGACGCTGGACGGCCCATCAAGTCTTCAGCGCTGGGAGCCGCGAAGGGCCTTCGACGGGAGCAGCAGGACCACACGGGCTTCCGAAGGGCCCCCTGCCGGAATGATGCCGTGGGGAGGGCCGGCAGCCACAGCCAGAGCTGAGCTTCAGGTACGCGGGGAAGCCGCTGCAGAGGGCTGAGAAGGGTCAGGACGGAGAGGAGCGGAGCCCCTGGGGAGCCCGGGGGCCCAGGAAGGGGCGGGTGGATCAGAAGGCCAGGGCTGCGCTCCGTGAGGCATCTGGGGTGCGGCCGGGACTCAGATACCGGCAACAGGAGCTGTTTGTTTAATTCACCTTTTGTCTTAAACACTTAAGAAGATTTATGGTAAGGGCGTGTCAGAGAAAAGGCCTGCTTCGCCTTCACCCTCCCCATCCGTCCCTCCCCAGGGGCAGTGTTCTGAGCAGCCCCCCACGTGTTCACACTTAAGCGTAAACAATAGGTCGGGTTTGGGTTTGTTTCTTTTAGTAACTGGAATCACGCCGTATATATTGTTCTTTAATATGCTCGTTGGAGACGTTTCCAGTCCAGCACACTCCTTTATCCGTTACAGCACATTCCAGAGAATCAGTGTTCACCATCCTGATGGACATTTGGGTTGTTGCATTCTGCTCTGATATAATGATGCCCACTTTTGTGCACAAATAGAAGTCCAGGGGCCGGCAGGCGAGGGGAAGTCTCAGTTTGAGTCCCTGCTGATCTGAGGTGAAGGTGTGTGGACCTGGTGTGGGGCAGACCGTGGGCAGCGCACGCTGAGCCGGTGGAGAGCGGCTGGACTGTGGATTTGGGACTCACAAGTCCAGAGGCACAGAGTATGACCAGGTGAGGTTTGCTTCTGGGCCACAGAAAGGGCTGCGGTCCACGCGGGCCCAGACGTGTCCACTAGATGGCGCCAAAGCCAGTAAGATGAGGCCCAGGCCTGCGAAGCCCCCGCTGCTGCAGGGGGCGTGGTCCCAGGGTCTGGTGAGGATTCTCCTAGGCCGCCGGCTGTCTCACTTCAACACCTGGGAGGCTGTGCCGTGGGGGTGGGGCGACCACGAATCGTTCTACAGGTTGAGCCCTGGCCAAGGCCTCTGGCCAAGGTGGGGGCTGAAATTCAGGCTGTGGGACTGGCCCTGACAGCCCAGGCGAGGGGTGGCTTTCTTCTAATCACACAAGTTCAGAAAGTGTTTGCAGAGGCTGGGGTGGGGGGAAAACTATAGCGAGACAGCCCCGCGCTCCATATTGCCAGGACCTGCAGAGGAACCCAGCTCCTGCAGAAAATACAGGATCAGAGAAGATGGGACCAGAGTTCTCCATGCTGGGCACTGAAGGCTCCATGATGGCTCTGGGAGGGTCCCTCTCCCCAAAGGAGCGCGCCGTCAGGTAGTGGAAATAAACACTGGACAAACTGCAGTCTGGGCACTGATGGTCAATTTGGAATCAACTTGGGTGATGTGAGGTGCTTTGAAACGGCCCTCATCCGGCTAAGGGACGGTTGTGGTCCTTATCACTATTTCTTCAGGAAAGCGTCAAAGCAACAGAAGCAGAATTTCCCTCCCTCCCTCCCTCTGTCTCTCCCACCCCTCACTGTCCCTAAGTTCAGAGACCACGGCCACCCACTCAAAGCAGTGCCCAGGCCTGTTCCTCTCCCACCCTCAGACGCTGTCCCAGGCTCCCAGGACTGGAGCTCAGGCCTGACTTTCTTAAATTAATGAATTTGCAGAGAAACATTAGCCCTCAGCCCAAGTTCCCAGCACACCATAGGTGCTGGATGAACTTTGTGGAGGAGGAGGAAGGAAGAAGGAGGAAGAATGGACTCTGGCTGATTAAAGTTCCCATCCCTTAATTATCTGTCCTGGGGCAAGAGACATGCTGTGGCCGAGTGGATTTCCCAAAGATGGGTGCACCATCTTGTGGGTGAGCATCTCCCACAGCAGGGGGTGTGAGGTCAACACCCCTCCACGGAGTGTGGGGTCCGTTTCCTCCCCTGGAATCTAGGGAGCCTGTGACTGTTTTGGAAGTGATGTTCCATGATGATCAAGTTCCCGCCTGGCATTCTCACTTGGGACATGTCCCCTGGGAGCCCTGAGGGACGTGTAGAAGTCCGTCGAGCCTGAAGCTGCCAGGCTGGAGGGACACATATAGCTAGAGATGCCGCCAGTCTCAGCTGGTTGAGTCGTCTCAGCACTGGTGCTGGACTTAGCAGTGAGCGAACCTTCTGGTGACTCTCCACCCCATCACTGAGCTGCCCCCTAAGGCAGAGTGGAGCGGAGATGGGCCGGCCCTACTCAAATTGCAGATTCATTAACAAAGTAGTATTGCTCTAGGTCACTCCATTCTGGGGGTGGTGGTGGTTCACAGCATCAGATAATGAAACACAAGACCTGAAGCTAGGGGTGACCAACCATCCCGGGCTTGCTTGGGACCGAAAGGTTTCTGGGACTCAAGACTTCTAAAACTGGGAGAGTCCTGGGCACACGGGGACAGTTAGTCAAAGCAGCAGTTCTTAAACTTTACTGTGCATCAGAACACCTGGGGACTTACTGAAACACAGATGGCTGGGCCTGACCCCCCGAGTCCCCATGAGTGGGTCTAGCGTGTGGTCCAATAATTTGCACTTCTAACAAGTCCCCAGATGCTATTGCTGCTGCTGATTGGAGCTCAAACTTCCAGAAGGACTGGCCTGAATGAGGGGCTGAATTGGGGACCTGCAGATTCCTATTTATTGTGTGTCCCAGTGCTTCATTCTATGTCTGACCCAGCAGCGTGGCAGGAAGTGGAGGGGTCAAGGTCCTCTGGCTGACAATCAGGAGAAACCACATCTTCCTGGCAGGTGGCTGGGCACTATGGAAACAAGGCTGAGCCCAGAAGTGCCCAGCCTCCCTGGCACCTGCTTCCCAGAGGGAACCTCAGCCCCAGGGGAGGAGCGAAGTGAATAAACACACTCAGAGAGCAGAGATCAGCCCTTGGCCAGGGAGGGGCACCTGCGTAGCCCCACCCCTCAGGAGCAACCCAGAGCAACCTCAGGACCAAGCCTTCTGGGAAAGGAAATCACTCACCTCCCAGGGCCCCTGGCTTCCGAGCTGGGGGGACCTTTGCAATCATCGGGCCTTTTCCTCCTCTTTTAACAGGGGAGGAAGGGTCTGTGAGTTGACATGACTTGCCAAGACCACCCATCGAGAATGAGGCACAGTGAGAATGTCCTCCCCTTCCAGCCACCTTCCTGGGTCCTGCCTCCTCCCTCAGACTGTGTCCCCCCAGCTCAGCCTGGAATGCCACCGCTCTCCTCATGCTCCTAACTCCACTTTGTCCCGCAGCTGTGAGCCCTCAGCCCCCACGGGCCCTCCACATCTTGGGTGTCTCGGTCCACATCAGTGCTAGCCACTGCGACCTGCAGGCCTGAGCAAAGATAGAGATGGCGTCTGCCTTACTGTGCGACACCAAGCCCAGTCGTACCCCAACTTCCGTGTTAGAACTGCAGATTCCTGGCCGCACCCCCGAGAGTCTGATTCCATAGGTCTGAGATGGGCCCAGGCCCTGACATTTTCAACAAGAGCCCTGGTGATTTGGCTGCATGCAGCATTGGCCACACTCTAAGAAAAACCTGCCTGGTGCCATCTTCCACAGAAGCTACGCAGGACGAGGTGATGAAGTGACAGAAACCCAACTCAAATGGGCGTGGGAGGAAGGGGGAATGTATTGGTTCTGAAAGCCAGCTGTGGACAAAGCAGAGCACGGGTATTACCGGGCCTCGAGGACAGAGGGAGCCGAGGCCTGGAATGTGTTCTCTTGTCTCGGGTGGCTAATTTCTCCAGCCAGCTGGAAGCAGTCACCCACAGGCTACATCTTCCATCAAAGAATTGACTCACTGTCTCCCAAATTAAGAAATTCTGGGGGAGGGCTGCCTGGGTCAGGTGCTTCTCCCTGGACTAATGAACTTCGATCAGGTGGGTGGGGCCTACATGGGCCCCAGTAGCCCAGTCCTGGGTCAGTACTACTCAGGGTCTGAGGGAGGAAGGCCACACAGATTCTTAATTCTATCTGTGGAGGCTGCTCCCAACCACTGAGGCTCTGCGCAGGAGACGTGGTGTGGGAACCAGCGTCCAAGATGGCCCCATGATTCTTGTCTCTTGGTATTCATGTCTCTACATAGTCCCTTCCACACTGAACAAGGTTGACCTGTGTAACCAATAAGATATTGCAGAAGTGATGGAGGGTCTTCTAGGTGAGGCCATAAGAAACATTGCAGCTTCTTCCTTACTCACTCTTGCGTCCCTGGCTCTGGGGGAAGCCAGAAGCCATGTTGTGAGGACACTCAATCAGCCCTATGGAGCAGGGCTAGGATGAGGGTGAGGTGAAGCATTTGCCTCCTGTGCAAAATTTAAGGGAATGCCCCAAGAGTCAGTCATCTAGATATTTTAATGCAATATTTAAAAAATAAAAATTCATGCAAAAAAAAAATCCATGATGAAAAAAACATCAAAATTTTAAATAAAGACAGGCTCAGTAACAGTACCATGCTGAACCATACTGGAGCCTGAAGCAAAAGGAAAATTCGGTAAAACTGAGTGCAGGTACAGGAGCCCGCCAGGCGTGCGGGAGGTTGCTGTCCCAGGGCTAAAGATCTAGTGACACTCATGCCCCTCACAAGTGACCGGATAGGAAAAAGAATGCATGTGTCATCTTCTGGCTCCAGGAAGAAGGCAGGCTAGCAGTGCCTTACCCTCTATCAGGACAAGGGTGGCCGAGCTGGCGTGTCCACGCAGCCCAGCTCCTTCCAGCAGAACCGGAGCAGGCCAGTTCCGGGTCTCTGGGCTGATGACGATACTGAATAATCATAACCCCACTGTGGAATGCTTATCATGGGCCAGACCCTCTGCCAGGTGCTCTTCAGAAACACTCCCCAGAACACCTCCTGAAACAGGTTCTGATATTTTCACAATTTTACAGACGAGGAAACGAAAGTACAGAGGGTAGCTTGCCCAAGTTTTCAGAGAGTGAGTGGTGAGTCGGGATTTGACTCAGGTTTCGAAACCACCATCGTAATTACATTTGGGGTCTGGAGTCAGCCAGCCGCCAGTGTGAATCTCCGCCCTGCCAAGCGTTTGCTGTCTGTACTGGGTAAATCGCTTGACCTCTCTGAGGCTGTGTTCACCTCTGTAAAGTGGGGATAATAAATGAGAGCCTGTTTAAAGCACTTAGCACCATAGTCGGTACAAAGTAAATAAAGGCCCAGCATTAGCCATTCTTCTTCTTCTCTCCGGTGGAAATGAACTCAAGGTGGTGGCTTCCGCTCACGGACAGACTCCCTTATCGTCGTCCTCCTCTTACTGGCTTGGATAACCACCCTCCCTCACTCCGCAGGGTTCCCTTGGCCTCTCATGGGGTTGTACCTACTCTCCAGCCCTCACACAATCAAGCTCACAAAATCCAGGAGACGCTGGGGAGAAACTGGGGCAGGGTTGGGGAAGAGGGACAGGGAAGTGAGCCAGGCCCGGAGAGGGCGTTCCCCCTGGGCTGGGGTCCCCTAAGAGCCTCAAGCAAGCTAACCCATGGCTCCAGCCCTGACTCACAAGGCCACCTTCCAGAGCAGATATGGGTGAGCGCAGAGCGACCCCTGGGTCTTCTTGCCTCACCCCCCAGGTGGCCACCCCGGCTGACCCCAGAGGCCTCTGGGTGGAAATGAAGACCAAGAACAGGGCAGGCCGGGACCTGCATGGGATACTGACTTGAGGGGACAGAGGAACCACCTCTGCCCTTTCTTCCCCGTCGCCTCCCCAAATTCATGCTCATACAGCAGCTCCGTGGGCACAGGCTGAGGCCCACCCAGGTGTGTGCACTGGTGTGCAGGCGGCGGGGAGCGCGGCTCCCGTCGGGCGCTACTGCCCCTCAGCCAGACCATCCAGCAGACCCCTCACGGCTTCCCAAGCGTCTGCCAAGTCTTCTGAAAAGACTGGCTCTCTTCTCTTCTTGGCCTTCTGCCGCCTCCCTTCCTGGGAAGGGGACAGCCCTCGTCCCATTGTGAATCTCCCCATGCTGTGACATAAACTGCAGAGACACGCACATGTAGACAGCCCTGCGCCCCAGGCCTCACTGGATTCTTGGGTCCAGTCTGCGGTGGACAGGCACAGGTAAGACCCAATTTGGTTCCAATGTCTGGGCTACGGTAGGAGGCCATGGAGGGACAGGGGCAGCAGAGGGGTTCCCAGAACCTTCGTGGAGGGAGGACAGAGTCCTGAAGGTCAAGAAGAGTTAGCCGGGGGAAGTAGAGGCGTTCCCCGGATGAAGGGCCCTGAGGGTAACTCTGAGGAATTCTGGAGGCAAGTGGGGAGCAGTGAGAGAGAGTGGGGAGGATGTTGGTGAGCTTTGTAATTAGCCCTGCTTTCACATTGTGCCTTTTGTCTTGAATCCTCTGAGGATCCAAAGGGTTTTAAGCCGAGGAGGGACACGATTAGATCTGCCTTTCGCAAAGCTCCCTGGCTACGCTGCAGAGAATGGATGGATGGTGGGAGGCCGGGCAGCAGAGAACTGGCGATGGAGAACTGGTGATGGCCTGGCGGAGGGAGAGCAGCCGCTGTGGGAGATAGCTGGGAGGTGAGGGTCGACAGGACTTGAGGGCCGATGAGGAGAGTCTCAAGGGGACGCCATTCACTGACGGGCGGGATTCAGGTGGGCAGGTTTGGGGAAGTTTTGGACACGCCATGGAGGTGCCAGGGGGACTCCACAGCAGAATCCAGTAGGTACCAGGATAGGACGTGTGGCTGGGGCTTCTCTCGACCACTGTGAGCAGGAGCGGCAGCCCCATTATGTCAGTAAGTACATCACTCAACCCTCTTCCCCAACATCGGTGGGGCGACTTACCTTCCCCTCCTGCTCCCATGGGTGTCTCCTCCCATGTGACTAAGACCCCCTGAACATACTCAGTTTAAAAGGTGATGCTGGTTGGCGTGGGCGCCATGGTCTCCAGTGGAGAACCCCAAAGGACTCACACCGCTCAGGGCCCCGCCACGTCAGGTGGGGTGACCCTCGGTGTGAACTGTGGCCCAGCAGTCCTCTGCAAACGGGCACTCAGGACAGGTCCCGTCTCCTGTCAGCGCTCTCTCCAAAACTGATCCTGAGTTCAATCCCCATCTTCACTGCACAACCCTCACCCTAGTTCAAGCCCCACGGCCTCACCTGGACCACGGCTGGGCCTCCTAACTGGTCTGCTTCTGCTCTTCTCCCCCACTGTCGATGCAACCAGAGAAATCTCTTCAAAAGGATAAACCAGGTCGTGTCCCTCTCCCCCGTTAACACCCTCTGGGCCATGACTCCCCACTGCACCTGGAATAGAACCTAAACCATTGCCCGGCCCACAAAGCCCTATGACATTTGTCCCTGCCTTCTCTGATCTCATGCCCACATGCCCACCACTCTCCCTGACTCGCACTTCCCGCTGCACTGGCCATCTTTCTTCACACACACAAAATCTGCTCCTACGGCAGGGCCTTTGCACTTGCTGTTCCCTCCCTGGAAGGCTCTGCCCCCAGATCTGCACGGGGCTAAGGTCATTCAGGCCGCAGACACAACATCCGCTCTGAGCAGCTCTCTGGGGCTCTCAAGCTAAGTTAGTGGCCCCAGCGCAGTACTGCATCACCTTCTTTGACTTTCTTCATGGCTCCTTCATTACCTGACATTTCTTTCCCTTGTTTACTTGGCCTGACAGACAGCAGGGCCCTACTGGCCTCGATGTCCCACGACCACCAGCGCCGGGCACTGGGAGAGCAGGTGCGCTGAGGGCTGTAGAGCCCCTGGCTCAAGCTGCTTCCTGACCCAGGCGTCTGGTGACACCCGTCCCTGAAGATAGCACCTAGTGACAAGCGTCAGGCTGAGGGGGAGAGAGATGACCCCGTGTCACCCTCGGCGATGGACTGGCTCCCGACACTGACCCCTGTGCACACACCGCCAATCTGCTCCCGCAGTCGGTGGCCGGGTCAGTCCACCCTAGGGCCAGCCTTTCTCCAGCCCCTCTCTCCTCCCCCAGGGCTGAAGTCCACTCCGCTTCCTGCTCCGGGGACACGACGCTCCTTTTAGGGAAGCACGCACTCCTGACTGCAGTCTGGAGCTGGGCGGGCGGTGAAGACAGGAGCTGGAGGAGGGGTGAGGTCATCCGGAGCAGAGCAGCGAGCACTCACTTCCTCCGTCAGTCCTCTGAGAAGGGGCTGAAAGCTGAGCAAAAGGCCCGTGTGTCTCAATCTCGCATACACGTTTGCAGGGGGTCCCTGTGCCACCATAGCCTGTCCACGGGCTCCAAAGACCAAGCCAGGAGCCTCCCCCTCCCCTGGATGCTCTAAACTGCCCGCACCGTTTGCCATCACTGGTTGCTGAAGGCGTTCTACACACAAGACCTTGTTCACCCCCTAAGAGTGCCCCGGGCGGGGGAGGGTCTCCCGTTTCCTGGACTGCAAGAGGAAGCCCGTCAACCAGCATGCATGCCTCCCTGGCACCGGGGGTGTGGGGAGAATCCTAGGAACACCGGCCTTTAGGAAGCAGACAGAGAGGGTGGAGGAGTGCCCAGAGGTGCAGCAGGAAATCAGGAGAGGGCGCTGGAGGCCAGTGGAGTAAAGAATTTCAAGAAGGAAATAGCAGTGTCAAATATTGCAAAGCAGCCCAGGATGCAAAGGTGTCAACCAGAGATTGCTGGCGACCTTTGGAGGGAAGAGGAGCCAGCCTAGTGTTGGGACAGTAGAGACAAGCAGCCTAGGACTTCTTGCTGAGCAGCTGGCGTGTGTAATGGAAAGGAGATGGGGCAAAAGCTAACGGAGGCCGGGCTCAGGAGACAGGAGCTTCTCCCCTTTTATTTATTTGTTTCCCCAAAGCCCCAGTAGATAGTTGTATGTCATAGTTGCACATCCTTCTAGTTGCTGTATGTGGGACGAGGCCTCAGCATGGCCGGAGAAGCGGTGCATCGGTGCGCGCCCGGGATCCGAACCCAGGCCGCCAGTAGCAGAGCAGGCACACTTAACCGCCAAGCCACGGGGCCGGCCCAGCTTCTCCCTTTTAAGATGAAGCTTGAGCATGCTCACACGCTGAAGGCAGAGGACCAGGCCGGGAAGAGGACCTAAATGATGTGTGGACGACTTAGGGACAGGGGGTGGGATGGGAGTGGGGGACGCAAGGCCAGCCGAGGGGAGCAGGATGCAGGGTGGAGGTAAGGGCCTTCTCACTTGTGGGAGCTGGGGACAAGAGACAGGCCTGTGATGGCAGCTGTAGGGCAGCGAGGGGCGTGCAAGGCTGCAGAAGGACGCCGAGTAGCCTATGGCCACATGACCTGGCCAGTACCCCCGGGAGAGAGCGGGGACTTCCTCTCCAGCAGCACTTGCCAGCCTAAGTGTACAGACAGACTCGAGGGTTCTGTTTTTCCCCTCGTCCCGCAAACCTTCCTTTCTGGAAGCAGCGGTCTCGTCCCCACTTTGTTAGTAGAGTGGCTCCATGAGACCCAGTTTTAATAAAACACGTGGATCACAGAAGAAAACTGTTCCATAAAAGCCAATAAGAAACTGGCAAACAAATGAAAAGAGGATCACAGGCCTCTATTTACAGGTAAAATAGTACAACCCCACTGAAGCACACGTAGCAAGGCCCCACAGAAGGACTGGAGAAAACCAGGGAATTAAAAAAAAAGGTTTCCATGTTAAGATGACTGGGTAGCTCCGAATCTAGTTTTGGTTCTGCTGCAAACGGTTACGTGTTTTTAGGCTGATGTGGCGTTTCGCTGTTTGTTTTGTGAGGAAGATCAGCCCTGAGCTAACCTCTGATGCCAATCCTCCTCTTTTTGCTGAGGAAGACTGGCCCTGGGCTCACATCCGTGCCCATCTTCCTCTACTTTATATGGGACGCCACCACAGCATGGCTTGATGAGCAATGCCTAGGTCCGTGCCCGGGATCCGAACCTGCAAACCCTGGGCCGCCGGCAGAGTGCACACGCTTAACCACTATGCCACCGGGCCAGCCCCTCCTTTTTTTAAACTTATTGTTAAAAGGCAGTGGAATTAGACAGCTGCAGTCAGCGACCCTTGGAACAGCCTCCGGGCTCAGCCTAGCAGATCTGACTGCCCTGCCGCCCTGACCCTGACAGGGACGGTCCCAGGGGGCGTTGCTGGGAGTGTGGCTACTCCTCTTCTGGGGGTTGTAACAAGGGTGGAGTTTGCTTTAGCCACTCATTCTTCCTTTAATTTTGTCTTCAGAATTTGAGGCTCTCTCTGGCCAGGATGGAGATTTCTGTAGCAGAGGTACCAGAAGGAATCTCTGCTCCCACCACAAAAGAACTGCCCAGGAGGGAAGAAATTCTGTCGCAAAACTTCTCCGAGATCTGTTCATCTGGTCCAGTCCTCCCATTTCACAATAAGAAATACAAGCCCAGCCCAGAGAAGCCGAGTCTTGTCAACCTCACCGTTGGTGGCAGTGCGCACTCTACACGTGGGGGCCGGGTGAGTGTGGCTGTCCTGAAAAAACAGGGAGGCAGCCTGTTCAGACACCAGCAATTAGTATGTGAAACCAGGAAGTATTACAGAGGCTCTGTGGTACGTGCATTTTGGGGCCTAAAGAACCAAAAATCTTCACTTTCACGTTATGTCATCTCCCAGGATTGGCTGTCTGTAAACGTACTCAATGCTTTGTTGTATAATATAAAGATTTTCCCAAGATTCTACAGAGGAATACAACCCCTTAGGCAGAGACAGTATTTATAGGATATTAAACATATAGGGACATAAAGACAGTGTTTGCCACCCAATTTTTAATCCTTTAAGATATTTAATTATACTAAAGAGCAAAATGAATCTGTTCCAGGAAAGATTCCATACCCCTCTCCCAGCCAGCTCACCTGGAAAGGTATCTGCCCCCAGAGACAATGAATCAAGGCTTCAGGCTATTGGTGGTCATCTTATTTAGAAAAGGAGGAAATGAGGAGTCCCTGACAATCTCCATGGGGGACAATACAGTCAGAAACCCTTCAGTCTCCTCACCGATTCCTGAGAAAAAGACCTTTAAAAAACACAAAGGCAGACAGAAGCCCCCAGAAGAGCAGTCAGTCAAGTAGAGGTCTTCTGAGGCGACAAAGGAGATGCTCCTTTGATTATACACCTCAAAGTATAATCACCAACTGGCTGTGACAGATCTTTGAGCTCACCAGACCCTGGACTCGGACGCTAGTTCTCAATGTAATCCTGAAGCCCAGCGGATGGGTGCGGAGAGCACTATCCCCTCTCCATCCTCTAGCCCCCTCTGCACCTATTGTTTAAAAAGTTCAACAATCCTGCTCATGCTACTGGGCATAAAAGCAACAGCCTTCAAAAAATCAATCTGTCCAACGCACAGAATGAGAGAAAATATTTGCAGATCATATATCTGTTAAGGGATTGATATCCAAAGTATATAAATAACTTCTAAAATTCAACAATAACAAAACAACTCAATTAAAAAATGGGCAAAGGACTTGAACAGACATTTCTCCTAAGAAGATATATAAATAGCCAATAAGCATGTGAAAAGATGCTCAACATCACTAATCATTAGGGAAATGCAAATCAAATCCACAATGAGATACCACTTCACAACCATTAGGATGGCTGCTTCATAGATACATATAAAATAAGTGAAGGAGAGAAACTGGAACTCTTGCGCATTGCTGGTGGGGATGTACAACGGTGCAGCCGCTGTGGAAAATAGTATGGCAATTCCTCAAAAAATTACAAACAAAACCACCATATGATCCAGCAATCCCAATTCTGGGTACATATCCAGAAGATTTGAAAGCAGGGGTTTGAAGAGATATCTGCACACCCACATTCATAGCAGCATTATTCACAATAGCCAAGAGGTAGAAACAACACAGTGTCCATCAATGGATGAATGGACAAACAAAACGTGGTATACACATACAATGGAATCTTATTCAGCCTTAAAAAGGAATGAAATTCTGATATATGCTATAACACGGATGAACCTTGAAGACATACTGAAATAAGCCAGAAACAAAAAAGACAAATATTGTATGATTCCACTTATATGAAGTGCCTAGAGTAGTCAAATTTATACAGATGGAGAGTAAAATAGTGATAAGTGGCTGATAAGGGGAATGGGGAATTACTGTTTAACAGGTACAGCGTTTCAATTTGGGATGACGAAAAAGTTCTGGAAATGAATACTGGCGATGGTTGGATAACACGTGAATATATCTGATGCCACTGAAATGTACACTTAAAAATGGTTAATATGGTAAATTTTATTATGTATGTTTTACCGTAATAAAAAATAAAATAAAAAATCAACCTGTCACCAGACTGGTACAATTGCCATGTCTCAATGCCAGTATCAAAGGGTCTTGTCCTAAGGCTGGAGAGAAAAAAGGATGGAGTAACTTATAACTAGAACAACTTTCAGGATGGAATAACTTATTCTAAAAGACTCCTGGATATAAGATCAATATGCAAAACCATTAGCAATAAACCACGAAAAAAAAAACCATTTTAAAAATATATCATCTAGGTTCACTCCTGCTTAAGATGTAGAAATACATTAACAATGAGAAAAAAAAAACTGAATAATACTCAAAATCACAACTTTCCTTGGGCCCATCTCAGCGCTGACACAAAGCAAGTAAACTGAATTCCAAAGGGTAATAAGCCCATTCAAACAGAGAAGGATGCACTGAGCATGCCTTCTTATGCTGAGCATGGAAGAAAAAGGTGGATGCTATTGGAGATAGGGAAGAAGAAACGAGCCAAAACTTGAACGAGTATTTAACGGCCGAGTGTGGGTCAGTGTGCCAATTTTGACAGCAGAGAAGCCCAGACAAGGGGAACTCACACTCACTCGGAAGCTTTTTTCTAGGTTGGGCCTCCAGTGATACAGGGCAGGGGGCCGGAGAGAGCCACCCTTGGCAGCATGGGCATGCAGGAGTGACCGGCTACTCTGGGGGAACAGGCATGAAAGCCCACCTGGTCCCCTGGGACCCTTCCTTCCCATGAAGCAAAAACCTTAAGCTGCTGGACAAAGGAAGCAAACCCTCTCGCCTCCACAGCCCAGGCAACAATCTGTTCAAAGCCACTAGGAAGGAAGTGAAGTAGACCGTTGCGAGGTTCTTACACTGTATGTGACGTGGTGTAATATATTTGAAGGCAGACTGCGATATATTACAGATACATATTGTGAACTCCAGCATAAACACCGAACCAAAAAACTAAAAACAAAAGAATAAGTCAACAGGAGAGATAAAATGGAACCATAAAAAATAATCCAAAGGAAGACAGTAAAAGAGGGGAAAAATAATCCAAAGAACACACAGGACAAAGAGAAAATACTAAGACTAAAGATTTAAATCCAACCCTTTCAATAACTACATTAAATGTAAACAGTCTAAACACTCCAATTAAGAGCAAATGATTGTCAGACTGGATTTAAAAAAAAAGATCCACCTATATGCTATTAACAAGAAACCAGGGGCTGCCCGGGTGCCGCAAGTGGTTAAGTGCGTGCGCTCCGCTGCGGCGGCCCGGGGTTCGCTGGTTTGGATCCCGGGTGCGCACCGACGCAATGCTTGGCAAGCCACGCTGTGGTGGCGTCCCATATAAAGTGGAGGAAGATGGGCACGGATGTTAGCCCAGGGCCAGTCTTCCTCAGCAAAAAAAGAGAAGGATTGGCAGATGTTAGCACAGGGCTGATCTCCTCAGAGACACACACACACACAAAAAGTACTATTTATAATGTTATCAAAAATGTGAAATACCTAGGAATAAATTTAACAAGATATGTACAAGACTTGTACAGCGTAAACTATAAAACACAGCCAAGAAAATTAAAGACTTAATAAATGGATATACACCATGTTCATGAATTGCAAGACCCAATATTGTTAACATGTCAATTTTCCCTACATTCATGTATCCATTCAGTGCAATCTCACATATATTATAGTCAACTAATTTTTGACAAAGGTGCCAAGGTAATTCAAAAGAGAAAGCCAGTCTTTTTAATAAATGGTGGTAAAATAAGTGGACATGCAAAGACAAAACAAAAAAACTTTGTTATCTCACATTATATACAAAAATCAACTTGAAATGGATCATAAAGCTAAAATGTAAAACCTAAACTATAAAACTTCTAGAAAATAGAGCAGAAAACCTTGAGTTAGGCCAAGATTTCTTTGAACACAAAAACCACAAATCATAAAAGAAAAAAACTGATAATTGAACTTCATTAAACTAAAATATCTGCTCATCAAAATGCACCATTAAGAAAATGAAAAGCCAAAAGATGGGAGAAAATATTTGCAAAACACATTCCTGATAAAGGGCTTGTATCCTGAAATATAAGAAACTCGTACAAGTAAATAATAAGAAAACAGCCCAGACAAAAAAGGGCAGAAGTTTTGAACTTGATACTTCACCAAATATGGATGACAAACAAGCACATGAACAGATGCTCAACATCTTAGTCATGAGGGAACCACAAATTAAAACCACAATAAGATACCACCTATTAAGTGGCTAAAATTTTAAAAACTGACATATAAAGTTCCGGTGAGGATATGAAGCAACCAGAACTCTCAAATAGTGTTGGTGGGAATACAAAAATGGCACGGCTACTTTGAAAACCTTTGGCGGTTTGTTAAAAAAATTACACCTATACTTACTATAGACTTAGCAAACCCACTCCTAGATAATAACCCACAAGAAATGAGAACATAGGTCCACACAGATACCTACCCATGAATGTTTACAGCAGCTTTATTCTAATTACCAAAAAGTGGAAAAACCCAAATATCATCAACAGGTGAAAGGATTAACAAAGTATGGTACATTCATACAACAGAGTACTTCTCAGCAATCAAATGGACTAGTGATACATCAACACTGGATGAGTCTCAAAAGCATTATGCTAAGTGAAAAGAGCCAGACACAAAAATTCCATGCCATAAGATTCCACTTACATGACTCTCCGGCAAAGGCAAACCTACAGGGTCAGAAATCAGGTCCGTGGCTGCCAGGAGGCAGGAAAAGTGCCCCCTGACTCCAATGGGACCAGGCAAACATCTCTGGCATTGTAACATCTAGCAGTGTACTAAAAAGGGTGCATTTGCTGGTATGAAATTTGTACCTCAATAAGCCTCAATATAAACCTGATATTTAAAAAATAAAGATAATCCATAACAGCAACAAAAAAGTATCAGAGATTTAAAGATTTACTTATAAAACAAATGAAACCACACTGAGATACATATGCAAAATGATATAGGTACATGATCCTTTATTGCAAAATTCTAATGGCAAACGACTGGAAACAACCTAAATATCCTTTATTAGTGAAGCTGTAAAATCCACTGATTGAGATGCCAAAAATAAACTGAAACATCCTTGGCCAACTGATTTTCAACAAGGATTCCAAAACTATGCAATGGAGAAAGAATACTCTCTAGCAATGGCGCTGGGACAACTGGACAACCACATAACAGAGAATAAAGCTGAATCCCTACCTCCTTCCATACAAAAAAATTAACTCAAAATGGATCAGTGACCTAAATTTAATAAGGCCCAAAACTATTAGAAGCAAACAGAGGTAAATCTTCGTGACCTTGCATTTGGCAGTGGATTCTTAAATTTGACACCAAAAGCAAAAGCAACAAAAGAAAAAATAAGATAAATTAAGACTATAAAAATGAAAAAATTTGTGCATCAAGGGACATCATCAAGAATGTGAAAAGACAGCTTACAGAATAGGAGAAAATATTTGCAATCATATGTCTAATAAGGGTTTAATATCCAGAATACACAAAGAAAAAACAACCCAATTTAAAAATGGGCAATGGACTTAAATAGACATTTCTCCAAAGATATAAAAATGGTCAACAAGCACGTGAAAAGATTTCCACCATCAATGGTTATTAAGGAAACGCACATCAGAACCACAATGAGATACCACTTCATATCCACTATGATGGCTACAAAAAACCCCACAAAAAAACAGAAAATAAAAAGCATTGGAGGGGTTGTGGCGAAACAGGAACCCTCATACATTGCTGGTGGGAATATAAAATGGTGCTGTCACTGTGGAAAACAGTTTGGCAGTTCCTCAAGAAATTGAACAGTGGGGCCAGCCCCGTGGCGTAGCAGTTAAGTACGCCCACTTCACTGCCGGTGGCCCAGGTTCGGATCCTGGGCACGCACCGATGCACCGCTTGTCAGGCCATGCTGTGGCGGCGGCCCATATAAAGTGGAGGAAGATGGGCATGGATGTTAGCCCAGGGCCAGTTTTCCTCAGCAAAAAGAGGAGGATTGAGGGCTGGCCCCGTGGCTTAGCGGTTAAGTGTGCGCGCTCCGCTGCTGGCGGCCCGGGTTTGAATCCCGGGCGCGCACCGATACACAGCTTCTCCGGCCATGCTGAGGCCGCGTCCCACATACAGCAACTAGAAGGATGTGCAACTATGACATACAACTATCTACTGGGGCTTTGGGGAAAAAAAAAAAGGAGGAGGATTGGCAATAGATGTTAGCTCAGAGCCGGTCTTCCTCAGCAAAAAGAGGAGGATTAGCACGGATGTTAGCTCAGGGCTGATCTCCCTCACAAAAAAAAAAAAAAAAAAAAAAAAGAGGAGGATTGGCATGGATGTTAGCTCAGGGCTGATCTTCCTCACAAAAAAAAAAAAAAAGAAAGAAAAAGAAATTGAACAGAATTACCGTTTGATACAGCAATTCTACTCCTAGGTATATACCCTAAAGAACTGAAAACAGGTATTCAAACAAATACTTAATCATGAATGTTCACAACATTGTTCACAAGAGCGAAAAGATGGAAACAATCCAAATGTCCATTGATGGATAAACAGATAAACTGTGGTACATCCATAGAATGGATTACCATTCAGTCATAAAAAACAACGAAGTACTGATTCACGCTATAATTTGGATGAACCTTGAAAACACTGTTAAGTGAAAGACAACACAAAGTGTCACATATTGTATGATTCCTTATATATGAAATATCCAGAATAGGTAAGTCCAGAGACAGAAAACAGATTAGTGGTTGCCAAGGGATGGGAGGAAGGGGAAACAAGGAGCAATTTTTTAATGGGTATGGGTGTTCTTCTGGGGTGATGAAAAAGTTTTAAAAGAGATGGTGGTTGCACAACATTTTGAATGCACTAAATGCCACTGAACTGTACACTTTAAACTGCTTAACTATATGTGATGTGATTGTCACCTAATAAAAAGAGAAAAAAATTCACCGGTCTTTCAAATGACATACTATATATTCATAAAAAAGAATGAAGCTCTTATGTACATATTGATATAGGAAGATTACCAAAATAATTTTTTTTTTTCATTTTGGTGAGGAAGATTAGCCCTGAGCTAACATCTGTGCCCATCCTCCTCCACTTTATGTGGGATGCCTGCCACAGCACAGCATGATGAGCGGTGCATAGGTCCGCACCTGGGACCCGAACCCGAGAACCCCAGGCCACTGAAGTGGAGCACGAGAACTTAACCACTACGCCACCAAAATAAATTTTTAAGTGAAAAAAGTTGTAGGGTATATTAGGTAAGGGAGAATTTATAAATATGTACTTATTTACTTGGATATGCATAATATACATGAAACCGGTAATACTGCTTGCCTCTAGGGAGCAAAGTTTGAGTCTTTGGGTGGCTGGGAACAGGGTGGGAAGCTCTTTTTTATATAAGCCTTTGCATCTTTTGAATTTTGAATCATGTAAATGTATTAATATTCAAAAAGTTAAAAGGAAAAAAAATAAAATTCATACAGAAAAGCAAAGTACCCAAACTATCCAAAACAATTTTGAAAAATAAGGAGGAAGGGAAGAGAATTTCATTCTCCCAGATAGTAAGACTTATTTTAAAGCTAAAGTAGGGGCCGGCTGCGTGACTTAGTGGTTAAGTGCGCACGCTCCGCTACTGACGGCCCAGATTTGGATCCCGGGCGCGCACTGACGCACAGCTTGTCTGGCCATGCTGAGGCGGCATCCCACATACAGCAACTAGCAGGATGTGCAACTATGACATACAACTGTCTACTCGGGCTTTGGGGAGAAAAAGGGAAAAAAAGGAGGATTGGCAATAGATGTTAGCTCACGGCCGGTCGTCCTCAGCAAAAAGAGGAGGATTGGTATGGATGTGAGCTCAGGGCTGATCTTCCTCTCTCTCTCTCTCCCTCTCCCTCTCTCTCTCTCTCTCTCACACACACACACACACACACACACACACACACACACACACAGCTAAAGTAATTAAGACAGTGTGATATTGGTACAAAAAAACACAACTTACCAGAATAGAGAGCCCACAGATACATACATACACACAAGAGCGTGTGTGTGTATGTGTGTAAATATATATATGTACTTTGTTATCTATATAGCAGACTCATAAATAAGTAAATATATAAAAATATACAAAGGATAACTAGTCTATGAATGGTACCAGAATAATTTTAGTTATTTCTATAGAAAAATAAAGTAATATCAAACTTCTACCTCACACCCAAAATAAATCTCAGGTGTACTTAACACCTAAATGCAAAGCACATTTTAAAATACAGAAGACTATCTTTATATCCCCAGGGCTGAGAAAAAGTTCTTAAAGAACATATGGAAAACATACCATGGAAGTTCAATAACTTTAAAAGTAAAAACTTCTAAACAATAAAAGACATTATCAACAAAGTAAAAAGACAACTCAAAGTGTGGTACAAATTATTTGTGATGCACACGATCAAAAAAATTGTAGCACCAATATTTAAAGTACTCTTACAAATCAAGAAAAAGCCCAACAGAATAATGGACAAAGCATATAAAAGTGCAATCCGCAGAAGGCAAGTAACGTGACAAGATGCATATCCTCACTGGTTACCAAGGAAATGCAAATTAAACCACAGATGAGATTCTGTTTTACACCCAGCAAATTGGTAAAACTGCTTTTGGGAGTTTCAAGTGGCACAATCATTTGAAGAGCAATTTTGTATTATCTAGAATAGGTGAAGATCTAGATAGCTTATGACTTAACAATTTTATTTCTTGGTATATACACTAGAGAAACATTGCACTTGAGCATAAGGAGACATGTACAAGAATGTTTATAATAGAGGAGACCTGAGAAAAACTCTGACTGTCCAACAGCAGAAGACTACCCGGTGATACACAGTATCCACATGACAGACTACTGTAGAGTAGAGCTATATGAAGCCAAGCACTAAAAACACTACACCAGAAAAAACAAATCGTCAGATGATATTACTTTATATAAAATTCAAAGCATTCTGTAAAACCATACTATCTTCTTTTTCTGGCAACATATATTGTTATAAAGACCATATGGAACGATAAACATCAAAATCAGGATGATTATCTCTGGGAGGAAGAAAGAGGACTGGTAATCAGGGAAAGGTACACAGGGCTCAAACTTTCCCTAATGTTCTATCACGTAGACAAGATCTGAAGCAAACAAGGCAAAATGGCAAATGTGACCCATGTGCGTGGTGGGTACGTGAGCTCTGACATTATGTTCTATAATGTGTATGCCAGGACTGTTTCATAATTGAAAATGAGAAAAAAAGACCAGAAGGAAAGTTCCCAAAGGATAACTATTCTTTCTTAGTGATAGGTTTATAATTTTAGTTTTATTCTTTTTACCTGTGGATTCTAACTTTTCTACAATAAATGAAATGTAGAAGGCTTTTATAATAGAGAAAAAAAATCAATGAAAGTTATGTATTTGAAAACTCACCTAATAAATGCAGTTGGCTAAGGGTCCACTAGAATCCATTTCCCTTTCATAATAGACACTTGGCCCTCTCTGAAGTTTAGCTACGCACGTGACTGCCTACCTAGAGACACTGCATCTAGAGGAGACCATGTAACTAAGTACTTGCTAATGGAAAACGAACAGAAGTAAGGGTTGTCCCTTTAAAACTGGGCATGGACCAACCCTCCCCATACCCTGGCTGAACTGGGAATGTAATCCTGGCAAGCCTGCTTCTAACCATGCAGACAAAACCAAATACCATCCCTTAGGGTGGTGGAGCAACAAAATTAAAGAAATTCAGGGCTGTCAATCACTTCATGAAGGACTGGAGCCCGCTGCCCTGCACCTCCTGTGGCCTGTACGTGAGAGCAAACTGGTTTATCTGAGCCACTTTATTTCTGAGTCTCTGTTGTTCCAGATTAGGCAGTATCGTAACTAATGGCAGGAAAGACCACTTAAGGGTTGTGCCTTCCAACTCTTCTACTGAAGATACCATCTAAGAACAAAGAACTATCAATCTTCTAAAAAGGCAATCTAAGCTCACATTAAAAATCAGTGGCCAAATCTCCACCAGTTAATCTATAAATTCAATGCAATATTCCAATGTAAATCCCATTAAGATTTTTCAAGGGTCGGCCCTGTGGCTTGGTGGTTAAGTGCGCGCGCTGCAATGCTGGTGGCCAGGGTTCGGATCCCGGGTGCGCATCGAGGCACCACTTCTCCGTCCATCCTGAGGCCGAGTCCCACATACAGCAACTAGAAGGATGTGCAGCTATGATATACAACTATCTACTGGGGCTTTGGGGGGAAAAAATAAAATAAATAAAATCTTTAAAAAAAAAAAAAAAAAGATTTTTCAAGAAATCTGACAAGCTAATGATTAAATTCATATGGAAGAAAGGTACTGAATTGCCAAGAAAAAGTATCAGAAGACCAGAGGAGATTTGCCTTCTATCAAAATATATTTTAAAACTATAGTAATTTAAAGTGTAATATTAGCACATAAGTGGTCAAACAGATAGAACAGAGTTCAGAAACAGACTCATATATATATATATATAGATAGATAGATATAAGCAAAAGCCATAAACAAAAAAATTGAATAAAACTGACAACATAGTTTATAACATCTGTGACCAGACACATACACACACAAAACACCATAAACAAAACTAAGAGACTAGCAACAAAACAGGAGAAAGCACTTACATATAATGTATGATTAGTATATCAACTATATTTTTAAATGCTAATAATCAATATAAAGAATTGCCCAGTTGAAAAATGGGTAAAGGACATAAACAGGCAATTTATAGGAGAGGAAATAAAAGTGAGGAATAAAAATAGATGCTTAATCTTACTAATTACCAGGGAAACACACATTAAAATGAAATTTTATTTTTCACCCATGAGATTGACCAAACTTTAAGTCTGATAATATCAAGTGTTGATAGAGGTAAAAAAGCAGTATTCTCATACACTACCAGGGAAATTAGTTCAGCCACTCTGGAGGACAATTTGGCAGGGTCTATTAAAATTAAAAATGCACAGAACTTATGATCCAGCAATACTTTTTGGTATCTACTCTTGAAAAACTCACGCAGATTTGCAGAAAGACATATAAAAGGGTGTTCACTGGAAAACCATTTATAATAAAAAATCAGAAGTAACCTAAAATGTTCAATAACAGAAAAATTGCCAAAGAGCCACTCTACAGAAGACGACACAGCAGGTAAGAAGAACACAATAGACCTACACTTACTAACAAGAAAACTTCTCCAAACAACCTGGAATTTCAGAAGTTGCAAAATGCAGACTTTACGAAAAAGCCATGTTTACATTTCTATATTTTACCATGCCAAAAAAAAAAGTTATGTCACCTTCAACTGGAGATATTTAAATTAATGATCTTGGAAAAGGGTAAAACTTGTTATAATTATATAGATATACCATTAAAGAAAGGTTAAAAAAAATCAGCATCTGTGATCAAACTTATACTTGCTCTTTTCAGATAGAGACTTGAAAGACTTGCATTGTCAGGTTAACTGAGCAATCATACACAAGCGTTCGTTACAGCTGTAAGAGGTAAGTTAACTGCTCAGTTTATACCTTTACCCCATGTTTGACCGCCTGAGTCCAAATGCCAATGTCAATTCTGGAAAAGTCAGCCACTTAGTTTCCTGGTACTGAATTAAGTACCCTAATCAAATCACAACGTACAGCTGGCATGTCAACTAATAAAAATGGAGCTAGTGCTTCCGTCCTGCATTACAAAACAAATTAAGCAAAATAATAAGCACTTGAAATAATGACAATGTAATAAATTCAAAATATGGGTGTTGACAAGAACAATTATCAACTCGGTCTTAAAAAACTTTCAAGAAGAAGCTGAAAAATCCTAGGTGAATATATGAGAGATGAAAGTCCAATACTGATTCGTATACATTTTGAAAAGTTAGTAAATGGAAATTAAGATTTGCTCTACCCCTAGCACACACACATGCGTATATTTTTAGGGTGCTGACAGAAGTGTTGAACTGAGAAAAAGCTGGGGACAGACGCGAAGACGGCTTTGGGTGTAGACTGTTGCACTCTAAGCCCCAGTGGGCTATCAGCAGTCATTCACCATTCTGAAGCCGCTGCTTCTCCTCCTCCATCAGACAGCTGGGCAAGACTCAGCAGCACGGTTTCCATCGCGTGCTCACATAACAGCTCTCCTCAACTGTCCTCTGGTCTGGCTTCATGATACCCCAACACAACAGAAAACCAAGATGATCACCTCATTCTCTCTCTCCAAATTTCAAAAGAAAGAAATTTTAATGTCCAAGTCACCCTGCACTTCAGTGGGGTCATTTTTAGAACAGTTTCTGGCACTCCCCTCGCCGCTGCTTTGCAGATGCCACACCCCAGGAGCTATTTTAAAGTAGGCCGTCTCCATATGCTTCAGAGAACATGCTACGCACGTGGCTGTGTCGGGGAAATAATTTTATAATAAGTCACTTGCAGTAAGAACAGTCAGCGCTTCCCTTTCCACCACCAAGTCTAAAAATTTTAAATCTATTTTAACTCACTAGGGTTTTTCACAGCAGAACTAAATAATCAGCCAGAAATTGTTGTTCTTTTTTTAACTTTTTAAACAGAAAAGATCGTGTAAAACATTTCTTCTTGTCCTACCCAAATGATGAAATAAGAGAACTAATGCTTCAAAGAGTAACTATATTAATGAAACGTCAACAAGTTACAGATAAACATTTTAATTGATTAAATATATTATTTTCAAGATCTTTTTGAAATTGCACTTGTACTGTACTAATCAACAGCCAAAGGCAATAAAAAAGTTTAAAACCAAAAACGTTCTGACATGGACACGAGACAGGAACTGCTGCTATGTGAAGTGACACACACTGCTCCCAGGAACAACGATATTTTCAGAAGATAATTCTTCCTAACATGTGCAAGGACAAATCTGTAATCAAAGGCTGGAAGAAATATATATTAGTGCCTGCTTTTTAAAGTTTATTTTACATTTTAAATACAATATTTTCTCATTAAAAAAAAAGCCAGAAGTGCCTAACCCCGTGGTTTCTATACCATATATACATGAGAGCTCATGGACAGCCTGACAAATGTTCTGGATGTACAGTATGGACACCTATGAGCTGGGACTACTGAATCAAAATTAAAAAACACAAATTGAGCGCTGCTTAGGAGAAAATAATCCAGTTTCTGAACAACCAAAAGAGAACAGAGTTAAATATGTACAAAACCAGGTATTAAAAAACAAGGAAATGCAGCACACAAAAAACAAACAGCCCCTTATGTAGTGAACTGGATATACTGCAGCCAATCAACGGAAACCTTCCTACAAGCAGTGATTTATGATTTGAAGTTTTAAACATCTAAGTATTTCAGTAACAACATATAATAACATAACGTGTATATTGCCATCTTTGTCATTTTCTATCTATACCACCCTCCCTTCTGAAAACAAGAATCTCTATACTAGTTAATCACTTACACAAATTTGGGGTGATTAATCCATATTTGTTTTCAGGAAAACAAAGATGTACCTCTTTTCATCAATAAAGACATAATACAGATTGAAGCTTTAAAAAAATTTAAGCATGGGCCTATGCACTTCCAATTCTCTCTAGTAAGTAATTCCAAACTGGAATCATACAGGGTTTGTGTCTAAGTAGTAAGCAATTAAAAAAAAAAATGGACTCTCTCGGGCAGTGATTTCCATATCAGTACAATGTTATTCCCCATACACTGAATTATATTTAAATGATTTCGTATATTTTAATTCAGCAGGTGCCAATTCGAGTTTACAAAACCCTTAACTATATGCTTGTGTAGAAAACAGTTTCAATTTTGAGATGCCCTATAAAGCCAAATCAAGACAAAAATGAATGAGTTTTGTGTTGCTACAGTAGTATGCATTATCAGATGGAGAGAAGAGGACCAAGAGCTTGTGAAGGCTCGCTTACACGGACGCCTGAGGCTCTGTGTATCTGGATACTTCAAATTATCACTCAGGTTTGAACATTCTATCTTAAGATTATCTCAGAAAATAATTCTCTGTAATATAACTCTGAACTAAACAGCCACACCCAAAGCAAAAACAATCTGGGTCATTCAGAACGAGATCAAATTGAGGCAACTTCTTTTTCTATTATAATCTGTGAGGTCTTAAATTTTAAAAATGGTGACCTTCAATCAAAGTCAGCTGCACCTCATGTGGACTATTAACAAAAGGATTTCAAATCAGAGGGCACTGAACTACAGGCTCTCCTAAGACACAGGGAGCAGGCAGCAATGGACTAACCATCAGCCAGGCGGGGTCGACGTTGGAGGTTTTATTTCGGAGACTTGAAAGATTTAACACATAGCTCGTGTAACTTCAGCATCCACTAGTGACTCTGCTGGTCGGCACCCACGGGCTGGATGAGTCTGAGGAATCCCTTTAACCCCAAAGTATTAACTCCAAAGAGTCTCAAGGAAATCCTGATGCCCAACAAGAGTTCACAAACCATCAGATCAAGATCAAGAGGGTGAACACTGACTGCAGTGCTCCACAAAGTCAAAGGAAATTTCCAAATTAAACGCCATCGTCTGCCCACCCCCAGACTCCAGACTCTGTAACAACATCTTTATCTAGTATAATAGACTCTGTAGTAGACTGACTTGGACCTCCACAGAGAGTAAGAGTTGTCAAACTTGAGGAGATAGACCCCTCTCCCTGGATACTGGTGGCTGCCGGCATACACTTCTTCATGACAGTCCCGTCGGTACACAGGCACAATCTCATCCAGCAGAGGCTTGCTGGCATTCTTTTTGGCTTTCTCTTCACTACTGATGTTTTCTATGAGACAGAATAGAGACAAGTCAGTGAACAGATAAGGGAAAACCACATTTGCATCAAGCATTTAAATTCCATCCTTCCTTCAGAAATTGCTCAGTAGGAATTCTCTTGATCCATTCAACTTATGTGCACGCAAGCATATACTGATTCATTCCTTTGTTCATTCATATATCTAAGCAGCTGCTATGTACCAAGCACTGTCTGGGCCCTGGGAGCCCAGGGTAAACATCTGGTGGTGGTAGCAGTCAGCATCCTATCTCTCTCTGTACTCTGACCATTGCTGCTATCTCTAAGCCGCACTTTTTCCCTTTCACATCCATTCAATTCCTAATTCCTCCCAATAGGAGGAATCTCGCTCATCTGTGTAGGACCAAGGAAAATGTTGCTTGATCCTCCTCCTTCTCAACAATACGAAAGTCCTCTCTGTTTTAGGAAGGGAGAAAAGGGGAAGAGAACTTATGAGGACTATTATTTTCTTTATATCTTAAATATAACGAGTAAAATGAGAAAAATCACAGTAGAGAGGTAGGCATTTAGAGACAGTCTGAAAATTCAATTAGTTTCACTAGGCCTTTGTTGCCCAGGGATGATCCCACTTCTGATTCTAGGTTTGTCCCAGTTAATAGTTTTCTGAACTGTAATGATATGAGGTTAGGAAAAAAATACCTCTAGAAACCTACAGGAAAGAGAAAATTACAAACCAGCTTATTTTTATTTTTTTTTGTGAGGAAGATCGGCCCTGAGCTAACATCTGCCAATCCTCCTCTTTTTGCTGAGGAAGACTGGCCCTGAGCTAACATCCATGCCCATCTTCCTCCACTTTATATGGGACGCCACCACAGCATGGCTTGCCAAGCATGTTTGCCAAGCATGTTTGCCAAGCATGTTTGCCAAGCAGTGCATCGGTGCATGCCCAGGCCACCGGGCCGGCCCCACAAACCAGCTTAAAAGTCTCAGTTTAACATATTAAATATAAACAGCCCCAAGGAACAGGTCAAGAGAATCTTCAGCAGAGAAGATAACAAGACTTGCAGGTTTACAACACGGCAGAGTGAATTTTGGCCACAAGAGTTAAAAGTGGTGACTGTCAATGGCCACTACAAGGAATGTAAACAAGGAAAGTCTGAGCAACTCTCTCAGCCTAGAGGAGCTTAAGGAGATATGCTAACAACTATAATGTGGCATCTTAGATGGGATCCACTAACATCAGTAAAAACTAAGGAAATGTGAATAAATATGAACTTTAATTAATAATAATGTATCAATATTGGTTCATTAGTTATCATGAATGTACCACAGTACAATGTAAGATGTTAACAATAGGGGAAACTGGGTGCAGGGTATATGGGAACTCTTTGTACTAGCTTTGAAATTTTTCTGTAAATCTAAAACAAAAAGTTTATTTTCAAAAAAGCAGATGACACTCTTATAAACAGGCCCAAATCAGATTTGCTTTATCATAGCAATACTTAAAATTAAATGTCTTTCATTTATAAATGAGAAATATAGAGCCATTTAAAATTTATACTATTGTCTATAAGGATAGCCATGAAACAGATTAATGGTCCACTAATTCAAGATCCAAACCTTGTTCAAAATCTTTAAAACTAAAAGAACAATGCATCTTTCAACACTTTAAGCAAAGACTTGGAACCTGGAAACAACAAAGAAAGCAGAGAATGACAGCAGTGGGACGGGTTACCATTCACACTTCTTCAAACTCCCTTCTCTCTCAAGACCTGAGATAAACCAAAGCAACAAACAAAAAAATTGGACTCCTCTTCGACATTAAACCGAGCTAGAAGAATCCCCCTCTCCATAAACTGCAGAATGTGGACCAGAGGGGGCACAGCAGCCTTCCTAAGGAGGCATACGGCAGACGGACAAGTACAGTCTGTGAGCTACAGCCTCAACCTAGAGAAGTTACGCTCACTCTTAGCAAACAATTCCTGGGAGCAAAAAATCCTCACTGTTGTTACTGTCAACATGGAGGTTTTAATGGATTCGTTTTAGTTGCAAATCATTTTATGATTAGGAATGGCACAAGAACAGGTGATGCCACTTTCCATTTGAGGGCTATCACCTATTAGAGCAGAGGTCATGGAAGCCCAGGTCCTCACCTCCAGACAGGCACTGGACCCCAGCCATGTTTACCAGCGCTCTTCCCAACATCAATAACCCCAAAATGATGATCAGCTGAGGGCTCAGACTGGGAAGTAACCTCCTTTTAGAAGCTCTGTAGCAGGCAAGCCAGGAGAAATTCATTACCTCAACCTACTTCTATATTATTCACAAAGCTCTTTATAAGGACAATAATTTGCACACATACACAAACTCTCCTTCCCAGACATTTGCAAACAGTCTGATTTTAACGAGTCCCTGTGATGCATCAGGAGGGCCAGTACAGGGCTCAGTCCCTGGTCCTGATGTTGCTGCGGGGCACCTGAGACAATGGTAGGGGCAGCTGCTCTGCAATCTGCTCAGGTCTCTCCGCACCTCCTGCTGGGTTTTTTCACTCTTGTATTTTTTCCTTCTGCTTCAGTCAGTAATATTCATGGGCAATGCCTCACCTTGCTAGTGGTACTCAGAAACAAAGACTGCTGAAAACAAAACGCCATGTAAGACAAAGCAGCCCTAAACGACACATGTATGTGTGTGTCCACATGTGATGCTGGAGGGCCCGTAGTGTGGCATGCACGGTGTGGGAATACGACTCAACTGTGTACCTCAAAAGCTCACTGAACTTTTAGGCTCCCTCCATGCACCTCCAACACCACCTCTTGAAACTTATTCCAGTGTCAGCTCTGTGGAACAACATTACCAGCCCTCTTCAGGAAGAAGCAGTCTATTTACACGTCACCTGAAAGGCTAGTCAGTTCCAAGACCGAAGAGGTGCTTTTCCATCCTCACACTCACGACTCCTTCCATATCACTCTCAATCAAGCCAACAAATATTTAAGTGCTTACTGTGTATAAAAGTCCTGAGTTATAACTTTTCTGGATAACAAAATTAAGGTGAGCACCTCCTCCATTAATAAGCAATACATTTTATAACTTACTTCCCAGACCAATAGTTCAGACTGTTCTTGGAAAACACCCAATCTTGTCTACTTAGAGAAAACAAAAAATTATGCTCTAGTAAAATAGGGAAGAATTACTGAAATTTTTTTGAGGTAAGATATTCTGGTGAGTTTCTGTACTTACATAAACAAATCTTAAAATAACAACTAAAAAGCTACTATCAGAAATATAAATTAAACAAATTCCAGAGCTGGCAAATTTCTTGCTTGCTCCTTCAAAAATTTTCAAAATGATCTCCCACATTTACCTTTTCAACACACAAGGCTGGGAGTAAAATAATATTCAGAAAGCAGTAAAATAAACTGCCAAACAGACTTTCCCAGCATTAAAAAAAAATTCATTTCTGGCCCCAGTCCCCTACAGGAGGCTGGCTTCTCTCACAGCCTTTTCAACCCAAGGCCCCAATACTAATGAAGAAACTCATCCCCGTGCACGAAGGGTTAATCAGGAAGCATGAGGCTGACTGCCATCTGAACCACTGCCACTTCTGCCAACACACAACCCAGCAGCTACTGAATACGGACCAACGGTTCTACCTTCCTCCTCCTCGTCGTCATCGCTGGACTCACTGACATGCACACTGACAGCAGTGTTTGGAGAGTCTGTCCATTCAAAATATACCCCAAACCCAATGTCATAATTGTCTGTAGCAAATTCCCAAAAGAGATATGATCCTTCTTCATGGGTGGGTACTCGAACAGTGACCACTTCTCCTCGGCCCACTGTAATCACGGAATCCGCATCCTGCCGAATCTTCTCTTTAAAGTCTTTGATCTGGGGTCGTGTCCACATGGATGGAGCTGCTATTACTGGAAGAGATTCTAAAGGCAACAGGAATTACAAAAGCTAAAGAGGGTGAGCCTTCACCTGCAGGCAGCAACCTTAGTACAGGACCACCTGCCCAGCCACACTCAGGCACCAAGTGCAATATGGTCTATCTCAGATCAAGGACTCAGGAATATAAGAGCCTCCCCAGGGAAGTCTCCCCCCAGATCACCCCATTCAACAATGTCACAGGTATTCAGAGGTCATCATACCACTTCAAGGGACAAAGCAATCCATAATCTTAGAAGTGATTTTTTTCAACACCCTAATTACATATGGGGATTTAAGAACGACCTTGGAAACTTCCTAGCTGGAGCTAGGGGAACATTCTAACAAAGAGAGATGTGTACTTGGGAATAAATTTACTTTTCTATGTGGACAAAGAAAGCTGGGCTTTGACTTCAATCTCTCGGTTGAAAACAGTCTTGACCTCTGAGTATCCCCCAGTTCCAGGCACTATTCTAAAGGAGCTCAAAGAAACAGAAACACTGGGACAGGACTGGAGCTGCTAGGGACTGAGTCAAAAGGGGTCAAGTCTCGTTACTGAGCACTATCTATGTGCACTGGACTGACTACTCAATGGGTTTTCCAGAGTCAGTCACAGAGCCTTTGACAAAAGGCTGGTGTACCAGTATTAGAAAATACTGGTACACTCTTAAAAGGGAAAAAAAAGGGGGGTGGGGTGTAAACCATGGGATTTCAAAGTCTTCTCTGCAGCTATTTTCTGTTACGTGTTCTAAAAAGACAAGGAAGATCTCTGAAACCAGCTTTCCTATGAAGCACACCACTGCCCCTGGTCACTGTCCCTGAAATGCTCTTCTTTTCCTTCTCACTTAACTTCTACTGTTGCTTCAATCTCTCAGCTCAACTGGCCCTTCCCCAGGAAAGCCTCTGGTGACTTCTCTGACTAGGCACATCCCCCATATTACACGCTCTCCAACTATAATATACCTCTCTCTCCATCACAGTACTCACCACAGCTACAATTACATTTTATGTGTGTTGTTGTCTCACCACCGTACCCCTAGCACTCAGAAAATCTTCAACCAATGCTGCCCATGAAAAGACAGCAGACCTTTGAAAACGCCAAGTTATCTTCTGGGTAAAATGGTACTTTAGTCTCAAAAAATACATTGTAATATATGGTAGCCAGTCTCCAAGATGGCCCCCAGTGATCCTCACCCTTTGGGTATTCATGCACTTGTGAGGTCACCACCCAAATGTATCAGGGTTGGTATGTGCGACCAATAGAATACGGCAGAAGTGCTGACATGTTACTTCCCAAGTTAGGGCACAAAAGACACTGCCACTTCTGCCTTGTTCTCTTTAGGATCTTTGCTCTGGAGGAAGCCAGCCACTGTGCTGAGGACACTCCAGGAGCTCTAAGGAGAAGCTTCACGGGGCAAGGAACTGAGGCCTCCTGCCAACAGCCAGCACCAACTTGGCAGCCATGTGAGGGAACTATTTTGGAAGCACAGCCTCTAGTTCCAGTCAAGCCTTCACATGACTACAGTCCCAGCCAACATCTTGGCTGCAACCTCATGAGAGACCAGAACCACCACCACTCAGCTAAGCTGCTCCTGAACTCCTGACCCACAGAAACTGTGTGAGATGATAAATGTTTCTTTCTAAGCTGCTAAATTTGGGTGTAATCTGTCACGCAGCAACAGATAACCAATATATAATAAGACAACCCAAAGTGTCCAAAGGATATCTGATTTGCTCTTCTGTACTATTGGAAGGGTCACCAGAAGCATCAGATTCAAACAGAAAAGAGTGAAAAAGCATTAAACTCTCACAAATATGTAACTGCTCTCAAAATCTAGCGAACCTGACTTCCTGACTTCTGCTTTTCAGAAAGTCTGAACTGTGACATCTGGTCGGATGAACACACGCCAAACCATACCTTTTGGTCCATTCTCCAGGGCTTCTTCTGCAGCTTCTGCTTCAAGCTCTTTCTCAGCGTGGTCAGGGTGGGTTCTGGCCTGTCCATTAACTGACAGCACATCACTTGGTACGGCTGCATTCACTTTTGATGAGGGAGGCAAAGGAGCCCCGGCTACTGCTACTTCCTGTTGTTTCTGTAACGCTGCCTGTAAGTCGAGAAGGAGTGAAGAGACACTGACCGGGAAGGCCAGCAAACACGACATTTGCCCTGGAATGCATTCTGACCCGCGGTTTTCGCCCTACCAAAGCACTCTCCTCCAAGAAATTACTAGTACACTTTATCAGCTTTCAGCCCATCTATGATGAATACTAGTAGTACAATACCAAACTGACGGCTGAGAATGATAAAAAATCAACATGGACAAAAAAACTATAACTGAGGATCACATTTTTGTGACCTGAGGATCACCAGAAAAACTAACTAGGAAAAATTAAAGTAAGTAGAAACAATCAACTCAAAATAAAATTATTAAGGGCAAAAACTCAACATTGTAACATTTGTTCTTAAAATTAATAGAAGAAAATCTTCTTGATAAAATTCAGATACATAAAGTTTGAATCAGGAAAGTTAAACTTGGTAGAAATAAATGGTCACAGAAGAAAATTCACAAAGGCAGAAGCTGTAATTGGTAAAATCTGATATGGGCCCCCAAAGTAACCAACAAATCAAATATGGACAATTATTCTAATATGGACAAAAGTAATAAATTAAATCTTCACCGTAAACTATATACAAAAAATTCTTATCACAATTAAATTGAAAACTGTTAATCATGTTGTAAAAAATACTAATGTAAGAATTAAATAGGCTTATAAAATAGAGTTTGAAGTCAAAGTACTTTCTCAGTGAAAATTCATCCCTATTCACGTAATTATGATTAAAATACATATATCCATAAATATGAAATTAAAATGTCTTCTGCGTCAAAACTGAAGAGTAAAAACATCTTAAATGCAAAGGACAAGTATTTTCAGACATTCTTCTCTTATATGAAGATGGATAGATATTACTACTGGAAATACCTAAGTATTACTTAAGTAACTTTTGAGGGAAGTTTAAATTGAATTATTACATATAGAAAAGTATATAAATCATAAATGTACAGCTTGATCATTTTTCATAAATCAAACATACCCATGTAACCCACACCCAGATCTAGACTATCTGCATCCCAGAACCCTCCCTGGTGACACTCCCCTAAGGGGAGCAACTATTCTGACTTATAACACTATCCATTTGCTTTCCTATTTTTGAACTTTATATAAATGGAATTGTATAACACATGATCTTTTTTGTGTCTAGCTTCTTTCACTCAACATTACTTTTGTGAGGTTCACCTGTAGGGTCACAAGTAATTGTATTTTGTTTGTTTGCATTGCTATAGGACATTCCATTGTGAAAATACAAAATTTACTTATCCATTCTACTGTTGATGAGCATTTGTGCATTTAAGTAACTTTTTTAAAAAATTTATTTTACTTTATTATCATTATTATTTTTTCTGAGGAAGATTTGCTCTGAGCTAACATCTGCCGCCAATCTTCCTCTTTTTTTGCTTGAGGAAGATTAGCCCTGGGCTAACACCTGTGCCAGTCTTCCTCCTCTTTGTATGTGGGTCACCACCACAGCATGGCTGACAAGTGGTGTAGGTCTGTGCCCAGGATCTGAACCCACAAACCTGGGCTGCCGAAGTGGAGCACACCGAACTTAACCAGTAAGCCACAGAGCTGGCCCCTAAGTAACTTTTTAAACTAAAATACTAAGTTATAAGTGAGCATATGTTGACAACAGTAAAACAAAAAAAGGAAAGAAAGAAAATTTAGGAAAAAAAGCCATTATAATCTCATGGTTTAGGGATAATGACATATTTTGGCATATCTGTATACACATTTCATTTGACATAACATTTATAAACCAATTACTTAAATGAATGGCAACACCTCTCTCTGCTCTTAGCTCAGGCTAGTAACGCACTTAAGATTTTAAAATACCTTCTTCCAAGGCCTAGATACTCAGTGAGTTCCACATTTGTTTTCTACAAAGAGTACCAGCTTCCAGAAAAAGTGCATACAACCAAAACAAGCCAGTGCACTCAGAACATTCACTGCATGACAGGAAAGCAAAAAAAGCATTTCTGTTGATGATCAACAGGTCCGGCTCAAACGCCCCCACCTCTCCAGTAAGCCTTTCCGGAAACTCTCTAGCAGAATGGACAACTCCCTTCCCCGGGATCCCACTGCCCAAGAATATATAGCAATTATATATAATAGATTGTAATTATTTATTTACATAATCCTCTTCTAACTTTTAAGTTTTTAAAAGCACAGAAAGGTAGAGGAACAAATGTCACAAACACCCAGGTAACTACACTCCCAAATTAACAAGTTCGCATTTTGTCATTTTGCTCAGTATTCATATAAAAATTAATACTTTCTGGGGCTGAAGTTCCTTTTGTTCCTTCCTCAGTCTCTTTCCTTCTCTCTTCCCAGAGACAACCAATCAATTTGATAAACCAAGTTTGATCGCTGTAATCTAAATTTCGGCTTTCTAGTTTTGTTTCAAACATTCTTGGTTTTGCCCTACTTGCCTGACTGTGTTCTGATTAGGTGAGAGCAACCTAGAAACAGGACAGTATAAGCTATCCTATTGAAAAATTATCTCCGTGCCAACCACAGAAGCAGGAAAACAGGAGTGATATGCTAAAGTAGACACAGGCTTTAGAGGACAGAGAAGAAACTCCTCAAAAATACCATGTACTATCTTGAATGGACTCTGGTTTGACACCCTCTTCCTCTTCTCATGATTACACAAAACTGCTTTTTAACTGCTCACTAATGGTCAAGACTCAGGGGAAAGGGTATTTTAGGTAAGAATATTCATTTTCAAGGAATTTAAAGAGCTTGGCAAAACAACAAAGATTACTTCATCCAACAAGAAACGCTGAGCAACACTAAGGTAACACTTTTCTTCACGCAGATTTTTTGACAGGTGGCAGCTGCTTTATAAGTGAAAATTAAATAAGTAAAACTTAGCCAGGTTAAGTTCAAGGAGGCATTTTATACCTCTGCAAGACGTAAAAAATGAATGTAAAATTGGTTATCTTCCGTATGTACAAAACACTTCACAGAGTAACCATTTTCTCATTGTATTCCTCTGACAGTCCTGGAGGTTAACAGGACAAGTACCAGGATTTTATACCCCATTCTTACTGACTGGGAGAAAAGGCAGAACAATCAGAGCAGCAGGTAACTTGTCTGAGCTCAAACAAGACAATGGCAACGCATGGACAGAATCCAAGGGTTATCTGCCACCCCACCCTCCCCCGCCCCCCTGCCTCAAATCCCATGTTCTTTCCCCTAAACCACCTACTCCTGTTGGAAGCAAAATATTTGGGGGTAGGGAGTTAGAGGAGGACTACCAATGTGTTGTGGGTGAGCACTGTCTAGCTACTGTACCTCACACAAAAGTCAAGATGGACCCACCTAGCTCCGCAGAACCAGCCAAGAGCCTTAGGGGACAGCACACTGCCTGAAGGACATCCTTGAACTAAGGCTAGTTACCCCAAGTCCTCACGGTTCCAGGACCACTGTTAGAGTCTATGTCAGACTCACTGGAATGACACTCGGTCCATACAACTCCCAAATACCCTTATGACAATATAATAGTGGACATATCATTTGTTGCTTCAATATCATAAGTTGTCTTTCATAACTGCCAGTGCAATTCTAAACTCTCCCCCAACAAAGGTCACCTAAAAGTTACTTTATACCTCAGAGGTGAACTAATGCAAAATTCATTAGCAACTGTTAAAAAAGAACTTGAGTTCCAGTGAAACTGAACACCCTCTCTGCGGCTGAATCCTGGGGCTGTCTATCATACCTGTTGCTGGGCAAGCTGGACTTGATACAACTGCTGCATATACTGCTGGTAGTGCTGCTCCTGCAGCTGGCGGATGAGGATCTGCTGCTGCTCGTAGTTCCCCGGGTACTGCTGGGCTGCGTACTGCTGGAACTGCACGGCAGTCTGGGAGTTTAAAGCTGCCATTATCTGCTGCCTAAAAACATTAAAAAATATATACTAGTCTGACTACAGGAGATTGTTCATTACAAAATAAAATGTCTCTGTCATTTATTTTTGTAATTTATAACTCTTAAAAATGACTAAGCTACTAATATATACCAATCAGCATGTGTCCCAGGCCCAGAAGAAAGATTTAAGAAAATAAACTTGGCCTCTAATTTTTTACTTGGGTTTTTCAAGGAAGATCTGGGATGGAGAGGGAGAATAAGCATATCATCATCATCATTACCACCACTATCGTCACTGCCAACATTTATTGTGCCCTTACTATGAGGCATGCAGTGTTCAAGGCACCTCCACGTACTAACCCACTCGCCTCTGACACACCTTCTGAGGCAGGGTTTCACAGAGCAGAAAACGCGGGCACTGGGTAACTTGCCCGTAACTACACTGCTAGTAGATGCCAGAGCCAGGATTCAAGTCTAGGCTGTCTGGCTCCAGCCTGTACTCTTTAACCATGATGCTGTAAGAGGATGGATTGCCATCGATGGCAAGATGAGGTATTTAACTGTTGGCCATGGCTTCTCTACCTAAATACAAGAAAAGCAGTAAGAGGCAGAAAAATAGCTAAAAGATGTTACAGGTGGCCCTGGTAAGTATAAACAAAGCCAGTGAAAACTCGAGGGTCCTCAGCATTTCATTTAAAGCCTGCCTTAAAGAGAAACACTGAAAATAACATCTGGGAACACTTGGTCTAGAGATACTAATTTCTGTAAACTATTATAATTCTCTTTTATTTTTTTTCATAGAGAAATCACATGCTTCTTAACTCAGTTATGTGACCAACTTAAAGACCTCAAAGCCATCTATTAATAGATAAATAACAAAGCAAAATCTCACAAACTCCTTAAAGAACATGACACTGGGTCCACCTAGGGCATGCCCCCAACCCCTAACAGAGTAGTATTCATAGTCCTCTAGGGAAGAATGAGGCTCTGGGTTGGTTTGAAGCTTCTGAGGAACTACTCAGAAATAATGAGGAGAAATCAATGGACTCTGGTTTAATCTACATGCCATGCTACCCCTTGGACCCCAGGCCTTCTTCCCACAGTGTTTTATGGGTGTTAATCCTTTCCTCCTTGTACGTATAGCTCCTTCTTGAAGAACCAGTTCCTTCTGAGACAGGTGCTCTCACAGCCCTTACTGAATAAGAAATGGTTTCAGCTCCCAAGTCCGGTACTAGGGGACTAGGAATAGACATCTGACATAGGCTGGACCAACTAGATTCTCTGTCCTGGAAATGTGTAACTGGGTCTCTCAGATTCCATCCATCTCTCAGATGCATGAAAACAAAGACCACATAAATCTAAGCTAGGATAGCCTTGCACATGCCAAAGCAGAGAGTGACAATTTGCAGAGAACAGGAAGAATGAACCAGAGACACAAGCTGAGAGAAGCAAAGACAAGAAATCATGCGAACCCAGAGACAGAGAGCAAGCAAGAAACCTCAGCTCCTGTTCTAGTCCTGAATTCTGGGAGTGAATCCCAAATCCTTCCAATAAATTCCCCTCTTTGCAACCAAATGATGCTTAAGATGAGGCCCTCTTTGGGGTCGGCCCGGTGGCATAGCAGTTAAGTGCACGCGCTCCGCTGAGGCGGCCTGGGGTTCAGATCCCGGGCACGCACCGACGCACTGCTTGTCAGGCCATGAGGCCGCGTCCCAGATCAAGTGGAGGAAGATGGGCATGGCTGTTAGCTCAGGGCCAGTCTTCCTCAGCAAAAAGAGGAGGATTGGCAGATGTTAGCTTAGGGCTGCTCTCCTCACACACACACAAGAAAAGATGAGGCCCTCGTTGGTAACACATCATTGGTGCGAATGACAAGGAGCTACTGTTGGTCCACCTCCCAGTCCCACAAATCATGGAAGGACTCCAAGCCACACGATGGTAAATGCCGAGTAACAACAGCGTGGCAGTCCATTCCTCACTCTCAAACACAAGCCATACAACAAGCTTACTTCTGCTGCTCCAACCGAAGCCTCTCTTCTTCTATTCGCCTCCTCTCCTCCTCCTCCCGTCTGAGCCTTTCTTCTTCTTCTCTTCTACGCTTCTCCTCCTCCTTTTGCAGACGTTCTCTTTCTTCCTCTTCACGCCGCCTTCGCTCTTCCTCCTCCTTCCTACGAGGTTAAGGACAGAGAGAATGACCTCTATACAAAGAATCCTGTTTAAAAACAATTTAAGACTATTTCCCAGTGAAAATCGATACAACCTTCTTAGAGAACAATGTGGTAATATTATCAAAATCTGAAATGCATAGACTGCACTAGTACAAATTTATCAAATGGAGTCAGTCACACAATATACAAGATCACAGCAAGAATAATTACTGCTGCACAGTAATAAAAAAGATGTCTGTCAGTAAGACACTACTACTTAAATCATTATCATGATACACCCATACCCTGAAGATTCCCCTCTATATAAGCTCACAGCACAAGCTTTTCCTTCATACTACTTGCTGTAGTTGCAATTAAATCTGTGATAAATTTAGCGATATATCTGTCTTACTCAGTAAAGTGCATGCTATGTAAGGGCAGAGACGGCCTACCTCACACCACTACATCCTCAGGGCTTAGCACAGTGCTTGAAAGAACAAGCACTCAACAAATGTGTACAGAAATGAATAATCCACCCTGAAACACCACATAGCCATAAAGAAAGGACAGAACTACACGGCCTCACATGTAAAGACATTTAATATATTTGTTTAATGAAAAAAGCAGGTAAATACAGAGAAAAAGGTCTAGAAAGATACACCTCTAATATGTCAGTTATTATCTATGAAGAGAAGAGTGGTATTAAAAAGTAAGGTGGGAAGGAAGGTTTTCAGTTTGTGCTTCCTATATTGCCATCATTGGAAAATCATTTATACCACATATATTTGTGTATTATTTCTGAAATTAAAAAAAAATTAAAGCTTTTAGTTTAAAAAAGAAAAGGACAGTTGGAAATCTAGGTGCAGCCCTTACCTAGCTCTTGCCTACCGCCCAGCCCCTTTCCCAAGGAGAACAGACTCTGTCACACCAGGAATGGATGCATACAGGTCTAAGAGGGGCTTGGAGGACAGAGAGGGTAAAGACGGGATGAAAGACAAGACTGCTGAGGATTCTCAAAGAAGACACCATTTCTTGGTCCTACCATGAGAACTGTCTGGGTTGCGCCACTTTTTTCTCCAAACTCCTATAAGTGATTAACAACACACCTGAGCCACAGTCAAGGCTCAAAATACAGCAATAACATGACCTACTTGTAACGTGTCACAGCTGGTACACAGGGCAAGATGTCCCACAAGCCAGAGCTTAAGCTTCAGGGTAGAGGAAGTCTAGTCTTAAATGCTTTAAAAGAATTATATATAGACTTCATCTCATGACAGAAGTCCTTTTCCTTTTAAAAGGAAAAATGCAGTTTTATATGCAGAGTAGTAACTCAAATATTCAATTTATCATTAAAAAAGAACTTAAAAAGCAATGTATACATACTTGCAAAGACATTATAGCTACACCTCATTGGTTCAACGTCACGACACACGGACTACAGCACATAAATCAATTGTCCAGTAAAAGAACCTCACTCCATTCTTCTAAGAATCAAAACTTTTCCTCTGGGTAAAAACAATCTTCCTTTGGATAAATGTCTTCTGAAAATGGATTAAGCTATTTCCTATCCTCTTAAACAGGAATAAATTAAATCTAGTGCTCTGTCTCTTGATGACTTAGGAGGTATAACCACAAACATAAAAACTGTCTATGTCATAATACAGTGATGGAGAAGTTTATCTTCATATTAAATGGCCCCTAAGTGCCACACTTTATAATTCTTGTGTCTTATTTTTCATAGTTTCCATCTTCCTCCCTCACTATCAGGCTATTTCCTCTTCTAATCTGTTATTTCCAATCCAGGTTAAGGTGGGAAATCAGAGAACCAGTTGTTTCTAAAGTAAGTATAACATAATCTGAGGAAAAATTGGTTTTGCAGCATCATTTTCATTACCTAGAAATTTCAGACAGTCGAAGTTATTGAAAATATAACCTCTGATAAATAAGGTGCTAGCTATAATTCTGTCGAGTTCACGATCAGGACGGAGAATCCCATAAACATAAACAGCACATTCAGCAGCTCCCCCTCCAGCCCCTGGAAATAATTAAATAGCCATCTGGAAGACAGGGCCAATATGAAATGTTTATCTAAAAAGTGTACCACATAGCACAGTTGGTAACCACGATATGGAGTATGAATAGTCTAGAAACTCAAGAGCGACAGCAGCAGAGTGTGTCAGAGCAGAGGGTAAGGAGGAGAGGGTGGCTGAGTTGCTGGTGCTTGCTCAAGAATGCAATGTAATAACACAAAAGGAACGCTGCCAGGACGGATGGGCAATTCCTTTTAAAAGTATAGCCAGACGGACACATCAAACCCCGTCCCCCCAAAACTCGTTATATAAATGCCTGCTCACATCAGGAAGTTTGAGCAACTAGCATAAGGAGTGGGGATCCAAAGGAAGTAAGACACCTGATCCAGAACAGACACTCCATGAAGCAAAAGCATCAGTACACGGGGCTGCACGAGGATAGAGTACTCTGTGCCCTCAAACTTCACCTTTTTTTTTCTTGCTCCTCCTTCTCTATCTTGTGGGACGCAACGTATGTTGAAAAGAGATGGCAACACCTATTCAGGAGCTTGACGAACTCTACCATGGCATCCTCTTTAGACGTGCCGCCCAGGGCTGCCCATTCTCTCCTGTAAGGAATAACAAGAAACGTTACCTCCTCGTATTAACAGGATGAGAACTTGATTTAATTTACACCTAAATATGAACAATTCTCAATTATAACTAAAATGAAGAACGAATCTATTATAAACAAAAGGCTCAAAACTTCAAGTTTCAACAAGCATGTATTGATTTACTAAATTAGATACACCACACACAATCCAAACTTCCTGTCATAAACTATAATTTAACCCCACTGCTGATAATTTCCATACTAGCAAAAGAGTATCAAAGGTTCACTTTCCTTGTATCACATTTTAGCCTTAACTAAATAAAATACGCAATGGATTCTTTTTTGTCTCAACCCTCTATATGTCCCAATAAGAAAATCAATTACTATATATTTTAAATGGCTGCTTTTAATATTACTTAGGAAGAATCAAATAAAGCTGTACTTGTCTTATGTTCATAACCAGATGAGGAAACTTCTTCCACAATATTTAGCCATAAACATCTCCAAGCCAAAAACAGATAAACATCTGAAGATTCTAGAAGCTGTAAGCAAAAATGTTTCAGTTCTCATTCTAAGCTAATGAACCAGCTATTCACATCTTAATCAATTTACTTTATACCATTTTGTGACATTATTCTCATTAAATGCATTATACAACAAAACACTGTTACCTCCTGTCATTCCCCAACACATCAAAGAATCCAACCTCAGGACAGGTGTCAGGATTATATGGACCCAGAAGAACCTGCTTATGCAGTGCCACAAGCTTCAGTTTTTCTTCATAAGTCGGATGAAATGCTTTGCCATCTTTCTCTACAAGAAAAAGAAACATAAAGAAACAATCAGCACTGAGAAAATACATAATTTTCAGCATTATATGCTAAAGTTTTGCTATAAGGTCTGTCACAAACTGCCTGCGATAAACATAAACAATATTATAGTGAGATTTTTATTTTAAATACTAACAGAAACACTTTATGCTGAATTAAATTTGTGTGTGTGTGTGAGGAAGATCAGCCCTGAGCTAACATCCAAGCCAATCCTCTTTTTTTTTTTTTTTTTTTGCTGAGGAAGACTGGCCCTGAGCTAACATCTATTGCCAATCCAACTCCCCTTTTTTTTTTTCTTCCTTTTTCTCCCCAAAGCCCCAGTAGATAGTTGTATGTCATAGTTGCACATCCTTCTAGTTGCTGTATGTGGGACCCTGCCTCAGCATGGCCGGACAAGCGGTGCGTCAGTGTGCACCTGGGATCCGAACCCGGGCCGCCAGTAGTGGAGCGTGCGCACTTAACCGCTACGCCACGGGGCCGGCCCCGAATTAATTTTTTATTTATTTATTTATTTTTTGTGTGAGGAAGATCAGCCCTGAGCTAACATCCATGCTAATCCTCCTCTTTTTGCTGAGGAAGACCGGCTCTGAGCTAATATCTATTGCCAATCCTCCTCCTTTTTTTTTTTTTTCCCCCAAAGCCCCAGTAGATGATTTTATGTCACAGTTGCATATCTTTCTAGTTGCTGTATGTGGGACGCAGCCTCAGCATGGCCAGAGAAGCGGTGCGTTGGTGCGCACCCGGGATCTGAACCCGGGCCGCCAGTAGCGGAGCACGAGCACTTAACCGCTAAGCCACGGGGCCGGCCCCCGAATTAATTTTTTAAACTGAAGCCAAGTACAAATATTTATGTTAAGACTACTACAGAGAAACCAACCTGTGAAGCTACAGTCAGGCACACACATACAAGTGTACCACTTGACATCTTTTACACATATGAAAAATGTTCAACAATCATTTTTTAAAAGTTTCTTAAAAAAATAATTTTATATCAATTACTTTCAATATGATCATACATAAGAGATGACATATAATTAGGAAAGCTATATTCAAAACATATCCATTCCACTGAGGCAGTATGATGTGGTGGGTAGGGCTTTGGAATCAGCCTAGATTTAAATCTCATCTCAGACACTTCCTAGCTGTAGGACCATTCTCTTAGTTTGTTCATCAATAAAGCGAGGAGTCCACTGCTACTTCAGAGGTTAACAGAATATTATTAATAATAATAACTACTAGATCTTTTTCCTTCCTTCATATTATGATTGGCTCTGGCAGGTTTCCAATGGGCAATTAAGAGGTCTGGCAGGTTTCCAAGGGGGCCAGCCCAGTGGCAGAGTATTTAAGTTCACACGCTCTGCTTCAGCAGCCCAGGGTTTGCTGGTTGGGGGATCCCAGGCTCGGACCTACACACTGCTCATCAAGCCATGCTGTGGTGGCGTCCCACATACAAAATAAAGGTAGACTGGCACAGATGTTAGCTCAGGGACAAAGTTCCTAAAGCAAAAAGAGGAAGATCGGCAACAACTGTTAGCTCAGGGCCAATCTTCCTCAGCAAAAAAAAAAAAAAAAAAAAAAGAGTGAAGCCCATTTGACCTGCAAAGACTTTACCATCAACATTCAAAAGTAGTATAAAACTGGGTGCTAGTAAAATAGGAAATCCTTAGAGAATAGTTCTGCTTCTTCAAAAAATGGTAGCATTAATTATGGTTGATTCTAATGATAATAAGAGTCTACCAAATTTCAAAAAAAAAAAAAGAAGTAGAAAGTAATATATACTGCCTACAAATTTTATCCATGTACACAGTAATCACCAAAATAAAACCCCTGCTGATGAGAGAAGAATATGGGTTAAAGGTTATGAAAAGGAAACTCAGAGGAGAAAAAAAATAGAAGTTGCCAATAAGTAACCCAAGATATTTAATCTCACTAGTCAAGGAAATGGAACTTGATACCATTGGATACCAACACCCCCTCTGCTATCAGATAGGTCAAAAAAACTAGATAACATCAAGAGTTGATAAAAATGGGACAAACAGGTACCCACTCTCATATACTAATACTGAAAGTATGGACTGCTACAGTTATCTTGGAGGGCAATTTGGCAATATATTTCAAAATTATAAATGCACCCACCCTATGATCCAGTAATTCCAATTCTCATTATATACCCCTGATAAGCACTCCCCAATAAACTGAGGAGGTGGATACAGGGATATTCACTGCAGCACTGTTTTCTTGTTACTATAAACAATGAGAAGTTCATTAATAAGGGAATGGCTAAATAATGTGGTATATTCAGACTGTGGTATAAACGAAGCAAGTATAGTAAATATTGTTAAGTGAAAAGAGTAAGCTGCAGGAAACTATACACAATCACAGTGCACAATAAATTTCATCAATTCTAGGCACTTCCACCACCACACACTTGAACATCTCTAAAATCAGATTAGGTTTTACAATCTATGATATTTTACAGTTATAGCTGGCAGTTTTTCTTTCTTAACAGTACATAAGAAAATAGTAAGCCTAAGAATTGATGAAATACAGCATGTAAACACACCCACATATTCTACATGTACATTTGTATGAATGTAAATGCAAAGAAAAAGATCTAGAAGGAGAAATGAGAGAAGAGGAGAATGTGGGAGGAGGCTAGGATTAGGAGGTGATGGAAGAGAATTTAAACCTTACTTGCAACAGTTTAATCTTTCAAAGGAAAATGTGTGGAAGAACAAACCGAGGGGTTAAGAGGTATTGCCTGTGGGGAAGGGACTGGCAAAGCTAGCGGGTGGGGACTGAAGAGGAGTTTTCCATTTACATATACTTCTATATATCCAAAATTTTTTTCAACAAGAACAAACTCACATAATACTTTGAAAAAATAAATATTAAAAAAAGACAAAACTGTGGCACTGACCTTATTTGCTTAATAAAAATTGAAACAACTCAGTAACTTGTGAATCTCCCATCTGCTTTTACTACTGAGCAAACAGCATCACTAGACAATCAGCACCAAGAGTAGAAACTTCCTTTAAATAAGCTTTTAGAACAGAATTATCATAGTTCTGTATTTACCAACTAAAGGCAATTTTCATTTCAAAATCGAACTCTTAGAAAGCTATTTTAATCAATGATGGACATTAAGATCTTTTTAAAATATTCATTCATTCAACTTTATAAATATTTATTGAGCCACCATGTGTAAATCATTGTGCTAGACGCTAAGGATTCATTGTCCTCCTGGAGCTTACAAACTACTGAGTTCAATTAAAAAATTATAATTTGGGAATGGAGTAAATAATTGAGTCTAGGTGCATATTTCAAACAAATCATAACAAAATTATATTGAGATAAAGAAAAGATAAATAAAGTTTACTTCTAACCTAGAAAAAAAATAAAATTAGATCAAAAAGGTAGGTAATGAAGTAGACTTGTTTCAACTCCATAGGACGGGCCAGTAGTTGCCTTAAATTCCAACACAGCATATAATTAAAATAAAGCAAAACAGATTCAAGTTTACAAAACCTAAATACACCTTTACATTATCTTTCATGTAAAAACCAACAAGCCTAAAAGAACTGCTCTTTACTTCATTCTATTCCCAACGAAATCTCTCTGAAATACTATCTTGAAAAATTATCTTAGCCAAAAAAACAGTGTTACACCTGTTCACTGCTGCATTATTTCAAATCAAAAAAGGGGCCGGCCAGGTGGCATAGCGGTTAAGTTCACGCGCTCCACTTTGGTGGCCTGGGTTTGCGGGTTTCGGATCCCAGGCTCGGACCTAGGCACTGCTCATCAAGTCATGCTGTGGCAGGTGTCCCACATATAAAATAGAGGAGGATGGGCACAGATGTTAGCTCAGGGCTAATCTTCCTCACCAAAAATAAATAAATAAATAAAATTTTAAAAGGAATCTATTCAACAATAACACAATGCTTAAATTAAGTAACCCACTGAACAGATTATACAGCTATTAAAATGACAATTATAAGGGCTATACAGCATTTCAAAGAACAGATTTATGATATATTAATTAAAATAAGTAGAATGAAAAAATTATATAGTGGCTATGTTTACAACTATGTAAAAATGCCTGCATGTGACCAAAGACCCAAAGAGAATGTAAAAGATAAAAATTTAAGAATATGGGCAAGTGATTACACATTTAGATCTTTCTTTTAAAAAATTACAGTGAAGATTTTTCTTACAAAATTAGCTACCTAGAACTCTGAATTCTAAAATGTTAGGTAGTTAAAAGATGTAAACTAATAGCAGCTACTTTTTGGCTATTAATTACCAAAAAGCCTTTCTCCAATTTTAAAGTGCTTGTAACGTTCCTTTACCATCTACCTTAATTTTGCACATATTAACCACCAGAAGTTTTCTTATGCTAATTACGTCACAGATAATTATTAGAGAAATATAGCACAGAACAACTTTCTTCTCACTTTCACCAAATCGTGATGATTTGAAAAACTTCCAATTTCTGATCTTAGCCTATCAGTTAAAAGATTTTTAGAAGGTTTTTGTTTTTTAAAACCAAAAAGGCACCAACCTAACTAAGTCATTTTATCTTCAATCTCATAAAAGGAAAACACGCTCCCAGAGATTCAAGAACAAGGGAGTAGTGAGCCTGAGAAACAGTCGGGGCAGAGGGCAGAGTAGAAGAAAACTTCCTCATTTTGTTCAGTCAGGATTTCTGGGCTTTTGTTTTGCTTTTTCCTTTCTTTAAAAAAAAAACATTTTAGCTCTTCCCGTAAGCGGCCTGAGGTGATCTCTGAAAATGGTTCGCTACTCACTTGACCCAGAAAACCCTACAAAATCATGCAAGTCAACGAGGTTCAAATCTTCGTGTTCACTTTAAGAACACTCGTGACACTGCCCAGGCCATCAAGGGTATGCATATCCGAAAAGCCACCAAGTATCTGAAGGATGTCACTTTAAAGAAGCAGTGTGTGCCATTCCATTCCGTCGATACAATGGTGGAGTTGGTAGGTGTGCCCAGGCAAAACAGTGGGGCTGGACACAGGGCTGGTGGCCCAAAAAGAGTGCTGAATTTTTACTGCACATGCTTAAAAATGCAGAGAGTAATGCTGAACTAAAGGGCTTGGATGTAGATTCTCTGGTCATTGAGCACATCCAGGTGAACAAAGCCCCCAAGACGCGGCACAGAACGTACAGAGCTCACCGGCGGATCAACCCCTACATGAGCTCTCCTTGCCACAGTGAGATGATCCTTACCGAAAAAGAGCAGATTGTTCCTAAACCAGAAGAGGAGGTTGCACAGAAGAAAAAGATATCCCAGAAGAAAATGAAGAAACAAAAACTTATGGCCCGGGAATAAATTCAGCGTAAAATAAATGCAAATAAAAGTAAAAGCAAAACAAACAAACAAACAAAAAACTTCTTAATTCTATGAAAATAAACGTCAAAAAAGGTAAAAAGCAGATAGAATTTGATTCACTGGAAGACCAAACACGCAGCTCATTAGTCATGTAACGGCAATTTTCAAACACACACACAAATTCTTATTTGCTGCAGGGAGATGAAGCAAAGCTAACAGGGCTAGTGGGTACGAAAAAATTTTTTTACTATGACTACTATAAAGTTATTGTAGTGGAGGGAGGATCCATTCTTACCAGGTGATAAATACGCTTCTTTATTTCAAACATTTAGCAGTGCAAGCGAGGTGCAGGGGGCAATGGCACAGGGTGAGTAAATGAGGAAACTGTACCCCTTCTTCAGCAAGGTGTGAGTCTAACCCTCAAAAGCGACTCATCAACAGGAAAGGGTGAGTTTCAGGATTCGGGGATGTCATTTTAAACACCAGCTCTTTCTACGCCTGACAGAATTAAGAATTTATTGCCAATCCACAAAGGATTTTTCAGAAGAGGAATATGTTTTCAAGCGTTAGTTCTGGTCAAGCAGTCAACTAAATGTGTTCACCACGATGAACCCCAGCTCCTAGCACCAGGCTTCGTTCACACGCTCTCACCACCAACACCACACCTGACAAACCTTACCAAAGAAGAAACGGACGTTATGCGTCAATTTCTGTGAGAGCGAGCAAAACAGTACATCCATTCTTGTGAACTGTATTGGCATTTCCATACAATGTTTTATGCACATGTTAGTTTTAAGAATTGCTCTATAATCCTTCCTTTAAATCCTATTACTAAATCTTCAAATTAATCATTATTCTAGTTGGTGACCAAATTTGTCTCAAAAAAAAAAAAAAAAATCAAAGCAGAGGAAACATACCAAAATGGTAACACTAACAATTATTTCTGAAAGACTGGATTACAGATTCACTTTTTTCTTTACTCATTTTTGATTTTCCCAAATTTTCTTCAATATGTATAATGTACTTTTAAATCAAACACACATACACTTTTTTCTTTTTTAACAAACATTTTTAAAAAGTCAAGGCAACTTACCTTTCAGCCTTTGGGACGAGGTTAACAGATCAATTATTCTCCCCTGAGGAATATACAAAACCCAAGAGGATGTGCTAATAATCCCAACCACCTTTAGGACAAGACAGCCCACATCATGTTGACATTCTAAACTTCAAAGAATACACAAAAAATGAAAATCCTTCACAATCTACATCTACAGGCAGACTTAGTATCACAAAGAAAGTAACTGCTCTTTTACTCTCCAGATGGCTCTGGTTCATACACCATGAGGGTTTGTTTTGTTTACTTTTTTGAGTTAGATGAGAATAACTTCCTTCTAAATTATTTCTGGTTCTAGGGGCATTAAACATAGTCAGCAGGAAAGAAGTTATAACTACCATTGACCGCATAGACAAAAGAAGCCTTGCTAAAACTCAAAAATCTTTCACTAGGACCATATTCCTAAAGGAAAGTTCTACGTCAGTGCTGCCAGAAAGGAACACAGGCATCAGCGTAGGTTTCTGCACTCAGAGAGTTAATCATTACAGTTATTTAATTCAATCCATTTTGGAATTCTGCTTTCTATAGCAACCAAAGAAAACAAACACAAATGACGCTCGGAAAAAAGCTGCCGAGTATCTTCTTGGTGCAAGTGTGCAAACACATCAAGGAGAAGTGGAAAACAATTACTTCTACCTAGAGAAGTATGACTGTAAAGCTAGCCATTCTCAATCAAATGGACTGAAACCGATCACTTGTTGGCATTTGTCCAGCAACAATTATAAAAAATGTTCATTTTCTATAAAATGGAAGACCAATAAAAGTCAGGCTAAAAATCTATTTTACCTAAAGGAGACAGACTAAAGCACGGATTGGCGTTAAACTGGACCAACTCTGCCCACAGCTCTTTTTATAAGACCTGTGAGCTAAGAATGATTTTTACATTTCTTCAGGATTGTAGACAACAACAAAAAGCAAAAACAGACAAACAAAAAAACAGAACACAAATACAGACCATATGTGGCCCTTAAAGCCTAAAATATTTACTATCTGGCCCTGTATAGGAAAAGTTTGCTGACCCTGGAGTAGACAGAGAAGTAGTAAACTCAAAAGCCAAATAATTTCCAGATATTTTTAAAAATTCAAATATAATTAGGGGCTGGCCTGGTGGCGCAAGTGGTTAAGTGCACACACTCTGCTGCGGCGGCCCAGGGTTCGCTGGTTTGGATCCCGGGCGCACACCAACACACCGCTTGTCAAGCCATGCTGTGGCGGCGTCCCATACAAAGTAGAGGAAGATGGGCACAGATGTTAGCCCAGGGCCAGTCTTGCTCAGCAAAAAAAGAGGAGGACTGGCAGATGTTAGCTCAGGGCTGATCTTCCTCACCAAAAAAAAAAAAAAAAAAAAAAAAAAAAATTCAAATATAATTAAAAGTACAGAAAACATATAAACTTCCAGTTAAACTTGCTGGACTGAGTACACACAATTACCTCTGATGCTCAGTGCAACCCCACTAAGAGGAATAAGGAAGCCAGTTTAGAGAATCCTAGAAAGGTTCAGGAATTGGAAGGTTCCAGGTTCTTTAAAAGCTAAAGTCTAGATAAAAACAGGAGCTTTGGTTTAAAATCTCTCTAAAAAGCAGGTAAGCCTCCCTCACATTGTGTTTGGCAACCCCAAGCAGGCATATTTGCCCCTACTTCAGCAGAGGGCTGGATGTTTACTAGGGAACATGAATCACAGATGCTCTAGACGAGAGGACACTGGGCTAGGAGTGAACTGCAGGACTAAAACCAGAGAGAAATGAAAACAAAAGTTTCCCTAGTAAATGGTAAACAACCCCCCTCAGCTCCCTTCTCCTGCCTAGTTTCTGAATGCTGGCAACTAGGTTCATACATTCCAGGCAGGAGATACCAGTATTTTTCATGAAAAACTAGCTCCAAAGATAAGCCTTACAAATATTTGAAAGACACTTATGTCTGAGGGTTCCCCTATGAAACCTCTGCCTCATCACCTTACAATAGAGGCTCCACTCAAGGTTACAATAAGCTGTTCAGTGCTTTACCCTTTAACACAAATGAATACCCAAGGATCACCAGACATGTGAAAAAGCTTCCAACACGGGAAAAGAAAGTCTAAAAATTTTTTTAAAAAGGAAAAATTAAAATTTTTATTTAATAACCTCAGAGACAGAAGCTAATGTGTCCATGAAGCAAAGCAAAGTACTAGAAAGAAACACCACTCAGAGAATAAAAACTCTTGAAAATTAAAAATGCAAAAACAGAATTACAAAAATAATCTTTAATAGGTTAGAAAATAGAGTTGAGGCTCTCTCCTAGAAAACAGAGCAAAAACACAAAGATGGAAAAGATAAGAGAACTAGAAGTTCCATCTAGAAGATCCAATATATGAATATTAACGGTACCAGAGTGAAAACAAAAAAAAGAAAAGAAATTACCAAAGAAATAATACAAGAAAATTTCCCAGAAATGAAGGATACAAGCTTACAAACTGAAAAGACTACCAAATGTTCAGCACAATCACTAAAATAATAAACAAAAAGGCAATAACTGAGAAATTTCTGAACACTGGAGATAAGGAGAAAATTCTAAAAACTTCTAGAAAAACAGGTCATATACACAGGGTCAAGAATGAAATAACTACAGACTTAAGAGTATGAATACTGAAAGCTAGAAAACAACAGAATAATACCTTGAAATTCGGGGCAGGGGAGGTAATTATTTCCAACCTAGTTTTTATGCCCCATCATATGCGACAGTAAAAATAAATAAGTTTTTAAAAAGGCAAAGTCTCAAAAATTTTACTTCCCATGCACTCTTTTCTCAAGAAGCTACTGGAGGTGTGCACTTTCAAAGTAAGGGAATAAATAACCACCACCACCAGCACCATGGAAAATAAGGGATTCAGGGACAAGGGAATCCAACACCACAGAGAGAAGGCAATTTCCAGGATGACAGCTGGGCAGGAGACTCAGAAGACAGAAAGCACAGACTGGACCAAGAATTTAAGGACATCTAGGAGAGATGTCTTTAAAAAAAAGTTCACCTAAGGACAAAGAAAACAAATAGTAATTGCCTCTATTCGAAAGACAGAGTTTGCAGAAGAACCAAAATATAATCAAAGTGCGTGATCTCTCCTGACTATGAATAAAATATGAACTGACATTGATTTAATCACAAAATATGGTATCATAAAATTAGGAGTTTGGGAAGAGGGAAGGAGGAAGAAACACATATGTAAGTTAGAATTTTTCCTTAAAAGTTAAAACAGCAGCAGGAAAACGGAGATAAATGACAGAAGAAACAGTTAAAATAATAGAAAATGGTTGCCTCAGGGGAGAGGGTCTTAGAGATGGGAAAAAAAGAGACAGAGGACAGCTATTTTTCATTATAACTTCTATAGTACAACTTGACCTTTTTTTTTTTTTGTGAGGAAGATCAGCCCTGAGCTAACATCCATGCTAATCCTCCTCTTTTTGCTGAGGAAGGCCGGCTCTGAGCTAACATCTATTGCCAATCCTCCTCCTTTTTTTCCCCAAAGCCCCAGTAGATAGTTGTGTGTCATAGTTGCACATCCTTCTAGTCGCTGTATGTGGGATGCGGCCTCAGGATGGCCGGAAGAGTGGTGCGTCGGGGCGCGCCCGGGATCCGAACCCGGGCCGCCAGTAGTGGAGCGCGAGCACTTAACCGCTACGCCACGGGGCCGGCCCACAACTTGACCTTTTAAATTGCTTTAGTTTCCACTTTGATAAAAAGGTAAAATGAGTAAACTCATATGCTCAATTTCAGTAATCAATTCATAAGACATGACATATGGCGCAGGCAGAATAATAGCCCCCAAAATGTCCACATCCTAATCCCGAGAACCTGTGAATGTTAGTTTACATGAAAAGGGGGAATTAAGATGGCAGCTGATCATATCCTGGACTACCCACGTGGGCCCAATGTAATCATCACAAGGGTCCTTAAAATTGGAAGGGGAGAAAGACAAGTCAGAGGGAGATTTGAAGATGTTACACTGCTAGCTATGAAGATAGAGGTAGAGGCCACAAGCTAAAGCATGCAGGTGGCCGCTGGAAGCTGGAAAAGGCAAGGCAACAGATTCCTCCCTAGAGCCTCCAGAAGGAGCACATCTCTGCTGACACCTTGATTTTAACCCAGTGAGACCCATTTTGAACTTCTGACCTCCAGAACTGTAAGACCACGCGCGTTGCTTTAAGCCATTCAATTTGTGGTAAGGTGTTACAGGAGAAATAGGAAACTAATACAAGACACAAAACACACTTTCCCAAGCAATTAAAAATAGAAACGGCTTCTAGATTATGTTCTTATTAAAATATAAGTATTTAACTTTACAGTTCTAAGACAGCACAAATAATTTGATAACATCTTTATAATCACAGTTACCAAGCCCAAAGCTCTGAAAGATTAAGTGCCTTCCATCTGAAATTAATTATACAAAAGGTTATTGGTCTCACACTTCAACTGCTAGAATAAGTTTACAGAGAAATCATATTTTTCTCTTCTCTCCAGAGGTAAACGTAGAGGGAGGTAACAAATTATTTCAATGTCTCTTCCAGCCTTTATTTGATGAAATGAAAGCTATAAAATCTATGGGTTGGAAAGGATATTAAAGATAGGTGACTGAATTGCACAACCAAAGGTCAAATCCCCTCTATATATCCAGTTGGCCTACAATAATTTGTTATTGGATACACAGATAAAAAAGATGTAAATTGTAACATCCATAACCTAAAATGTGAGGGAGGGAGGAGTGTAGAGTTTCTGTATGCTACAGAAGTTATCAGCTTAAACTAGTATAACTATAAAATATTTTATATAAGCCTCCTGGTAACCACAGAGAAAAAACCTATAGTAGATACACAAAAGATTATGATAAAGGAATCAAAGCATATCTAATCTAGCAATTCTAACTTATGCTTGAATACTTCCTGGTGATGAGAACACACTGTCCCAAAGCAGTCTATTCCACCTTTGGATAACTGTGATTTTTAGTTCTTTATTCTGAGTTGATCTCTCTCATTTCTGTCCAGGGGTCTATTTCTAGTCCTCAGCATTAAATAAAACACATCTAACAGATCAGACCTCAAAAAAGCTCAAAATACCCATCATGTTTGCCCTGAGTTCTCTGTTCTCTAGGCAAAACATCCCCAGCTTATTCATTCATACCTCCCAAAGACCTACATTTAAATCCCAGCTCTGCTATTTACTAAATATATAACACGGGCAGGTGTTTTAACCTTTCTGAGCCCCAGTTCTGTTATCAATAAGATGGAGATAATAACTTCTCCTTAGGGTTCTTGTGAGGGTTAGAAATAGCCTGTTCCAAAGTCTTGGTACAGTGCCTGCACAGAGCAGACACTGACTAAACAGCAGCTATTATGATAATGAGGGCAGGGATTTGAATTCCCACATTATACAAGTTGCTCTCTTCTGAATGAGCTCCATTTTGTCTTTAACCCTAAAGGATGATGCCTTAAACTAAAAGCAGTATCTATCCAGTGTTGTCTGATCCCTGCAGAAGAGAGCAGGCCCACCTCTCCCTACCCTCATCCTAGTTACTATATTTGCACCAAAGCAGCCTAATATCAAATCTGTTTTCCTTCATGGCCTATCTATAACACTGCTGCCTCACAGAAAATATACTTTGAATAAAATCCATCTTTTAGAAACTTTAAAATTAAAACTATATCTCCCCCATGTTGGATGGAGAAAAAACCCGATTGATAAATTTTTATACTACTTATAAGAAAGTATAATACAATGCAGTGTTTCTGAGCCAATAAATACAAAACATTGTGGAAACTGCCTGGCATGTACTTAATAAAAGTGGACTTTTTTCCCCCATTAATTCAACATATCCCATAATGTATTCTTGGAAACCTCTCCAACAACACAAGCAGCCACAGAATACCAATTGCCAGGTATTCTGCTAGGAGTTTATATACATAATTTCTTATAATTCTTACAACAACTCTTTGAGTAAAATGAAGACACAGAGTTTACACAACTGAGTGACAGAAATAGGAAAGAGTACCCCAGGCAGTGTTGACTCTGGAGCTCAACTTCCTAAATACTGAGCCAGGGTAGCTCTCATTTTAGTTAATTGATAAAAGTAAACATTATCTCCTCCTGGGTGTTGGCTACCAGAGTGTGTTCACTTTGTGAAAATTCATCAAGCTATACACTTAGGATTTGAGTACTTTTCTGTGTGTGTGGTAAATAAAAGGGAGGCCTCAGGCAAATGTTAAAAGCACTTATGATACGGAACTTCTTAACCTCAAATTGGTGTGCCCAATGCACAGCATGCCAATCACTGAAATACCAGTGCTTGGACATGGAGAAAGGTTTATTCAAACTGGCCAAAATGAGAAGGTGGGAGGATAGGTTCTCTCAAATCCACCTTCACAAGAGAAGAAAGCAGGGGGTTTTACAGAGTTAAGGGGGCTTGGCAGGAGGCTTTCTGGAGAAACAAAGGGGAAGTCCTGTTCCTTTCACTCCAGATAAGCCCTTGGGCAATCTGACTTCTGAGTGTCAACTGCAGCTGGGGGCTGGTTATCTGGTGATCATAACTGAAGGCATTCTCTTTCTTCTGTGAAACAAGCTCATAAATCCTTGTGACCCTTGAGTCACCCCTCAGGGTAAACAAGAAAACAGCTAACTGACAAGGTTAACTTCATCTACGTCTGTGCTGGGAACAAGGTGGAAAGATAATCTTATTGAATATTTACAGTAACCCTCGGTACCAACTTCAATCCTCACTGTCTTTTTTCCCTTCTTCATTCTTGTAGGAAGCGGGGTGTTGATCGTTCTGGCTACTTCCTGCTGAAAAGGGACAAAGATGGGGAAACTGGGGAATGAAATTTTTCAACCTGAGATTGAAAATACTCTCGAGTACCAGGTTATATTTTGCATTTTGCATTATTAGAATTTTTGCACCTTGTTCAACAGTTTTAGTAGAACATCTAAAAGCACATTTTATCATCAAATATCGGGCCAGAAGGATAAGAAGTACAGACAACCCAAATTTTAATAGTCCCTGAAGAACAGATCTAATCCCTTGGGGAATCCAAGAGAACAGTCCTGAAAATCAGTCTAGATATTATAAACTGGAATTATCAAGGGATCCTCAGTCATGCACTTTATAAGGTTTGTGATGACATATCCAACCTCTAGAAAGATTACTTGCCTTTGCCAACATCTGAGAAATTCTAATAATCCAATTGTTCCTCCAGGCTTGGGTGTCAAAGTCAACAAGGAAGCATAATAGCCAGTTTACAGACAGAAAACAAAAACCTCAAAGACAATTTACAGAACTAGAATCTACGGGGCCACGCTGGTGGCGTAGTGGTTAAGTTCACGCACTCTGCTTCGGCAGCCCAGGGTTCGCTGGTTCAGATCCCGGGCGCAGATCAATGCACTGCTTGTCAAGCCATACTGTGGCAGGCATCCCACATCTGAAGTAGAGGAAGATAGGCACGGATGTTAGCCCAGGGCCAATCTTCCTCAGTAAAAAGAGGAGGATTGGCAACGGATGTTAACTCAGGGCTAATCTTCCTCTCTCTCTCTCACACACACACACACACACACACACACACACACACAAGAACTAGAATCTAATGTCTACAAGTATGTATTATAGTGTCTACCAAAACATAATTTTTCTCTCTAAAATCTCCCTCATTTTGGGTATTATGTTAAGTGAAATAAGCCAGAAAGAAAGACAAACACCAAACGATTTCACTTATATGTGGAAGATAAACAAACACATGGATAAAGAGAACAGATTAATGGTTACCAGAGGGGAAGTGGGGGGCCGGCAAAAGGAGGAAAGGGGCACACATGTATGGTGATGGATAAAAACTAGACTATTGGTGGTGAGCACAATGGAGTCTATACAGAAACTGATACATAATAATATACACCTGAAATTACACAATGTTATAAACCAATATGACCTCAATAAATAATTTTTAAATGCCAAAATAAAATCACCCTCATTTTTACCAAGGATAGCCAAATTAAGACTGTTTGGCTTGGCCCAATTATTTACATAAGTACAGCAAGAATAGCAATTGATCATATAGGCTCTTTTAAATCTGCTTAGCTGGAACTTTTTATAAGGAATCTCAGATTGAACTTTAAAGGCCTCTAGAGGCCAGGAAAGCCAAGGTCTTGTCATGAGACTCTGCCTGTAGTACCTACAGATTTGGGTGAATTCCTCTCTTCTCTTGAGATTCCCCAAAATATCCTCAAGTTCTTTGCACCTGCCAGGGAAGCAACCTTCTTTACTCACCTGGTAAGGTTTTTGGGAACCATGTAAGCAAGGCACCAGGCCAATACTTCCAAGTGGCTTTACTCTATAAAGTCAACAAAGGCTCCTCAAAAGCTGTCTGGTCATATCTGAGTCTATGCATGTTTTTCTCAAATATGACATTCCACTCACACCTTTGGTAATATAACCAATGTTTCCAATTGTGTCCTACTATAAGGAGAACAGATTCTTATTGAACTTATACAAATAACTATACTGCCACGAAAATAATACTAAGAGTTTCCAAATTCTGGGGGGGATCAGGTAGGGAGAAAAAGGTAAATGTTCCAATTCTGCTTACAAAGGTATAATGTACCAAATTGCTGTAAGTCATAGTTAGCTTAAGAGAAAAGAGAAAAAGTTTTCCTTAAATCTGGAAAAACAAAACATTTAAAAAATCAGCAACATTTCAAACAAAAAGTCATAAAAATTATAATCATAAAAATCTTTATCATGAGCAGACTAAAAGTTTAAGAAAATTATCCTTTTAAGAGAAGGAAAAAAAACCAAATTCTAATTTTGTACCAGCTTACTTGTGATATTAAAATTCATTAACTTACCTGAATTCATTTTAATCTTAGCCAACTTGACCCTGTACAAAATTCTTTTCTCAGAGTTTTTCTTCCACAAACTTTCTATAATCTTTTTTAACAAACAAAAATATCTTTATTTCTTATACCTTTAGTGAAAACATATATCTTACTTCCCTTGAATACAAAGATCTTTGTTTCTCTATTAATTTTAGTAGCTTCAATCACATATATTAATTAGAATTTTTAGCCCTTAGAAACCTTAATTTTTGGTGAAAACTAAGAAGTAAGCTATTATAAACTGCCTTTTACATTAGCATTCTGTGGCTTGGCAAATTTATAAATACTTTTTATAATTTCTGGAAACATGTTACTTCATAGTACAATCTTTATAAGACATGTTTACTAATAGATCCAAGTATCTTTTGGTTTCTCTGTAATAAGAAGCCAAGGGTAGACAAACCTATATTTAGTGGTCTTTTCACAGGTACCAATAAAACAATTATGATGAGAGCTCTCTAAAAATTTTTCCAATTTAGAAGTTTTTCCAATTTAGAAGTTTTTCCAATTTAAAGATCCATTGCCTGGCCATTTTCTCTGAAGTCTAAAGAATATCGTGGCCATGTGGTGTTATAAAAGAATATCACCTTTTTCCTTTTTCATGGGCTCATAGCTATAAGTCACTCGATTTTGGAGAATGTAGCCCATGGGGCTACAGGTGTGGATCGAATTAGTATTCCCCATAGCTGACTCACACACAAGACAAATGCACCCACACGAAGACAAAATCCAACTGCTATAGGACAAAAACACAAGGTGAAGTCCAACAATCCCCTAGATCTCTCCCAAACAAGGGGCCCTCCTTTCCAATCACACAAAATGCAAAAGGAGAGACAGGGAATTTACGACCATGCGTGTCCTGGCAACTCACCCAGCAAATGCAAAACCCAAAGCAGACTGTAGTCCAATGTGTTTCTCCACTCCAAGCGAGCACTGCGCCAAGAGCGGCCAACGCCGGTGGGAAAGACAGAGTGGCAGAGGCAGTCCCCCAGGCAAAGACGTCCAGGTAGCTGCTGGGGATCACCAACCACTCGAACCCCAACTGGGGCCGTCAAGCCACCGGCACAAGACTCCTGGCTGGCTCACCAAAACTGATACCGAACCTCTTTATCTCAAGCTCATGTGCCCAACGTGTAGCAAGCCAATCACTGAGACATCAGTGCTTGGAGATGGAGAAAGGTTTATTCAAATTGCCCAAAACTAGGGGCTGGCCCAGTGGCGTAGTGGTTAAGTTCACGCGCTCTGCTTTGGCAGCCCAGGGGTTTACGGGTTCAGATCCCGGGCGCAGACCTACACACCGCTCATCAAGCCATGCTGTGGTGGCATCCCACATACAAAATAGAGGAAGACTGGCATAGATGTTAGCTCAGGGCCAATCTTCCTCACACACACAAAAAAATTGCTCAAAATGAGAAGGTGGGAGGATAAGTTCTCTCAAATACACCTCCACAAGATAAGAAAGCAGGGGGTTTTATAGAGCTCAGAAGTGTGGCAGGAGGAGTTCCGGAGAAACAAGGGGGCAATCCACGCACTCCAGGGAAGCCCTTGAGCAATCTGACTTCTGGGCATCCACAGCAGCTGGGGGCTAGTTATCTGGGGATTGTAACTTCCTTGAGAGCATTCTCTTCCTTCTGTAAAACAAGCTCATAAATCCTTGTGATCCTTGAGTCACCCCTCAGGTTAAACAAGAAAAAAGCTAATTGACAATATTAACTTTTTTTTTCATCTATGTCTATGTTGGGAACAAGGTCAAAAGATAATCTTATTGAATATTTACAGTAACTCTCAGGTATCTGGCTTCACTTATATTAAAAAAATATATATACATATAAAAACACGTATATAAACATATCCTTGAATCCAATTTTCAAAGGAAAATTTTAGTTCAGCTCAAATTTAGTATGAATTAGCAAATTTAAAAAAAACGATGTTTGGGGCCAGCCTGGTGGCGTGGTGGTGAAGTGCACGTGCTCTGCTTTGGCAGCCCGGGTTTCACAAGTTCAGATCCTGGGTGCGGACTGACACACCATTTGTCAAGTCATGCTGTGGCGGCATCCCATATAAAGTAGAGGAAGATGGCACAGATGTTAGCCCAGGGCCAATCCTCCTCAGCAAAAAAAAGGAGGACTGGCATCGGATGTTTGCTCAGGGCTGATCTTCCTCACAAAAACAAAAAACAAGAAAAACAGATGCCTGAGAGGTATTAATATTCTTGGTGGCTATAATTTTCTTTCTTATAACTGTCTCTTAGGTCTCTATGTCCTCCTATACTACTACACACTTATGTCTAAAGGTGAAGACAATAAAGAAAGAAGGGAAAAACAAACTCAAAATAGATGTTTAATAGTAACAATTAAACTTGAAATTATCTGAGGCTACACAACACTTAAGTCCACGAGGCACGCACTAATTATATATGTTACCAAAGAATAAATTACAGCTATACAGTATTTTAAAACATTAATGGAGCCAGTAGTAAAAGTTCTTGTACATGCATATATTTAAAGAAAACAAAAGAAAATGGAACCATTTCAGCACGTCCATATAATTGCTTCTCTGCTATCAGTAATATAATTGAGTGTAATCAACAGCAATGCTAGCGGAAATGCATTAACAATTCCATAAAAAAACTGAGTCCAACACTTAAGTTCCTCCAAATTCAACTACAGCTTCCTTTTACATATCACACCCTCAAAAATAATCCCCTCATACAACATACCCTAGATCTGTCTACTGAAAAGGCCTAGAAATAATGACCAATCCAGTAGCAATGAGCACCCACTCCCACTGCCTAGATTATAGCTCTTCAAATGCCAATTCCCACTAAAAGTAACCATGTCTCCTTGGAGAAATGGCTGATTCCTGCTGAGGCAGAAACCATATAAGACGAACCTGGACTATCTCATCATACCAGATAGCAAGGAAGCTACAGAAGACTACAAGTCATGTCAAATGAACTCAGGAGCCAATCTGATGAGGCTCCCACTTGCTGAAGATGGCATATCAAGAACAACAAGAGATAAAAAAAATTTGTTTTAAAAATCAAGTATGTTTAAAAACTCGAGTACATAATGACATTAAAAAACTTTATCACCTTTTGAGGCTGCTAGGGAAACAACTCATTCTTTTGAAAACTAATAAATCAAGGGAAAGAAGCATCGATCTTTTCTTTCCTATTGGAACTTGAACCCCAAACCAAATAGTATATGAGGAAAAGAACGCTGGTGAAGGAAAGACAATTAGAATATCACCATTTTCCAATCGCTAATGAATTAACAAATCCATTTTCAATTTACAAGAGTAAAACAAAAATCATTACATCAGCTAAATGCAGGCCTCCCAAAAGCTCTAATACTGTATTAGTAGCAATGGGATTTAGCATATCAATATTTGGAGGTGATTTTTTCCCCACTTCATTCAAAATTTCAAACCTGACAGCAATGTTATGTAGGAACTCAGAGTAGATGGTTCTCTCTCACTTTTCCAGTATCTGAAGAGACTCGTGATAAAGTGATCATGTATAGAAAAATAATATGAATCTTTCTCTTAGCCCTTAATATTTTCAAGCAAATATATTAAAGAAATTCCAAAACGTGAAAAGGCAATAGGGTAGGCAGTTTTGAACATTCTCCTCAGAACACCATCAGAAAAAGCAGGGTTCCCAGCCGGCCCCGGGGCGTAGCGGCTAAGTTCACGTGCTCCGCTGCTGGCGGCCGTGTCGGATCTTGGGCGCGCACCAACGCACCGCTTGTCAGGCCATGCTGTGGCGGCGTCCCACATCAAGTGGAGGAAGATGGGCACGGATGTTAGCCCAGGGCCAGTCTTCCTCAGCAAAATGAGGAGGACTGGCATGGATGTTCACTCAGAGCTGATCTTCCACACACACACACACACACACACACACACACGAAAAAGCATGGAAAAAGCATGGATGTTCGCTCAGAGCTGATCTTCCACACACACACACACACGAAAAAGCACGGTTCCTAACTGCTTTGCATCTCCTGTAGTGGGAAGAGCTGCCTTTGGAGTGACAGAGACAGAACCAATCCTGCCTCTTACTAATAGTAACTGAGGGGCCTGGGGCAAGTTCCTCCACTAAGAAGCCAGGACAATACCCTCACTGAGGGGCTTATGCAGGATTAAATAAAGTGCGTGACGTTTAGTGAACATCAGCCCAATAACTGGTGGCAATTATAACTCGGGAATTTTAAATTGATGCAATCATCTACCAGCTTAATCTAATGAGGTAATAAAGCATTAGAGAAGGAAAAATTCACCAAGAACCCTAAAAACCAAAATACAACTCCCCAGGTTAACTCCATCCAAGAAGTATAAAGGCTATAACAAAGCCAACCAGTTTAGTCCTTACCCAAAGAGATAAGAAAACCAGCTTAGCCTTGCTAAACTAGAACTGGACAACTTTGCTCCTCCCTTTAAAAACCTTCAATGGTTCCTCACTGTCTACTGAGAAAAAGGCTATTTACAACAGCATTCAAGTCCTTCCACCCATCTGACACCAACCTCCCTTCCTAGCTCTCTCCATCAAACTACTCCCTATTCGCCATTTCCCAGACACACATGCCTCGCCCTTTCACTGCTCCTGCCTTCCCCCCTCTCTGGAATGGCACCTGCTCCCTGGATCCTCCACATTGTACTGCAGTTGTCACTGCGTCTTTAACTCCTCTTCTGGACTCTAAGTTCCTTACTAGCAAAAGGGAATGTCACTTACAGTGGTAAACTAACATAAAACTTGACCCATAACAAGGATTCAACAATGTCTGAAGTTTAGATGGTAAAACGCTAACTTACATTTGCCCATATTGTCATCTATTATTTTACTTTTATCTTGATAAAATTAAGAGGGTAGGCAGTTGACATAATGGGTTCAGTCACTGGCCTGTGACCACTGTCACAGAGATGGAATGAGAAACAGAGCTTTTGATTCCCAATCCAAGTTATTTTCCATGGAAAAAGATATCCATGTTTTCCAGATTCTTATTTATTCCACAGTGGAAGATAAAATGTAATGTTATTTCTAATTCTTGTGAGATACTAGTACAAAACCACCAAGTAGTGATCTATCTATCTTGCAAGATTGATAAAAATGTCAAGTATTAACACTGAAAAAATTCACACATTAAAACAAAGGCAGCAATGCTTGACTCACCCCACTTCCCATAATCCTTCTGACTGCTTTTCCATCCTTCTTTTTTTGTGTTCTCCCCAGGTAGGTATCTCATACACTGATAGCCTCTTCATCGCTAACTATATAATGATCCACGCAGAAAGGGAGCTTTTAATTGCTACACCACTATTTCTCCTTTTAAGTACCTGGATAGTGCCCTGAAAGCTTAACCCAGGAACTGAGTGAACCATACCTATCAATGCAGCTTTTTTCCTCTAAGGTGGCCGATAACTAGGCCCCCAAATGACAGGTTCCCCCAGGAGTCCTACTACTCAACCAACATGTTAAAATAACGTTAGGTTTAGATCACTAAATCTTAAATCTGAGATGTCAAATTTCATCTAATCCAGCTCATATATATTTTCCATATATATATGGAAACTGAGTCTGGAAGAGGAAAGTTAATTGTCTAGGAGTTTACACCATAAATAGAATCCAGGGCTTCCTGACTCCCAAAGCTATGCTAAGTTTATTGTACATTATATAGTGTTCTTTTTTTTTTAAAGATTTTATTTATTTATTTTTCCCCCCAAAGCCCCAGCAGATAGTTGTATGTCATAGCTGCACATCCTTCCAGCTGCTGTATGTGGGACGCGGCCTCAGCATGGCCGGAGAAGCGGTGCGTCGGTGCGCGCCTGGGATCCGAACCCGGGCCGCCAGCAGCGGAGCACGCGCACTTAACCGCTAAGCCACGGGGCCGGCCCTATATAGTGTTCTAATGTTTCAAAGACGATATTACTACTATTTTCAAATAAGACAGACTCAAAAGATGAAATTACCCATTTATTTTTTTGTTAGTCACGTGGCAAAAGCTAGGATTAGAAGTTGGTTCTTTTCTATTCTTACACATTCTTCTGCTATGATATACTTTAATCTTATTGAACACTGGAAAAATAAGTTCCAAGAAAAGAAATTTAAGGTGCAATGTAGTTATATGAATTGTTCAGAAACCACCTGGTTTTTATATAAGTTGTCCTGTATCATCACCACAGGAAACTCTAAATTCAAGCCAGTGACCTAAGGGTCAAGTGATTCAAAACCCATTAGCCGTTACCAAGTCCCCAAGCTAGCTGGTGCACAGAGGGCTGAACTCATTGGACAATGATGATGAATATTTCAAGGGTAAACTTTTTAATAAAAAATGCAATGAACGTGGAAAGACCAAATGCTCTGGACATTTTATAAAAGAGAGACCTTCATTACCTGGCACAATTAAAGTTATTTTGAGAGAAAACAAATAACTTTTGAGCAGTTTGAACTACTCGACTTCAGCTAGTAAAATATGTACTCCAAATGGTACTCCCTCCGGGAGGAGTGTCATAAATATGCTGTTCTGGAATGTATACGGAACCTAGCAACCACTTTTAAACTTTCATTTGCCGAAGTCTCTCCCTGCCCATCCACCCCACGAGATCTAAATATCTCTAAATCAAACTAAAGGGCTTCTCATCAGTCTTTCCCACTGACAAGATCATGTGACCGGTATCACCACCATTTGACTAAGCGAATCAACCAACAAAAAATCCACACACCACAATCTTGCTCTAAGAAACATTTTACAATTAATTCTGCGAGAAGCACAGAGAGTTCTTTCAGACCTTACTCTGAAAATTCACTCTTGCACATTGCTTATAACGTAAAATTTTAACCATCTAGAAGTTGCTAGAACAGAGTGGGCATCCCTTCTCTTTACGGTTTGACAAGCCAGAGGGGATGTATTAGCTTAAGACTTTACTTCCTCGTCTCTACCACATCAACACTGCCAGGTGAGCACGTCCTATTCGAGTTTATGGTTCCCCAGAATGACTGGAAAGGGGAGGTTATGGAACCTATAGAAAGATTTCTTCCACTATGGAAAAAGGGTAAAAATCGCTGGGAGTCTGATGCGCCAAGACGTAGGCAGCAGGGAAAGGAACGTGACGGTGGGATCCTCCGGGAGGGAGGGGGCTCCTGCTTCCACCCCGGCTCGTGGAAACCCGAGAAGCTGAATCAGGTAACACGCCCTGGTCACCTCGGGGAGGCGGGGCTCCGACTGCTAAACCCAGGCTCCAGGCCCTGCAGGGGTGTGACCCGGTGGCCCAGCGGGTGGTGACAAACTTCGGGTGCCCCCAAGGACGGCGCTGGGCTCCGGTCGCCGCGGCCAGCACGGGTGGCCCGGTCCCGTCGCCCCGAGGGCCACCCCGGCCGGGACCGGACTGCCGGGGCCGCCCGGCTCACCTTTGAAGAAGCGCAGCGCCAGGCTGTACAGCTCCTCCAGGCCGAAGCCCCAGCGCTGCTCCAGCCGCCGCGCCTCCTCCGCCGCGCCCCCGGCCGCCGCCTCTCCGGGCTCCGGCCGCTCCCCGGCGGCGCCCGCGCCCCAGCCCGCGCCGCGCGGCGAGGGGGGCGGCAGCGGCGGCGGCAGCAGCGGGGCGCCCTCCGCGCCGGGCCGCTCCTCCGGGTCCGGGCTGAGCGTAAGGCCGTCGACGGACACCTCCAGCCGCTCTGCGTTCAGCACCGCCGCCATCTCCGGCTGCTGCGCCTCCTCGGCGGGCACAGGCGGCGGCCACGTATCGACTTCCTGCTGACCTCTGACCCCCACCGCCGATACCGGAACTTCCGCCGCGGAGGAGGATCCCGGGGCCCCGCCCCCTCGGGGCCACCCGCCACGCCCCCGGCTCTCAGGGTCCCGAGCGCCCTGCCCCCACCGTCTCCCGTGCCCCTCTGGGCCTCGATCTTCCGGGTGGGCGTCTTCCCCCGCCGCCCCCGCCCCTCCCCCCGCCGCCCCCGCCCCTCCCCTCCGCCAGCGGCTGCGGGGTCCGAGGGGCGGGGTCGCACGAGCCCCGCGGGGGTCTGCGGGGAGGGTGACCGGACAGGCCAGGGTCCTACCCCCAGGTCGGAGACCCCTCCCGTTTGTAGACTTGTGTAGTTGGCAGGACTCTTGCCCACCACAGTTTTTCTTTGGTTTTCACGGCAACTCAGGAAATGCAGGGCAAATGCCTTTTTTTTTTTTTTCCAAAGGGGAAACTGAGGCTGCAGAGAAATTCAGTGGCTTCTCTGAGATTGTCATCCGGCAGAGCCTCGTTTTGCAGAAACTGAAGCTCGTGCAATTTGTGGGGGCCTCGTTAAGAAAAATATACAAAAAATTACGAGCAGAAAGTTGGGTAGGCAAGTGAATATGTATCTAGAATGAGAAAGAAATCACAAATGCCATTTGGAAAAGTTAACAAAATTCACAAACGTCACACGCGTAAAGATAACATTTTTACCTGCCTGACACACTTCTACAGGGTGTGCGAAAGTCCAGAAACATAATTATTTTGTTTTCTTTGAGATTGAAAATGCCCTTGACGACACTGTGTGTATTCACCTGAGTTTCTAGACTTGATGGGCACCATTTATGATCATTTTTCACATATTTTTTGACTGCATACTTGTGATCACCTTTTCCTATGATAATTTTTGTAATATTCTCTATAAAGGAAATAGATCAGTCTTTTTTTTAGCATGGTGGTCAAAATTTGTTTTTTTTATTGTTTATAAGTTTCACCTTCACAACTTCTTACTAAGATTGGTGTGTACTTTTTTAGGATTATTGTCAAATTTGGGAAAACCTGTATAAAGTTTTTCTCACATCTGAGCTATAATATTTCAGGGCTGTTTGGCTGCTTCAATGGCAATTTTGTGTGTGGTTTTTACTGGATCCCCAGCGTTTTTCCCAACAAGATTTGTCTGCTACGTTATGACAGGATCTGATCCATTAAGATGAACAAATTGTGACTTCACATACAGACAGACTCACTGTAGTGCAACCACAACTGTGTGTCCCATATTCTAATATATTTCATTTTGCATGATTCACATAAAAACAAAAGTATAGTGAGGCCCAGCACGGTGGTGCAGCGGTTAAGTGCCCGTGCTCAGCTTCAGAGCCAAGGTTCTCAGTTTCAGATCCTTACATGTGCAGTGCATGTGTGCCACTTGTCAAGCCATGCTGTGGTGGCTTCCCATATAAAGTAGAGGAAGATGGGCATGGATGTGAGCCCAGGGCCAATCTTCCTCAGCAAAAAAGAGGAGGATTGGCATCAGATGTTAGCTCAGGGCTGATCTTCCTCACCAAAAAAAATAATTAAAAAAAAAAACAAAAGTAAGGCCTGCCCCATGGCTTAGCAGTTAAGTGTGTGCGCTCTGCTACTGGCGGACCGGGTTCAGATCCCGGGCGCGCACCGATGCACCGCTTGTCTGGCCATGCTGAGGCCGCGTCCCACATACAGCAACTAGAAGGATGTGCAGCTATGACATACAACTATCTACTGGGGCTTTGGGGGAAGAAAATATAATAAATAAAATTAAAAAAAAAAACAAAAAGTATAGTGCATTTATGAATGTGTATATTACATTACTTAGTAGATTTCTGATGCGTGAGAACTTCCATTTTAGGTTAGGCATTTTAGATTAGGCATTGAGAAAACCGATCCCTGCACTTATAATATTTTACTTCTGATAGTCGGAAGGATTTTCTAGGGACTAGTTTCTCCTTTTCTTTTAAATCTTTTTTCTCCTCCACTACCCATGTATTTCCCGTGCCAGGCATCACAGAGCTCCTTTGCCCTCTGGCCCTGCACCTTTGTGACATGGTGCTGGCTGAGTTGGCATAATGGGCAGTAGGTGTATTCCAGAAAGCCATTCCTACACCCACGGTGAGCAATAATTTAACAGCATGCGGAAGTGACTGCAAACCACATAAATGCATGCCACTAAACCCAAATTAAATGTATTCCTTATTCAATCATTGTCCCCTTAGCCAGATCCCAAAAAAGCCCATGTCCATTCCTATGCCATCTAATGCAGAGGAGATGTGATGGAAGGAAGTCAAAATGCAAAGAGACAGTGGTCTTAAATATCTTACTTTAGAAACTTTCACAGAAACATTTGACCAGGTGGGTATACTGCTAGGACTCCTCCAAGGGCCTTGGAAGGGGCCTGTGTAAGGGAGGGGCCTGAAGCTTAAGCTTCATTCATTCATGGTAAACCCACTTCTAGTTGGAGGGGACTCACAACTAATTCCCCTACTCCAAACCCGGTGGTTTTTCCACTTAGCTTGGATCTTTTTTTTTTTTTTAATTTTTATTTATTTATTTTTTTCCCCCAAAGCCCCAGTAGATAGTTGTATGTCATAGTTGCACATCCTTCTAGTTGCTGTATGTGGGACACGGCCTCAGCATGGCCGGAGAAGAGGTGCGTCGGTGCACGCCCAGGATCCGAACCCCGGGCTGCCAGCAGCGGAGTGCGAGCACTTAACCGCTAAGCCATGGGGCCGGCTCTAGCTTGGATCTTTAGATTTAGCTTTAAGTACTTAAAAATATGCATATAATAAGACCTAACCTCCAAGAAATCATAAATATATTACCTTATTGGGTCTAGCACAGTGTACCTTTAGTACTCAATAACTTTTGACGGTGGTGACGAGATGGGTAAATATAACTCTACTTCATGGGATTTTAGATTCTGTTTTCCAAGTTTTCTACAAAAAGTATTTCTTTTGTAATCAGAAAAAAACATTTTTAAAGACAATGTCGGCACAAATAATCCATAATCAACCTATAACTCGAAATTGGGGTGAGTTTATTACACAAGCCAATTTGAAGACTATAGCCCAGGGTGAATTTTCCACGGAGGAAGGAAGCTCTCTGAAGAAGTGAAGTGTACAGAGTGGTTATGTACCATCTTGGAACAAAGAACATACATCACACATGACAGGAATATCTCTTTTATTACAGTCACAAGATGTTTTGCTGGCACAGCAAGTCAGGGGGCAGCAGGTCAGTAATTAATCCTTAGTTTCTGGGAAGAAACGCTTATCCTTAAAGAAATGCTGACATGGGGGAGGCAGCATCCCTATCTTTAAGGACATCATTCTTGGCTTTGGGACATTATAAATGTTTAAAGCAGATGTACAATGCATGCTCAACAGGCCACGTCAGGCCTTTCTAGAAAAACAAGTTCAGGCCAAATTAGTTTTAAACCAAATGGCTTCCTCATATACTCCAATATATCCTTTTGCTTTTCATTTATTCATCAAACAGTATAAATATTAAAACCTATAGAATATACCTAGGAAGATGGATGGGTCAAGTATGATAAACTAATCATTGTTGATATTTTTTGATTGTTTGGAATTTAGCATATTGAATATTCTTGAAAAACCTGCACATCCTCTAGATCAAACATTTAAACCTCTTCCTAATAGAGCCATCAAGGAATGTCATGTAGGTAGTTGCTTTTAGTGACCTAAAGAAGATTAGGGAATATAACTTTCCTTTAACAACTCATTGTGGGAAATGAGTTCCAGATGTTCACTGTAATAAGCGGTCAGACTTGAACGTGCATGAGAATCACCTGAGGGTCTTGTTAAACTGCAGATTCCAACACAGAAGGGAGTCAGGTCTCCTAAGAGTCTGCATTACTAATAAGATTTCTGGGTTGCTGCTGCTGTCTACAGACCGCATTTGGATAGCAAGAGTGTAGGCAACTTGTTCACAGCTTTATTGAGATATAACTGATGTCCAATTAACTGCAAATACTCAATATTTACAATTTGATGAGTTTTGACTTTCGCATATACCTGTAAAACCATTACCACAATCAGGATAACAAACATATCCATCACCCTTCTGTAATCCTTCCCTCCCCCAAGACTTTTCAATAGACATTTGTTATAATGTGCTTGTCATAATAGAATCCGACTTCTGTAAACAGTTCAGAGAAACGACCTCTATTTCCATCCTCCTGTCTTCCATATGTGAGTGTGCGCACCGAGTTAGCAAAAAGGTATATTTTGTGAAACCTTTCAAATATTTTCCCCAAGGCTGTTGCTATACAAAAGAGGGTACTTTTCAACCAACCAGCTTTGCTGTGTGAGTTTCAGTCATGCTCTGTTTCGTTCAATCATTTGCCAGACGAGTATTACCATTTCTGAAATGCTTTCTGAAGCTTCTTCCCTAAAATCAACCTTGCCCTTATTCTCTCCACATATTTTCATGTCTCTGTGAAATATTGTTAGATCACCAGATGGACTTGATTCAGTTGTATGTTTCCTGCTTTATCTGGTGAACTAATAATAATCGGTGCTCAGTAAAATTTTGCAGTTAGTCATATTCAGTAATACAGTACACTTGAGTAGTGATAATTATTTTGTGCTCCTTGACTACAAGCACCGGGACAGCAAAAGCCATGTCCCTGGACTCCCAGAGTCCCTAACACACCACGGGAAACGTGGTAGGCACTCAGAATGTTTTACTGAGTGAATGAGTGAAGGTGTAATGACATCTATTACATTCAATATCAGTGCAGCTCAACGTACATGTAAGGAGCACCTCATATGCCAGACACTGTAGGAAATATGAAGGCAGGAGGCTGTGGTGTCTAAAACAAAGGAGTCGCGGTTCAGTAGGTAAGACCTTTCGAGAAGCACTATATTAGGGCCAGGCTACCAGTGCTGGAATGCACTTAGACGAACTCGGTGACCTTGAGCGAGTTACTTAACTTCTATTTCCTCCTTTGTAAAATGCAGATGATAATACTATCCAACTCTTAGACTGTTGAAAAGACTGGATGCACAAATACATGTAAAGCACTTAGAAAAGGACCTGCCTGGCGCATAGTGAGCTTTTAATAAATTTGGGCCACTGTCTTCCATTAAAATGTAGAAGAGAGGTTGCACACTGGAGGCTCAGAGGATAAAGCCTGCCTACTAATGTCCTTTACTTGGCTTGCAAGAGTTGGCACTTATAGTGCTTTAAATTTTAATTGGTTGCTAGCATCTTAAAATCTGCAATTTCAATGTAAAAATCCAGATTTCTGACTTACCTTAAAAAATTAAGAAATTTGGTGACACTGGGCCTGGCATTGGTGCTAGACAACAATGAGCTGGAACTATGTAGAGGCTGCCTCCTGAGGAGGGACATGTGCTCTCAAGTTTGCAACAACACCCCACACCCCCCAGCTCACTGTGATGGACACTGTCGTTGCTATTTATCATAGGCCTGTATCTGGTGCTGTTTATCATTTGACACCAACTCTATGTATTTGTATTTCTACCTGCCTGGCCGCTGTAGACATCTGTGTTTGTGACTCCCTAATATAGAAGAAAGAGAACAGGGCCGGCCCCGTGGCTTAGCGGTTAAGTGCATGCGCTCCGCTGCTGGTGGCCTGGGTTCGAATCCCGGGCGCGCACCAACGCACCAACGCACCGCTTCTCCGACCATGCTGAGGCCGCGTCCCACATACAGCAACTAGAAAGATGTGCAGCTATGACATACAACTATCTACTGGGGCTTTGGGGGAAAAAATAAATAAATAAAATTATAAAAAAAAAAAAAAAAGAAGAAGAAAGAGAACAGCATACTGCCTGGAAGGTTGGGAATGGCTCCAGAGAGGAGATAATTCTGACTGATCACTGTGCATCTCTAGATTTGAAGAACGTGGAAACGACATCCTAGGCAGAGGGAATACCATTTGCGAACGCCCTAAGGGTTAAGAGAACCGAACATATTTTGTTAGCCTTGGCCCAGGAGGTACGAGAAGGGGAGGAGTGCGGGGAGATGAGCCTGAAGAGGTAGGCAGGGGACAGAAGCGCAGGGCCTAGAAGGCTAGGCCAGAGGTTGTCCTGAAGGTGGTGGGAGCCACTGAAGGATTTGATGCAGGGAGTATCATGCATGACTGGGGCGAGGGGAAAGAGAATCTGGAGGGGAGGCTGGCAGCAGGGAGCTCGGAGTGGGAGCTGCTGTTACAGCCCAGGCGAAGACCATGAGATCCTGAAGAGGAGCAGCATAGACCAATGCAAGGAAGAGATGGATTCCAAAGAGACGTACAACAGAGCCAACAGCCAGCCAACGCAGGTGAGGGAAACGACTGAATCCGTCACTTTTTAGGCTATTGTGACCTTAGGCCCACTTTCTGGACCGCTGTCTCCTTATCTGTAAAAGGAGAAATTGTTTCTGCCCTGGTTCCGTCACAAGATGTTGATAGGCCTAAATTACTTATGTCTGTGAAAGTGCTTTAGAAACTATAAAATACTGTGAACAGATAAGATCCAATTCATATAGCTGCTATCACCATTCCTCTCTGGCCTTCACGTGCAAACACTCTTAAGGGCCACTGTCCATTATGAAATTATGTATATTTTTTCAGATTCAAAAGTTAAAATCGGGCCGGCCCCGTGGCTTAGCGGTTAGGTTCGTGTGCTCCGCTGCTGGCGGCCCAGGTTCGGATCCCGGGCGCGCACTGACGCACTGCTTCTCCGGCCTTGCTGGGGACACATCCCACATACAGCAACTAGAAGGCTGCGCAACTATGACATACAACTATCTACTGGGGCTTTGGGGGGAAAAAAAATTAAATTAATACAAAAGTTAAAATGATTCGAACAAAAGAAGTCAGAGACTTCTAGAAATTTGCATTTGAAAAAACAAGTCTCCCATAACCCTATTACTGAGATCTAACCAACATTAGCAATGTGGGGCACATTCTTCTATTCGCCTTGCAAATACTAATATCCATATAATAATAATACTGATAATTATTATTAAATAATATCCTTCACCCACAGTAAGAAGAGGCAAAAGGTTTAGGAGAGGCCCCTGATTCCAAGCATCTGTTCAAAAGATGCTCAGAGGGCCGGCTCCGTGGCTTGGCGGTTAAGTGCGTGCGCTCTGATGCTGGCGGCCTGGGTTCGGATCCCGGGAGCGCCCCGAGGCACCACTTCTCCGTCCAACGTGAGGCCGAGTCCCACGTACAGCAACTAAAGGGATGTGAACCTATGACATACAACTGTCTGCTGGGGCTTTGGGGGGAAAAAAAACTGAATAAATAAAATCTTTAAAAAAAAAAAAAGATGCTCAGAGACTTAAGGCTTAAGCTTCAGGGCCCCCTCAGCCCCACCTGCTGGCCGGAGGCGGTAGTGCTGCCCCAGATAGGCTCCCTCTCCACGCCCGGTGGTGCTGTGGCTGCCAGACTCGCCTCCGCGTCCGAGGCCCTGTGGCCACCTCCTGGGTGGGGAAGGGAGATGAGGGGGAGCGCGGGAAGAGAGGCGGCTGCTGTGGCCCCGCCTGGGAGCTGCAGAGCCGGGGCAAAGGCTGCGGCTCTGGGCGGGTCTGCCCCAGGCAAGACGCTGCGGATGATGAAACTTTTCTAAATGATGGATATAAAAACCAAAGTTCCATCAGCCATGCTAGAGGAGAAACTGAATTATCTTTCCATTCTCTCAATAGAAAATTAAATTATGAAACTATTATCATATGGAGGCCAAGGAATATGCAGCCAAAAAATTATAGGAAGAAAAATAAGTATAGAGATGTGTCAGGAAGTCAAATAATAATAGTAATAGTTGTTATTATTGCTATGCTATTTGAATTTTGTGATGCTAGCTAGCATTTTAACATTTGTGACTCATTGTGCTTTCTTTTCTCATTCTAAATAAACGTTCTTTTTTTTTGGTGAAGAAGATTCACCTGAGCTAACATCTGTTGTCAATGCTCCTCTTTTTTTGCTTGAGAAAGATTAGCCGAGCTGACATCTGTGCCAATCCTCCTGTATTTTGTATGTGGGTCACCACCTCAGCATGGCTGACAAGTGGTGTATGTCCATACTGGGGATCCAAACCCATGAACTCCGGGCTACCAAAGTGGCACTCACCGAACTTAACCACTAGGCCACGGGGCCAGGCCCTAAACATTCATTTTTTTTTTTTGTACCTAATTTTCTATTCTTAAAGAATCCCCCTTCTCCCCCATAACTGAATCAACTTCAGGCCCCACAAAGTCTGGATGTGTCCTTGCTTGGGTATATCTGAGGGCTGCTCTCTCTCTTTTTTTTTTTTTTGTGAGGAAGATCAGCCCTGAGCTAACATCCATGCCAATCCTCCTCTTTTTTTGCTGAGGAAGACCGGCTCTGAGCTAACATCCGTACCCATCTTCCTCCACTTAATATGGGACGCCGCCACAGCATGGCCTGACAAGTGGTGCGTCGTGCTTGCCCGGGATCTGAACCTTGGCCACCAGCAGCGGAGCGCGAGCACTTAACCACTACGCCACGGGGCCAGCTGAGGGCTGTTCTTGAAAGAACATAGAACTGAAGCAGAGAGACCTGACTTCCGGGCTGACTCAGTCACTCGCTGGTCCTGTAACCAGCCTGTGCTTCCTTCCAGCTCCAGCGCGTACTCACCCATAAAGTGCAACTTTCCTATACCTGCACGTGTGCTTGAGCTCCCCCAGACTGACCAGGGTTTCCTGAAAAATACCAGCTGTGGCTTAGGAGTGCGGTCTTCCGTTTCCTTACACATTCCCCAGGGGCCTTGAGTTGTTCTCCAGAAAAGTGGGAACACACCAGAAAAGTGGGAACACCCCAGAAAAGTGGCAAGTGCAACCAAGTAGCAAGAGTAGAAATTGGCTCCCCAAGTGCTGACAGCATGACCAGAAAGGAGTGACAGAATTGCTTAGGGCACTTTGAGAAGACTTCCTGGGGAAGAAGGGATATTTTCAAGCCTTAATTAAAATCAGCAGGCAGCAAGAGCGAGGAGCGCAGGATAAATGGATAGGTGAGAGGGAGGCTGAGCCGGGGGGAAAAAGTGTGTCAGGGAATCCATGGTGACTGTCATTACATGTCCCAATGACTGTCATGTGGAGGAGGGGTACTTCTCCCATACACAGGGACTGGTCCATCTTCTCAGTTGTGCTCACAGGCCTGGCACACAGGAGATGCTCAATCCATGTTTGTTGAATGATTGCAAGACATGCAGATTTCATAGCAATGCAAAGAAGTTGCAGGGGACCAATTTCAGCTCAGCAAGAGGAAGAACTTTCTAACAATTAGAACTGACCGTTAAAGAGCACCAACAATAGCTACTAAACACGTTGTATGTGCCGGGGACTGGGCTAAACTCTTTATATACATTGTCTGATTCAAGCCTCACAATAGCTGTTTGAAATAAGCATCATTGTCCCCATTTAAAAATAAGGAAGGTGGGCCGGCCCTGTGGCTTGGTGGTTAAGTGCGTGCGCTGCGATGCTGGTGGCCCGGGTTCGGATCCCGGGTGCGCATCGAGGCACCACTTCTCCGTTCATCCTGAGGCCGAGTCCCGCATACAGCAACTAGAAGGATGTGCAGCTACAACATACAACTATCCACTGGGGCTTTGGGGGGAAAAAATAAAATAAATAAAATCTTTAAAAATAAGGAAGGTAAGTCACAGGGGTTAAGCCACATACACAAGGTGACACACCCTTGCCCAGAGCCGGTGGAGGAGCCTCAATGTGCAGCCGGGTCTGTCTGACTCCAGAGCCACACCAGACCCCGCCTGGAAGGACTGCCGGTGCCTCCAGCCTGGGTCTGCCTGCACCTCAGGAGTCCTGCTGACTCGGGGGGTGCTTGCATTTCATAGGCGGAATATTCAAGGCCTTTCCCCTGAGGAGGCCCTGCCTGGGTGAGGTCAGCCTGAGTCAGTGGGCAGTTTGGACAGCACAAACTCTGCTTCTCTGTGCTCTGAACATTGCTGCTATGGAGCCTAAGTCACCACGAGCCATCACTTTCCCCCTGCAGAGCAGATCAAGAGCGTTCCTCAAGGGGACATGTCTTTGCAACACCAGGTCCACAGACAATGCACATCTGGACCCCCCATCCTGGTACATGGGGCCCCCCAGGATATTAATAGTGGTCAGTTAATTTATTTCACTCATACTATGCCCCAGGCGTTTCACATGCTTTATCGTGTTTATTTCTCAAAATTCTCACGAAGTAGATGTTATGAACCCATTTTACAGAAGAGGAAACAGAGGGTCAGGGAGATCTGTAATAACAGAACGTTATTTAACAGAGCAGTGAGAGAGAATAGTGCTAAGGACACTAGACTCTAGAGCCAGTCTGCACCATTTTGGAGCCAGTTCTGCCACCGGCCCAGCTGTGTGATCATGAGCGTGTTACATAACCGCTCTGTGCCTCAGTTTCTTTTTTGAAAATCAGCCCTGAGCCAACATCCATGCCAATCCTTCCTCTTTTTGCTGAGGAAGACTGGCCCTGGGCTAACATCTGTGCCCATCTTCCTCCATTTTATATGGGACACCGCCACAGCATGGCCTGACAAGCGGTGTCTCACTGGGCGCCTGGGATCCGAACCCGCGAGCCCCGGCCCCCCGCAGTGAAGCGCTCGCACTTAACTGCTTGAGCCACCAGGCGGGCCCACCTCCCAGACTCCTGAATCAACAAGGGGGTAAGAAAGATCCTGTCACCAAGCCCCCAAAACATAGTGAGAAACCCCAACTCCCACCCCACACCTGGCCTGTAGGTAAAGACACTTCGAGGAGCCCTGTGCAAGAAGGAAAGGCATTCCCTACCTCTCTCCAGGCTGTGCCATAAAACAATTTGAGATTCAGTCCAGGTTGCCTTTTTTTTTTTTTTTCTGCTGTAAAAGTACATGTTTGTTGTAGAAAATTTCATCAACATAGAATAATATAAAGAAAAATAATCATGCAGAATTCTGCCACCCAGAGAGTCACTATGAACACAGGCTCTATTAATGGTATTAGCATTGTTTCCTAATGGCTCGCTCTCCTGGCCCAGCCCAGCAGAGGATGCTATTTGAGAGACAAACTCTCCTCCTCATTCCCCTCCCTTTGCCTGGGGTTGGCCAGGCGAGGATGAGATTTGAATCCAGTCTCTTGGCGAGGGATGTAGAGGCTCCCTCAAATGGGTACCAAAATACAGGCACAGGAATGTTTATTACAACAGTGTTGATAATAGAAAAACTGTTAGTAGCCAGCAAAGTGCCCAGCAATAAGGGACAAGCCACATATGTAGTGGTACATCCATTTGGTGGAGTTCTAATAGCTGTTGATACGGATGCCCCAGTGTGGAAAGATCACAGAAATACGTTGCAATGTTACAAAAGCAAACTGCACAGCCGTGTTTATGGTATGGTTCCTTGGGGTTAAAATACTCACGTAGCTAAAGAAATCGATATACATGGCATATATGAGGAACTTTCACCTTTCATTGTCTACCTTTCTGTACTGTTTGAATTTTCTAATCCTGTAGAGGCATTTTTTTTTTAAATGTCACTGAGGATGATCTGGGAAGGAAGATTATAGCTAATTTAAAAAATTTTTCTGTTGCGTATTCTTGAATTAAAAAATACACAATTCTCCTATTCTTGTATTAAAAATAACCTTCTATTCTTGTATTTTTAAAGAATTAATCTTTTTACAAAGCCTAGTGTAGGAATTTTTGAGATGGCAGCTGCTGTTGCTACCCAGACTGCTACTCCTCCTGGTGCCTGGCACATAGTAGATACTGAATAAACGTTTGTTCAATGGATGAATAAATGTGGTCAATAGGTGAGCAGCATTTCTTTCTGATCTTTATTTCCCCTCAGAGGACATTTCCTGAATTAAATTCACTACACCACTAGACCTCAGCGCCTGGACCTTCCCCTAATCTCTGAAGAGCGGTTAAATGGCAGGGTTATCTTAAATGTAACGTTTGTAGCTTCTCCTCTGCCCAAAAGCTCAATCATTTTCACACATTCATTTATGAAATGTTTACTGGTCACTTGCTAAATGCCCTGGACAGAGCAAGGGGCTGGTGTTGATTTCCCCAAAGTGTTTTCATAGCTAAGTTAGTCATTCAACACCTATCTATTGAGCACCGTGTATTCCAGGTGCAAGGGCTGATGGGGTGTGCAAAACAGCCGTGCTCCCTGCTCTAATGGACCTGGAGGTCTGAGCGCCATGGATCTGAACCCTGTCAGACCTCACACCTCTTGGTAAAACAGGTCATTTTTAGCATCCCTTTTACTCTCTGAGAGAAATTCATAGATAAAGCAACGTATCTATATGATGCTTTTTTTTTTTTTTGTGGTGAGGAGGATCTGCCCTGAGCTTAGATCTGCCAATCCTCCTCTTTTTGCTGAGGAAGATTGGCCCTGGGCTAACATCCATGCCCATCTTCCTGCTTTATATGGGACGCCGCCACAGCATGGCTTGCCAAGCAGTGTGTCGGTGCGCGCCCAGGATCCGAACTGGGAACCCCGGGCCACCACGCGCACTTAACAGCTTGCGCCACTGGGCGGACCCCACGATGATTTTTTAAATGTCCTAAATGTAATATAAAGGAAAAATGCAGGGAAAGGGATTAATAACAAAACTGCGGATGTTTGCTCATGACTTCTAGGACGATAGTAAAGTGGTCAAAGGCTTGGACCTCTATGGAACCACCATGGAAACATCTGCTACAAAAGCAGGGTGACAGTGTGGCTGTTGGTGATATGGTCTTTGAAACTGTAAACGACTCTGGGGAAAAGAATTAGTTTCTACGTAGATACTTTCCTGGAGAATTTAGTGTATGTTGAAATGTGCAAAAATGTACTGTTTTTATTTGTAAATGCGGGTTCTATGCTCAGATAATTACAGACTGGCTTTTCGTCTCCATGACCTTCCAGTGGGACGCGGGAGGTTGGGTGAACTGACCCGGGCACTGAAGGACGTTTTGCATCCCCAGCCTCGCCCACAGATCACCGGTCTTGTCGTCCCCATGGCTGAGAGAAGCAGAACCGCCCCTAAGAACACCGGGTCCAGGGGCAGCCGTTCGAGGCTTCAGAGGCAGAAACTCTGCAGAGCCAGGACCAGCCCGGTCACACCGCATGTCTGCAAACAGCGGGAGGTCCTGACACCCAGGAATAACGTGGTGTGTGAGCCCCAGAGCAGGACTGGGGTGTTGGCTTTCCAGGTGTCAGACAGCAGGCTTCCGGCTGAGGCAGATATGAAGGCGATAATCAAATAAAACCCCATTATCAAGAACCTCAAAATAAGTACCAAGGGTGCGCCAGCTCTGCTGCCCCCACGGCACAGGGCCGTGTGCCAGGCTATGTCTGTTTATTTAAAAAAGAAAAACAACATTTTTTAAGCTGCCTGAGCAGCAGGGCTATGGCAGGTCTTGTGTCCGGGTGTGGAACTGTGCCAGAGCCCCAGAGAGTGTACTAAAATAGTCAAAAGCCAGACTGTGGGACCAGGCAATATTGTCTTCTTATTTTTAGTCCTTATGAATTTTATTTACTAATCCTTACTAATACGATATATTTTAATAAATATAAATATATTATATAACTATAATATAATCATTAATAGAATTACATAAATCTCAATAATAATTAACATTAACCCTTAATAAAGGAATATTCTTTATTAACTTATTTCTAATAGATTTATTTATTTATTTTTTGCCAAGGAAGATTGGCCCTGAGCTAACATCTGTGCCAGCCTCCCTCTATTTTGTATGTGGGTCGCCACCACGGCATGGCTGACGAGTAGTGTAGGTCCGTGCCTGGGATCTGAACCCATGAACCTAGGCCCGGGAAGCAGAGTGTGCCAGACTTAACCACTACACCACTGGTCGGCCCTCTTATTTTTTAATTAATCACAAAATAACGTATTTGTGGTAAAAAATATTCACACAGCTCTGAAGGGTATGAGGTGAAAAGTAAAATTCCCCTCCCCTCCTCTGAAACTCCCCCGTCCCACTTCTCAGAGGTGGGAGTTTCTCCTGTGTCCTTCTCTGAAATTTTTTCCATGCCTGTGCAAATATACACACATAGGTATAGTATAGAGCCTTTTTAAAAACATACAAATGTGCTTGTAGTATACATCTTGTTTGGCAATTTGTGTTGTTCGTTTCACAATATCTTGAGGGACTTCTTTCCATGGTAGCACATTTAGAGCCACAAATTCTTTTTGTTGGGTCTAGATTTCCTTTGAACCAAGATACCTCAGTTTATTTAACCAGAGAGTAGGGGCTCTCTGGAAACTTGTTGGGGGGAGCACACTGCACACCCGACATGATGAATTCACCCATGCAGAAGTCTCTCAGGCCCACCTGGAGAAGGCAGGGGGCCCACGTTCCAGAAGGTGGCTGTGCTGTGTGATGATCCCTTCTCCCAGTCCCAGCTAGGTAAGGGTTTGAGTCATGGAATTGAAAGGGACCCAGGAGTCCAGCGCTCGCATTGTATGGATGAGAAACCTGAGGGGCTAAGGGCTGGCCCAAGTCACTGCCAGCTGGTGGAGGGACCCATACTTGACCCAAGGTCCCCCAGCCCAGCTGACCCAGCAGCCCTCCCTGTGGTGTCAGCCCTCCCCACTTTACATCCCACCATCCTGGCCTTCTGGCGGAGAAAGACGGATTCTCCTGCTCTGGGCAGAGCCTGGAAAACCACTGGGGGCGGGGAGGCTCTTCTTGTGCCTCACCGAGAATTGGGGGTCAGGCCAACAGGTAGCCTTTGAGGTAGCTTCTTTGGGGAATGAATCCATCTGACTGACGGATTTTCAGAATAACGTTTATTGGAGTATTTCCCCCCTTATTTAATGTGAGTACACCTTATAATTTCATTATCTAAAAATAAGCAATTACTATTTTGAAGCATGCCCCTCCAGGAGCTTTTGTGTGATTATATATGTGTGTATATTTTTTATTTGTAGAAGATGGTATATTTTCCAAATTGTTTTGTCGTGTAGCTTGCTTTCCCCCTCAGCAATATATCATTTTCTCATGACAACAAAGGATATTTCACAGCACAACTTTTCACAGTTGCTTAATAGTCTATCTTATGAGTGTACCATAATTCACCCAACCAACACTCTACTGGTGCTGGGTTGTAAGCAAATCAACTGTAGTGGGTCAAGTTATCAACCAACACGTATTTCCCGTGCACCTTTTCTGTGTCCAGCACGTGCTGAGGGGAGGGCAGAAGGCAGGAGATCGAGGCTCCCGTCCTCAGGAAGCCAACATCTGCAAACACAGACCAAGGATGAGGGGAGACCATGTGTCGCTGTGCTGGGTGATTTCAAATGTGCTGGAGTTGAGAGAAGGGAGTGATGGAGAGTTGTCATGGTGAGGAGGTTCGACTAGTGCCAGGCGGACCTGGGTTGGAGTCCAGGCTGGGCCACTAAAGCAGCTTGGGCAAGGGAGTCTCGAGTAAGTTATTTGGTCCCATCCCCAAAGCCTCAGTTTCTTCATCTGTAAAACAAACGGTGATATCCATACACTGGAATATCATCCAGCCATAAAAAAAAGAATGAAGGGGCTGGCCCCATGGCATAGTGGTTAAGTTCAGCACATTCTGCTTCGGTGGCCCAGGTTCGAGGGTTCAGGTCCTGGGCGTGGACCTACACTACCCATCAGCCATGCCATGGTGGTGACCCACATATAAAGTAGAGGAAGACTGGCACAGATGTTAGCTCAGGGCTAATCTTCCTCAGCAAAAAAAAAAAAAGAAGAAGAAGAAGAAGAAGTACTGACACATGTCATAACATTAGATGAACCTAGAAAATATTACACTAGGTGAAGGAAGCCAGGCACAAAAGGTCACATATTGGATAATTCCATTTTTATGAGATATCCAGAATAGGCAAATCCATAGAGAAAGAAAATAGTGGTTGCTAGAAGCTGGGGGAGGTGGAAGGAGGAGAAACTGCTTCTTGGGCCTGGGGTGCCCTTTGGGGGTGATGAGATTGTTTGGAACTTTATAGAAGAGATGGTTGCACAACATTGTGAATGTACCAAATGCCATCGTATTGTACACTGTGAAATGGTTAATTTTATGCTACATGAATTTCACCTCTGTAAAAGAAACAAAATAAATGGTGATAATAATCGTACTTAAGACATAGGGCCACTATGAGGGTTAAATGAGATGAAGTAGAGAAAGCATTGAATGCAGAACTAAACACAGAGGAAGAACTCAATTAGCGTCAGCTATTGTTACAAAGTCCCTCCTCCCAGCAAAGCCTTCTGGGGCTCCCATCTCCCGGTAAAAGCCAAAGTCATTATACGGTCCACAAGGCCCCACTCAATCCAGGCCCATTACCTCCCTGGCTTGTTTTCCTACTGCGCTCCCCTGCCTCACACACTGGACTTGCTGTTCCTGCAACCCGCCAGACACACACCGACCCCAGGACCTTTGCATTAGCTTTTCCCTCCCAGATACCCACTTCCAGTATTTGTTCTAACACAACTTCTCCCCGAGGCCTCCCTGAGCATCCCAGTTAAGAATGTCATCTCCACCCCATTCCCTATCCTCCTTCTCTACCTTTTCTTTCTACCACTCCTAACAAACTCCACAACTACACCACACTACATTCCTATATAATCAATCACTTATTTCGTTTATTGTCTGTCTCTCCCCGATCAGAATGTGAGCCCCACAGTGGCCAAGATTTGTGCTGGTTCGTTCAGTTTGGTGTTCCCCGCGCCTAAGACAGGTAGGTATTCCAGGAACACCTGTGAGTGAATCAGCTTGGAAGCCAGGTCGTCGTCCATGAGATGGGCGTCCTGCAGGAGGCCAGGGCCAGAGAGGGTGTCTGAGGCTCACTGAGGGACCTCGGGGCCTCAGAAATCCTAAACGTCTGCTCAAGGGCTCTGAGAAAGTGCGGGGGCGGGGGGCACATTGACCAGAGGGCAGGCTCCAGCAGAGCCAGGGGACATCTGTTTTGTCCCCAAATTAATTGTCTGAGGACAGTGTTGTCATCTCAAGACTCAGTCCCTTTGGGGTTCGTGTGGAGGGAACAGCTTGATTCCTGGAAGCTCCTAGGTGGCTGAAAGGGGGCAGGAAATCACCGAGGACGGCGGCTCTGGCTTTCCCATCGTCTCCAGTGGAGAGCCGGGAACCCGCAGGGTGAAGGTAGGAACTGCGTGGGGTGTGGAGGTGTGGGCAGAGCCATTCCCACCACACACAAGCTGTGGGCTCTTGGGCTGGTCACCTACATTCTCAGAGCCTCAGTTTCCCCACCTGTAAAATGGGAGTAAAGGTACATGAAGAGTGGATTATTGGGGAATGAATCGAAGTGATACGTGCAGAGCATCTAGAAAGTACCTGGCCCAGCATGGACGCTCCTTCCTCCTGGTTTCAACAGGGCTGAAGAGGTCTGGATTGGGTTGAACCGAGTCACTGAGGGTTTCTAAGTAGACGTGTACGAGAGCTAAGTCTCATAAGAAGGTTTGTAATGTGGATCTACACTATTGGTCAGGGTCCATGAAGAGATTTCGTACTAAAAGCCCAGTGTATTGAGTCCTAAGGGGTTTTATCAGCAGTCGGATGAAAACATGGCTGCCTCTCCCAACAGAGAGGTGGAAAGGAGGGTGGCTGCCTGGGCAGCCGAGGGCCCCCTGCTGTCTGCCCGGCCTCATTGTATGATGTGCTGTACAACGGGGGCATACGCAGGGCCTGCCACTGAGCCTCAGATGTGGCAGTGGGAGGAGATTCTGGAACAGCGAGGCTCAGCAGTGATTCTAGCAGCATGAGGGGCCAGATGCCAAAGAATTGGTGCAAATGAAAAACCCGCTGGGCATCTGGCCACCTCTGTCTGTCCCCTCTGTCCCAGCAACCCCAAACACAGCACTTTCCCCGGTTCCCTCAGCTGCCTGGGCAGGCGGCCTGAGCGCTGCTCCGAGTCAGGAGGCCCCCTCGCTGTGCGGGAAGTGGTCAGACCCCTGAGGTCATCTCCTCTCTGACGTGGCCTCTGCGTTAAAGAAAAAATTATCCATCACACTCATTAAAGATGGTAAGGCAGACTTTATTCGTGACCACCTCGACAGAGACAGGGACCACTATGATAGGATTTTGCAGGGGAGGGAGAGAGATTGGTCTCAACTCCAAACACGGGACGGGCAAGTGGGAAGTAACAGCCAAGGAGCAGGGTGGGGGTCGGTGGATGGAAAATTAAGAGGTAAGTACTAAAATTATATTAAAATTACTAAAATTACATCAGGGGTAAAGGGGACTCTGGCTAAACCGACCTAAAGGGATTCGTGGTGAAGGCAGGCCAGGGTGGCCAGACATCACCTGGGGATGGCGAGGAGGAGGAACCTGATCAGACATCGAGAGTGACCAGATATGGGGGATGGAGGATTCTTGCTAAACTGACTTAGCAGCGTTCTTCCTAAAAATGGGTTTTATAAGGAAGTGCATAGGCGGGCCTAGGAGAAGGTTCAGGAGCCCGACTAAAGTCTGGTCAAGCAAAGAAGCCTTGTCACCCTCAGGCACCACAGTTTCCCTCTCCGCACCCAGGGTCCTGCAGGTCCAGGGCCCCGTCATGGGGACTTGGTGAGAATCTGAAACCAGTGCCCCTCCAGGCTATCCTGGGCAGGGATGAAAAGTATTGACTTGGAGTCTCCGAGGCAGAGAGGAGGAGAGGAGCCGGACATCAGGCTTAAGCCCCTCCCACTTCTGATGATTTGAGAGCCTGTGGCTCATCCTTGCTCCTCCTCTCTCCTGGCGGCTGGCTTCTAGATCATACCTCCCTGTTCATCGAGGTTTCCACCAGAACCAGGAGAAACGCAGAGATTGCCAACTCAAAGTAGTCTGATGGGAACACCCACTTGCAACTCTTGTTTTTTTAAAAAAAAAAAAAAAAAAAACTGGTCAAGGAGGAGAATAAAACCTGACTATAAGGAGTCCTAGAAAGATTTTGTATGGATTTCACTTCTGCCATATTCTGCCCTCTAATGTACAGTTGAGAATGCTTGGAAAGAAATTAATAACTGAGTTCTGCACACAGGGTCTGCTCCAAAAGCCTCTGATACACGGGTTAGATTTCCAAATCTCCCATCTAATCCCCCAGGGACTCCTCACCGGGTGGGAAAGTGAGTTATGATTAGTGAATCACAGAATTCTAGAAATCCTCTCTTCCAGTCCTCAAACTAGGCTGCACACTGGAATCGCCGGGGAGCTTTAAAAACTTCTGATGCCAGCGTGCCACCCCCAGGGGCTCAGATTCACTCCACCTGAGGTGCAGCCTGGAGGCAGGATTTTAAAAACCTCCCAAGGAGATTATGATGTGCAGCCACGTTTGGGAATCCCTCCTTTACCTTTACACATCAGGACACTGAGGCCCAGAGAACGAACGGGAAGGCATTGCCCAAGGCACTGCTTCTCTGGCCTCCATCCCTTGGGCCCAGTTACCCCAAGCCCCCCCTCCTCGGGGAAATAGATTTTCCTCCCCGATGAGGGCCTGGAGCTCCCCCACTGCCCTCACGCCCGAGGTGTGGCTGATGGGCATGCTAATTCTCCAGCAGCATCACCCTGGGCGGCTTCACAAGTACCTGTCAGCTGGCCACTTCCTCCAGCCACTCCTGAAGGCTTCAAAACCTGTGGAGAAACTTAATGTGGCCCCAAGAGCCTTTCATCCCATCCAGGCCTTTCATGTGAGCCTTTTAAAGCGCCGTGAAAAGTGTCAACTATCAAAGAACCCCCAGGAAGAAGGCAGGGGGCAGGTACCATTCCCCCCATTTCGCTGTTGGCAAAACTGAGGCTCTGGGAGAAGCTATCAGTTGCCCCAGCTGAGCCCTCCAGTTCGTCTCGAGATAAGTCAGTTGATAGAAACCTGCAGGGGCTGAAAAAACCCCACTGCGTCTTCCAGAAAGATGGTGATCAGACAGTTGCTCTTGTATGGATGTTCTCCTGTGTCCTCTTGTGTCTCTGCATCTTGTGTGGGTTGTGCGCCCCTTCCTCTGCACCCTCTGCAGCAGCTCACAGCCCGGCGTTTTGCGCAACCACTGCCCCCGCAGCCACCGTCTGAGCTGGCGCCGGAGTTCAGCACCCACCTGGGGCCCTGCCCACCAGGAGCTCACAGGCCAGATGGGAGCCAAGACGAGCACACCTGAGAAAACACTGACTTTGCAATGCAGTGCGTGGGATGTGACAGACGGGCAGTGCGGGCGCCCGCCGGGAGACGGGCCGGGAGCGGGTGGGCAGAGCCGACGTCCCGCCGCCGCACTCAGCCCGCAGGGCCGCCCACAATGCGGTGGGATCACCGCGATGCCCCCCGGGCCGGGTTCTGTGGCGCGTTCACCTCCACGCCCCCTATGCACCACGCACGTCAGCCACGGCTTGCACCTGGCCTGGGCTGTCCAGCCTAAAAAGCCCTCGCGTGGGTGAGCTCCTCTGCTCCTCGAAGGCACGTTTTGCAGGTGGGAAGAGCAAAGCTCAGAGCGGTTAAAAGACTTGCCTGAGGTCCAACAGCAAGAATCGGCACCTTCCTGGTGTTGGAGTCTTTTTTTTTTTTTTTTACTCTTATTTACTTATTTTTTCCCCCAAAGCCCCAGTAGATAGTTGTATGTCATAGCTGCACATCCTTCTAGTTGCTGTATATGGGACGCGGCCTCAGCATGGCTGGAGAAGCAGTGCGTCGGTGCGCGCCCGGGATCCAAACCCCGGGCCACCAGCAGCGGAGTGCGTGAACTTAACCGCCAAGCCACGGGGCCGGCCCGTGGTGTTGGAGTCTTGATCCGGAGAGGGTGGGAACTGACCGCGCTCATGCAGTGTGCCAGCCACAGAGGCACTTTATTCATGATGAACTGTTCACTGAGCTGGCGTTGGTGGGAGTGGAGAACAAGTCAGATCCAGCTTCTGACAGTCTCTCCGGGAAGGCAGACAATTACACAAGGATCCCCCCTCAGTGAGATGGGCGTACAGACAGGAGGGCTGAGGCCTGGTCTCAGGGTCAGCGCTCTCTTTGAGTGTCCGCACCCACACTTCGGCATGGGACAGAACCCCAGGCCATCTAGCTCAGGTCTGGAACTTCGGCGACTGTGTGGAGGAAGGGAGAGTCACTCGGATGGGGCTGTGTGTGGGGAGGGTTCCCCTGTCTGGCTCCAGGCTCTGGACAGACACCTGGGCACAGTTCAGGATCATACCTGAACAGACCTGTGCATGAGGAAAAGCTGTGGGGCTCAAACAGGGAGAGGCTTTCTCTGAGATGGGTGCTCCCAAACAGCCTCGGCCAGCCCCCCTCATCCAGGCCCCGGCAGACTCCACCCCTTCAGCCCTCAGACTCAAGGATGCCTCATGGACCCCCAAGTCAGAGATGCAGCCTAGTCCTCCAACCATCCTCTCCACTCAGCCTCATTCTCTTTCTGGACGTCCCAGGGGGCGGAGGTGTGCTCGCGTTTCTGATCCTCTCCTGACCTAACAGTTTTCAATCTTTGGGTCAAGACAAAGGCGCCAGCTCAGACCAGATCTCACTCAGGCCCTTCTCGGAGGGAAGTAAATTACGTTCTCCCACCCCCAGAGCCAGCGTCAGACGCTTTCTAAGCAGGCCTGGCTCCAGGAAAGCAGGGTCTTCCCAGAACTGGAGCGTCCAGGGATTTCCCCTGGGGCATCCTGGGCATATCCTGAGAACTCCCAAAACTAGAACACATGGGAGATTACAAGAGTTTTGGAATGATTGCTGTACAATAAATGCAGATGCTTTAAATGCATGTAAGGTAAAGCGTGGCAGTCCCCCTTCCCCATTCAACCCCCGCCCCCCCACAGATGGGCATACACACACATTTTGGATTGCGAGCTCTGACATTTCTTTCAATGAATCAATCAAATACACATTGAGAGCCTATTACAGTACAGGTTTTATAGTGTGCTAGGCCCACGTGGGACAACATAATATTATACATTCATGCCCACAAAGAAATTATATTTGGGTTAGGGAAACAAAATTAGTCTACATAAAAACTATACATGAAATTTATATATATTATATATAATTAATATGTATTTATTTTATATATATTTATATATTTTTATATATTTTTATATATATAACACACACCCACATGGATGGGTGGACCCACACATACATGTAAACACATAGCAAAGGTTTTACATGAAAGGCTTGATAGTGGCTGCCCACAGATAGATTTATTTATGGGGGTCTTTCGTTTTCTCTGTTTGATTCCGCACGTTCACGTTTGATTTCTGCAGAAACTCACATGAAATGACTGGAGAACACCGCATAATTAACCCAGGATCTGTGCCGTGGGCGGCTCAGGGCAGGCCCTGAGGGAGGAACCTGTGGCTTCCAGGGGGAGAAGGACTGAAGCGGGTCTTGCAAGGTAGGTGGGATGTGGACCGAGTATCAGGAAGAGGAACAAGGTACCGTCGAGAAGGAGCTGGGAGGGGACTAGTGGGATTGGAGAGGTGAGGAGGGATAGCCTAAAGGGGGAGCAGGTGGCACACCCCCTGGATTTGGTCAGCTGGGCTCTGATTCCAACGACCTGGGGCCTCCTGGGCCTGTTTCCTGCTCAGTCACCCCTCACCCCACGGAGCCGCGGGAGGAAAGGCTCCAAGAAATCACAAGTGCCAAGGAGGGCGCCGTCGGAGGGCCACGCGGGGACCTCCAGGCTGGGCACCGCCTGGGAAACCTTCCATCAGGCTTACAAGAGGCAACGTGCAGAACTTGCAACAGGGTCTCGGCTGCTGTGAACCAAAGGCCGTCTTTCCTATTCTGGAAAGCTCCTGGGGTGGGCTCTTCAGTTCAGCACCCCCCGGGAGAGGTCCCCTGTCGCCTTCACCCAGCTCCTGCCCAGCGGCCCAGGACCAAGCGCGCAGGAGGTGGGGGTGGGCCCCCCAGCAGCGTGCACCCCCAAAGCGCACCCCATCCCAGACAGGGCTGCCCAAGGGGATGCGCCCCCTGTGTCCGAGGCAGGAGTGGGGCCCACCCCGTAGTGGACAGGTTTCTTAAAGCCCACGCAGGGTCATTTTTAGGACTGTGGTTGCACCCGGGGAGTCTCCCAGACTTAGGAGGGAACAGTACTAAGCTGACCCTCTGGCTCTTTGCACCTTTACTGACACGACTTCTGGCACCTCTTCATCTGGGGGAGACAACAACAGATAAGTCACTGTTCTCCAGACGCCCCAGAACTCAACGCAGCGCCCCCAGAAACTTGCACAGGACGGTGTGGGGGCGGGGGGCGGGATGAAAAGGACCTCCTGGGCGAAGGTTGTCTGCGGAAGGAGAAGGAGTTCTCCAAGAACAGAGGAATCAGAACGTTGATTTTCCCTCTTCGGGGTCCCAGATCCTGCTCTGGAGTTCTCGGCCCTCGGGGTCCCTGCCCCCGCTAATGCCCGGCGCTGGGGATAAAGTTCAGTCCCCGCACGGCGCCAGCCTACCCGCTGGGCTGGCTCTCCGGTAGACCTTGCATGCTCCTGCCTTTGTAGCTTTGTTCATCCCTCTTCTCCCAAGGCGCTTCTCACAACCTGCCTAAACCCGCCTCCCTGCAAGACTCAGCCCGGCCGCGCCTCAGCCGGGAAGCGTCCCTGCGCTCGCCAAGCCCGCCCCCTCCCCGCCCACACCTCTCCTCCTCCCCTCCTCCGCGGCACGGAGCACTGCCGGGGGGCCGGGGGGGCGCAGTCAATACAGCCGTCCCCGGTATCCGCGCATGCTCAAGCCGCTTGTATAAAATGGCCTAGTACAATGAATACAGTTGGCCCTCGGTATCCGCGGGTGTCGCATCCGCGGTTGGTCGAATCCGCGGAGGCGAGACCCGCGGATACGGAGGAAGGGCCGACTGGACTGACTGAGTGGCTGTGATTTGTGCAGCCTGGCTGTGGCAGATTCCCCAGCTACCGATCACGTTCATTTCCTGCACTGCCCTCCTCCAGCCCCCAGCTCCAAACCGAGGGACGGAGGCCCGCTCCTCTGCTCTGGGTTCACAAACCCAGTTCGACCCAGGCCAGCAGACGCTACCTTCCCAAAGTGGTATTTCTGTTCTCACGCTCAGCATCTTCAACTTATTTCCAAGATACTGCCTATTGCTTTTTTTTTTTTTTTTAACTTTTATTCTGGAAAAATCTCTAACATACACAAAAGTAGAGAGACTAGTATAGTGAACGATAATGACCCAGCTTCAACTGTTATCAATTCATACCCAATCTTGCTGCTTCTGTATTTCCCCACTCTGCCTTTTACCCCCAAACTAGATTATTTTGAAGCAAATCCCAAACATCTTATTTCATCTGCCAATATTTCCATGTATCTCTAAAAGACAATGTCTTTAAAAAAATATAACACATCACTATCGTAATAAAATATTAATCACAATTTCCTAATATTATCTCATATCTAATGTTTAAATATCCCAACTTGTCTTAGAAATGAATTTTTACAGCTAATTTGTTCGCCTCAAGATCCAAACATTGGGTTGATACATCTCTTTGGTCTCTTTCAGTCTATAGGTTTTTTTTTTTTCTCTCTCTCTTCCCGCAATTTTTTTGATGAAGCAGCCGGCTGTTTGTCCTGTAGAATTTCCCAAGATCTGGGTTTTGTGGATTGTATCCCTGTGGTGGTGTGTGACCTGTTGCTGTTCCTTGTACCTCTTTTGAACCGGTAGTGAGCTCTAATGGCTGGATTAGATACTGCTTCTATATTTTGGTAAGAATGACTCAGAGGCAGTGATGTGTATTTCTACAAGGAAGTAGATTTAGCAGCCACCATGATCATTGCTTAGGTTTATTATTTCATTAGAAGTTGCAAAATGGGGATATTCTATCATTCCGTCTTCATTTATCAGCAGAACACTTCTATAAGGAGAAACTTTTCTTTATCAATAGTTTCCTTGAGTTAGTCGTATAGAAAAGGCAGGATTATATACTTGCTTCTTTCTCTTTGTTTATCAGTTTTCAGGAATAAAGGGTTTGTTCCCTAGGACCCTCCAAAGATGATCAATTTTTGGTTTTTATGATCATTTTGAAATAATGGATTTTAATATAATTGATGTGTTTCAGTCTATTGCTTTTATTATTCTTATCGATGCTCAAATTGCCCTGAATTTGGCTAGTGAGAGCCTCTTCAAATTACTTCTTGAGAGTACTTTCTCAATAGTGTTTAATAGTTTTGTCATTTTCAGATATGACTAAATATTCCAGACTTGTACATTTGCTGTCCAGGCCTAGAATGAACTATTTCTTTTTTTTTTTTTTATAATTTTTTTTTTTATTTATTCCCCCAAAGCCCCAGTAGATAGTTGTATGTCATAGCTGCACATCCTTCTAGTTGCTGTATGTGGGACGCAGCCTCAGCATGGCCGGAGAAGCGGTGCATCGGTGCGCGCCCCGGATCCGAACCCGGGCCGCCAGCAGCGGAGCGCGAGCACTTAACCGCTAAGCCACGGGGCCGGCCCTAGAATGAACTATTTCTCAAAGGAGCATTTTTTTCCCCTTTTAATGGGAAATGGTAGGTAGATACCAAAATCTAAGTGCTAATGAGTTTAAATAATCCCAGAATAAGCAACCAAATTAAAAGCAGGGCCCCCCTTGGCACTATTTGTACAAGGGATGAACCCAAAGGAAAGCCTATTTGGGGCAATATATGGGAGGGGACCGAGTCCGGGTCTACAGCCGGCTCCCCAGAGTGCTGGGTCAGCTGCGGGGAGTGGGCTTCATTAACGCAGATGGCCACTCACCCAGGAAGCCAGGCTGCTGAACCGAAGGCCCAGCAGTAGGGAGATTCTCCTTGCCGTGCAGCATGGTGCCTGGCGTGGGGTTTGCGCTCGGAGCACATGAGGGCAATTGAAAGACCAGGAGGCCAGTGTCACTTCCTCTTCCATCCAAATGAGTGCCGAAAGTTCAGGTTACCACGAGAGCTAAATGTCCAACTGCCTGAAAGAGTGGAACCATTTATTTAAAACCACACTTCCTAGTGCACACTAAAATGCATTAGAATCTACTTGCAAGTGCCTTATTATACCCTATATTCACCAAGAATCTGTGTTTGATCGGACCAACTGAGGGTAGTATTTTACCTGCACAGATGTCTCCCAGCTGTTTTTTTTTTTTTAAAGATTTTATTTATTTATTTTTTCCCCCCAAAGCCCCAGTAGATAGTTATATGTCATAGCTGCACATCTTTCTAGTTGCTGTATGTGGGACGCGGCCTCAGCATGGCCGGAGAAGTGGTGCGTGCCCGGGGTTCCGAACCCGGGCCACCAGCAGCAGAGCGCGCGCACTTAACCGCTAAGCCACAGGGCCGGCCCTCCCAGCTGTTATAGGCTTCTAACATCCAGGAAAAGGCAATATTTTGGAAATACACACCCATACATGCTGGCTGGGACACAGAGCTTAGAAGTGATCTTGGGTTACTCTGGGTATCTGCTAACACTTTAATCAATTATTTGGGGGCAGAAAAGACAGGGATTGGCAGATTCCGTGTTCTCCTGATGCCTCTCGCTTTACTTGTCCTTGTTCACTGAGAGCTCACGCAAGATAGGTGATATGCAACAGCGTGTCACATGCCACCGAGAGCCGGAGAGCTTCTGCAGCAGTTTCATTATACGTAGAAGAGAACAAAATGATCAAAATGTGGTTTAAGTCAAATGACAAAGTTAAAGAAACTTGTATCATAAACCTTTAACCAGCAAGTATTCTGACTGTCACTTTTGAAGAAAGACCATAGATGAATGCTACAGTAATATTTAACACACTGTTTAGCCAAATCTGTATGAGACTGGTTTGAAAATGAGGGAATCATTTTGATGATCCAGAGTTCTGTTTAAACAATAAAAATGAGAGTCTAGAATCCAAATCTAGTGCATGATTCTGCACCAACTGAATACCTCTTTGTATCTATATATAAAAAATTATCAAAGAAATGATTTGCTGGATGATGATATAGAGCTGTGCTGTTCCGTATGATAGCCACCAGCCACATATGGCTATTTAAATTTAAATCAATTAAAATGAAATAAAATAAAAAATTCAGCTGCTCGGTCGCATTAACCCCATTTAAAATGCTCAAAAGGCACACTGCAGAAAGAAATGTCAGACAAATGGGTTTGAGGATCAAATATTCTGCTAGTTCAGACAAATGAGTTTGAAGATCAAATATTCTGCTAGTTCTTCCTGTCAAGTGTGTAGACCATAAGCTTGGAAAATTTATGGTTTCCTTTCTCTGAGGTTGCAATGTTCTTTTAACCTTATTGGTCAGCTATGTGAATGCGGTCGGGAAAGACAGAGGAGGCTTTCCTGCTCAGAGGCTTTGGGTAGAAATAACTGAGAGAAGAAAAGGAATCCTCATTTTAAAAAACTCAACATGTTGGGTTCTAAAGCTATTTTGTGTTTATTTGAATTTATATGGTGCCAACTAAACAACAAAAGAAGCTTCTTAACATTTTATCACTTTCCTGGCACATTAATGCCTTTTGGGGGTGTTGTCTCAATCTCTTGTAACCACTGGCTCTGAAATAAACTTCAGAAACAGACGAGGCCTGGGCCGCAGAGGAGATGAAATCAAAGTGAGGTCAGGATCAAAGTGCGGATCTCAAGGTGGAAGTAGAGCCATTGACCCCCTCGGCTGCCTTTTCCTGGTTCTCTCTCTAATAAACACCCAGGGCTCCGGAGCCAGGTCTTAGGGCCGCGCAGAGGGCCCAACCTGAACAACAAAGGGGGCCGGGAAGAGAGTACTTAGCACTTGGAGAGGAAAGGCAGGCCTCTGTGATATTTTTGGGGGGAGTCAGTGACAGCCACTGTGGCGGGAAATGTTGAGGACGCAGAACAGGACGGCGACCCCAATGGCTCCATCCTCCCCAGTCTGGGCTGCTCCGGAAAATGATTTTTTAACTCATCACTTTTCTACTGTGTTTTTACTTGTATTTACTGGCCTTCCTACTATACAGGAAGCGTCTCTGAGGACTGTCTTCTGTTTCACCTTGCCCTCCCTTGTGTCTATTTCAACAGATATTACTGACAGAACAAATATAAATAATGGCCAAAAGCTCTCAGCAGATCAAGTGATGAGAGATTGGAGCCCAGGTGTTGGGGAGGGGGAATCTGACCGCTTACCAGTGACTGGTGTCTTCAGCTAACCCTGAACTTCAGTTCATTATTCTGAAACCGGTAAACTGACTTGCTTCCGGAGAAGAAAGTACTTTATGGATCCTATTCAAAATGTACTTAAATTCCACAGATTATCTATTCGGGAAAAATAACTTGCAATAATTATTTTTTAAGATATTGCCAAGGATCAGGCTCTTTCCATTTGGGGAAATGGGTGTAGAAGAATTCACAAATATTCATTGTACGTCTGCAGCACGGTAATTGAGTAAGGAATCTAGAACTTGGATTTAGCAAAAGCCACTTCCGATTTTATAGGTGTCTGTCAAGCAGAAGCAGAAAATAACTAACTTTGCACACCTTGGAGCTTCTGTAGAGACTCCTTAGAAGCTGACACCTTGCTAACCCCCGTCAATGAAAATCCCAAGAGACCGGGGAAGTCCATTCCCACAGTGAAGTAGTATCTCTTTCCAGATGCATGACTGCATCCTCTGCTACAGCTGTTTAAAATTAGTTTTTTTAAAAGATTCAGATTTCACCAGTTTTCCCACTAATGTCCTCTTTCTTTTCCAGGATCCAACTCAGAATACCAGAGGGCATTTTGTCGTCAAAAAACTAGGTTTTAAACATGTACTTATAACAAGAATACGTGCACATGATTAAAAAAAGAACAAAGCAGCACCGAAGGGTATAAAGTAAGGTCTCCCTCTCTAACCCTTCACTCCAAGTTCCCTCCCTGGGTTTCCACGGAATCCTCACCCAGGTTATTTTTTAGGTACATACAAGCACACACAAGTAAAACTTCATTTGAGAGCAAAAGGAGGAGAGAAGGGAAGGCTGAAATCTTGTTTCAATATGGAAGATTATAACACCCCACACACTCTCAGGAAATGCCCTGAGAAGATCATGCTTGTTTAGTCCGGTCGGAGGATTATCAAGCTGCAAGTTGAATCCTGGAATTTCTTACCAGTTTAAAAGACAGAGAAGGATGGTCTTACATGTTTAATTGCTTCATCAAACCATCACCAGTTTCCACTTAGGACCAGGCACTCTGTCCCTGCAGCCCATTTTCCTGGCCCACGGCAAAACAGGCAGGCTGGGGCGCCCCTTAAAGGGAGCAGACGGCAGCAGAAGGATGAGGCTTGCACAGAGGCCTCGGGGGAATTTCCACACAGGCTGCAGACTTCCTATGACCCTTGACCCCCGGGCAGAGTTTCTGGGTTGCCGGGCCATCTCTGGCTGTTAAACCTCAGCTGGCAGCCAGCAGCCAGCAAACCTCTGGTTTCCTCCCGAGGTTGGCCTCCTGGTCCCCACAGCCGCAGCAACGGAAGTCAGTCCACATAGATCTGGCTTCCTCACCACCGCCTGCAACTGGGGAATCTAATGAGCCCGGTGTGCCTGCAAGACAACGACCCCCGAGACTGGAGAGGGGCAGGGGCTTCACCCTCCTCCTGAGGGTGGCAGGGAGACCCGGCAGTGAGCGCGGAGTCATGTCGGGAGGCCAGCTTGGCACAGCGGATTTGGAATCATTTGGGCCGCGTCTAGATTGGGGAGTATTTCCTGATCTGGAAAATTGGGATAGGAATACCTGCCTCATAGGGACACACATAAAGCACGACCTAGCACAGTGACACTTCATGATGGTTTTTGAGTTAGTGAAAGAATGAATGAGCACAGAAAAACAGAGGGTCTGACCTCCCATTCCATCCATCCTCTACCTGAAAACCCCAATGTTGGGTCTAAGGAAAAAGGGAGGAAGGGAGGAAGGGAAAGGAAAGAGGGGTGGGGGTGGGAGTAGATGATAGAGGAGCAGGTGGTGAGTATTGTCAGGCTGCCTAGAAGAGCCTCAGGGGCTGTGCAGGGGGTCTGGGACACAGTCCCTGACACCCCCATCCCCACCCCAACCAGGAGAGAATCAAGCACACAAGTCCTTGCAGCAGCCCCAAGAATCCTTTCTGCTGCGACAGCTGGCAAGTCCACTCAGGATGAAAATCTCCAGGCTCTTCCTGAGGTCGTCTTGTAGCATCCTAGAATGGAGAGCAACAGGAGAGGGACTGTCTGTCCCTGCAAGATCCTCCCAACAGAGAGAGCCCCCTTTGAGTCATCCACAGTGAATGCTCCTGGTGACATCAGGGCTCCGGATCTGGGAGCAGGAAGACCTGGGCCTCCTGAGGACCCGCACTGTGGTGGAGCAGTCCCCATAATGGACCACGAGTTTCTCTTTCCATGAAGTGAATCCAGTGACATCCGATTCAACAGAGGTTCACTGAGGGTCCAGCACAGTGCCTTATGCATAGATGTACAAAGTAGACACTCAATAGACTTGAATAAGAGAAACAGGTTCCTGTTAAGACTTTATAATCTTAGATACATAACAATAAACATAGCACAAATCAGGATAAAATGGGAATCTTAAATGAGGCCCAAAGGACCGAGGCAAGAGGGAGTAGAAACTCCACGAGCCCCTCTCATCTCCTCCCTTCCAGCTAGACGGGTCTTGAGCGTTGTTGGGTATCTCTAGAAAGGCCCAATGAGGCGTCTGTTGATGTGGGCACAGTTTCAACGCTGTCCTGCCTACGATACCCTTATTCCTGGGCCCACACGGACAGTCCTGACCAAGGGTCCACACCCCTACACACACCCCCTTCCTCAGGGTGAGTTTACTGCCTCCCTCTGAGGTCCCCTTATCTGCCCCCTCCTTCTGATTCAGGATGTGTTAGGGAGGCGTTGGGAGGCCAGGGGCTGGGCTGTTTGACCAACCTGGTACAGGGTCTAGCACATAGCAGGGGGGGATAAATAAATTCCTTTGATGAGGAAGGCGGGATAGCGGGCAAGGCTCCCCGCCCTGGTCATGGAGAGATGCGCGGCCCCAGGCCCTCGCCGCCCGGAGCGGTGACCTGACCCCAGAGGAGGGCGGTCCTGCCCGCACTCCGCCCGCGCACCCGGGAGGCGCACACCTCCTCTCGGGATGTGGATTGCGGCGGCGGGGCTGGCGGGCGGATGCACGGGGGAGGGGGCGGGAGGGGCCCCGGCCCGAGTTCACGCCTCCCTCCCTCCGTCCCACGGGCAGCGGAAGCGATTATTCCCCACCGGCGTCTGGCGGGGCCGGGGGCGGGCTCGCACCCCAAGAGACACGGGCCTCCCCCCGTCCCCCCTTTGATCGCGCCGCCGCCTGGGCCCCCTCCCTCGGCCGCGGGCCGTATAACTGGGGCCCGCGCCCTCCGGGCGGCGCACCGGGGTCGCGCAGCGATGGCCGCAGCGGAGCCCGGCCAGCTCCCGTTCGGGGAGGGCGCCGCCTTCCCCGCGTACCGGCCCGCGCGCGCCGGGGGGGCGTTCCCGCCGCCCCCCAGCCCCGCCGCCGCGCTGCTCCCCGCGCCCTCCGGCCCCGGCCCCGGCCCCGGCCCCGGCCCCGAGCGCGGCGCCCCCGCCGCCTTCGCGGGCTTGCTCGGGAGGGGCCCCGGGCCCGCCGCGCCGCCCCCCGCCGGCCTGGGCCCGCCGGCGCCCCCCAGAGGCGCGGCCGCCCCGTCGGCGTCGCAGCGCCGCAAGCGCACGTCGTTCAGCGCGGAGCAGCTGCGGCTGCTGGAGCTCGTCTTCCGCCGGACCATGTACCCCGACATCCACCTGCGCGAGCGCCTGGCCGCGCTCACCCTGCTGCCCGAGTCCCGGATCCAGGTGAGTCCAGCGCGGCGCGCTCGTCTGTGCGCCCTGGGCCGGGGGCAGCACCCGGGGCCCGCTTACTTGCCTGACGTTGGGCAAGTCGCTTCCCTTGAGCTTCGGTGTCCTAGGCTGTAAAATAGGGATAATATCAGTACCTGCTGCCTAGGGTCATTGTGAGGCTTAGCTGACATAATTCAGGCACGCGCTCAGCGACTTCGGTCTCTGTTGTTAAGTATCAGGGCCCCTCCGAGGAGGCTCGCTGGTCCCTTGAAACGGTCAGAAAGGGCATCCTCAGCAGGAAGGGGATAGGAAGTCTTGCACACTGTGCCCTTATCCAGGAAGAAGAGAGAGATGAGGCACAGTTGGTGTTTTCCCTGGCACGAGAATGGTAGCCGAGACAGGGCAGGGCTGCCTCCCCAAGTGCCCTGGGCCCCGAGGCCACTCTCTTGGCAGGTATTGGGTCTGGAATTTCGGTTGGAAAGGATGTAGCATCTTGGGGTAAAGCCTGAAACATATGGAGCTCCTTGTCACAGCTTGAAAAATCGAGTGCAAGGTGCGTGTATTGCCCAAAGTAGCTTAAATCAGAATCCTGCAGCTTGGCGGTAATAAGAAGCCAGCCTCTTTGCCTGTTCGTCTGTGGCGCCTTGGTCTGTGTCCAAGTGCAGTTTTAAGTAGGAGCCGTCATTTTAACCCTGGGAGAGAGGGCTTGCTTTTCCGCACATCCCTGGTGGCAAGCATCTGTCAGTTTCAGCAGCTGGCGGGGAGTCTTCCTAGGTGGACCCCCTCAGGATTGGTGGGGAAATAGAAAAATGTATTCACAGAAGTGAAGTCCACTGAGCAAAACATCTCCTTGATTAATTTGAGAAGGGAGTACACTTTCAAAAACTGACTTTCTAATTAATTTTAACACCTATCCTCCTTCAGCATAGCAGCATTTTCCCCTCAAATTCTAAGTGCTAGTTCTGTGACGCTGTCTTTCATTACAAATATCCCTATATAATGCCTAGATAGAACCAGGCATTATTCCAGGTTTGCCCCTGGGGATGGTGAGGCAGAGGAAGCCAGGTGCTCTGAACTTCTAACCATCAGCATACGAGAGCTTTCTTAAAACCATAATGTTCTGGAGTGGAGAGCCCAGGCCTGTGAAACTGGAACTTATTATGAACTAGCATAAGGACTCCAACCGTTTTTCTCTGCCCTCTTCCAGGTGTGGTTCCAGAACAGGAGGGCCAAGTCACGGCGGCAGAGTGGGAAATCCTTTCAGCCTTCAGCCAGGCCCGAGCTTTTCCTCCACCACGCTGCTCGTGGGACCCACCAGAAATGTTTGAAGCCCCAGCTGCCTCTTGAGGTAGACGCGAGCTGCCTGCCTGATCCCAACAGGGTTGGAGGGGGCATCTCTGACCCTGGCTCCCGAGGTCACCGGTTTGAAACCTATTCTCCTCTCTCTGAAGACCTTGGTTCAAAGCTGGACTCCTGGGAGGAACACATCTTTTCTGCTTTTGGTAACTCTTGAGGATTCTGGGAGAATTCAGGATAAGCTCAGAGGAGCCGTGACTGACAGCCAGGGAGACACACATCAGGATACTGTCCTTTCTTGCTTCCATGTTAAGGACACATCCATGTCAACCTTGCTGATGGTTTTGAGTCATCTCTCACCTGTGAAGCTCCCTGCCCTTTCACCTATGAACCTTTACCCATGCCCAGTTCTCTCTCTGTAGCCCACACCCCCTAGGAGTGCTGGCATTCATTTTTACCTACATATCTCCAAATTTGCACATTCAGTTCAGTCTGCGTCCCTGCTCTTTCTTGCTAGTCCTGTTCTTATTTTTTGGACTAGTTTTTCGGAACTCACTATCTTGTTCACAAGAATTCCTCAGCTTGACTGAGTTTCTCTCGTGCTTGACAAGCTGCCGTCTTCTCAGAGTTCCTCCAAGGCTTCTAACCCTACACTCACTCTAACCCATCTCCTTCGATCCTCATCCTCTCCCGGAGATTTAACACTTTTTACATTTGGCCTGTCATCCTGACACTCATTTGTACCTCCAGTGATTCTGCATCCAAATTATTTATTTCAAGAGCTCCCTGCCTCTAGCTTCTCAACTTTTTAAAAATGACTCTCTTTAGAAATCCATAGTAGCCTCTAATTGCTACCAAATTACAAGAACCTTTTGGTGACTCTCCCAGATAACTAACATCTGTAGCGTACAGGACAGTTATGCAGATCTTAAGGTCACCCATCCCCACTCTGTGCCTCACCCATCCCCACTCTGTGCCTCTGTCTCAAAGCCATTCCTTTCAGTTTTGGAACCAAATGAATACCTCTCTATCTCAGAACACTCGAGAGCTCCCTCTTTCTGAAGTCTGAAGCTTTCTCTAATCCCGATTTTGTGCGCGTTACTTCAGTCACCCCAACATCACCCTTAGCACTTGTTATTGTACTTCCGTGCAACTTGAGTGGGTTATTAAATGGTTTCCACAAATGTTTCATTGTAATTCTGTTGAAATGAATTCTGCCCTACAGCACTTAGCACAGTGCTTCATTCCATGATTGCTCAGGACATATGATGTGGCCGTGAAAAACATTGCTAAAAGAAACAAGTTTCTGCAAATGTAGTTTATAGCCAGTAATCATTATATCAGCAGGCCACTGTGCTGAGAAATTTAACTTAGTTAGAAGCATATCTTTGGCTTGTTCAAAGTTTAGCAACGTGAGTCTTTTGGTTTCAGGAGATGTCTCTTTCTCAATTTATACATGAAGAATGTATGTAAATTACCGTTTCTAAATTAGCCTGAGATAAATTATTGTTTTGATATGTTGAGGGATCCCAAACTCCTGAGGACCGAAGGAAACTGTTTGTATATGAGGTAACCAGAGGTGAAGTTCCTTTGTAAACTGCACTTTGGAGGAGGCTCATGGCGAGGCCAGGACTCACGTCTTGATGGTTCTAGAAGAGTCCAACCTGCGTTGAATGGCTTAGAGATCATCCACGCCAGCTGTCGTAATTTTCATAGAGGTGTTATTCAGATGGCTTGTAGAGTAGCAAATCCGCTATTAAAAGCAACCAGGACATAGTTCAGGCTTTAGTAGCAGACCTGACTTCTGAACCTGTCAAAACTGTCTGAAACCAAAAATGAGATGATAAACATTAGCTATCATTGTTTTTACTATGTGCCAAACCTTGTGCTCAGGGCCTACTGTGGGGGTGGCCAGGAGGTCTCACAATCATTTTCTATCTCATTTAGACTTGTGACGTGGCCAAATGATATGATACATTCACAAACTTACCGTTCACTAAGGATCACATTTTCGAGTAAATCTTGTATTAGCTTATTTATTTATTTATTTATTGTGAGGAAGATCAGCCCTGAGCTAACATCCGTGCTAATCCTCCTCTTTTTGCTGAGGAAGACCGGCTCTGAGCTAACATCTATTGCCAATCCTCCTCCTTTTTTTTCCCCAAATCCCCAGTAGATAGTTGTATGTCATAGTTGCACATCCTTCTAGTTGCTGTATGTGGGACACGGCCTCAGCATGGCTGGAGAAGCGGTGCGTCAGTGCGCGCCCGGGATCTGAACCCGGGCTGCCAGTAGCGGAGCGCGAGCACTTAACCGCCAAGCCACAGGGCCGGCCCTTGTATTAGCTTATTAATTGTACTATTGCATTTATGTTGTGTTGTTTTCCCCAGTGAACAATTTGAAAATCTACAGATATTTAAATCTCGTCACATTTTTAATTTCTAAAAATTGTGGGATCGTCTAAGAACAGTAGACTGCACCTCTCTCAAACTCTTGAGACCCTAACTGCTAAATGTGTTACAAGTATTATATGTTTAATCCTCACAACTGCCATAGGATGTAGGGACTACTATCATTTTAAAGATCAAGAAACTTAATTTGGGGCCAGCCCACTGGCATAGTGATTAAGTTCAGAACACTCTGCTTCGGCAGCCCAGGGTTCGGTTCCCAGGCGTGGACCTACACCACTTGTTGGCAGCCATGCTGTGGCAGTGACCCACATAAGAAATAAACAGAGGAACACTGGCACAGATGTTAACAGGGTGAATCTTCCTCAGCAAAAAAAAATAAATAAATAAAAATTTAGTGGTTCACAATCAAACAGCTAATAAACGACAGCTGGGACTCAACCTAGGACTAACCCAGTCCATCCATTTATCCCCCATATAATGCCTTCTATTTTGGCCTGGCCTTTGTAGTCAGGACTAACGATAGTGTGATGGCTTTAAAGACACCCCCTGAATTGGAATTTCTACCTCCAGGTGAGTACTGTCTCATCTTTCAGAGCAATCATCATGGGAGACTGGACTCTTATTGCAGGGACACTAATGTCGCTCAGCGCTCTTTTGAAACTCTTCTTTGTTGAGTCCACAAATATTTGGTGCCTCTAAATAGGCGCTTTACCAGGGCCTGGAAGTAAAATGGTGAGCAAAACCAGAAACGGTCTCTCTCCTCATGGAGCGAAGAGGCCAGTATGGAAACAAAAGAAGATACATAAAATTACAGATGTGACAACTGCTGGAAGGAGAGGTACACGAGCACCTGGAGATGATGTGGTCCAGGAAAGCTTCACCAGAAAGTGATGCTGAAGGTAAGGTCTGTAGGATGGTCAGGAGTTACCAAAGTGAAGAGGAGAGGGAACACAGAGGGCACTGCATGTGCAAAGGCCCTGTGGAGTACGGAGCAGGATGCAGAAATTGGTAGGGGAGGCCAGACCATGCATGGCTTTGTAGGTCTTGTAAAAGAGTTCTGAATTTGTTCTGACAGCCATAGACTGTAGATGGGGACAACGTGACCAGATCTGCATCTTAAGAATATCACTCTGGCTGCCTTTGAGGAGGGCTGAGTGGATACTGGAGATAAGTTAGGAGATGACTGCCATGCTCCAGGCTAGTGATGACGGAAGCTGGGCTGAGAGTAGTGGTGGTGATGAAGATGGAGAACGTGCGTGAATTCAAGAGAAAAAATGTAACAGGCAGATTTTTTGGTCGATTCTCAATGGTGAGCAAGTGAGGCTGACTTTTGGAACTAACTTAAAGTAATTCAGAACCAAATCTACACAACACGTGGTGTGCTTGTTTGTTTTTGCTCAATCTGGCTTTGATGGCTCCCTTTAGAGCTCCAAAAATGTGTTAACCAGTAGCAGCATCATTCAAATTAATGTACAGCTGACCCAAAGCGACTACTTTGAATATATAGCTTTCTTCTTCCTAAAATAAAACTCCAACATAATCTTAGGCACAGTTACTACCATCAACACATGATACCACTGAAAGACACAGTGCTTGATTAAAAAACAGCTGTCCCTCGGTATCCGCGGGGGATTGGTTCCAGGACGCCCTGTGCAGATGCTCCAGTCCCTTAGCTGGCCCTCTGAATGGGCCGGTTCTGCCTCCGTGGATTCAACTAACTGTGGATTGTAAACATATTACACGGACCCATCTGCGGTTGGTTGAAGCCGTGGGTGCGGAACCTGCGGATACAGAGGGCCGACCGTATGTGCAAACGGAGGTACGTATAATTTAAGTGAGACGAGTAAGCCTTAAGAAATGGAAAAGAAATAATGCTTACCTAATTTCTAGGCAGAATATATTAAAAGCAACATTTCACTAGGTCTATAGTAAGCCAAGTAACTTACTTGCTTAGCGTTTTCCACAGTGATTTACTCAGATGGAAAAAAAAACCCTCCCTAAAATAATATTGGATGGTATCATAATTCAAAATGACTTGGTAATTAATCTGTGCCATTTCCCCTCAGAATATAATTTAGTGGAAATTGCAATTCTTTAAAACTTTTTTAATAGAGGGAATACTTACTAACTTATATTAAATGAAAATGTAGACAATATTAATTTTCATAGATCAATTTATTTAAAATTACAAATATTAAGAATAAAAGATTTATGCATTTCTTAATTAACATAACAGTTTAGCTAAATATAAACTCTGCACTAAAGTTTTGCAGTGGCACAATACCAACAAAGAATATGGAAGCATTTTTAAACTATACAAAAATTTCAAATGGAAAATAATCTTATTTCAGTTTTATTATACATTAACATATAAAAAGTCTCATTTTATGAGACATCTAAAAGAATCAAAGCCACTTCTACAGCTATATCTTAAACTCCAAATCTGAAAACAATTTATTATATTTTGACTTTATAATATTCTATATTAAAACAAAGGAAATTCCAAATACACACTTTTTACAAGATTAACATTTTAGGCAGGGTTTTCCTGAAAAAAACAGAAATCAAAAACAAAAAACCCCCCACAACCGAATACAAACCTTTTTTCTGCATTTCACAGCACTGGTTATTATATTTGTTTTCCTTATAAAATCTTTTTACTTTATAAATTGTGTACTGTTGGATTTTAACCAGTAATCTGGTTCAAAAGTTGTGCAAATAAACAAAAAAATAAGAAAATAGTGTATCAGTCTTTTTTTTTTTAATAAATCTCATAACAATAGCACTTTTTGCCCTGAATTGATGGGAAAAGACATGCCAAATCCACTTGCTGAAATTTAGCATTTTGCAGTAATGTTTTTTTCCTGCTCCTTCATTTTCTTTCAACAAACAACAAAGGTTTCTTTTATAAATTATGATAAATTAAAATATTTATTATTATAAAATGATTTATAGAACCATGTCACATCACAAGTATATATCATATATACTTGTAAAGTCCATATTTCCCATCTATATTCCAGTGGCTTCCTTAATACTAGGACTTCTCATATCGCATGATGTTATCTTTTGAAGACTGAGATGGCGATCAACTAAATAAACTGGAGTTGTAATTTTCTAGATGGAATTTCCACATTGGCACGCGTATGCACAAAAAGACCATGTTTCTTCATGTTCTCCATTGCAGTAGTTGTCTGTATGTGTTGGGTTGAATTCATGCACGTTAAAAAATGGTCAACATATTCTTCCATGAAATTATATTATGTTCAGACATTTTCAGTTTAAAAATAACTTGCTAATAAACCTGTAACATAAGCAATGCTACTGCAGCTGAATAATAAAAGAAAAATAAATATAATGCTGGTCAGCAATGCTGGTTTAAGAAGCAGTACAGTATATTAAAATGCCTTATTTGGAGACTTAAATTTCTCTTTATTTTCCAGCAGTTAGGTTATTTGGTGTTGGAAGCCTATGTAAAGGAAAAGAACTTCTCAAAAACAATGTCCTAAGCAGTTGGAGTAATTAAATCTTCTATTCAGTCTCTGTTGGTGTTATTTGCTGCAAAGGCATGTAAGTTTCCCATCTGGCTTAGGCCGCTCTGAATATGTGCAACATGGATTTCTACATTATTCTGAAAGCAACTAAAGAAAGAAGAAAACATGGTTAACAACTTTATTTCACAAAATTAAGAAAAACGAGTTTTAAAAAAGGAAGAGCTGAATTGTAGTTAGGGAATAGCTAAGACAATGACCCCAGGGGAGGAATAAATCTGCTCTTTCCATTAGCCATAATTCTACTTCAGTACTGATTTAAATAGTATGCTCAGAAGAAGCCAAGGAGCCACAGGAGTGCTGGAAAGACGGGGGAAGCTCTGTTTCCAAGTTCAAGTTTCATGCCAAACCCAAACCTAAATACTGTGTCTTCTCATTCCTTTATATCAGAAATATAAAAAATCCATGTGAAATCTGTATTCTGTCAACAGACTGGATATAACTGAAAGGCTCTTTTATAATTTAAAGGATAAAAATTACATGAATGCTTCACAAATATGCGTAAGTCTTAAAACTTGTGCTGGAAATCACTATGAATTTAATATAAAAATGACTAGGGTACAACTTATGAATTACCTGATATTAGAAGCATCTATTGTACTTTTGATATCATTTAATGAATCTGTAAGTGATTTGAATTCAAAGGAATTCAGGTCTCCTCCTTCTGCTAGACACTAAAGGAAAAAAAAATTTCAAACTTTAATTGAAGTATAGTTCAAATACAGACAAAAATATCTGATATAATCTATGGATTATAATTTTTTAGTATCAAATTAGCATAGATTGTTTAAGTGTCAAAATTAAGAAAATATTTTCTCTGAAATTTACCTTAATTTGTAATAAAATAGCTGTAAGCTTGGAGATTAAGTCTGTCAGGTTTTCGTTTTCAACACAGGGCTGTCCTGTTGAGGAATTTGCATGCCGAACAATTTCCTGCGCTTCTTCCTCGCACCTTCGTCTCATGTCTGTCGGCTGATCTGCAGGCTGCAGCCCCTGGTCTGGAGCAAGCTGAATACAGATGATTGAAACATATGACGTACATTCATAAGGCCATGATAATTTCTGTGTGTTTGTGCCCTGTCTTCAGATTTGGATTTTTACAAAACTATTATTTATAACAAAAATGTTAACTCTTACCTTAGAAATTTTTTCTCCTCTAACAGTTTTTTTTTTTCTGATTTGTTTTATTTTTTTGGTAACTTTTAATTTTGATATAATTTGAAACTTCTAAAAAAGAATAGAACAAAAAACTCTTGATAACCTTTCACCCAGATTCACTATTTATGGTTTACTCCATTTGTCTTATTTAACATTTGATCTCTGTGTGTATATAATTTTTTTCCCGTTAACTATTTGAGAATAAGTTGCCTCTTACCCCTAAATACTCCAGTTTGTATTTCCTAAATACAAGGATATTCTCTTACATAACCATAGTGCAGTTATCACAATCAGGAAATTTAACATTGATATAACACCATTTTCTAACAGTCCATATTCAGATTTCATAAATGTCCCAATAATGTCCTAGACATAGCTATTTTCCCCTGAATGCATTTGGCTGTCATGTCTGTTTAGATTCCTTTATTCTGGAACAGTTCCTCAGTCTTTCATGACCTTGATATTTTTGAAGAGTACCAGCCAATTATTTTGTATAACGTCCCTCAATGTGGGTTTGTCTGTTCCCTCATGGTTAGACTGAGGTTATGCATTTTTGGCAGGAATACCACAAAAGTGATGCTGAGTTCCCAGTGCATTGTGATTAGGAGGTACATGATGTTGATCTGTCACATTACTGGTGATGTTATCTTTGATCACTTGGTTAAGGTAGTTAAGTGTCTTCCAGATTTCCCCACAGTAAAAGATTTTCCCTATGTAACTGATAAGTATTTGTGAAGGGATATTTTGAGGCTATGTAAAGATTCTGTTCCTCACCAAACTTTTACCCACCAGTTTTAGCATCTATTGATGATTCTTGCCCTTACCAGTTATTATTATGATGGTTGCCAAATGCTGTTTTACTCACTTACCATTCTTTCTACATTTATTAGCTGGCATTTTACAATTAGAACTTTTCCTTAAAAATTAATTAGTTAATTAATATTATGGACTGATGGATTATTTTATTCAATGGGTTATGATCTCTTACTGTAATTACTTATGCTGAAGCTCAAATTGTCCCAGATTTGGCCAGTGGGACCCCTGTCAAGCTGGATCCTTTTGACCTGACCCCATAATTTTTAGGGCACATTTCACTTCCCTTGCACAATAAGATGGTCCAGGCTCATCTTCCACTTTCTCTGTGCTACCTCTGGAATCAGTCTCTTTTTCAAGAAGCCCTGTCTCCTTTTACTGGAGAACAGTGTTTAGAAACTAAGATCTGGTGCTGGGTGTATTCATTGCTATCAGGGTGTCACTGCTTCTAGGCTCTCTCTACAGATACACACCTTACTTACATCTGTATTATAAAAATAAGATGAACCATGAGTTCATACTGATTCTTCCTATTCTAATCTAACACCACAGGGTTTGTTCTAGTCTTCCTCTTCTCCATAACTCCCTACTCCAAAGGTGAGAGACCTGGCTCCCATTATCTTCAATAAACTTATTTACTCATGTGCCCCATCCTAGAATACGCAGAGTTTCAGAACTGCTAATCCATACCACTATGAGAAAAAGTCCTACTAACTAGAGTTCAGTATTTGTTTCAAGTTTCATTTACCTTTAGACCAAGGGTATATAGTCAATACTATGTTCCAGTTACTTGGATTAGTTTTTGCCCCCTTCAGTGTGTTTATATTATTCCTTTGAAATATAGTTAGGTTCATTTATTTCTGTTTGGATTCCATTTTACCTGTATTTGTTGGGGAAACAGACACTCAGAGAAACGTCACTCCTCCTTGCTCCCCAGTCCCCACCCCATTCCCAAATTAGTTTCTGGTTTATCCTTCCTGTGTTTATTTTTGAAAGACTAAGTAGACACATGTATATTTTATTTCTGCTTACCCAAAAGGTAACATACTATACATCCTTTTTTGTACTTTACTTTTTTCACTTAACATATCCTGGAAATCACTCCATACCAGTAAACAGAGAGCTTCCTCATTTGTTCTTCTAGCAGCACAGCAGTCCACTGTGTCGATGCACCATAAGTTATTTACCCAATTCCCTATGTATGGGCATTCAGGTTTTTCCTAATATTTTGCAATTACCAGTAAAGCTGCAATGAATAACCTTGTCCTCTAACACTTGTTAAAAAATTTTAATTGAAGTATACATAAATACATAAAAGTTACAAAGCATAAAGTGTATGGGTTAATGAATTTTCACAAATCAAACATGCCTGAGAAATCAGCATCTCGATTATGAAACGAAACATTTATTACCAGCCCCTCAGAGGTCCCCCATAATGCCACCTTCCAGTGTAATACCCTAAGGGTAACCACCTTCCTGACTTCCAGCATCATACATTAGCTTCTGCTGGCTTCTGAGCTGTATATAAATGGAAGCATGCATTATATATTCTGTGTCTGACTCCATCTGTTCAACATTATATCTGTGATTTCATCCACAGTGCTCCACGTAGTTGAGTTCACTCATCCTCACTGCTGAGCAGTCTTCCATTATATAATTATATGACAGTTTACTGATTCATTCTAGTACTGATGGGCATTTGGCTAATTTCTAATTTTTGGCTATAATAAACAGTGATGCTATGAACATTCCAGTGTATGTTTTTTGGTAAATACGTGTTCACATATCTGCTTGGTATATTCTTAAGAGTAGAACTGCTTAGTCAGAGTGTTCTCTCTGAGATGTTCTTATTTTAAAATCAATATTGTACTTCCATGAGAGGTTTGTGAAAATTAAATCGTTTTATTTTAGAAAATGAGCCTATCACAAAAGGCCTTGTGTACATAATGAAATTATATATACAAAAAGATCGATGAGCAACCCACTTCTGCACCTATCATCAGCTTGAACACATTTGCTATGTAGGTAAGTGACAACTACCAGGAAAATAAAAATAAATGATAATGGATGGCTAGAGGAATGAGCAAAATATACTCAGAGTTTAGTTATAAGTAACCACAGTTCATTTCCCTCAGTTCAATTCAAGTGGATTGAGAACATCACCTATGGCAGATCTTTGAGATTTATCTATGAGGCTAGTTATCATAAAAAGCTAACTGTTTAAGAATCTCCTATCACACATAGTGGTGGTTTTACTGGAAACATAAACCTCTAAGAATGCAAATGCAGGGGCATTCTAAACTCATCTCAATCATTTAATTCTGACCTTGTAGTAAGAATTTCTTAAGTAGTAAGAAACTTCAATTTTCGGTGAAATGGTTAAACCACCTTCATATGTATCATTTTATGTGCATGATAATGATAATTCACAAATAAGCCTATGATCTATGTGTTTGAAGTTCAAGAAGCCATAGTTCTAATGTAAAGTTTAAAGAAAGAGCAAACAAAATTGTATATACAGCATGGTCATAACTTTGTGAGAAAAAGCATGTATTTAAAAAAAAAAAGCTGAGGTGAAATAAATCAAAATATAGTCTTTAGGGTAGTGGAAATAAGAGTAAATATTTTTCCAGATTTTTCTAAATGTTTTTGGAGAGCTGTATCATTTGTAATTCAAATAAAAAATCAACAGGATTGATAGCTTACTGTGTGAAAATCATTCTTCAACACTGATGCTGTAAGAAGTAAAAATATATATAAAATATGGTTCTGCTAAAGGACCTCATACATATATTCGCTTAGTTTAAGTTTTCTAAACTGTGAAGGTAACAGTATTAAGCTTCAAATAAGAGTGGAGGGCGCAGCCCCCGAGGGAAATGCATACAGATGACCTACCTCATAGCAGTACTGCTGAACTTTATGCAAAACTTTGTTTAGGTCCTTGTTCAGTTGTTCAAGCTCCAGAACAATTGTCGCATATCTCCGCTGAAATTCAATGCCAATGGTCATGGAATATGACTTCTGAGAAGGAAAAAAATCAGATTTTGATCAGGGTTTTTTTGAGCAGTGCAATTTCAGTTATCTAACAGGAGATTTGACTTATTTATTTTTTTTAATTTTATTTATTTATTTTTCCCCCAAAGCCCCAGTAGATAGTTGTATGTCACAGCTGCACATCCTTCTAGATGCTGTATGTGGGACGTGGCCTCAGCATGGCCGGAGAAGCACTGCGTCAGTGCGTGCCTGGGATCCGAACCTGGGCCGCCAGCAGCAGAGCGCGCGCACTTAACCACTAAGCCACGGGGCCGGCCCGAGATCTTACTGAAAACAAACTAAAGGTTACTGAAATTGTCTATACTCAATATGATACTTCTTGTATGTGATAACAGTATTATGATTATTTATGAGATTGTCTTTGTTCTTAGGAGCGTTGTGATGTCTGCCATTTACTTTTTTTAAAAGAGATGTTATATATAGAGAGAAATTAAATGAAGCAAAATTGTTGAATCTATAGACATGTTCCTTATATTAGTCTTTCAATTCTTTCATAAGTTTGTCATTTTTCAAAATAAAAAGTTGGTATAAAATTGTATGTGCTCATTTAGACTCAACTGATTCTCTATCTGGAATCAATCCAATACAGCATAATGGTTAAGAGCATGGGTTCCAGAATCAGATTATATATGTTCAAATCCCAACTCGATCACCTACTAGCTGCGTGACTTGAAGCAAGTTCCTTAATCTCTGTGCTTCAGTTTCCTCATCTGCAAAATGGGGATAATAAGAATATATACCTAATGAGATTATGGCAAAGAGTAAACGAAATAATACATACTAGCATACTGCCTGCCACATGGAAAATGCTCAATAAATGTTAACTGTTATCATCACTGCCACCACCATTCCATATTCGCTTCCTACCAGAAAGTGTAAATGGACTTGGGTTTGGTGTGCTTGCCTCTCTTCACAATACCGCCAATAAATTACACTATCCATTCCACTCCAGCTACAAATGCTGCAATGAGACTTCTCCAGTCAGGCCAAATTTCACATTTCTTTTTCCAGAGGACTTCTGAGAAGGTGGATCATCATATACTGGGGAAGCACAACTGCTCCTTCTAGGAGGTACAGTTAAGGAAGGAAAGTGTACCTAGACTGTATAGGGAGAAACTGCTTACACCAGTTCCAAATCACAGAATTATAACTGTTTGAACTAACAGAAACCTTCGAGATCATCGAGTTCTGACAAGGCAGAACTCGATGTCTTGTTGAACAGCACACACCATTAATAACGTGTTGACGACTTAATGATGAAGATGGCTAACGTAGTGACTAGGGCTGATTAACGTGCCAGGCGCTGTTGATGGGATCTTAGTGAATCCTCGCAACAAGCCCATGAGGAGGGTACCATACGTCATTATCCCCATTTTGCATATGGAGGAATCAGAGGCCCATGCACGACAGCCAATAAGCACGTGGGATCTGAAGCCAGACTGCATCAGTCAGAATTCCTCCCCCACTGTGGGTCTGACGCAGTGAAAGAGGAGGAGGGGAAAGAATGTCACAGGGAGATTAGGGAAGGGATAAGTTCTGTACAAGCCTGGAATCATCCAGGACATCCTACTTTTTAGTTTACTGTTGGTGTTTCCTGAGTTGTTTTCCCCTTCCTAAGGCTCAGTTTCTGTGGAGTTAAGCCCACTGCACTAACCAAAGGGTTAGTATTTTATAAGAATGCATGAATGCAATAAACAGGACAAGGTGAATTTAACTTCATTTCCCTGTTGGGCTGGATTAGGGATTACTGAGGACATGGTGTTGAGTTTAAGCATTTGATCAAGTCTTTCCTTGAGGATATGTGTATATTTTGGCAGATTCAGAACTAGTTATTCAAAATCAAAATGATTAAAGGCTCTGTATCATCCTGCATAGAATTCAGAAGAGGGGGTCAAAAGCCTTGATCCTCAACTTTTGTGTTCAACGTACTTATGAGTTATTTAAACAAGGCATACAAGGACTTTACACTTGTACATCAAAATGTACAAAGTTAGGAGATGGCTAATTTGTTAGATAATAGAGTGAGGTGACAAATGAACGATTAAAAAAAAAAACAAGCCTAAAATGAAATGGATATCATCCCCTTCAAAATTATCATCAGGTTATATCTCTAATTTCTCAAAATACTTTTGGAGCCCCCCTTTCTTTTCTTTCTTTTTTTTGTGAGGAAGATCAGCTCTGAGTTAACATCCATGCTAATCCTCCTCTTTTTGCTGAGGAACACCAGCTCTGAGCTAACATCTATTGCCAATCCTCCTCCGTTTTTTTCCCCAAAGCCCCAGTAGATAGTTGTATGTCATAGTTGCACATCCTTCTAGTTGCTGTATGTGGAACGCGGCCTCAGCATGGCCGGAGAAGTGGTGCGTCAGTGTGCGCCCGGGATCTGAACCCGGGCCGCCAGTAGCAGAGCGCGCGCACTTAACCACTAAGCCACGGGGCCAGCCCCCCCCCTTTTTTTTTGGTGAGGAAGATTGGCCCTGAGATAACATCTGTTGCCAATCGTCCTTTTTTTGCTGAGGAAGATTGTCTCTGAGCTAACATCTGTGCCCATCTTCCTTCATTTTGTATGTGGGACGCCATCACAGCATGGCTTGATGAGTGGTGAGTAGATCTGCACCCAGGATCCGAACCTGCAAACCCTTGACTGCCTAAGCAGAGTGCATGAACTTAACCACTACGCCACCAGGCCAGCCTGGAGCCCCCCTTTCTAAAACTGTTCTCAAAGTCTTCAGCATGTTTTTCTTGCTGAAAAGTCTTTCTAACACTGTTCTCAAAGTCTCAGCATGTTTTCTCTTTTTTTTTGAGGAAGATTGGCCCTGCACTAACATCTGTTGCCAATCTTCCTTTTTCTTTTTTCTCCCCAAAGCCCCAGCACATAGCTGTGTATCATAGTTGTAGAGTTGTAGCTCTTCTATGTGGGATACCGCCTCAGCATGGCTTGATGAGCGGTGATTAGGTCCATGCCCAGGATCCGAACTGGTGAACCCCGGGCCGCTGCAACAGAGCACATAAACTTAACCGCTACACCACTGGGCCGGCCTTGCACATCTTCCTGAATATCCCTAATGATGGCAAACGTTTTCCCCTATGTCTTTAAATATTCAAACTATGAAGTATTAATCTGTAAAAATAAACGTAAAAGAATGACCAAACCAATTTTGAAAAAGGAGGACAAACAGGGAACTTGTACTGGTAGACAGACTAAATAGTGTGGTAGTGGCACGGATGACAAATATATCAATGAACAGAACAGCAGGCAGTCTTTATACAGTAAACGCCCATATATATGTATATGTATGCCTGGCACATATGCTTGTGTGTGTGTGTATATATATGTTGTTTATATATATATGTGTTTATGTGTTTATATATATATGTTATATATATATGTTGTATATGTGTATATATAAATCTTAGGAATTTAGTATATAATAAAGTTGTCCTTTCAAATCAGTGGAAAAAGATGAACTATTAATAAATCGGGACTATTAGCTATTTGGGAAAAAAATAAAGTTAGATCTCTAACTCACATCATTCAGAAAAGTAATTTGAGGATGGATTGAATATCTAAATTAAAATAAACCACTATAAAAGTATTGCAAGAAAATACAGAAGAATATGTTTATGAACAAGAGGTAGAGAAGCTATTTTCTTTCTTTTTTTGTGAGGAAGATCAGCCCTGAGCTAACATCCATGCCAATCCTCCTCTTTTTGCTGAGGAAGACTGGCCCTGGGCTAACATCTGTGCCCATCTTCTTCCACTTTATATGGGGTGCCGCCACAGCATGGCCCGACAAGCAGTGCATTAGTGCGCTCCCGGGATCCGAACCCAGGCTGCCAGCAGTGGAGCGCACGCACTTAACCACTACGCCATCCGGCCAGCCCCCAGAAGCTATTTTTAACAAAACACGAAAACCAAAAACTAGAAAAGGGAAAATATTGATATATTGACTACATCAAAATTTAAATTTTCTGTACTACAACATCATGAACAAAGTTAAAAAAAAAAAAATACATGGCCAACAAACATATAAAAAGATGTTCAGGGGCCAGCCCCATGGCCTAGTGGTTAAGTTTGGCATGCCGCGCTTCGGCTGCCCGGGTTCAGTACCTGGCGTGGACCTACACCACATGTTGGCGGCCACGCAGTGGCAGCAACCCACATACGAAATAGAGGAAGACTGGCACAGGTGTTAGCTCAGGGTGAATCTTCCTTAGCCCAAAAAAAAAGATGTTCAATTCTACTAGTAGCCTTAGAAATGAAAAAATAAATCAATGAGCGATTTGGTTTTCACCCACAACTGTTAACAATTTAAGAATCTTATAATACCTAGGATTGAAGAGGATGATCTACATTTACTGATATTGTGAAGTGAAAAGAAGAATACAACTTAGTATAACAATTATTTTAAAAATGTATCCCCACCCAAGAAAACCCCAACAGTATATATTCTATAGGTACTTATACGTACAAAAGTGAATAGAAGGAAGAAAAAATACACATCAAATTCAATAAGAATGATAATTTTTTACAATACATTCAGGTTTTACATGTATAAATGTTTTTTAAAAGCAAAAAATACAACATTGAGTTAGGTCTGCATGAATAAAGTGAGCCATAAAGTCAGATATTAGGTTGAACCATATGCAATAATTTAATACTTAAGACAACTTTTGGTCAGAAACAAGGTATGATAGCAAAGTAATCAATAATTTTCTTGTGTGGCTTATAAGGGGATCCTGAAGGCAAACACTCTACAGACGTGCTTTTAGGGGATAAGATGGAAAATGCCAGGCTTAGCAGTTCATGTGTAAGGGTGTGGGGGTTTTAGCTGGCCATAAATTTCTATAAGCCACCATTTCAATAAGGCCAATGTCAACCGACACAGCAAGCGTACAGTACCCAAATATTGGATAATACTAATTCCACCGTATGAAGTATTAGTCTGACCTAATCTGCATTACTATATCCAACCTGGGCTCCACGTTTTAAGACAAATCAAAATAACATCCAGAGGAGAGGAAGTAGAATTGTAAAGGGATTCAAAATCACATAATATAAAAAGTAACTCAAGGGAAAGGGATCTTTTAAAAAATTAAAAAATTGGGAAATATTTATTACACAAGTAGTTCTTGAATATATTCCCACTGTGACAGAATAAAACAATATAAAAACAGAGCATAACAAGAAAGTCCCCAGTCACCTATCTGTGCCCAACACACTGCCCCTCCAAGGTGAGCATTGTCAAGTTTGCTGTGCAGCCTTCCAGTCTCTTTTTTGAGGCACTTCATACACATATACATACAGCTTTCTATAAAAATGGGATCCTGCTGTAAATATCGTTCTACAATTTGTCCAATTCACTTAATGTGTTTTGGAGCGCTTTCCGTGTTGAGTGAGATCAAGGTTGTTTCCTTGAGGAACTCCAAGGGCTCCAACAAAACGGCTACAGCCATGATTTATTTGACTGGTCCTCTTTAGATGGACATTTGTTTCCTTTTATTCTTTTTGCTATTACAAACAATGCTGTGATGAACATTCCTGTATGCAAATCTTTGTGCATATCCATGATTAATTCTCCAGAATGACACCCTAGAAGAATTGCTGGCTCATCAATACGGCCAAGGTGCCTTCCAGAAAGACTGTAATCACTTACATGCCCACCTATAGTGTATGAGTGTGCCCATTTCTGCACACATTCACTAACGCTTTATTTGAAATATTTACAAAACTGATGGGAGGACTAGGAATAGTTAATCTGAAAAGGAATCGAGGATGGCAGAGGTGTAAGGCGTCTTCAAATATTTTAAGTTACCACACAGAAGATGTTCATACCTGCAGAGGGTAAAACTAGCACTAACGGAGGAGAGTTA